>NC_134100.1:79404071-80039263 GCF_000715075.1 Nicotiana tabacum
GATATGGTATGAGCTTCAAATCCCGAGTCTCCCATTCTCCCTGAATCTGGTGAACCAATAAATCTGAATCTCCTAAAACCAATATTTCTTGAACTCCCATGTCTATAGCTAGCCTCAAACCCAGAATGCTTGCCTCGTATTTAGCTATGTTGTTAGTGCAATAAAATCGAAGTTGAGCTGTTATGGGGTAGTGATGCCTTGTTTCAGAAATGAGTGCAGCCCCTATTCCGACACCTCTCATATTAGCAGCCCCATCAAAGAAAAGTTTCCAACCTGGCTTTTCATCATGATCAGCCTCGTCAACATACATCACTTCTTCATCAGGAAAATAAGTCTTCAGTGGCTCATATACTTCATCCACCGAATTCTCGGCCAAGTGATCGGCTAGGGCTTGGGCTTTCATCGCGGTCCGAGTCACATAGATGATGTCAAATTCTGTGAGTAAAATCTGCCACTTTGCTAACCTCCCTGTGGGCATAGGCTTCTGAAAGATATACCTTAGAGGATCCATACGAGAAATGAGGTAAGTAGTGTAGGATGACAGATAATGCTTCAACTTTTGCGCCACCCAAGTCAGGGCGCAACATATCCTTTCAAGAAGAGTATACTTAACCTCATAAGGAATGAACTTCTTGCTGAGGTAATAAATGGCTTGCTCTTTCTTGCCCGTGATGTCGTGTTGACCCAACACACAACCAAAAGAATTATCCATGACCGTCAAATAGAGGATTAAAAGTCTCCCAGGTTCTGGCGGGACCAACACATGGGGGTTCAGCAGGTAATTCTTGATCTTATCAAATGCTTCCTGACACTCATCGGTCCACTTAACCGCATCATTCTTCTTTAGCAACTTAAAGATAGGCTCACAAGTTGTCGTGAGTTGAGCAATAAACCTGTTGATGTAGTTTAACCTCCCGAGCAGGCTCATCACCTCAGTTTTATTCTTTGGTGGTGGTAATTCTTGGATGGCCTTAATCTTTGACGGGTCCAACTCGATACCGCGTCGACTGACTATGAATCCCAACAGTTTCCCTGATGGGACACCAAATGCACATTTCGCCGGATTGAGCTTGAGGTTGTACCTGCGGAGCCTTTGGAAAAACTTTCTCAAATCCCCAACATGGTCGGACTATTTCTTTGACTTTATGATCACATCATCTACATAAACCTCAATTTCCTTGTGTATCATGTCATGGAATATGGTAGTCATTGCCCTCATGTAAGTTGCCCCAGCATTCTTTAAACCGAATGGCATTACCCGGTAGCAATACGTCCCCCATGGCGTAATGAATGCTGTCTTTTCTGCATCTTCCTCGTCCATCAGGATCTGATGATATCCCGCATAACAATCCACGAAAGACCCGATCTCATGCTTGGCACAATTATCAATCAGAATGTGGATGTTCGGCAATGGAAAGTTATCCTTTGGACTTGCCTTGTTGAGATCACGATAATCAACACACACCCTCGTCTTACCATCCTTCTTTGGTACTGGTACCACATTAGCTAACCAAGTGGGATATTGAGTGACCAGAATGACTTTTGCCTCCAGTTGCTTTGTGATTTCTTCTTTAATCTTCACACTCATGTCAGTCTTGAACTTCCTTAACTTTTGCTTGACAGGAGGGAATGTAGGGTCAGTTGGCAATTTATGAGCTACCAAATCAGTGCTCAAACCCGGCATGTCATCATACGACCATGCAAAGACATCTTTGTATGCAAACAGTGTTTTGATTATTTCTTCCTTGATTTGCGGTTCCAGATGCACACTTATCTTGGTTTCCCTGACATTATTTTGATCCCCTAAATTGATTGCTTCGGTTTCATTCAAATTAGGCTTGGGTTTTTCTTCGAAGTGTTTTAGTTCTCTACTGACTTCTTTAAATGCCGCTTCTTCATCGTATTCTGTTTCATCATCACCCTCTACTTCTTGGATCGTTATTTCAGAATTAGATTGGCTTTTAAGATTTGGCTAAAAATTCCTCATGCATGTCATGTCATTGAAACCAGCATAAAAAGAACTGTACAGAGAGAAAAAGCAAAAAACCCAAAATGAAACGCTATCAGGATTAATGGAAAATTGGAAATTGTATTTTATTGAAAATAAGAGGATAGAAGGGTTTGTACATTGAAACAAGCAAAAACTAAGAAAAATCTGGATTACAACCCTGGAATAACCTAGATGACAGAAAGGAAAACAAAGCAAACTACCAAAACTCCTTCCGGATGGGGAGAGGAGTAGCTTTCCAATTGCTAAGCTTCACATTTGGCCCAACAAGCTGCACATCGGCATTACTGGAACCTTCCCCGATTTCAACCATATTAACCTCATCAAACAGACTCTGGAACCTCTTGATCAGCTCTTCATCAAAGTCGACCACAGGTTTTGGGACCACTGATATTGGGCGTTTGGCGACCCCTGACTTGACGAAAGACTTGGAGATATGTGGAATAGGTTTAGGGAGTGACCATGCCTTTCCTTTCAAACTTTTAGCCTTTTTCACGTCCTTCCCTATGAGTGTGAATCCCAAACCAAATGTACCGAAACTTTCACGTGGACACACCGGATGCACAATACCCTGTAGAGATGAACCCAGACCTTTGCCCAGCAGAAAACCATTCTTCAACATTTCATTTGCTACCATGACAGACGCGGATGGTATCTTCGGGCCTAGGATGCATTCTCCTTCGGGAATTTTCCCGACAGACACTGTTTCGAATATTTGGTAAACCCAAGGCCCTTTATCATCTTCAACTTCAATAAATAGAACGATTGTGTCATTGTAAGCAGATGAGTTCTCATCACCGTGCACAACTATTTCCTGCCTGTCCCATTCGAACTTTACCATTTGATGCAGAGAAGACGGGATTGCCTTGGCAGCATGGATCCAGGGCCTGCCCAACAACAGGTTATAGGAGACAACCACATCTAGCACTTGGAACTCCATAGTGAACTCTACTGGCCCTATTGACAAATTGAGCATTATATCACCGACAGAATCTTTCCCTCCTCCATCGAAGCCTCGAACGCATACATTATTAGTGCGGATCCTTTCAGTGCCAATCTTTAACTTTTGCAAAGTGGATAGAGGGC
This sequence comes from Nicotiana tabacum, assembly GCF_000715075.1. Taxonomy (NCBI): domain Eukaryota; kingdom Viridiplantae; phylum Streptophyta; class Magnoliopsida; order Solanales; family Solanaceae; genus Nicotiana; species Nicotiana tabacum. The sequence continues at coordinate 79,407,166 of NC_134100.1, forward strand.
AAATATTTGCACTAGAACCGTTATCCACCAGTACCCTTGAGACAGCAGAATCCTCGCACTTCACTATGAGATAAAGAGCTCGATTATGTTCTGTACCCTCTATAGGGAGTTCATCATCTGAGAAAGTGATCCTGTTTGCTTCGAAAATCTTGTTAGCAATCTTTTCCAAGTGGTTCACCGTGATCTTAGCAGGAACATGAGCCTCGTTCAAAATCTTCATCAGGGCTTTGCGGTGTTCATCTAAATGTATCAGCAAAGACAAAAGAGAGATCTGAGCTGGTGTTTTCCTCAACTGTTCTATATTGAAATAGTCTTGCATTTTCATCTTTTTTAGGAATTCCTCAGCCTCTTCTTCGGTGATCGGCTTTTTTACTGGGATGTGGCCGTCCTTGAATGGCTTGGTTTTCCTCAGTTCTTCTGGGGTAAAACATCTCCCAGAACGAGTCAGTCCTCCGGTTTCATTGACTTCTTCCTCTATTTCTTTCCCTTTGTATGTTACTATCACCTGTTTGTAATTCCACGGGATGGCCTTTGTGTCAACCATTGGTAACTGGGTCACTGGCTTAATAATAATGGGGGTAACACGAGTCCCTTCCATGATTATGACAGGCTTGCCCAGGACCCCTGGCACGACCACTTTTCGCTTTTCCTGGTTCGGTTCAACATCAACCGGAGGCCCTTTCACAACCCAAACAGATGGCTTCACGTTGAGCGTGCTTGGCTTCTCCGACTTCCCTTCAACTATCAAAGGCGTTGCCTTTGCAGAATCTAGAGCTTTAATTAGACCACTTTCGCTAGCCCGGATCATCATGACAGACTTGGAAGAATTCTTGGGCTACCTATCCTTATGAACTATCTCGATCATATGTGTCTCTGCATGGGCCGACAAAGGATTTTGGTTGATGTTTGGCGCTTTTGGGCTCTGGACCACAATTTAATTTGTATCAATAAGTTCTTGGATCGCCCTCTTCAAATGCCAGCACTTCTCCGTGTCGTGCCCCGGGGCATCAGAACAATACGCACATCTAAGGGAGTAATCAAGGTTCCTTGGAGGCGGATTTGGTATCTTTGGCTCAATCGGCCTCAAAACGTCCAATTGCCTCAACCTCTGAAACAAACTGGTATAGGACTCTCCAAGAGGGGTGAAGGTTTCTTTCCGCTGCTGCCTCTCTTTTCTGTAATCTGGCCTTGGTCAAAAACTTGGACCAGTAGGGTTTTGGTATGGTTGTGGGGGTGTATAAGGATTTTGTGGGGTTGGAGCACGCCATTGCGGGTAAGGAGGGGGTTGAGCATATGACTGTGCGTGGTGAACATGGTATTGGGGTAGCCCGACAGAATATCAAGGGTCTTGTGGTGGGAAATAATGCTGAGATGGATTATATGGAGCTTGGGTGTAGGTTTGAGGCCGGGGTTGAGTTTGGATGTACTGGTGAGGCAGACCCCTTGGGCCATGCCACGATCCAGAGACAAACATAGCGACATCTTCTTTCTTCTTTTTTCCTAACAGGCTTCTGGTGCCACTTTGAATTGCCTGTGTGGTTGCTTTTATGGCAGAGTAGCTCATGATCTTGCTTGACTTGAGTCCCTCTTCCACCATTCCTCCCATCTTTACCACATCGTTGAAGGACTTACCTATGGCTGAGATCAAATGGCCAAAGTAAGTGGGCTCTAGGGCTTGAAGAAAGTACTCGACCATCTCATCTTCCTCCATTGGAGGGTAGACTCGTGCAGCTTGTTCTCTCCATCTGAAACCATATTCCCTAAAGCTTTCATTGGGCCTCTTCTCGACCTTGGTCAAAGATAGGCGATCTGGGACAATGTCTATATTGTACTGAAAGTGCCGAGCAAAAGCCTGAGCCAAGTCATCCCATGTGTACCACCTGCTAGTGTCTTGGCGGGTGTACCATTCTAAAGCTGCCCCACTCAGACTCTGACTGAAATACGCCATTAATAATTCATCTTTCCCACCGGCGCCTCTCATATTGCTGTAAAAGCCTCTCAAATGGGCCACGGGATCTCCATGTCCATCGTACGGGTCAAACTTGGGCATCTTGAACCCAGCGGGCAGTTGGACATCCGAAAATAAGCATAAATCCTTGTAAGCCACACTTACTTGGCTTCCTATCCCTTGCATGTTCTTCAAAGATTGCTCTAGACTCTTCATTTTCCTGAATATCTCGTCCTGCTCCACGTTCCGGGATGGTTTCTCAGTTTCGACATGAGGTTCAAAGTGAGGGGTGTGGGAATGAGGATTCGCGACTTTGAAAGTTGGTTCCGGGACATGATATTGGGTATCTGGAGCTTGAAACGCAGGTTCACTAGAAGATCTATGAAGAGTGGTTCGCGGAGGGGCTACGAAAACAGGAGCGGATGTCGGAGCATGGTATGCGGTTGTTTTGGCTGGTGGGGCATTAAAGGTTTGGGACGAGGTGCCAGGATAATGATGATAAGGGGTAAAGCCTGGTGCGTGCTGAGGGGAAAGGTCAATAGTAATGGGATCTTGGGCTTGTGACAGTGGTGGGATGGAAGCGGGATTTTCTAGGTAGTTAGCGGGGAATGAAGATGGAGGATGCCCCCTGATCCAGGCTTGATACATTTCTGCCATTTGATGCTTCAACCTGTAGACCTCCTCTTTCAATTTAGACTCCGATTCTACAATCTCCCTTGGCGGGTCGACAACACCCGTGTCCGATTCTTTGCTAGTCATGACTGCCTTGCACTTTGATCTGGTGTTATAGGGGTGACTTGCGAGGATGCCAACAAACTAACCACCTAAAACAGAACCTGTCTTTATGCACACACAACAACTTGGTCAGTTTTAAAGCAATTTACAGATAGGTAATCGCATATTGGGGATGCAATGCACCTGAGCAGTTAAACGTTTCTAAATGCTTTGCGACGGCTCATATGTTTCATCCCGGCTTTTCCAAATTCTCCAATCCTGATTTTCCCTCTCTCCTTTGCTATGTTTCGCTCTTTTAATACTTATTCTTTCCTCTTTTCTTTAGTTTGGCCCCTCTTTTCTTTCTTCCCTCATTTTCTCTCTTTTTCTCTCTCTTCTTTTCTATTTGCTTTTAAGAATATGATCGAATCCTATGGGGATTGCCTATGTATCATGACGCCGCATGAATCAGATCATTACGTAGTTCAGAGATATAAATGCGAAAGGAAAGAAAAGATTTTTTTTTACGGGTTTTTTAATATTTCATTAATAAAAGACATCTTTTTGGATTTTCTATAACAAAGACTTAAAAGTAGTGATGACTACAAAAGAAAATCTACAGACTCGAAATAAAGCAATACGCAACCTTGACAAAGACGAATAAAACTGGATAAAAAGTAAAATACAGACTCAAAAAAATGGACAATCAAAAATACATAAGAGCCTCCACTAGTACTCCGGGGGCCTGCGGGACATCGGTCGGTCTCCGCACGGGCCTACGGGCAATATCTTCTTGAAGGTGGTCTAGGTCAACCATCACCTGGCGAACAAATGTCATCACAGAAGCAAAAAACATAGACCTGGTCATGTCTTCACATTCATGGCATTTCATTACAACATAATCAGCTATCTCTTTAATCCTCATTCTGATGACACCCTTTTCTTGAAGTAAACGTCCAATCTGTTGGGCCCGAGCCTCCAACACTTGTGCATCTGTGTTGTTTTGGTCTTGTAACTGCTGCATGCTTTCTTGTAATTGATAAATCAATGCATAGCAATGCTCTCTTTCTGCCTTGAAATCCTTTGTTTGCTTGACCATTTCATTCTCAAGGGCAACCATCCTTTTCTGTAAAATTGTTGTTTCTTTGTCATATTTCTGCTTCAACTGGTGGACTAATCTAGCTTGTTCTTTCGCACCTTTGGCCAACTTTGCTTGAGCATTTAACAAGTCTCTTTCGGCCTTTGTCAAGTCAGCCACATAGTCATGCACCTTCATCCTTAGGTTGCCGATGAGTTTTTCATCTCTCTCGCTCCTCACAGGCATTTCAGCGGCCATCCTCATGTCCCGGAGTTGGGCTCGGAGCGCCTCATTTTCCCGAACCAATCTCTTCTTTTCTCCTTCATCCTCGGCAGCTTGCAAACTACTATCAAATTTGATTTTTCCAATTTGTTGTTCTAATTTGCTTATGGTGGTCCGGTATTCCTTTTCTTTGGCTAACCAAGCCCACTGCTCCTGCGATGCGTCAATAAATTCTTGGATATGAGGTCTTTTGGTTGGCCGTTCAGATTCACCATTCGTCGCGACTCTCTTTCCATACCAGGCAACATAACTAGGTAAGACCTCACCCCTAGACAAATCACGTACCCGGGTGTTTGCCCCCAAATACTGGCATTCGCTTCAAATTTGGCGAACCGCTTCTTCGGGAAATTGGGCATCAGAGCGGATTTCGACCACAAAAGTGCTAAGATCTTCATCTCTAGGAACTGTCTGGCATCTTCCAAGTTGTCTCAAAACCCGATACGGAGCATAGGGTTGGATGCTTCGGAGACCCATTAGCAAGAAGTAGGGACCAGTGGCTGGCATATAAACAATCTCATCAACGGGAAGCCAACCTAATGTCCACTCTATCTGATCTGCGGTCGTAGATCGAAGGCGGGTAATCCAATCTTTGACCCCTTTCGGCATTTCGAATCCTGTTACTCGTATACCAAACTCTTCAATGCAGTTTTCCCCGTAGATCCATAGTTCATGTATCGAGGACGATGACAAAGGTGTTCGATCATCCACATTTGCAACAGCAGGTTGCATCCCTCGAAAAAACTGACTCCGACCTTACAGAATGTGAGGGCTCGGAATATATCTGATACGTTCATGGGTGCAAGAGTACTCTTGGCCTGAGTAGTCAGAACGTGGACAACCCCGACTACCCGTAAATCAATATACCCATCTTCCCTTGGAAACACCAAAAGGCCTAAAAACGCCACCATGAAGGCAAAACATCTATGGGTCTCCCATTTTGATCGGTTTCCTTTACTGCAGAGTCCATTTTTCGGGTCTTCAAATCCCCTTAAATGCCCGTATCGCTGATATAGAAAATGAAAAGTGGAAGTTCCCCCTGCTAGACTTCCAGTCTTGATTTGTCTGCTTATCGTTAGTAAGTCCAGAAACTTGTGGGGAGTAACAGTCCTTGGAGATACCGGGTACTTGTGTCTCAATCCCTCTGTGCTCCCAATATAACCCGCCATTTCTTCCAAAGTAGGCGTAAGCTCAAAATCTGAGAAGTGCAAAACATTATGAGCGGGGTCCCAGAATGCCACTAATGCCTCTATCAGGTCCCTTCTAGGTTGAATTTTCAATAGTCCAGTGAGCGCCCCCAGGTATTGGTTGACCATGTCTCGTCCTTGTTTTCCCAAATCCTCCCACCACATGTGGAGTGCTAGTGGAATCTGATCCATAACCTTCACAGGTAAGTTCTGAACGGTGCTCATTTTGCACATTTATAAATTAGGGTGACCAGATTAAAATTTTGTACAAAACTGACCATGAAAAGATTATTTTTTGCAAAACACAACCGAAAACAAATCACGGCTACTTTTTGCAAATACGACCTTTCGACACTTCGGAGGAGAAGATTTTAGGGCTGTGTTTGCTAAGTGGCCAATTTTTCTTTTTTCTTTTTCTTGTTTTTTTCTTCTTTTTTAAAAAAAAAAAACATGAGTGGTTATTCTTTGCAAAACAGCCTTCCGGCGTCCCGTCGGGACATATTTGGCTATTTGGGCAAAAATGGCATCGCCGAACTTTATTTATGACAATATTTCCCTATTTTGATTATTTTTTGCAAAAGTGGGACTGGACCCGATGAGGGTTGCCTACGTATCCCACACCTGGTGGGAATCAAACCCGCGTAGTTCGGTGAGTTTTGACTCGTGGAAAAATAGGAATTATTTTTTTCAAAGACTATCCTTTTCTTTTCTCTTTTTTTTTTTAAAAAAAATTCGGCACAGTTTCAGGATATTTTGAACACTAGTATTTTCCAGATGTTTCTCTATCCTACCTCACTTCTTGATTTTGCTTGATTTTCTTTCCTTATTCTAAAAGTCGGTCAACATACAAGCCGAAACCGATAAATGCACAAGTAGCATGTAAAAAATGCATCAGAATGGTCTTTTAAATTGGGGACATCTGTCCTAGACAGACCCAACCCCTGTGTTGAGTCTCCAAAGTCAAATGCACGTGATGCAAACAAACGTACCTACTAGGGATCCGGCATGAGGCTATGTTATTCTAGGCTTAAAACCCTGGGTGTATGGTTCTAGACCTGGCTTACCCGAGCGGACAACTCGAGCCGGGGGGGAGGGCAACGTACCGGTAACCAAAAGGCCATCCGACTTTGTAACTGATCCGATCCTCGTTCTAAATTAGGATATGACATTAACAGAAAAAAAAGTCACGCCAGCATGCACTTCCCAGAAGATTTAGAAGACTCAGAGAGAAGAAGGGTTTCGTGACAGTTTATATACAGTCCAAACAATATCAAAGCGGTAAAAAGAGGTATTTAGCACATTAGGCTCAAACACGAAAAAATCAGATAATAAGTAAAAGCCAAGTATAACAGTCATCTAAGCTCGAATTCTGAACCCTGAACCAGAGATTCTGGGTTCGATCCCCAGCAGAGTCGCCAGAGCTGTCACACCTCCTTTTTCCCGAACGGGGATATTAGGGGAGTTTTTCCAATTTAAGTGACATTAATCGAAATGGGATTATTTATTTATTTCAGAGTCGCCACTTGGGATAATTTATGGTGTCCCAAGTCACCGATTTATTTTAAATCCCAAATCGAGGAAATTTGACTCTATTTATGGTCCGCGAACACAGAAAATCGGGTAAGAAATTCTGTTAACCCGGGAGAAGGTGTGAGGCGCTCCTGAGTTCCGTGGTTTTAAAACGGTCGCTCAACTATTAATAATTGGCCTAATTATCTGATTTAAAATCTATTGTGCTTTTTAGCTTTCTGACCGCTTTTAATATTCATGGAATTTATTTGAAACAAGTCACGATGTCGTACACTTGTCGTTTTGACACATATCGCAAATCGCGCCGCATGAAATGCACCCGCAATTTACAACATGCTTATTTTATTATTGTTTGAAGTTGTGGTCGAGTCACGTGAAACGCACACTCGAATTGGGGTTGCGTATCATAACTATGTCACGGGAACCGTACCCATAGTCACGATAATTTATTTAATCTCGCCTAATGCAAACTACGATGTTCATCAATTGCTATTTCTTAGAGTCTGGGATTATAAGGAATTTTTACTTTTGGTAGGCAAGAGCATGTAAAGTTCAAGTTAAAATTGCTTGCTCATACAGGCGAGTCCATAAAAGCCACAGACAGCATCTCTTCATTTGTTTCACAATTTAGCATTAGCTACAGTTTCCATCCGGAAAAGGATCAAATGCCTTTTTTACTAATTAAAGATGACTATTGCACATTTGTCGGAGTAATTTCTCAATCAACATCAGCTAACACAAAAGAAAACCTTTAAAAATGGAATATAAACATACACCATCTTAATTAATAACCAAAGTTTAACAATACGAAATCAGGCTACCGGAATCAAACTCATAAAAACACTTGAGTTACCGGTTCATACTATAAGAAATCAAGCCAATTGGTGTCCAGATCAATTCTCCACATGTTTTCACCCAATTCTCATCTTCTAAAACCACATTACTCAATGGAAAAACACACAGATTTTAAAATCATTTTTTCTGACATAACAAGTGCAGTAAACTTGAATTGCAATTCAACTACGTTTCAATACAGCAACCAAACAAGAGGTAGCATGGTGAATATCAACCAATTTGGCAGATTTGAAACAACACAAAGTATGAACAGATTTGCATTATTCTCATTCAAATAAATTAAAGGTTTATATCATTCGGTTAAAAATGATACCTGGCCACAACAAACAAATGGGAGAAATGAATCTCTAACTTTGAAGGAGAAGCAGTAACTAGAATTAGGAGCTCAGCTCTTAGTCAGACAAAGCAAAAGGAATAATTTCCAGTACAGAACCGCAACAAACAGCCATAAATTCGAGGTTCAACAGCCTTTTATAGATTCAGGGAAGAGTTCAAAAATTCAGCAATCAATTACTCCCCAAACCCTCTTCGAAATCCGAGTTTTCTTTTGGTTTTCGAGCTTTTGTGATTTTCATATCTTCATTTGGATTTAAGTAAAATCAGAACAAAAGTGACGCAAACTTTGGTAAGGAAACATAACAGGAAGAGGGATGAACCTTCATATGAAGAATGAAGTCATTTCTGGGCATTACAATGATGGCCATTTTGCAGTAATAACCCATTATAATATGCTAGTTCAGAAATGAACAGCATAAACATGTCGATAAGAGAAATCAAAATCTACGGCATGAATGTTGAAAATAAACTCATCCATTCAAAGTTCAAAAAACATTCAAGACATCATCATATACGCCAAGATACAGAAATAAGAGAAATTAAGCAAATAACGCCAACATTCATGACACAGAATCTACAGAAAGGAAGAAAAAATAGAGTTCAGAATGTGACCTCTTAAATGATAAGCAGAATTACAATAAAGAAAACGACGTCCAAACAAGAACTTTAGCAAAACCTTCTCGAGCAGCGGCGAACTCAACAACTTCTCAATCGAACTCCAGTTTTCAACTCAAAATCCAGATTGAAAAGCAGAGACGGAATATTTTTTTTCGAAAATTTTTTAGACAATAATTGAAATAAAATGGAACAGAAGAACACTGAACATGTTTCTCTTTTTTTTTTAATATATTTTTTCTTGTTCTGAAACTAAACCAGAAAATCAAAAAATGGAGATCAACCACTGAGAAGAAAAGAACATTTTTTTTTACCCTAGCTTTCCTTTTCAATTTGTTTCTCTGAAATTTTGTTCCCAAAAGAAGACTTTTCTCAGAAATCTCTTAGCCTCCCTATATATACCCAAAACAGAAATTTTCATACCTTTTTCTCCAAGTCATGCCCTAAGATTCCTTTTTTTCCATCCGAAAAATCTGTAAAAATCCGATTCCCTTTCTTGTGAACCAAATCGGACAAATGGAGGTCTAGGATCTTGAATCCCTCAGATCCTACGACCACCATTCATTCGAAATCGTTCTCAATACCAAGAGCGCGTGAAGCCTAAGGGAGAAAAGAATCTTTTCTGTCAGAGGTCGTTACAAGACGGGTGACGTGGAGGAGGGAGGGTGAAGGAATCACGTGCGTGAGTTGGAGGGGGGGTGAACTCGCTTGAGTTCAAGCGAGTTTGTTTGGCGGAGGAAGAGAAGGGGGGGTTCTGGAATTAGGTTTAGGGTTCTGGGGAGGGAACGTATAATGGGCTTTTTACATGGGGCGTGAGAGTGGACTGCGTCCGTTGGATGGAGATGGATTGAAGGGTCGAGATCGATTCAGCAAAAACGACGTCGTTCGCATTAGTCGCTAGACTGGACCGGGTGAGGGGGTTGGGCTTGGCGGATTTGGGGGTGATTGTTTGGGCCAGAAATTATTTTGGCCCAAATTCGAGACCAAAACGGAATTTCTTTCTTTTCTTTTTTTTAAATCCTAATTAATTAAAACCTAAATTAAGTCTTAAATCAATCTAATTTATAGAAATAAACCTAGTTATCTATTTTACCATAATTAATTAATTTAGACTAATGAAGGAAGAATTATTAATTTGCAATTTAAAGCTAAGAATATAAAAATGACTCATATATATATTTTTTTGATTTTCGTTTAATAATGCAATTATATATATATATATATATATATATATATATATATATTTTATTTTCGTTTAATAATACAATTAACTCATGCAATTAAATCCTAAATGCAAATAGACCTAAAATGTTATGCACGAAATACTTTAGACATTTTGGTATTTTTTTTAATGATTTTAGAATGTTAAATATGCAACTAGATGCAAGCAACAATTAACCAAATTTCCTACAAATTCTATAAAACTAAAAACAATTAAGAAAAAATCTATTTGTGAATTTCTATAGGAATATTTTAGTCGGGCAAAAATCACGTGCTCACAAAGGTAGGACATAATGAACTATGATGGTATCATCTTTCCTTAAGCACTCCGTTTTCTCATTTCGGCTCATACTTTCTTGACCCTTTTGAGTCATTTTCTTCTTCCTTAGGGGAACTAGAGAGACACATTTTCACTCTTTCTTTTTCATGACAATCATTTTTTTTATTCCATGCCTTTCAACATTATTTTCTTGAATCCTTTCAACCTTTACTTTCTTTTTGACATGCTTCTTTTTGTTTTTTCATCCTTTCTTTGCCTTTCCTTTTTATCAATTCTTTTTGTTATTTGAACCTTTCATCACTTTGAAATTTTTAGTCTCTCCCCCAAACTTATGTTTTTGCCAAATGTTCATCATGAATGCTAAGGAAAGATTGGGTGCCAAGAGAGGGTCATTATAAAATGGATGAGGGCTTGTAATGTGGTTATTGAATGAAAAAGGCTTAGGCTCAAAGGGGTTGACTAAAGATATCATAATAGTAGGATGCAGAATTTTCAAAGTTCAAATGGGACCAAGGAGATCCTATAATCACTTCTCAAGTCGAGCTACACTTAGAATTTCGCCTAGAAAAATATTCAGGGTAAGTTCTAGACTTGTTGGCACGGGACTTGGACTTGCAATTCAACACCTCACCTCTCAAGATACTGAATTGTTAAAGAGAATAGAGTCGAGGGCCCACAATAACCCCAGCTAAGATTAAAGATCACAAATGGCTCACATAAACCACTTGATGATAGTTTTAGTCAACTTAAGAGTCTAAAGGTCACAACTAGAGCTAATCTCATCAACAAACATGTCTCTAACCATGAGGTCGAAGGTAAGTGTGTTAGTGCCAAGTGAAGCCTGCTTGAGACACTTTTATTCATTACTACTATATATCAAAACAGAAAGGAAAACAGACTCAATCCCTTAAGAAGGTTGTCACGCCATCCATCATTGGGAAGAGCCACCCGGTTCACACAACATCCACCTTTGGAAAGAACCATGGCATTAAGAAAATCAAAGGCTTATTGATCATGCAGAAATGTAAAAAGAGGCTACAAATTCAAAAAGAAGCTACTAAAGGAAATAAGAAGCTATGCTATTAAGGAAAATTACAAAAGAAGTTATAAAGTAAAATACGGAAAGTAAAATGAATATGTACAATAAGGGAGTGAAACGGATATACACAAAATAGGGATGAATATATACATGGAATGGTAAAGTTATATACATACCAAAAGTGAAAATTAACAAAAATGCAAATAACGAAAATGCAAATAACGATAAGTAAAAATAAAGAAAAATAGTATCAGAATTATTATATGCCAATCATCAAAGTCATCAAATCAAAATAAGACCACCCCCAAATAGAAGTTAGCATTATCATCAATACTAAAAGTAAAAATAAGATCAGGGGAGGGATAGAAAGTAAAGAAAACTCCCTATGTGGTCTTTGTCTGCATGGGATCAGGTACTCTGGTAGGGTCCTCAGACTGTGTAGGCTTATCAGCTCCATCAGGATCCTCTAACTGAATCTCCAAGTCCTCGGTCTGGGGTACCACAAATCTTCTCACCGGCTCTCTGTCAGCCTCTTGCTCTGATGCATGTGCTGTTTGTGCTGCTGGTACAGTCTCCTCCATAAGGAGGTCCAGAGGAATATCTCCGGCGGAAGTAAGCTTTTCCACCTCCTTCTTTAATAGCTCTTGATTCTTCTTCACCTTCTTGACCTATTTTCCCATCTCCTTGATTACCTTCTCATGAGTACCCAGAGTCTCCAGAATTTTCTTTTAGTTGTCAAGGATCTTCTTCAATGAATCCTCCACTGACGGAGGCATCTGAAGCTATGCTGGAGCTACCTGTGCTGCGACTACACTAGATAAGGCAGGTAGCTTTGATGTAGCTACCTGCATCCAGTTGTTGATGCTGGATAAAGTCTGATTAACCTGCAGTGTAGTCTGAGGGTAAGCTGAGGAGGAATGCACGGATAGTGGGGCAGGGACAGATGGCCCTAAGGAAAGAGGTGGCATAGAAGCAGATGAACCTTCGGCTGTGGAAGGCTCGAACCCAGTGGCCACTACCCTTGGCTCTTCAGACTGGCCAGCGGAGGTAGTGGATTTGCCTTTAGACTTGGGATTGTCCGCTCCCTGAAGGCTATACCAAGAGAAGGGCCTTTTTGGCTTCACCTTTATGTCAAAATCCCTCCCTTCTACATCTTGGTCCTCTAAATACATGGTGAGGAAGTTGGGGAACGGGTATGATGTTTCTTCCTTCCCGATAACTTTGGTGATGTTTCTGGCCATGATGTTTCCCACATTTATTGGGAACCCCTCCATGATAGAAGCCATAACAATTTCCCGGGAGACTGGGATATCACTATCATGCTGAGATGGGTCTAGCCGGCTACAAACGAAGGTGCACCATCCTTTTTCTTCAAAGTTCGTAGTATTCCTAGAAATTTGGACCCTAGGTGTAAGCCAAGCCGGTGTTGTCTAAGGGATGGCTATCACCTCTACAAGCCATGGACGGGATGCCTCATCTAATGCCACATTTTCCAAGTACAGGGATTCGTCCACATCATCGAACCTGGCATGTGTGTTCAGTGTCTTGCCATCAAATCTGATCTTCCGGTTCCGTACCTTAGTCACATAGGTGCCCTTTTTGATGTGGGCGACATTGGCGTAAAATTCTTTGACTAAGTACTCATTGGCCTCTGGTAGCTTGCTAGTAAAGAATTTTCACCCCACTCTTTCATCAAATTACTTCTTCACATTGGGGTTGTGGGGTAGAAGATCTCTTTCTATGAAATCCCTCTCGAGAGTGAGCGAACTTAGTGGCCACCATTCCCGAAACTTGTGGTAGGCTTTTTCACTGACAAATCTATCTTGCCATACTGCGGTCTTTCTTGATCTCACCAAACCTCCGACCCGGGTATCACCACCTCTCCCGTCATCCGGGACATCCTCTTCATCATCAATATTAATTGGAGCCGTTGTTGAGGCCTGTATTGCAGCAGGTGGGGCAGGTGGTGTCGAAGTCTCACTACCTCCTCCTAAGCCATCAGACGACCCAGACAAGGAGGTAGATACATTGACGAGGTGGTAGGGCTGTGATTGAGCCTCTTGTTGGGGTTGTGTAGCTTCCCCTTCAGAAATCTCCCAGGAGGGGACATATTCACTAGTCTCAGAAGAGTCGGGAGTGGGTCTTCGGAGGGTTTGCTTCTTGCCAATGACCCTTTTAGGTGCTAGGGGTGCAGTCTGTTTCCCTCTGCCCCAGCCTCGGGAGGATTCTCCCCTCCCTTGTGATTTCTCAGGACTGCCACGAGATCACACTATTATCTGTATACACAATCAGTGAAAGCTCATTAGTATTGTAGTTCAATAAATTAGCAAAGGAAAGCAGATGAAATGATCACAGTGTTTCTCAAAGCAGGGGTCCGCTGGCAGCGTAAAAAGGAGCGCGGCCGCAGAAGGGTCAGCGCGGTCCGCATAAAAAGGAGCGCGGCCGCGAAAGAGTTGGTGACCAGAATACCAACTCTCTAAACATTGGTTTCTGCTGACCGCGAAATAATGGGCGCGGCCGCGAAATAACAAACGCGGAATGCGTAAAAATGAACGCGACCGCGGAATCAATTTGTTAATTCTTTGAAGCTCACGAACGCGGTCCACAAAATTATGGACGCGGCCGCGTAAAGTCAACCGCTGACCGCGGAAAAATCACCGCGTTCGCGAACATATAAGCCTACCCAGTTCGCACAAAAGCATGAACGCGGACCGCATAATTTGGACCGCGGTCCGCGAAATTCAAATCATACTGGCATTGATGAATTATTTAAGACTTAGGATTTCACTTAGTGCAAATATTTAGGCAATTAACAGGCATAGTGAATAACCCTATCCCCCATTAGGCATTAAACATTACCCACATGCAATTTTAGCTTCAATCAAGCATCATTTTGAAATCATGATATGTGTTAAACCCTAAAAAAGAAAAAGTAAAACTAGAAGAAAAGAAAATTAAAAGATGAAATTAATGTAAAGATTTGAGTATACTAGATGTGGATTTGCAAGAACCTAAGGTGAAAGGGATAAAAATGAATTAATACATGAATCAGCTTGATATGAACTACTGTTACTCTAATGTCAATAATAAAATTTAGATTTTTTGGTCCAAAGATTTAGATGTTAACATAGTTAATGATACTGATCAAATTGTCTCTTGTAAGATCCACCATATTATCTCTAATATAGAATTTCACTTTTCCACTATGTATGCTAAATGTAGATCCAATTTGAGAAAAGAATTATGGGCTAACTTGGTTAACTTTTCTGTTTCACATAAGGGACCATGGGCTATTATAGGTGATTTTAATGTCATCTCCGATCATGAGGAAAATAATAGAGGAAATCCTTATAGAATTGACAAAAGTTTTGATTTTTTGGAATGTTTGACAGAATGTGGTTTGCAAGATGCAGGTTTTCTAGGGAATATTGTTACATGGTACAACAACAGAGGAACTCCTGATACTATTTGGAAGAGATTGGATAGGATGGTATACAACTCTGAGTGGTTTAGCCTGTTTGGTAGAACTACTGTTACACATTTGGCCAGTGCTTGCTCTGATCATGTGCCACTCTTAGCTCAATTCTGCCATATAGAGGAGACATATGTTAAATACTTCAAATTTCTCAATTTCTGGACTGAGCATGTGGATTTTCTTGATGTGGTTAAAAATATATGGGAAGAAGATTGCCAAGGCAATCCTTTATGGATCCTGCATCAGAAGTTGAAGAAGACGGCATCCAGACTTAGTTCTTGGTATAGGGAGGCTTATGGAGATATCCATGAAGAATCTAAAAGATTGGAATTGGAAATCTCCAATCTTGAACTTCTTACCATAAATGATAACAGTGATGTTAATAGAACCAACTTGAACAAAATCAGGGCAGAGTACTTCAGATATCTCAAGATTCATGATTCTATTTTAAGACAAAAGGCTAGAGTTAAATGGCTAACTGATGGTGATTCTAACACTGCCTACTTCCACAATGTCATAAAAGATAAGAGAAGGACATTGCGCATTAACAAGATCCATAATGAATTTTTTCAATGGGTGGAAGGGACTAAGGAGGTCTCAGAAGCTGCAGTGAGATATTTTCGAGGACTTTTCTCCCAAAAACATGAGCAGAATGATTTCTTTAATTTGGATATTATAAAACATGCTATTTCAGAGGATGTTAATCACAAGTTGATTGCGTTGCCTACTGCAAAAAAATTTCAAACCTGTTGGTCGATTGTAGCTTCTAATATTGTTCAATCATTTATTTCTATTTTTTATGGAGCAGAACTTCCTAGGTGGTTTACACATACATGCATAGTCATGCTTCCCAAAGTACCCTCTCCCCAATATTTTAATGACATAAGACCTATTAGCCTGTGCAATGTTATTAGTAAACTCTTTGCTAAGTTACCTAATTCTAGATTGAGCATTATTTTACCTGATTTGATTAGCTGGAATCAAAGTGGCTTTGTAAAAGGTAGAGCCATTACAGAAAATATTTTACTTGCACAAGAAATCATTCAAGATATTGGAAAACCAAATGAGAAAGGAAATATTATTTTGAAACTGGATATGGCCAAGGCATATGATAGGGTGTCATGGTCATATCTATGTGTTCTTAAGCGGCAACTTGGATTTTGTGAGACATGGATTGATATTATTTTTAGACATATCTCTAGTAATTGGTATTCTTTACTTGCTAATGGCACTAGACAAGCTTTTTTCAAATCTGAAAGAGGTCTAAGACAAGAAGATCCTATCTCTACTTCTCTCTTTGTCATATGTGCTGAACATCTTTCTAGAAAATTAAATCTTATTACTTCTCTTGATGATTATAAAGGTTTTCATATGAATAAGAATGGACCCTTAATTAATCATCTTGCCTATGCAGATGATATCATTCTTTTTTCTAGTGGATGCAGGAAATCGTTGATACTTTTGATGGAGGCTCTTACTGGATATGAGAAAATCTCAGGACAATTGGTCAATAAGAAAAAGTCATGTGTTATCCTTGCTCCCAACACACCACCAGATGAGATCTCAAGGGTGGAAGGGATCACTCAGATGGAGCATAAAGTCCTACCTATCAAATACTTGGGTTGTCCGCTATATGTTGGGAGGAAAAAGATTTCCATATTCTCTGAAATGATAACCAAAGTTATCAACAAAATCTCAGGGTGGCATTCAAAATTTTTCTCCACTGGTGGTAGGGCAGTATTAATCAGACATGTACTGATGGCATTACCAACTCATCTTCTAGCCGCAATCCATCCCCCAAAAGGTGATCTTAACCAGATAGAAAGAGTGTTGAACAGATTTTTTTGGGGAGGTTCAGCAGAAAAGAAAAGATACCACTGGGCTTCGTGGGATAATCTTTATTTTCCGTATGAAGAGGGAGGTACTAATTTCAGAAAACTTCAGGACATTTGTAATGCGTTCACAATAAAACAATGGTGGAACTTTAGAACAGGCCAATCCTTGTGGAAGAGTTTTCTTATGGCAAAATATTGTTAGAGAATCCATCCTTTAGTCAAGCGATGGTATTCTGGCCAATCTCAGTCGTGGAATTCTATGTGCAAGATCAAAAAGATTATTAACAAATAAATTCTATGGAAGATTGGAAGAGGCGATGTATCCTTTTGGTTTGATAACTGGTCAGAGTTGGGTTCCTTATGTAACTTCTTATCTCTGAACCATAAACCTAAGAATGTGAAGCTTTCTGATATATTTTTGAACAACCATATTAATTGGGAAGATCTGGATCTTCTGCTTCCTCCACATGTTGTGGATAAAATTAATAACCTACAGATTAGGTTGAATCCTGCAACTCCTGATGATCCAAAATGGATAGCTGACAATAATGGAACCTTTTCTGTGGCCTCGGCCTGGCAGTTATTTAGAAAAAAGAAACAGAAATCTTGGGTGAATATTATGAATTGGCAAAAATGTGTTCCTTTCAAGATGAATTTTATTGTTTGGAGGGCCTTGAGGGATAATATTCCTACTGATACAAGGGTGACCAGGTTGGGATACTCTATATCTCCCAGATGTTGCTGTTGTGGTTCTCCGGGTGTAGAAACTATAGATCATTTATTTTGCGATGGCTCATTTACGAAAGAGTTATGGAAAACTTTATGTGGAACTATGGGCATTGCATTCTCATACATTCTATATAGACAATTAATGGTGAATTGGTGGAGGTGCAAGGTTAGAAATCCAGTCCATACACTCATTGTTAGATGTTTGCCTGTTATTGCCTCTTGGGCAATTTGGAGTGCAAGGAAAAATATGACAATGTTAGAATAAATGTGAGGAGATCCCTTTCTTTAATACTTTTCTCTGTAACTCAACTAGGTAATACTCAATTCCAGCAATTTCCATTGACTCCTAACTGGGATGACTTTATCAAGCTTATGAGAAGCACAATTCTCTTTGAAAAATCCATTATTGTTAAATGGACCAGGCCTACTCCTCAATTTGTCAAACTAAATTCCGATGGTAGCTGTAAAGATGGTAATTATGGTGGTGGAGGTGTGATTAGAGACAAATATGGCTATCTTATTTTTGCATACTCCCTACCTCTCGGCACTGATACTAGTAACTGGGCAGAGGCATCTGCTCTGCATTATGGCATTAATTGGTGCTTGTCAAATGGGTTGCAATATATTAGTGCTAAAAGTGATTCAAAGTTGCTTGTAGAATGCATAAATGGTCGATATGCAATTCCCTGAAGGATCTCAAAAGACATATAGGAGCTTAAAGAAGTCATGGTTCATTCAAGACTCACCCTTAAACACTGCTACAGAGAGAGTAATCAAGTTGTCGATAAGCTCGCTAGTCTCAGTCATATTCTCACTCACGCTCAAGTATTTCATGATTTTGATGATCTACCACCTCAAGTGAGAGGTTTGATGAATATGGATAGGTGGAATATGCCTGTTCTTCGAAGGTCCAAATTGAAAAAATCAAACATAGCCTTTGAACAACCATGATCATCATTTTTTGTACATGTGTAGGGGTACTAACTATTGTATAGGTTGGGATCCTCATTTTCTTTCAAATACATTTACCTCATCTCAAAATGTTATAAGATAGTTGATTCTATCTTACAAGATGAACTAGGGAGGAGATATCATATTTTGACTATCTCTGCTCATTTTATTTTTTGGAAATGAATAAAATGCTCAGTTTCTAAAATAAAAAAATAAAAAAAGAAAAAGAAAAATTGAAAGTGTAAGAAGGGGAAGGTGAACAATGGTCTATTTTGGTGAGAGTGTGGGGGTTCGAAAAGTGTAAAAGTCCTAAGGACTTCCTATTTATACCAATCCCAGAGGTCCAACCGACTTACCTGAATGCGGTCCGCGAAATTCCACTGCGGTCCGCACTTTTTACCTTTCAAAAAACCTTTTCAGAAACAGGTCCGCTGAGAGCAGATTAACAGGCGCGGCTGTGGAAGATCATCGCGGAACGAAAAATTATGAACGCGGATATGAATACAACTTCAGAGAGTTGATATTATGGACTTTTCAAGTCCGCGTCTGCTGACAATTTACGCCCCCGCGAAAAGCTCTCGCTGACCACGAAATTTTGAGCGCGGTCCGCGTAATTCCCCACACTTAGGTAATTTTTTCCAGCAACAATCTTGTACTGCACAAACAATTCCTACACAAAGCTCACAACCAGTTAGTTCAAAATAAAGCATGATCTAAGAAGAACGACAAAAAAGAAAGAAAAACACATGGGTTGCCTCCCAAGAAGCGCATGATTTAACGTCGTGACACGACACATGTTACCAACATCATTGGAAATTGATCAAGGTCACCACATGGCTGTCATCAAACTTGCCGAGGTAATGCTTCACTCGGTGCCCATTAACTCTGAAGATTTTACCATTTTTGTTTTCAAGTCAAGAGCACCAAACGGAGTCACGTGCACCACCTCAAAAGGGCCACTCCATTTTGACTTGAGCTTTCCCGGAAACAGTCGTAACCGAGAGTTGAATAGACAAACCAAGCCACCCTCCTTGAATTCTTTGTTCCGGGCATATTTTTCATGTAAGTACTTCATCTTGTCCTTATACAAGGATGAGCTGGAATAGGCATGAAACCGGAATTCATCAAGTTCATTGAGTTGCTCTACCCAGAGATTGGTTGTACATCCCATTCAAGGTTTAACTTCTTGAGCGCCCACATGGCCTTGCGCTCTAACTCAACCGGAAGATGGCATGATTTTCCAAATACCAACCGATACAGAGACATACCAATTGGAGTCTTGTACACAGTTCTATAAGCCAACAAAGCATCGTCAAGTTTCCTTGACCAATCCGTCCGGTTTGCATTGACAGTTTTTGATAATATGCTCTTTATCTCCCTGTTGGATATCTCAACTTGTCCACTAGCCTGGGGATGATAAGGTGTTGACACCTTATGATTGACACCATACTTGGAAAGTAAAGTGTCGATGGACTTGTTGCAGAAATGAGAACCCTCATCACTGATGATCGCCCTAGGAGTGCCAAACCTTGTGAAGATATTTTTCTTTAAGAATGCCACCACACTCCGTGCCTCATTTTTGGGCAAAGCTATAGTTTCAACCCACTTGGAAACATAATCAACAATAACCAGAATATAAGTGCTACCACACGAACTCACAAAAGTCCCCATGAAGTCTATGCCTCACACGTCAAAAATATCGATCTCAAGAATATTGGTGAGAGGCATTTCATCCTTCTTGGAAATTCCACCAGCTCTTTAGCATTCATCACACCTCTTAACAAGCTCACTTGTATCTTTATACAGGGTAGGCCAATAAAATCCACAGTTAAGAACCTTTGAGGCAGTTCTCGCCCCACCATGATGACCACCGTAGGGCGAGGAATGGCAAGCATCAAGAATATTCATTTTCTCCTCTCCCGGGATACATCTCCGGATCACACCATCATTGCAAATCTTGAAAAGATAGGGCTCGTCCCAATAATAATACAAGATGCCCCGTTTGAGTTTCTTCCTTTAGTTAGAAGAGAGCTCACTCGGGACAATGCCAGTCACAAAAAAGTTAGCCACATCGGCGAACCAAGGCATACCATTCAAAGACACGGAGAGGAGTTGTTCATCTAAGAACGAATCATTAATTTCGAGGCCATCATGGGGACTCCCCTCATCTTCTAAGCGGGATATGTGGTTTGCCACTTGATTATCACTTCCTTTTCAATCAATGATTTCAAGGTCAAACTCTTGAAGCAGAAGAACCCATCTCATCAACCTAGTCTTCGAGTCTTTTTTGGTCATCAAGTAACGGAGTGTCACGTGATCGGTGTGCACAATCACTTTGGCACCCATGAGATATGGCCTGAACTTTTCCATGGTGAAGACAATGGCTAATAACTCTTTCTTGGTCACCGTATAATTGACTTTGGCGTCATTCATCATTTTTCTTACATAATAGACCGGATGAATTATCTTGTTGACCCTTTTCCCCAAAATCGCTCCTACCACAACATCACTAGCATCGTACATGAGCTCAAATGGTAAGCTCCAATTGGGTGCGGTAATGATGGGAGTGGTTGTCAATTTATACTTGAGAAGCTCAAAAGCTTTCATGCAATCTTCATTGAACATAAACTTTGCATCCTTTTCTAGCAGCTTGCACAAGGGGTTCACCACTTTTGAGAAATCCTTGATGAACCTTCGGTAGAACCCCGCGTGCCCAAGAAAGCTCCTAACTTTCTTGACGGAAGTAGGAGGAGGGAGTTTTGAAATTGCTTCAATCTTTGCTTTGTCCACTTCAATACCGTTCTTTGAGATCTTATGGCCGAGGATAATGCCCCCTCGACCATAAAGTGGCATTTTTCCCAATTAAGCACTAGGTTGGTCTCTTCACTCGGGCCAACACTTTGTCAAGATTATACAAGCATTCTTCAAATGAGTCCCCCACAACACTAAAATTATCCATGAACACTTCGAGGAAGTCCTCCACTATATCCGTAAATATTGCCATCATACACCGCTGAAAGGTAGCCAGTGTATTACACAAATCAAACGGCATCCGTGAGAATGCAAATGTGCCATACGGACATGTGAAGGTGGTTTTCTCTTGGTCTTCCAGTGCAATGAGAATCTGGTTGTACCCTGAGTACCCATCCAAAAAGCAATAGTAGGCACACCCGGCAAGTCTGTCCAATATTTGATCAAGAAAGGGCAATGGAAAGTGGTCTTTGCGGGTCACTTTGTTCAGCTTTCTATAGTCCATACATACCCTCCATCCGGTGACAGTACGAGTGGGGATCAACTCATTTTTCTCATTTGTGACCACAGTCATACCCCCCTTCTTCGGCACATATTGTACCGGTGAAGACCATGAACTATTCGAAATAGGGTACACAACCCCTGTATCAAGCCACTTGATAATTTCCTTCTTGACGACCTCTTGCATAGCCTCATTCAACCTCGTTTGATGTTCCACGGCGGGTTTGGCATCATACTCTAGTATAATTTTGTGCATGCAAAAGGAAGGGTTTATACCCCGAATGTCAGCCAAAGTCCATCCAATTGCCTTTTTCCTTCTTTGAAGCACCTCAAGGGTGGAGTCTACCTTCACGTTAGTTAGGCAAGCAGAAAGAATAACAGGCAATGTAGAAGAAGGGCCTAAGAATTCATACCTGAGGTATGAAGGCAAAGGCTTCAACTCCAATGTTGGTGGCTCCTCGATTGAGGGCTTTGTTGGTGGAGTCTTCCGGTTTTCCAAATCCAAGGAAAGTTTACTGGGCCCATATGAGTAGGATCCCATTCCTTGCAACGCATTTGAACATTCAACCAATCCTTCTTTTTCATCATCCTCATGGTTTAACAACACAGCTTCTAAAGGGTCTTCCACATTGATCATGGCACTCGTGTCATCAACTATCACCTCCGTCACAAGATCCACAAAAGAGAAAACTTCATTGCTATTTGGTTGCCTCATTGATTTGCACACGTGGAATATAACCTTTTCATTGCTCACTCGGAAGGTGAGCTCCCCTGCTTCCACATCAACCAATGCCTTCACTGTTGCTAAGGAAAGGTCTCCCTAATATTATAGGCACCTTATAGTCGACTTCGCAGTCGAGAATCACAAAATCAGCAGGCAAAATAAACTTGTCGACCCGGACTAGAACATCATCAATAATACCAAGCGGCATTTTCATTGTCCGATCCGCCATTTGTAATATCATGGAAGTAGCTCTTGGTTGCCCAATACCTAGTGTCTTGAACACGGAATATGGCATCAAATTAATACTTGCTCCCAAATCACACAAGGCTTTAGCAAAAATCGCGCTACCAATAGTGCATGGAATTGTAGAGGCACCGGGGATCTTCAAGCTTTGGAGCCATCGAGTGCACAATGGCACTCACTTGATGAGTCATTTTGATGGTCTCACAATTCATAGATCTCTTCTTAGTTACCAAGTCCTTCATGAACTTGGCATATCCCGGCATTTGTTCGAGAGCTTCCACCAAGGGCACATTGATTGACAAACTTTTCATCATCTCAATAAACTTCTTGAATTGGTTTTCATTATTTTGCTTTGCAAGCCTTTGAGGATACGGTGGAGGAGGCATTGGCAAAGGGGCCTTGGCTTTAGGCACTACCGTTTCCAGTATGTCTATCACATGTTCCCTAGACGAGTTCACATTATTTTGAGTCTCCTCCATGTTGTCATCAATATTGATCCTCACTTCATTATTCACATCCTCATCATTAGCTTCAATCTCATCATCTTCTTGCAACACAACATCATCACTCACAATCTTCTTTGGATTAGAGGTACTTGCATTTCCACCTCTACCGCTTCTTGTGGTCACCGCCATAGCATGGCCTGTATTGTTCCCACCCTTCGGGTTTACTACCGTATCACTTGGTAGTGCCCCCTTACGGCGAGTATTCAATGCTTGAGAAATTTGACCCATTTGTACTTCCAAGTTGCAAATAGAGGTAGTATGGGAGGCTATTTGGGCATCAGAGTCAACATTCTTTTCCATCATTTGTTTGAACATACTCTCTATCCGCCCCATCTCATTGTTTGAAGAACTTTGCCCTTGAGATGAATATGGAGGCAGATTTTTGGGTTGTTGATATATAGGGGGCCTTTGAAATCCCGACCTCCGGTTGCCTTGATTATTATTATTCCAACCCCCTTGGTTTCCATTGCCGCCCTAATTATTATTGTTGTTCCCCCAATTCTGATTGTTGTTCCCCCAATTGTTCGAGTTGTTGTTATTGCCATTGTTCCAATTCTCTTGGACTTGGTTGCCCCAATTTTGATTGTTCCCTTGAGATCTCCATTGTTGATTTGGAGCATTGCTCCGTTGACCATGGTAGTTATTGGCATATAACACTTCCTCACTTTGATCATCATAAGAATTGTCTTGATTGTATCCACTACCACTTTGCTCATATTGATCTTGATTGTTTTGCATTTGTTGACCACACTGTCTCCTCTTGTTGACCATGACATTTACCCTTTCCATGGCATATACTTGCTTTGTTCCTTGAACTTGCTAAGGCTGGGCCTTTGCTAACTGATTCATAGTAGTTGTTAACTCGGCTATGGCTTGTCCGTGATCATGAAGTTCCTTGTGAAGATGGATGACATTAGGGTCACCCTGAGGAACTTTTGCCCGACTCTGCCAAACTGAGGATGTGTCAGCCATCTCATCAAGTATGTCACAAGCATCGGCATAAGGCATTTTCATAAAATT
Organism: Nicotiana tabacum; assembly: GCF_000715075.1. Lineage (NCBI taxonomy): Eukaryota > Viridiplantae > Streptophyta > Magnoliopsida > Solanales > Solanaceae > Nicotiana > Nicotiana tabacum. The sequence continues at coordinate 79,430,983 of NC_134100.1, forward strand.
TCCCCCAGCTAGTTGATTCACCATACACTGGTTGGTCGTGTTGATGTCCCTATAGAATGCCTGCTGAATCATCGCTTCAGTCATATCATTGTTTGGGCATTCCTTGACCATTGTTCGATATCGCTCCCAGATTTCATGTAGGGGTTCATTAGGTTCTTGTTTAAAGGCTAAGATCTCATCCCTCAATGCTTCCATATGACCCGATGAGAAAAACTTGGCTATAAACTTTTCTGCCAACTCATCCCACGTGTGTATGGAGTGGTTGGGTAGCCTATCGAGCCAGTCCAAAGCTTTCCCTCTAAGTGAAAATGGGAAAAGTCTCAATCTCAGAGCGTCCTCCGACACGTTCGTTTGCTTGCTCCCCCAGTATGTGTCTACAAAACCCTTTAGATGCTTGTATGCGTTCTGATGAGGAGCTCCAATGAAGAAGCCCTTTTGCTCCAATAGGGTCAGCATGACATTTGTAATTTTAAAATTGCCTGCCCGTGGAGGAGGTGGGGGAGGGTTTGGAATGTTGTCATTAGCCTGGCGGCCTCTTCTTTGGACTTGAGGTTCTATATTAACCTCATCCTCACCATTGTCATATACCTCCTCCCCCGGAAGAACATGTCCGAGAGCATCATTATGAGCTATTTGGTACCTAAAGTGATTGATACACAAAAGTTAGAAAAATAGAAGGAAAGAAAAACAAGACACACAAATAGTAAGATAGATAGCCAACACCGTCTAACTCCCCGGCAACGGTGCCAAAAAGTGATCAAGGCCAAACCTACACTACTATAGAGTAGCGAGGATGGTCGATGCAGCTTTTACCAACGAGGTCGAGATCGATTTCCACAGGGAGTTAATTTGGCTTGGAGTTGGGTATCTAACTAATCTAGATGTGCGTGGTATTCCTAATTGCACTTTCAAACATTGTTGCGATTGATTATATTCTAATTTTATACTATTGTATGCTAAGTGTAAGCTAAGTACAATATTCTTTTGGTGAAAGTTTTCAAGTGTTAAAAGGCACTGGGGAAGTGACTTCCGCCTAGGTGAGTATCTAATGGGTATCAAGAATCTAGGACAAGCTTAGCTTGTTATGATTGGGGTCGTGATATAACCATCACACATAAGTGCTCACTCTATACCTCTCGGTAGTTTGAGTGACTTTGCCCGATTTGGCTTTCTCAAGCCCAAATGGGTGTTCATACAATACAAGTGAAATTGGCTCAAGTCGGGTATTACTATCTCTAGGTTTAACGCTTAATTGGGGCTATCAATCTCTTGAGTTCACCCCAATTCCTTGTTAGCCTAATTTTTCTAGACTTAGTCCCTCTTTCTCAAGAAGAGCCAAAGTCATAAAGGCATGAGTCAGTGTTTGCAACCACTAATTCTACAATTTTAGCATGAATTAGGCTAAATGTCACTAACCCATAAACAATTAAGCCCTAAAATTCAAGACCCATTAAATACCCACACTAGGGTTGGGTCACAACCCTAGCTATGGGGTCTAGCTACTCATAAAAACAGCAGCAATTAAAGATAAAGATAAAATATAAGCCATAATATTAAAGTACAAGATGAAAATCTAAAATTTAAAGGTAAATCTACTCTAAAATTGCCCAAAAAGGGAAAAACCAGCCGTTCGCGTGGTCTGCTAAGCAAAAACATAACCTAAAATTGATAAAAGAATCTATTTATACTAGGCTGAAATTTCCGACCAAAAATGCCCCTACGGAGGATTCGCGGACGCATAATTCTGACCGCGTCCGCGCTTGAGCTTTCGCGGCCGCGTAATAATGTGCGCGGTCCGCGTTTCTTCAATACTGGCTTGGATTGGGCTTAGTTTCGCAGATCGCATAATTTCAACCGCGTCCGCGTGTGGTTCCATCGCGGCCGCATAATTTGGACGCGGACCGCCTTCTTTAGTTAAGTCTGAATTGTAAGGTCTCTGAACCTCAAGATGCGCTCTTAACGGAATTCCCTTCGCGTCCGCGTAAGATCAATTCGCGGCCGCATAATTTGGACGCGGGCACGTTCTTTATTTGAGCCCAAACTGTAGAGTCTCTAAACCTCGAACCACTCTCTCAACGAAAATCCCCTCGCGACCGCGCCAAAGATTTCGCGGCCGCGCCTTTCCAACGTGGTCAGCGGTGATTTTAGTACTCAAATCAGCTTCTCTGAATCTACTTTCGCGGACCGTGTAATAGTGGCCGCCTCAGCGGTGGTCCTTACGTGGCCGCGCTTTTTTGCCGCTCTCAGCGCTCCACTCTTATCCTTGGAATAGTGCAGGTTTGACTCCTTTATGAGTTGATTGTGGCTTATTTGCTTCATTTTGACCAAACCCTGCAAGCAAGCACATTAAGTTAATTTTCGGGAATACCTTTATGCATTTTTGACCCAAAACCTAAGCAGATGAAAGCAAATAATAGGCTAAAACCACTAGTTATCATGCTTTCCCATCACGTATGAAGAGGAAGTCTATTTTGTCAATATCCACAGATGGTCTACTGAAGGTGAAAAGGAGAACTATTGTTTACACTTGCCAGCCTCGTACAAAAGCATAGAAAGAGAAAGAGAAAGAAGCCAGGTCGACCATCCAAGGAAGTCGAAGAGAAAAGTCAGTCTTTGTGGAAACATCCTATCACATAACTGTGGAAGATAGCCCAATGCCTTGACGTTGATGATGAAGTCCACGAGGCTCACCCTCAATTAGATGATGGCGGTCAATCAACTGTGGATGAGCTTAAGGAACTCAATTTAGGCACTCCGAAAGATCCACGCCCACCTTCATTAGTACACTTCTTACGTCTAAGGAGGAGAAGGAATACTCCAAGTTATTGACCGAGTACAAAGATGTCTTCCCTTGGTCGTATAAATAAATTCCTGGTCTTAGTCCTAAGGTAGTCGTTCATCATTTAGGGATCTAAAGTGGAGCACGCCTTGTGAAGCAGTCACAATGCATGTATCGACCCGATCTAGTACCACAAATTGAAGTCGAAGTCAACAAGCTCATCGAGGCGGGATTTATTCGAGAGGTAAAGTACCCATCATAGATATCGAATATTGTGCCTGTCAAGAAGAAGAATGGTCAAATACGTGTTTGTGTTGACTTTCGAGACCTAAACAAAGGGATGTCCGAAAGATGACTTTCCGCTACCAATTATTGAACTCATGGTTGATGCTACAACAGGGCATGAAGCTATGCCATTCATGGATGGGTCCTCCGGGTATAATCAAATCAGAATGTCTCCAAAAGATGAAGAGTGTACTGCTTTCCGAACTCCAAAAGGGATATATTGCTACAAAGTGATGCCCTTTGGTCTGAAGAATGCTGGTGACACCTACCAACGCGCGATGCAAAACATATTTGATGGCATGCTTCATCAGAAGGTTGAATGCTACGTTGATGACTTAGTGGTGAAGACGAAGACTAGGCATTACCACCTTGAAGACCTTCGAATTGTTTTTGAAAGGTTAAGAAAATTCGACCTAAAGATGAATCCACTCAAGTGTGCATTTGGAGTTATGTCAAGAAAGTTTCTTGGCTTCATTGTGCGTCATCGTGGAATTAAAGTTGATCCCGCAAATATTGACTCCATTCAGAAAATGCCCGAGTCAAAGAACTTGAGGGAGCTTCGAAGTCTACAGGGAAACTTAGCAATCATTCGGAGGTTCATATCTAATCTGGCTGGACGATGTCAACCTTTCAATCATCTATTGAGGAAGGATATCCCTTTTCATTGGGATCAGTCATGTCATAATGCTTTCGAAAGCATCAAAAGATACTTGCTGAATCCACCTGTGTTAGGGGCACCAATGATCGGAAAGCCATTGATACTCTACATTACGACACAAAAACGCTCTCTTGGGGCACTACTTGCTCAAGAGAATGATGAAGGAAAGGAACACGCCTTGTACTACCTCAGTCGAACTCTGATAGGAGCTGAGTTGAACTACACGCCTGTTGAGAAAATATGCTTAGCGTTACTTTATGCAATAAAGAAACTAAGGCATTATTTTGAAGCATACACCATCAAACTCATCTCTCGAGAAGATCCTGTGAAGTTTGTGATGACTCGACCTGTTCTTTCTGGACGCCTAGCAAGATGGTCCATATTGTTTAACCAATATGAGATCACATACACACCACAAAAGGCTGTGAAAGGACAAGCACTCACCGATTTTCTAGATGATCACCCTCTTCTGGCGGAATGGGAGCTTTCTGATGAGTTTCCAGATGAAGACGTTTTGTTCATTGAAGAATTTCCACCATGGACAATGTTCTTTGATGAATTCACACGTCGGAATAATGCGGGGTCAGTTGTTGTGTTGGTCTCTCCAGATAGACAAATCTTGCCATTCTCCTTTATTTTAGGTGAAACATGTTCCAACAATGCTGCATAGTACCAAGCTTTGATCATCGGTCTTGAAATGACATTAGACATAAAGATTCTACAGTTGGAGATATGCGGTGGCTCTAAGTTGATCATCAACCAACTTTTGGGGATTTACGATGTAAAGAAGGAAGATGTAACGACCCGCCCGGTCGTTTTGACTATTGCAATCTTGTTCCCCCATTTACTGCTCAAATTGTGAATTATAGTTGTTATTTGGCTTGACGGGGTAATTGGTTTGAGTTCGGTGAGGTTTTGAAATGATTTGGAGCGCTTAGTTCCAAGGTTTAGAATTTAAGTTGAAAAGGTTGACCGGATGTTAACTTATGTGTAACGACCCCGGAGAAATTTTGCTAAGGAAATTAAGGTTTGGTGGTGTCAAGGTAGATCAATTAGTACAAAGATTATAGAAAGCGGGCCGCATAATGACCATAGACCGGTTCAGTAACGCCCAGCTTTGGAGGCCAAATTATGCAGCCGGTATGCGGACCGCATACCTGTTATGCGATCGCATAACTGCATCGGAGCTTCCATTCTTTCTAATTTTTGACCCGACCCAACTTCGATTTATAGCCCTTGAAGATCATTGTTGAGCCAAAAATCTGATATTTTAGAGAGAGGTGAGAGCATTTTAGAGAGAGAAAGTGAAGACTTAGTGATTTATCCATCAATTCTTGTTCAAGGTTTGAAGATTTCACAAGGATCTTGCTAGGGCTTCAAAGAGGTAAGAATTTCTTTCCCTAATTCTTCAATTTCGGATTTGGAGTAAAGATGGGTGATTAATAGTATGATTCTTGAGTGTAGTGTATCATATATACATACCAATAAGGTTGTGGAAAGATTGTTAAGTTCAAATGGATAAGGATTGGGTTGAAAATAGTAGAAATCTTCATATACTTTAATTGAAGATTTGAGGGCCGAGTTGGTGTCAGATTTTGGTGAAATTTATATGGTTGGATGGGCGTTCATATTCTGTAACTTTTGTCGGGTTCCGAGATGTGGCCCCCACGGGCGATTTTTGAGTTAATTTCGGATTTTATTGGAAAAATTAGTATTTTCTTATGAAATTAATTACAATAATTTGTATTGACTGATTCGAATTAATTGTGGCTAGATATGAGGCTTTCGGAGACCAATTCTCGTGGCAAGGGCATAGCGGAATAAATAATTATACGGGTTGAGGTAAGTAACAATTATAAATCTGGTTCTGAGGGTATGAAACCCCGGATTTTGGTATCATGTGATTATTTTGGAGGTGGCGCACATGCTAGGTGACGGGCGTGTGAGCGTGCACCGAGGGGATTGTGACTTGGTCCGTCCCGAAAAACTGTAAAGTTGAATAATTTATTGTTAGCTATATGATCTCTATGTGTTGAAGAAATTTGACTATAAATCATGTTAGAAATCATGCTTAGGCTATGCTATAGTACTGTTGAGACCCGTAGAGGTCGCGTACTTGTTGAATTATTTGCTAATTGATGTCTTGTACTCAGTCATGATTTTTCTTGCGTATTATACCTCAGTCTTTCTGGATATTTGTTGATATACTATGTTATATTTGTTTGGGCTGATCTTTGTGATTTCTGAGAGCCCGAGAGACTTGAGAGGTTGAGGATTGAGTAAGGCCGAGGGCCTGTCGGTGAGGTAAGGATATTATGGCACGTGAGTTATCCGTGCAGGATATTATAGCACGTGAGTTATCCGTGCAGCACGTGAGTTATCCGTGCAGATTATCGTGCTTGGGCTGTAGGAGCCCCTCCGGAGTCTGTACACATCCCCAGTGAGTGCGGGTACCCATTGAGTGTGAGTGCTGAGGGTTGAGAGCCGAGTGGTTGAGCTGTTGTGATAAGTTGAGTGACTGTTGCCTGAGAGGCTGTACTTGTTTTACATTTGTTGTTGCACTTGGTAGCTATCTATCATTGTTGTAAAATCTCTGAAAGAATTTATATCCGGTTTACTTGGAATTGAACTGTATAAAATTGATTTGACTTAAACTGCCGGATTTGAAAGCATGTCTATTCTCTGTTGGAACTACTGAAAGTGAACTATAACTGTGTAGCTCGTCATTACTTCAGTTCCTTAGTTATTATTGTTACTTGCTGAGTTGGTTGTACTCATACTATACCCTGCACTTCGTGTGCAGATTCAGGTGTTCCCGGACATAGCGGGTGTTGATCATTTCACACAGTTGACTTTTAGGAGATTTTGAGGTAGCTGCCGTGTTTCGCAGACCTTGTCTATCCTTCTCTATCTCCTTGTTTACTGTATTTGGTCTCAGACTATTATAGACCGTATTTTCCAGACTTGTACTCACATTAGATGCTCATGTACTCAGTGACACCAGGTTTTGGGAGTGTTGTATCGGGAATTGCAAGATCTTTGGTATTGTATTAAACGTTACGTTTTAAAATTTAAAGGAAATCGTGGGTTATTGATGTTGTCGGCTTGCCTAGTACTGAGATAGGCACCATCACGACAGGTTAGGATTTTGGGTCGTGACAGAAGATCTTTTGCCATACCACCAATATGCTTCTTGTTTACTCGAAAGATTCGACCAAGTGTTCTTAAACCATGTCCCAAGAGAAGAAAATCGCATGGCTGATTCTTTGGCTAACTTGGCCACGACGATGGCACTTGGAGAGAATGAGTCAACAAAGGTACATGTGTGTCATCGATGGGTCATTGCTAGGTTTCTTGATCTTAAAATCAACGAAAGTCTTCATACGTTCGTTGGGGTGATTGAAAAAGAGGATTGGAGGCAACCATTGATAGAGTACCTTGAACATGGAAAGTTACCCGAGGATCCGCGACAAAGAACAAACATCAAGCGAAGGGCACCACGATTCATCTTCTACAAGGGGACATTATTTTGCCGCTCTTTTGAAGGACTATTCTTGTAATGTCTTGACAAAGAAGAAGCCCACCAAGCGATCGAAGAAGCACATTCTGGTTCATGTGGAGCACACCAATCTGGTCCCAAGCTTCATTTTCACATCAAAAGGATGTGTTACTACTGGACGACAATGGTGAAGGATTGCATGGAGCACACCAAAAGATGTCAAGCGTGTCAATTTCATTCCAACTACATCCACCAACCTCCAGATCCTCTTCATCCAACTATAGCTTCATGGCATTTTGATGCATGAGGACTTGATGTTGTTGGACCGCTTCCAAAGTCATCAAAGGGACAAATGTACATATTGTCTACCACAGACTACTTCTCTAGATGGGCTGAAGCTGTTCCACTCAAGAAAGTAAAAAAGGAAATTGTTGCCGATTTTATCAAGTCGAACATAATTTTTAGGTACGACATACCAAGATACATAATCACGGATAATGGAACGCCATTTGACAACAAGCTCATGAGGAGTCTATGTGAAAATTTGGTATCAAGCAACATAAGTCTTCAATGTATAATGCACCCGCCAATGGCCTTGCCGAAGCTTTTAACAAAATGCTTGGTAACCTTTTGAAGAAAGTTGTTTCAAAGAACAAGAGAAACTGGCATGAGAAAATTGGTGAAGCTTTGTGGGCATACCGGACAACCTTCAGAACTGCTACACAAGCAACTCCTTACTCTTTGGTGTATGGCGTAGAAGTTGTCCTTCCGTTGGAGCAACAAATTCCATCATTACGGATCACACTCTAAGAAGGACTCACGTCTGAAGAGAATGCTCAACTTTGCCTAGCAGAGTTAGAGGCATTAGATGAGAAAAGATTGGAAGCACAACAAAAATTAGAGTGCTATCAAGCTCGACTAGCTAGAGCCTTCAACAAGAAAGTGCGACCACGATCATTCCCAATGGGAGATTTAGTCCTAGTTGTTCGACGACCCATAATCCTCAACAAACGCATAGGCGACAAGTTTACCTCAAAATGGGATACGCCGCATGTTGTGAAGGAAGCCTATTCAAGTGGCGCATACAAAATTATTGATAAGGATGGTCTCAGAGTTGGTCCGATCAATGGAAAATTTCTGAAGCAGTACTTTCCATGAAAGTCAGCTATGCTCCTTGACGTACGAGCCTAAACTGCAAGTCATGACGCTCCTCGACGTACGAGCCTAAACTGCAAGTCATGACTCTCCTCGACGTATGAGCCTAAACTACAAGTCATGACGCTCCTTGATGCATGAGCCTAAACTGCACATTGCTACACTCCTGGCCCGCATGAATTTAAACTGTGTACGGCCAAACAAAATCCGCTAGGTTGAAAGCCTCACGAGGGGTGGCCTAGGCAAAAAAATTAGGACATAAAAAAAAACTCATCCACTGAACTACGTTATGACTTGATCCTCTTCACCGAGGTACGTAGACAGCTTAGAGTCTCATTCTAAGTTCAGTCGCATGAGTTTTAAAATAAAAGGTTTGGCTTATGGGATCATTAGCTCTTTCAAGTAGAGAGGCATATATAAATATGAAAAAGAAGACGATTTGCATTGAAGTGTAAAAGATATTTTATTGCTTCAATGTTACAAAGTTGATACATCCAAAAATGTGGAGACGAAAGGGATTAGACATTATCCTATACAAAAGCCTAAGTAATGAAAATGATCGTCAACTTGGCTTTGTTGTTGACGCATCTTAAATGTTTTTCCAAGTTTGTATGACGTCTCCACATTTAATACGACATTCTCAATGTATGTCTCTCGCCATCAGTAGTTGTGATGATCTCTTGACCACGTCTCTTATTGTTAGGCCTCAAGCATGATAGCTTGCTTATCTTGTGCAAGTGTTGGTTGAAGCTCCCATATATGAGAAGTAGTCTCTCTTGAAAAAAAACCTTCTATCACCATAGGATCTGCCATTGATGGACTTCAAGATTATCAACAAATCAAGTACAATAGTTGGTAAAGGGGTGACTCCATATCTTGCATGACACCTCAGTATGATATCTGGCCCCTTTGAGCTCCTTTGCAAGTTTGCAAAAGAAGTAAATGAAGAGATAAGATTTGTGAAGCATGATATATAAAGTTACTATATGCAAGACTGTAGAGTCAAATTCAAGAAAATAACAACATTCATAGGACAACTCAGAGAGCATAGAGATGGAAAGCTAGCTCAACGGACGACAGGATCAACTTTAGAAAACTACTGCGGTCTATATGAAAGATATTTTGCTCCTAACATTTTATATGTTGTAGATTTGGATGTCTAGTTTCAAACAACACAAACGGTTTGCGATTTGGAGGCTCTTAGCTCAAGATACGAACTATTCGTCGGGAACTACACGAATCTGAGAGTTTACTGCAGCTAGGTCGACTTTGAGAATTTTTTTGTTTCGAGCTATGCCATGAAATTAATATATGTTTCAGGTCTCTGCGTTTACTTTTTAATGGCACAAACAGATTACAATTTGGAGATTCCTAGCTCGAGATATGAATTCTTTGATAAGAGTGCGCAAAGCTGAAAAAACGAGTATGGTAAACGTCCAAATCAATTTCAAGAAATTTCTGCGGCCAATTTAGAAGGAATACTTCTACAATATTTTGAGGATTTTCTTATCTCTGAGTCCTCTTTCCAATGGAGTAGACGGCTCATTATTTGGAACTTCCTAGCTTGAGATATGTACATTCTAATGACAACATACAATGTTGTAAAGTCGAAATATCAGACATGTATATCAGCTTCAAAAGTCGACTATGGCTAATCCTCAAGGAATTTATCCGTGAATTTTGTATAGGATGCAGCCTTTCATGTTTTTAGTCTTCGAAATCAAGTGACTTGAGGTTTCATCACTCCTACATCAAGGAATGAATATTTTTACAAAGGTGAGCCAAGTAATCACCCACCAAGGATGGAATACGGTCGCTCCAGCTCCAAGTCTTTTTCTTGCCAAGCCGCAAGGCTGAGATGCACCATGTTCTCACTCACATGTTGCAAAGTGGGGATATGTCTCGTCGATCAATCTCACTTAGGACTACTCTAAATATCTCTCGTCGAGCCGCAAGAAGGGATGTACCAAGTTGTCGTTGCACTCTCTTGAAAACCTACAAAAATAAGAAAAGATTTTGGATCCCTCGGTGCCAACAACATGGCATTTTTGCGGATACGGTGCGAGTAGCACGACGATCATCTCGGTTAATGGATATCGATGCCATAGCATGACGTTTCTGCACCTGTGGATACGATGCCAATAGCATAATGGTTCGATTCGGCATGATAGACATCGAGGCTGACAACACGATTTTCCAAATCAACATGGGGAACATTGTGACATACAGTTTAATTCATCATGATGAATAGCAGTGTCGTACGCTTAGCCCTATCCAATTTGGATGTTGAACGGAAGTCTCCAATGGTACAAGATAAATAATTTTACATCACAAAATCGAGCATCATCCACTAGAGCAAGCGAGCACAGCTTGTGAAGGCATCTAAAGCCTTTGCTGTCACGCCCTCATAAGCCTGCAAAAAAAAAAGGAAGAGAGATGCGGGAGCCTACGATGCTTAGTGCACAAAGCTCTTTGGTGCTCTGGTTGATCTCTATTGAGTTTAGGGGCTGCCTTAGCGTCGTACATCCCTGTTGGAATATGGCCAATATTTTGGCTAATGAAGTCCATTTCACATAAACATAAGCATCTTTGCAAAGTGTAGACTTTGTTGGCAATATTCTTTGGGACCCAAAAATATTGCATTGTGTGGTGGACATCATTTGCTCAAGTTGCATCTCTTCTTTTACATCTAAGAGGCCAAGACTTTTTTGCCTATAAAAGGGAAGGCCATTAGTTCATTTTATACACACCAACAAGACTTGAGTCTTCATTTCTTGTTTCTTCCTTTCCTCCTTTATTAAGAGTATTTTGTATGAGAGTTAAGTGTTAGGAAACACTTGTGTGAACCCTTTCTTTGGAGTGATCTTGTGAGGTTATTCTCTTAGGGTATTTGAGATTAATTAGAGTATTTACTCTAATTTTGTACTCTTATTGGTATAGTAAAATTGCCCCTCTCCGCTTGTGGACGTAGGTCACTTTGACCGAACCACGTTAAATTTGTGTCTTTTTTATCTAATTTAATTACCAGTATTATCAACTTGCATTGTCTTTGTTATTGTCATTATACCGTTATTTGGCTAAATTCTGCACTACCCGGGTTCCCGATCCTAACAAATTGGTATCAGAGCCGAATCTAACCAGGTTACTTTCAATAGCCAAAATGACTCTAACAAAGACCTATGTTGAGAAATTTGACCGAAGTGCAAACTTCGGAATATGGCAATTAAAGATGGAAGCTATCCTAATTCAGGATGGCTTAGACTTGGCGTTGCAATGAAAGGAGAAGAAGTCGGATAAAATGACGGACGAAGAGTTTGCCATCATAGATAAAAAGGCAAAATTAGGTATCATTTTAATGAGGTATTACGTAAAGTTTCAGTAGAAACCACAGCCAAAGGCATGTGGGAAAAATTGAAAACCTTATATATGAAGAGGACGGTGGAAAATAGACTTTACCTGAAGCAGAAGCTTTATACAATTCGTATGGGTGAAGGTACCTCTATTCTCTCTCATCTTGACACCTTTGATTCCATTCTTATGGATTTGAGTAATATAGATGCTGAAATTAAAGATGAGGATCAAGCCGTGTTACTGCTTTGTTCTCTACCCCCATCTTTTAAGCATATAAGAGATACTATGCTTTATGCAAAGGATAATATCTCTTATAAGGATATTAAATCTATCTTAAAATCAAAAGAACATATAGATAGTGATATTACTGGGGAAGCTAGCGGAACTCAAGCGAAAGTTGGCTTGTTTGTTAGGGGCAAATCTGACTCCATATCCAGATACAATAATTTAGAGTGTCGCTATTGTCATAATAAAGGTCACATTATCTCTGAATGCTATAAACTGAAAAATAAAAAAAAATCATAAAGAAAGAAAAAAATGAGCACAAAAATACTGACAATGCCGAAGCTAGTGTAGCAACTGCTGAGATTGAGGAAACTATATTTTTAGCAACTGAAACTAGTTTCAGATTAGACAATGAGTGGATTTTAGATTTCGATTGTTCATATCATATGTGTCATAGCAGGGACTTGTTTTTTTACATATGATTCAGTTGCATGTGGAGTTGTCCAACTGGGTAACAATGTTACTTGTAACGTTGTTGGCAAAGATACAATTCAGATCAGAATGTACGATGGTGTGGTGAGAACTCTCACCGATGTTAGATATGTTCCTGAGTTGAAGAAAAGTCTCATCTCTTTGGGCACTTTAGAATTCCTTGGGTGCAAATTCACCGGTGAAGGTGGAGTTCTAAAAAAATTTCAAGGTGCTCTTGTGATCATGAAAGCACACAGATCTGGTTCGTTGTATACTTTATTGGGCTCCACTGTTATAGGTCCTACTACAGTTTCGGTATCAGACAACTTGTCTGATTTTGATGGCATTTAATTTTGACATATGCCCATTGGGGCTTTTGCGAAGAGGGTGGAGCAAATTTACTATATCAGCCAAAATTAGGCCAAGGTGGAGATTTGTAATATGACCAATATTTTGGCTAATGGAGTCCATCTCACCTAAGCATAAGCATCTTTGCAAAGTGACTTTGTTGGCAATATTCTTTGGGACCCAAAAATATTGCTTTGTGTGGTGGACATCATTTGCACAAGTTGTATCTCTTCTTTTACACCTAAGAGGCCAATACTTTTTTGCCTATAAAAGGGAAGGCCATTAGTTCATTTTATACACACCAACAAGATTTGAGTCTTCATTTCTTGTTTCTTCCTTTCCTCCTTTATTAAGAGTATTTTGTATGAGAGTTGAGTGTTGGGAAGCACGTGTGTGAACCCTTTCTTTGGAGTGATCTTGTGAGGTTATTCTCTTAGGGTATGTGGGATTAATTAGAGTATTTACTCTAATTTTGTACTCTTATTGGTATAGTAAAATTGCTCCTCTCCGCTTGTGGACGTAGGTCACTTTGACCGAACCATGTTAAATTTATGTCTTCTTTATCTACTTTAATTGCCGTTATTATTAACTTACATTGTCTTTGTTATTGTCATTATACCGCTGTTTGGCTAAATTCTGCACTATCCGAGTTCCTGATCCTAATACCTGCTGCGGTGTTGCCTCTGAATACTTTGTAGTCATTAAAAAATTGAGTTAGCGGTAATATCAAGCTTGTCATGATCGGGCATATGTCTGTGAGGCCTGCTAATCTAAATCACTTGGCCCCTCCGTGTAATAAATATGCGGCATGACTCTTCTCTGTAATCATTGGAGTTGCGGCACGACTCCTCTGTGTAACCAATGCGGTTAAGGATGGCTCATTCATACCTGAGTAGCTCGTTATTGTTTTGTAGTAAAAATCTACAAGAAAAAAAACATAGTAGTACGTTGCAAAAATTAAGGCAAGAACATGAAATAAAAAGAAGCAAAGAAAGACTAATATATTATGCAAAAAAAAAAAGATACTTGGCTAGAGATTTCGAAGACTGCGATTTTCTTCCCCTAGCTCGTGGTGATCCTGTTCTTCTAATATGTTTTGAGGGCCCAATTCCTGTCTATTTATAGATGCTTAAGGGTGGTGTTCCTAGTCTAATTAGAAGTGCATGAACTGTAGGTTTTTTAAAGTGATAAAATTTTATTTCTTTAAGGAATCAAAATTATCACAATTCTTGAATGTGTCTCAACGTGCATTAATTTTGGGCTTGGAAACAGGTAAAACAAATCGAATTGCAAGAATATAATATTGACTTTGGATATTTATCCATTTAGCATTACAAGAAATCAAGAGTCAATCCCTTCAAACCACACTTTGAAATAAGTCTCAAGAAAATACTAGAGGTGGATTCAAAGGATTGTGTTATTCACCGGTACTTCAAACCTCGTCATCAAGACTCGACAAGTCTACATTGCGACAAGGCTTGAAGTAGAGGGTATCTGTAGACATATAAAATTTATTGGGTCTAATCCATACAAAATTTGGATTAAATTCAATTGGGTTAAATAATTAATTTGGACTTTACAAATTAAATTAATCCATTTTATTATTTTTATGCCCAAGGTCCATTTTATCTTAAGGCCAGACTTATGCCATGTGTCAAGTGACATGGCATATCTAGTCAAACTATAAGCCAAAAAGATGACGTCACGTGTTAAATGATGTGGCAATCCAAGTCAAAAAGCAAGAACCAACCACAGGTCGCCAAGTGGCTAAAATGATATGGGCCAATCAGAATCAAGCAAGAGAGTTCATATGTAGTTGGACTGTCCATCCTCTACAACTATAAATAGAGGAGCTACATAACTCTCAGAGGAAATTGAGAGTTGGAGAAGAACATTCCGCAATTGGTGAAGGCATCCACAAACAGAGAGATCAATCATCAAGTGCATAGTTCTTCAACAAAGGAGTGATCAACGGAGTTCTTCTCGAAGATCAACCCGTAACAATAAAGTGCTGCTCGACGTTCTTGGCGATTAAATACATCACAAGGAGGTCTGCGTCATCCTACATTCGAGAACGACACTTCTCAAGCCCTCGATCACAGAGAATTTTAGAGAGGAGAATCAATGGATACATATAATTGTACTCACAAATATTTATCAATAAAATCTCTTTTTCTTCATATTATTTTTTGTTGTAGTTTATTTTCCGGATTACGAAAATTTGTTGCAAACACTCATAATCTTAAAATTGAAAGGGGTTCCATAGTAAGAACATACGTCAAACTCATCAAATTCAAATTCAAGACTCGCCTCTAGCTGTTGCGTTCAGTATATATAACTACTTACACATTCAATATAGTTTAATTTAACTCATCCCGACATATTACTAATTTTCATAATTACTGGTGAAATAAAAAAATATTCCACAATCTACAACTATTAATTAAATAATATATTCTACAACACAACCATAGTAAATGTATAGAAGTTAACCCTTACGGTAGATTCCCTATTAATTAGAAAACTGATTCTAAAAGTATTAAATTAAAACAAACACCTAAAAATAAGGGAGTATCCTTATTTTTAGGGTAACATAAAGGAAATCAATATCAAATGCAGTCAATTATTTCCTCCTTTGCTACCTTTTCAAGCTATAGTTCTACGTATCTGCATTTCAACTCCAATATCTCCTTCTCCTTAAAATGATAGGGTATATTTATATTATATATGTATATGTCATCAATATATGTTTTACATTTGAAGTAAATATATCACATAATCTATTTACATACTTGTAGTATACATAATATATATAATTTATATTAGCACCAATATATAACATTTATTCATTATATTCGTATACCAAATATATATTATCTATATATTATTAAAAGGAGAGGAAAAAGTCCTCTCCTTAAGATATGGTGATAGAAGTAATATCATTCATTGAAAGACAATTCAATATTATAGAATAAAGGAGATGGAGAGTTGAAGACCAATTTTATATTCATCCTTCCGCCAGTGAACTTAAACGAAGCCTAGGGAAGTTAAGTCCTAAATTTTTTTATTCATGGCTGGGAAATATCATGAAAATAGTTGAAACCATCACTATTTGAAATAAATGAAAAATCAAGTTTAAATCTACAAGTTTGGACTGGGTTCGATAGTGCTCACAAGAATGACCATCGGCAAGCTCTAAAAAAAACCTTGAAATCCCAACTGAAGGGATTGTTGGCAGCAGCACCACGTCGGTGTTAATTGGATTCAAGTATGAAGTATGTAATATGGCCATTATTTTGTCAAATGGAGTCCATCTCACATAAGTATAAGCATATTTGTAAAGTGTATACTTTGTTGGCAATATTCTTTGGGACCCAAAAATATCGCATTGTGTGTTGGACATCATTTGCACAAGTTGTATCTCTTCTTTTACACCTAAGAGGTCAAGACCTTTTTGCCTATAAAAGGGAAGGCCATTAGTTCATTTTAGACACACCAACAAGACTTGAGTCTTCATTTCTTGTTTTTCCTTTCTTCCTTTATTAAGAGTGTTTTGTATGAGAGTTAGTGTTGGGAAGCACTTGTGTGAACTCTTTCTTTGGAGTGATCTTGTGAGGTTATTCTCTTAGGGTATTTGGGATTAATTAGAGTGTTTACTCTAATTTTGTACTCTTATTGTTATAGTAAATTGCTCCTCTCCGCTTGTGGACGTATGTCACTTTGACCGAACCACGTTAAATTTGTGTTTTCTTTATCTACTTTAATTATCGTTGTTATCAACTTTCATTGTATTTGTTATTGCCATTATACCGTTGTTTGGCTATATTCCGCACTACCCGGGTTCCCGATCCTAACAAATTGGTATCAGAGCCGGATCTAACCGGGTTAGTTTCAATAGCCAAAATGACTCTAACAAAGACCTATGTTGAGAAATTTGACCGAAAAGCAAACTTCGGAATGTGGCAATTAAAGATGGAAGCTATCCTAATTCAGGATGGCTTAGATTTGGCGTTGCAAGGAAAGGAGAAGAAGCCGGATAAAATGACGGACGAGGAGTTTGCCATCATAGACAAAAAGTCAAAAGCATGTATTATTTTAAATCTCTCAAATGAGGTTTTACGTGAAGTTTCTGTAGAAACCACAGCTAAAGGCATGTGGGAAAAATTGAAAACCTTATATATGAAGAGGACGGTGGAAAATAGACTTTACCTGAAGCAGAAGCTTTATACAATTCGTATGGGTGAAGGTACCTCTATTCTCTCTCATCTTGACACCTTTGATTCCATTCTTATGGATTTGAGTAATATAGATGCTGAAATTAAAGATGAGGATCAAGCCGTGTTACTGTTTTATTCTTTACCCCCATCTTTTAAGCATATAAGAGATACTATGCTTTATGCAAAGGATAATATCTCTTATAATGATATTAAATCTATCTTAAAATCAAAAGAACAGATAGATAGTAATATTACTGGGGAAGCTAGTGGAACTCAAGCGGAAGTTGGCTTGTTTGTTAGGGGAAAACCCGACTCCATATCCAGATACAATAATTTAGAGTGTCGCTATTGTCATAAGAAATGTCACATTATCTCTGAATGCTATAAGCTGAAAAACAAAGAAAAGCATAAGGAAAGAAAAAATGAGTACAAAAATACTGACACCGCCGAAGCTAGTGTAGCAACTGATGAGATTGAGGGAACTATATTTTTAGCAACTGAAACTAGTTTCATACAATGAGTGGATTTTAGATTCCGGTTGTTCATATCATATGTGTCCTAGCAGGGACTTATTTTCTACATATGATTCAGTTGCAGGTGGAGTTGTCCAATTGGGTAACAATATTACTTGTAACGTTATTGGCAAAGGTACAATTCGGGCCAGAATGTACGATGATGTGGTGAGAACTCTCACCGATGTTAGATATGTTACTGAGTTGAAGAAAAATCTCATCTCTCTAGGCACTTTAGAATCCCTTGGGTGCAAATTCACTGGTGAAGGTGGAGTTCTGAAAATTTTTCAAGGTGCTCGTTTGATCATGAAAGCACACAAATCTGGTTCGTTGTATACTTTATTGGGATCCACTGTTATAGGCCCTACTACAGTTTTGGTATCAGACAACTTGTCTGATTTTGATGGCATTAAATTTTGACATATGCCCATTGGGGCTTTTGCGGAGAAGGTGGAGCAAATTTACTATATCATCTAAAATTAGGCCAAGGTGGAGATTTGTAATATGGCCATTATTTTGTCAAATGGAGTCCATCTCACATAAGCATAAGCATCTTTGCAAAGTGTATACTTTGTTGGCAATATTCTTTGGGATCCAAAAATATCGCATTGTGTGTTGGACATCATTTGCACAAGTTGTATCTCTTCTTTTACACCCAAGAGGTCAAGACCTTTTTGCCTATAAAAGGGAAGGCCATTAGTTCATTTTAGACACACCAACAAGACTTGAGTCTTCATTTCTTATTTCTTCCTTTCTTCCTTTATTAAGAGTGTTTTGTATGAGAGTTAGTGTTGGGAAGCACTTGTGTGAACCCTTTCTTTGGAGTGATCTTGTGAGGTTATTCTCTTAGGGTATTTGGGATTAATTAGAGTATTTACTCTAATTTTGTACTCTCTTTTGTACTCTTATTGTTATAGTAAATTGCTCCTCTCCGCTTGTGGATGTAGGTCACTTTGACCGAACCACGTTAAATTTGTGTCTTCTTTATCTACTTTAATTGTCGTTGTTATCAACTTTCATTGTATTTGTTATTGCCATTATACCGTTGTTTGGCTATATTTCGTACTACCCAGGTTCCCGATCCTAACAAAGTAGATATTGAATGAGATAGAAAATTTGATAAATTTTAAGTAAGAGAAATCCCTAATTTTATGTTAAGTGGAGGTACTTTTAGGAGAATCTGAGATAATTATGCATTTAGAATTCTCATAATTATAATCATAATCATAATCCCTATTTTCACGTTTTAAAATGAGATATTTAAGGAATAGAAAAATGGTATATAATCTAATTAAGAAGTTAAAAAATTGTATTAAATTGTATATACTGTAATTATTTTAAGATAGTTGTAACTCTTCAAAACGTTGTACTTCGTGTAAATTTCCCCTAAAACATATCTCCAATTATGTTGACAATAATAGTTATCAGGGTCGGATCTACCATATGAGGTAGGAGTGCCACGCCACCCGCCCGCTTCGCTAAAATTTTTACTATGTACATAATATTTCTGTGAAGAAACATATATATATGGATAGAGTGGCACCCAGAAGTCACAAAGTGGAAGCGGGTGCCATTGGTTCAACCTTCCCTTTGAAGGCTTTCCTTGGTCTCATGAATGCAAGTTTGATTCCCTATTGGAGCAGCTCATTTGATTTTTCCTTTTTTCTACTTATTAAGATTTCCTTTATTTTCGGTTGAGCCTTAGGGCTTCACCTCATTTTCTTCCTTTTATTACTTGCTAAGTCTCTCTTCTTCATTTTTTTTAACTTTCGGTCCTCATTTTGTTTCTATCATTATACCTTACTTTATGAACAATTATTTTCTATAGGTAATTTGAATTGATTTTAATTAGCATATAATTTTTTGTTTTTAATGAAACGATATTAATTTATATATTGGAATATAATTTTAGCAATATCTTCTATTGGGTTTTGCAAAAAAAAAAATGGCTTGATTGATAGTCGTTTTGAGTCGAATATCATATGTTGAATGTTGAAGGTTTTTCTTTGAAAATAATTGTCATATAACTTAATAATTAAGATAGAAAAATAAACAAAGAACAATACAAGTAAATTAATCTAGTCAAGCAAAGAATATATAGTGTAGTTAAGCTACTCTTTAAGCAAATATTTATATTGGAGGCGCTCTTTTCATGAAATGTTATTTTTCTTTTGTATTTTTATTTAGAATGTGTTTAAATTAAGTGTTAAAAATTTGAACTAAAATCGAACTTTATTTGCTTTGTGAATGAAAGACCTATTCAAATTAATCAAAAACTAACCGAACTAACCCATTATTCTTAATATGTCTTTGTACCTGCTGACATGTATACTGTATGCATAACATGGTGGCACCCGTAACTTTCAAATTCTGAATCCGCCTCTGAATTAGTTACAGTCAGAACAACCAATTCTCCTCCCCTCTTAAAACCAACCCCTTTTGAGCTTCCTCGTGACATAGTTGTTAAAGAGATGAAATTCTTCCTCATTATTATTATTATTATTATTATTATTATTATTATTATTATTAATTATTATTATTAATAACGAGATCTTGGAAAAGGTTGGACCATCAAGGGGTAAATTTGTGTTTTGGTAAAAAAAAATAGTGAATTCTTTGAGATGACACCAAAAACAGGACACTTCAAGGGAGCAGAACCATGGAAATTTAGGTTATCCACATTATCTAAAATAATTTGACTAGAAAAGGAAACCTTAAATGTCCCAAATAACTCTCAACTTACAAACCTCTAGATATTAATCATAAACTTACTAAAACTAGCCAAACACATAAAAATTAAAACCCACATAAATAAGGTTCTTTCTCTCCAAGAATCACATACAAAGATCTCCTTCCATACTTTTAAGCGTGATCAACAACATTAGATGCAAGACAAAAAGAAAATTTCATGGATGAGCTAGCAAATGAGGTGATGAAATATAAAAATATATATATACAAGATTCCAAAAATTTAAGCAAAAAGAATATTTTTCAATGGTATGGTTGAAGTTCATTGAAAACATTAAATGAGTCAATATACAAAATTCGAGGAAGATAAAAAGTGATTTGGACTGATTTGGTATCAAAATTCATAATTAAATCGAGTTCAAAAAATTCTTCTGTGACACATGTATCAAACATGTATCACGCATGTATCTCACACACAGGTATACGTGGATATTCATGTGATACACATTTGATACAAATATGATACATATGTGATACACATATTATTTATTCATGTTCATCTTTTACTTTTAATTTTCAATTCAAACCAACTCAAAACTCCACAAAATTATCCCAAAACTGAGATTCAAGCTCCTTAAGACGTACCAAATCTATTTTAATAACACCACTCAAAAGAAAGCAAAAATTAGATATTTTTTGACTACAAATAGCTAATTGGCTAATATTGGTAATATTTGACTAATATTAGTAATATTTTATGAATTGACATATTTTTGTAATAAGCTACTTATAAATGAACATAACTGCCAGTTTTCTTAACAAAAATCATAAATACAAGGTATAGTTTATTAAGTTATCCCTATTAAATGCTTTTTGAAGAATTGAGAAATATTTAAAAAACTACTTTTTAATATTATGGAAAAAATAATTAATAAATTTAGTCATGAAATCCTAAAATAAATTATTCTGGAATAAAGTTTTTGAGCTAGAAGGACAATTCAAATGGGACGGAGGAATAGTAAAATACTGAGACATTCCCATTCTCTTTATTTTCACCGTCCAGTAGTCGAGGTTTCTTTCTTTCTTTCTGTTTGAGCCTATGTCAAACAAAAGGAAAAAATAAAAACGGTCCCTTATGTTTGAGATAAATTTTAAATAATTCCTTACTATGCTTTTGTAAAATTTTGATCCTTTTAAGCTTGCTAAAAGTGAGGACCTTTAATCTCATTTAAATACTTATTAAATTATGACTATTATATTTAATCAGATGTGAAAAATTGATTTAGAAAAAATACTAGAAAAATTTCGTCAAATTCTAAAAATTACAAACACCAACTATACTAAACAATAAAAATCGACAAAAAATAGTAGAACTAGACCAAAACTAGAAATAAATAGAAAAAACAAAAATTACACTCTCAAATGCGAGTTCCTATTAAATCTTTTATTTTTTATTATTTTATTTAAATCTAACTCTTAGAATCTGTTAAATATTTAATAGAGATAAAAAGTATTCATTTTAATAAACTTAAAAAATCAAAACGGCTCAGAAACATACCTAAGGGACTATTTTAAACCTCTCCCAAACGTAAGGACTATTTTTGTCATTTTGTCCTAACAAAAGCAAGGAAAGCAATGAACAGCTGTAGAATTCCCCTGTTCTCAAGAAATAGTTTCACCACTCCAACTAAAAATGTCTTCTCAGAAATCATTGTCTATCTTCTCAGAAATTCTCCCTTTCCCGACTTCTCCAATTTTTATCACTGAGTCGTCGATTGGTACGCCCTTTCCTTCTAAATTTCTTGACTTCTAAATGTTTATCACTGAATCGTAGCCTTCATTCTACCAGCATCATTACATGTTTGATCGCAAAATTGGAAAGTGAATCTGCTTTAGTTGCGAACAAGTTTATATATTCATATTTGTCCAGTTATGTCAGTGTTTATATAAACTGGCACTAAGCAGGTGCTATTAAATGTGCATTTCAAAAAGCAAAAAGCTGCACATGTTATGAACTTAGAATATCTATCAGGTTGTCTACTTCTGATTATGTCAATTTTTAAAGGTTAATAAAACAGAAAAAGGAAAGTTTTTCTTTTTCTTTTAAGGTTTGAGTATGTTTGCTTGTGCTAATTTTGATTTTAGTACCTTTTTTATTGGGTGCATTTTTAAAAGGTAAATAATCAGTTATGTCCACCCATAAGCAAATTAGTACAAAAATTGACCAATTCATAAAATATTACTAATATTAGCCAGCTATTTGTCGCCAAAAAAAGGTCAACTTTTGCTTTCTTTTGAATGGGTGTTGTTGGAATAGATTGGGTACATCTTAAGAAGTTAGTTTTGATGTGGTTTGAATTGAAAATTCGAAGTAGAAGATGAACATGGGAAAAGATGATATGTGTATCACATGCGTATCACATGTATATACATGTATACTTGTGTGTGAGATACATGCGTGATGTATGTTTGAATGTGTCACAGAATTTTTTTTATTTTAACTATGAATTTTGATACCAAACCAGTCAAAATCACCTCTAATCTTGCTCAAATTTTGTATATTGCCTCATCTATATGTTTTCAAGAATTCCAACCATACCCATTGGGAAAAATCCTTTTTTGCCTAATGATTGTAATATTGTACATCATTGGTAATGAATTTTGACTCCAAACTAGTCTAATTCACCTTCAAAACTCGTCAAATTTTGTATATTGCCTCATCTATGTGTTTCAACGAACCGCAACGATACCCATTGATTAAAAATCTTTTTTGCCTCTGTTTTTTGAATATTGTGTATCATTATAAAAATAAACTTTTTTTTTTTGGGGCTATTTTTGGTAGCATGACTAAAATGACTAGTTGTTGGTAAATAGTGTCTTTTTTGGTACATTCATGTAAGATTTCCTTTTTAAAAACAAAAAAAACTACGCCTTAGTCAGGTTGGGTTCGTCTATATGAATCCTCACTTCTCCATTTAAGCTCAACTCACACCATCGTAACGCGTGCCTAGGTGGGCACGCCCATCAGTATCATCGGTATCCAGGATTCATCATGAATTGACAAGTTTTAAGATTCTTTAATTTTGGTATATTGATTGTATTGGGGGTTCTTTCCCATCAATGTCCATAAAACTTAACTTCATCAGAAGAGGAAAATACCCTAGAACAGAGTTCCGTGAGAGGGAACATCAACCAAAACTCCTAAGTAAGAACAAAAGTCTTACCCATGTTATGTGCTCTTTTCTATCAGCTCGCTAGACAAATCTGAGATAGTGATAACAGTCAAGTAACTGATACCGATTACAACCAAAGCATTTGAGCTATGTTGGCAGTGAAGACTTGCTTCTTTTTTATACCAAAGGCAGAAACTCATATCATTGCATGTGTGTGTGATTTATGTATTATATATGTAAGTAATATGAGGTATCAAGGTTAGTCCGGTAGGTATGTACATGCAATTTTAGAAGTTTTCATGCTTCCTTTGATAAGTAATCTAAAATCTTAGGAGTTCCATTGTTATAGCAAGTAATACGAGTCGTAATAAACAAATAAGGAAGTATTAACATTCAAATAAAGTATATTGATTACAGCCAATGGGGTTTTTGCTCATTTGTTGCAAACAGGTGAACCCATTTAGGGGTATTTTTCTCTAATACAACTTATTTATTTATAGGGAAAAAACACCTCAGGAGTATGGTAAACCTACAATCCAAGCTATGTTGCATCGATCCTTCCTTGACGTGCCCATGTCTAAAGGGTATGAGTATGACACAGGTGTGGGTCTTGGTGATATTTACGATAACCTAATTAGAAAAATACTTCACGGACACATATGGGATACTAACACCCTCCATTCGGCTAGACACGGAGTTTAAAAAGATAGGAAGACTTTGGTGACATAAGCTAAATGTATGTAGATGCCTTGTCATTTCTATTAAGAGTATATCATTAAGCATAAAATACAAAAGTTAAAAGTATATAGCTCCCAAATAGAGATGTGTTTATCTTTTTGAAACGGGCTAAAAAGAAAAGAGAGTCAAACAAAGGGAACAATGGGAGTAATATGTGCCCGTAGACGAGTCCATGTAAATTGATCCAAGTGAAAACAGCTCTTCAGCTACCACACACCAGAGACAAGTAGACAGTGGTTGGTAGTTTGACAAACCATTTCATATTTTATGTGTCAATGCCCTTGGCAAAGTTGGCTGAACAAATCTCATGTCAATAAGCAAGGAACACCATGGCCATGACAATATTGTGTTTCAAATATTCCAAGAAGCAAAGTAGTACTACAAATAACATGTCTCTATTTGATAAAGTAGTCTAACCAGGAGTAGTAACAAGTTGCAATATCTTTTGAGCAGATATCACATTGATAAGATCTTGAATAGCAAGTGACGCATGAAAACTTTTAGGCAGAGAACTAAATATTAATGTTGGATTTCAAACACAATACTTCTGTAAATAAATGCAAGCATGTCTGTAGTTTAAAATTGGTAATAGGGGTATAAATTATATGAAAGTATTTTTATATTGAGAATGTCCATTTGCCTTGAAAACAAATGAAAGAAGTCTTTTTTTTGGTATTTAGAACTTAAATTTATGATCTTCTGGAAGAACTTCTTAATAAGTATCTAGTTCTTGATTGTACAAACACATCTTAAGTGGTAATTTTTATCTTAAAGTCAGAGCAATAATAATCTTATCATTTAAACCCTAAATATACAGTATGTCCTTATAATGCAGACACTGTTATTTCTATTGACCTTGCTCATTATTAGCTGAATCATTATGCTGTTTGTTCCACGTTGGTCATATGAATTACACTGGGAGACTATGCACGGTTCATCTAATTTATCATAGGTTGTGCTGGATTCATTTGCTTGAACGAAAATAATATATAGGCTTCAAATATAATCATCTATAAAGCATATCGAGGTTATGGTTAAAGCCAAAAGAAAGCATGGTCACTTGTTTACTTAATTTAAAAAAAAAAAAAAAAAAAAACCTACAAGCCCAATAAAAACATGGTAATCTTCAATTAGTGGTGGGGGATACACATAAATTTTATGGTTTCTGGTTCTGATTCATTCTCTCTCTCTCTTTCTTCCTGTTTTCTTTTTCCTTTTCCTCTTTAGTATACTCCCTTCTGTTCTTTCCTCTTGCTTTGGCACAACAGCTTCCCATTGTAGACCTTGCAGACTAAGTGATTGTCGCCGGTAGGTATTGAGGCAGCTGGTGCTAATTACTTCTCCCTCCGTTTCAATTTATGTAAACCTATTTCCTTTTTAGTCCGTGCCAAAAATAATAACTCCTTTTCATATATGCAATGATTTATAGCCACACAAAATATATGTGCCTCATTTTACACCACAAATTCAAAAGTCTTCTTTTTTTCTTAAACTCCGTGCCCAGTCAAATAGGTTCACATAAATTGAAACGGAAGGAGTATTCTGTTTGGTTCTGCTTTTTTCGGTGCATGCTGTCACTTCCACCAAACGCGCTTACCTTTTTCCTCCTTTTTCTGAGTCTTCCTAATTTATATGAGCATAAATTGTACTTCACCAGTAAACATCTATCTGTACATTTTACTAGAAGTTGATTCTCTTTTTTTTTGGGGGTAAGTAGCAGCAAGAGCAGTGGTAGCAGTATGGGGGATTGATGCTGGTTTAGCAGAAGAGGAGGCAGAAGGTTGTGGAAGCCTAATGCCATTAATTTTTGTCAATTTTGTTAATTGCATTACTGAATGTCAAAATCGTAAAGGTTGCATGGATATCATAATAGCATGTAGATTCAAAGTCGTAACAAGGTTATATTTCACGGACTAAAACTACTCTTCCGCTACTACGTTTAGGTGAGTTGATCAGTCTTGTATTTCCTTCCCTGCTCTTATGGATACCTGGGATCCGTAGTAGTAGTAGTCGAATGGGGGATTGATGCTGATTTAGCAGAAGAAGAGGCAGAAGGTGGTGGAAGCCACTAGAGGCATTAATTTTGTTTAATGTTGTTAACTACATTAGTAAATACAAAATTGGCCCATGTCTCAAAATATTAAAGGTTATGTGTTGATCATAATAACATGGAGATTCAAAGTCGCAACGAGGTTATATTTTAAGGACTAAAATTGCAATTTACCTCATTAAAGAAGTCTTCACTTAAGTAATTCAAGTTTGTTCCTATTTCTTATTCGTAGATTGTAGATTAAGATGTTATTATAAAAGGAAAGTAAATCATTTGATTCCTTCCTGAAAATAGATCTTTAGTAGATCGCAAAGCTTATGAGGAGAGGATTACCCAAGATCATATAAGGAGAAGAAACCCAAATCCCACGGATGTGAGACTCAACACCCACTCTCATACCCAGACCTACAAACTAGAGCGTGGACAACATAAATGGGGGCCCAACATGGTAACAATAAATTGGGATGGGCCTGGCTCTGATACCATGATAAATGGACCATAGACTTAGCTCAATCCCAAAAGCTAGCTCATGAGGTGAGGATTGCTTCAGACCATATAAGCAGACCAAGAAATCCAAATCTCACCGACGCGGGACTCAACAATCCTTATTCTAAACAATCAACCTCACTATCTACTGATCAGTTTTGAGACAATTTAATGCTATGTTTTCTTTCTTGACTTGCCTTCTTGCATTAAAGAGCCTAGTGGAATGCCAAATCTTGAACTGAATCTAATTTATGATGACATTTTAGCGATAGTCATAGTGTCATACCCATACTAAAGGAAGACTTGTCTACTTGGAAACAATAGTAGTAGAGCTCATTTAATTAGAAAGGGCGTGCTTGAGAACTTTTTGTGCAACAAAGAAAAACTATTTCCTTTTCTGAAAGTTCGATAACTCAAATTCACTAAGAAGGCAAATTGAACTTCAATTTTCTTATAGTGCGTAACTGATATACCCATTTCCCAATGACTATAATTGATTTTAAGAATGTCTTATCTTGCAGTAAGTGCCCATGGTCTAGATTTTCTTTCCCAAATAATATTTTTTTTTGATAACCGTGGTGTCCGGGCCAACTTGCGCGCACCTCGACTAATTCCACGGGATACCTGCCACCTCCCACCAGCAACATGTACCAGGTAATAATCCCTTATGCTGCTGCAGTTATTTACTGAGTATGTAGACTGTAAGTAATCATTGCAAATTTCTGTTGTTCGCTATTTCGGTTGTTGTGGCTGATATAGATATATTAGTCTGTAATCCTCAATTAAATTATGAATCATTGTATTTATTAAATTTAGAGAAATAGTGTCCTTATTGGCATTAACTTTGTGAATTTTGCTAATGCAAGTCAATTTTGACCTCATATTATCTATATGCCCAAAGCTAAAACAAGCTGGCTGCTGATGGACTTCCATGAATTATATTGGTTTTATCATTTGGTCATATTATAAAGTTGATATTTTACTTATCAAAAAGAAGTTGATATTTTTGTTTTGGTTTATGGTGACACATGTACCACTTGTGTACTTCAGTACAAAGAGAAACTGTAGATTTGACAAGAAGAAAATGTTTCTTTCATATATTAGTATGTTTCTCACACCCCTAAGCAAAGGTATTTTATACACGAGGTCCTATGACTATTTTAGGAAGGAAAATAAATTATAATCAATGTACAATCAATTACAATCAATCAGAATAAAATTAAATCTTCCATAACAATCAAGCTAATCAACACCCCCTCAAGTTGGTGCAAAGATGTCGCACATGCCGAACTTGCAAACCATTGTATGAAAAGTCCGTTTGTTGAGACCTTTGGTAAACACATTAGCTAGCTGCTTTTCTGATAACACATGAAACAAGCTCAAGACACCACTCATAACTTTTTCTTTGATGAAGTGTCGATCAATTTCGACATCTTTTGTTCGGTCATGCTGGACTGGATTATGTGCTATGCCGATGGCACCCTTGTTGTCACAGTCTATGTTGTTCGGACTCTCCGAAAATGTTGCTGGTTGCGTGTCGGATCCTCTCCGAAAATGAGGATCCGACACGGGTGCGACATCATTTTGGAGAGTCAGCGCAATATAGGTCACAGTATAAGAAGAGTTTTTCCTTTTTGACAGTCTTAGTTCCTCTAGCAACTTTAGTAACCAAAGAATTTCATAGACACCGTGGGCCATAACTCTATATTCTGCTTTCGCACTTGGTCTAGCAACTACACTTTGCTTCTTGATCTCCAAGTGACCACGTTCCCTCCCACGTGTGTACAATAACCGGATGTAGATCTTTTATCATCTAAAGATCCAGCCCAATCTGCATATGTATAGGCTTCTACCTAAAACAGACCTTTCCCTGGAGCAAACTTTAGATACTATAAAGTGTGAAAGACGACTTGTATATGAGGATCATGCATGAACCGACTCACCTGTCTGACTGAATAGGCTATATTTGGTCTAGTGTGAGAGATAAATGAGTCTTCCAACCAACTTCTGATATCTCTCCTTATCAACTGACTCTCCAACTTTGCTTTGTAACTTGTGATTGCTTTCAATAGGTGATTCTGCTATCTGCAACCTGTCATACTAGATTCTTTCAAGAGATCCAGAATATACTTCCTTTGAGAAATAAAAATTCTTCTTTTTGATCTAGCAACCTCAATTCCCAAGAAGTACTGCAATTTTCATAGATCCTTGATCTCAAATTCCCGTGCCAACAACTTCTTCAATCGAGCCATCTCTTCTTTGTCATCTCCTGTCATTACTATGTTATCAACATAAACTATGAGGAGTGAGTTTACCCGTTTGATGTCTTCTGAATAGGGTGTGATCAACATTGCTTTGTTGATAACTGAAGGAGATCATTGCTTTGCAGAATCTGTCAAACCAAGCTCTGGGGGATTGCTTCAGTCCGTACAGGGCTTTCTTCAATCTGCATACCTTTCCATGACTTTGTGCATTATCAAATCCAGGAGGAATCTCCATATATACCTCTTCTTCTAAGTCTCTCCGAAGAAATGCATTCTTCACACCAAACTGTTGTAAGTCCCAATCAAGAATAGTTGCACAAGACAAAAGAATCCCGATAGTGTTCATTTTTGCAACATGGGCAAATGTCTCTTGATAATCCACTCCATAAGTCTGAGTGAATTCCTTAGCCGCCTATCTTGCTTTGAATCTTCCAATCGAGCCATCAACTTTCTGCTTCATAGTGAAGACCCATTTGCAACCAACCAACTTCTTGCTTGGTGGTGAAGTGACAAGTTCCCAAATTTCATTTTTTGACAAGGCCTTCATTTCTTTAATCATAGATTGCTTACATTTAGGATTTGCAAAAGCTTTCCTCCTATTCTGGGGAATTGACACAGAAGAAATCGACAAGACAAATGCTCTATAAGAGGGAGGCATAGAATTATACAGCAACCACAACAAATCCAGTGATTTCTTACAAGTGGGGTCTTGGGAGTGTACTCAACCTTACCCCTACCCTGGAAGGGCAGAGAGGCTGTTTGAGACATAGAATTATATGAGACAAAATTAAATAAATGGTGTTCGGTGGTGCAAGATCTGACTTATTTTCTGTGATCAACATGCAAATCTAACTCATTAGGAAATGTAAATAACTTACAAGTATAAGAAGGTTTAGCTTCGATAGATTACATGACAACTTCTTCTGCTCTATTTCTCCTTGAGTATGTTTCCAAATCAGGCCCATCTAAACGCCCAATAGTCTCCTCCTGAATTCTTTCTCCAATTTCACTTTCCCTTGTGAAAATTGAGTGTTTTAAGTGGCATTCTGTTAATAAGAGAGGTAACTACTGGAATAACATCCCCAATAAGGTTTTGGTAGATGTATGGTGAATATAAGAGATCTCGCTACTTCTAACAAATGCCTATTTTTTCTTTCAGCGGCCCCATTTTGTGCACTAGTGTAAGGACACTAGTCCGATGGACTATCCATTGGACTCCAAATAAGCACTAAATCTTTTATCCATGTATTCGTTGCCATTGTTAGTTCTCAAGATTTTTATTTTGTCATCAATTGAGTTCAAATCATCTTATGAAAGGACCGAAAACAAGAGAAAATTTCACTTTTAGCTTTTAACAAATATACCAAGTCATCCTAGTACAACAATCAATGAAAGTAACAAACCATCGAGTACCAGATAAAGAAACAGTTTGGGTAGGACCGCATACATCAGAATGAATAGTCATAAACAGAGTTGTGCTTCAATTATCACTCACATGATAAGAGTTTCTAGTATGCTTGGAATATTCACACGCATCACAGAACAAAGATTCAAATTGAGTCATTGAGAACAAATCGGGATATAACTTCTTCAAGACAAAAATGATGTGTGTCTAAACCGTCTATGTCGTTGTACTATTTCTTGGTTGATATCCTTACTTTCCTCAAAAAAGGCTTGACCAGAGTTTGAATTCTATCTAATATATACAAGTCATCACGCAATCAGCCACTGCAATCCTTTTTCCTATTTGAAGATCCTGAAAAATACAACGATCGAGAAAGAACTCGATTTTACAGTTTAGAGTTTTGGTGATGGCACTAATAGAGAAGGAATGCAGGGACATGGAGCACAGTATGACAGTTTAATATTAGGAGTACAAACGATAGATTTTCTTCCAGAGATATGTGTTAAAAACCATTGGCTATTTTGACGTTACCTCTTTTGAGACACAGAGAATAGTTTTGAATGCCTTAGAGCCTGTTATGTGTCTATTTGTACCAGAATAAACAACTTAAGAATTAAGGTGAGCAGCAAAGGCATTACCTGATTGCACATAATTGGATGTGACAACATTAGCAGAGTCAAGTTTGGCTAGGAAGCGATGGAGAGCTGAATTTCATCTGAAGACAAGATTTCTCTAGAAACCGTCTCCTTGAATGTCTCCATATTTTCTGCTCAATCAGAAGGAAATCTGAAGAAAATTGCTGAAAAATAATCTGCCTCGCCGATAGTGGTTTACCTTCTTGACAACACTAACAGAAAGGTGTTTAGTTTCGGATAGCTTCAACGGAGAGAGAAAAACTCGACCTCTTTTCGAGATTAAGGAACCTTTTGAAGAAGAAGAAAAGACTAGTATTTCTGTGTATTTCTTACCTCCCTAAGTAAAGGTATTTAAACACTAGGTCCTATGACTATTTTAGGGAAGGAAATAAATTACAATCAGTTACAATCAATAAGAGTAAAATGAATCAAATCTTTCCTATTAATTAAGCCAATCAACAATAATATTGTTAATAATCCTTGGATTGACATTCTTTTTGTTTCGTAACGTAATTACAGGATGGTTGGGAAACTGATGAGGCATTAGAAGATGCAGCTTTAACTGAGATCTTTTAAGACTCTGGGGTTATGTGTGCCTTTGAGGTTCAGGAATTCTTGGGTACTTGGAGTTTCAAGAGCAAAAGCCAAGGCACATTTCATAAGGGCACATGTTTCTTTTGCATGTCACAGAAGAACCAGATGATTGGCCGGAGAAAACTGTCCGCGAACATCTATAGGTAAGTCTTGGGTCTGCCTATCTGAGCTACTGAGATCTTGAATCACTTTGATTATCTATATGCCCATAGCTAAACAAGCTGACCGCTGACGGACTTGCGTGAATATTTCTGTTGTTCATTTAATCATTTGGTCATAGCAGAAAATTGATATTTTTGGTTTATGGAAACTGCTTTATTTTTTTGTGTTGGTTTACGGTGACGCCTATAACACTTAGTGTACTTCAGTATCAAAGCGATACACGAATGAAGCTAATAATCTGCTGCCTTGTTCTGTTGCTGCAGATATTTGTAACTAAAATGAAGCTTAAGAAGATTAAAGTTGAAAGCACATTAATTTGGTAGTGGGTATCTCATCTTTGATTGGGAAGTTTATCACCAATCAACAACTAGATTTCCCAGTAATGTTTACCATAAAATTTTGATTACTTGAACTGTGCCATTTGTTAGTGGTGTGATTTATGTATTCTTATTCATTTGTCAACTGTTACAATTTCAAAATAGTTATGTGTTACCGAAATATCTCAAAGCTAAAAGGTTCAAGGGTTTACGGCTTTCCCCACCTAAAAGTAAATTGCATTGACTGACACATTTGATTCGAATATTCATCTTGATTTGGTCAATGTAGCCAAACATAAAACCACAAATGGTGTAGCAGTCAAAATTGATTAAAGTTGTAATAACAAGCATAACACCGAGCACATGATACATAGCTGTGATAAATGAAATTGGGATGGCCTGACAGAAAGCAGATATATAATCTTCCGCAGAAGGTCGGCCTGAACTTTATAACATTTGTTCATTATTTTAGATGCAGGCAAGCTCTTAGATATTTCCGGCTCCAAGAAAAGCTGTGAGATACTGATGCATAATATAATGCATCCAGCTTTGAGGAGCATTCTCAACATCATTTTCTTCATCTTCATCATCATCCGTTGTCTCCTCCGATGATAAATCAAGTGGAGGCAGTACAACCCCTTTATCTAGCAAAACAAGGCTTTCCTCGTAAGTATCAAAATAAAAAGAGTACTCAGTGCCAGGAATACCAAGGCGCTCCTTTTTTTGCGTCTCAGGATTATATAAAGCTAGCATCCCTATTGATTCAGTCAACAATATTTCACTATTATCACTAATGCCGAGTACCATTAAATGCTCGTTGCCAAGTGCAACATTATACTCCTTGCTCCATGACTCAGTGTCTCCATATTGTTTCATTACCCAAATGGAACAACTGCTGCTCCAAATACGTGTATCATACTGATACACAGCAAGTGATTCCCTACACTCTGCAGCATTCAGATTCATTGGTATTTCGTTAGCCAAAACTTCTGGTAATGATAATTCCTGAAAAATCTCATCATTCAGATCAAACACCATTATCAAGTTCTCCACCCTTCTTCCCTCCCCAGTTCTCTTGTATGCAGTCCAGTGGACCTTCCCACAAACAACAGCTTGTGTCCAAAAGTACTCTATAACACCAGTGTCTGGAATAAAACCATCAAATTCATTCCAAATTCCCGAACTAAGTGCATATACCTCAACCTTAGGTGGCGCCAAATCCTGATAATCCCCATGAGTATAGGCCATCTTCACAACCTTGTAATCTCTCGTTTTAATTGCAAAGCCAAACCCAAAGACAAACTTATAAGTCCACACATTGTCACAACAACGAGCAGGCGTAGAGAGGGTGAGGCATCTGCTTATTCTAGGGTTCCAAAGTACCAAAAGATTATCATATCCAAATAAATCATTTGACAAACAGACCACACCATTGCATACACCTACGATCCTACAGTAATATCGTACTCTGCCACTAAAAGGGGATCCTAATGTTATTACAGGGTCAACATCTGCTGATGCATCCCTACGCACAATTAAATATTTTTCCTTCCTTTCAATTGTTGAGAAGTACCTCATGATTGTACCTGTAGAGGGTTTTAGTAGAATTTGCAGGGTGTGCAGCCATATGAATTCAGGGCTTGAAATTTGTGAGTTCCATGATTTTGATATGCACCTAAATCGGAGGAGAGATTTGGGAGGAAGCCTTGAGAAGATTTGAACCATCAGTTCTTCAGGGTAATAGTCTGACATTTTTCTTGGGATATGAAATTGAAGATTTTGCTTTCTTACTCTTTTCTATTGTTTAAGAAGAAATGTTGGGTGGGGGAGGGGGAGTTCTTGAAAGGGAGACTGCTCGCTTTCTGAAGTTGTTTGATAGCGAAGAGAGCTCCAAAAGCAAGTTGATGGCAAGATGGCAAAAGAAAGCACCATTTTATACAGGGTAAATAGAGCAAAGACAAGAGTTTGTACCAGAAACAATTAATGCATGCTAATCCAGAAAGATTGTTTAATTACTTGCTTAAGATCTCCTCTCACATTTGGAAGGTAGGGAACTAAGAAACGGGATCATTAGTTTGAGCTTGGTTTTGTGAATTGAAGTAGGGTAATAATTGATGTTTCACACTTTTATTGAGTTTCTTAAAAGAAAAAAGAAAGAATCCAATTATTTACCTTCCGATTATCATTTTTCTGTTAGTTGACTCACTTATGGTAAGTAGGTTTGTTATAAGTTGGTAAGTAGGCTGATATAGTGATGCGTGCTTGCGTCAATAAGATATTACATAGCAAATTTGGACCTTTAGGGATGAAATACAAATAATTTTATTTAGCTCTTGATAGTAGGATAGGATAGACCCTTGTGGTCCGGCCCTTCCCCGGACCCCGCGCATAGCGGGAGCTTAGTGCACCGGGCTGCCCTTATAGTAGGATCATGTGATTTCACAAAATATAAGGTAAGTGAATTTGAACTGTTTTCATTTTTAATTTGGGAAAAAGTATTTTTCTTGCTTACCTTGTAGTTAAGGAATACATTTATGTCAAAAAACTTAGAATCCCCCCCCCCCCCCCAACCCAAAAAAAAAAGAAAAAAGAAAAAAAGAAAAGTTAAAACCAAAGAGATGTTTCTTCTGTCAGTAAACTGTGTTTGGACCTTGCTCAAGTGAATGATAAAATTATATACTTACAACAAATACCCTCAATCTCAAACAACGGCTATATGAATCCCCATTGACCCTCACTGACCATATTTCTCCATTTAACTTTGTCTCAGGCCAACATTATACTAAATAAAATAAAAAGTGCTAGAAGTTAGTAGTTACCTATATTTTCTAGGCCGAATAGCCAAATGCACACCGGGATTGTGTTCCCGACCCCCTAACTTCACGGTCATACATATACCTCAACTCGATTAATACAAGTGTTTTAAATGCCTCTGGCCATTGACCGAGCTTATGTGGCATTGACATGATTGAGATGGACAAAGTGCGTGGTATACACACGTATGAAGGGAGTGGATTGGTATTTTTTATTTTGAAAAAAGATTAAAGATTTACCCGTTTACTCATTCCAAACTTCTTGCTACCATGCTCTTCAACTTCTCTAGAATTTGACTCTAATAATATACCCAATAGGTCATTATTGAGGGCCTTGCCATTGCCTTCTTCTTTTGCCTTTAATCTGTTGTCAATTAGACATGAAATTTTTTCTCGTACTTCCTTTTCACATTCTTTCATTCTATTGTTCATTTTACTGGGAAGAAATCTGCAAATTAAAGGAAAAGTAAGTAAATATTTATGCATATCTTTATGCGTATGATCCAAGAGAAAGAATCAACTCTCTCTATGAAGATGTGTGAAAACGCAAGATAAAAAAAATAAAAATAAAAAGTTGCATCTCTCTAAAAGTTTAAACTTTTAGAAGTAGTCATTCAATTTCAGTACATCCAAACAAAAAATAAATAAAAAAGAATTTGAGGAAGAAGCTGAAGGAAAGTCTTGGCACAAAGGTAAAAGTTACCATCCTGTAATCAAGAGGTTACAGGTTCAACTTGCAGAAATAACCTCTTGCAAAAATGCAAAGTAAGGCTGCATACATAAAACTAGTGTGATCCAACCCTTCTCCGCATCCCGCGCTGGACTGCCCTGGGCTGCCCTTCTAGGAAAAAGCAGGGAAGTTGGATGAAATGGGAAGGTCAATGTTTTCTATTTGACTCCTTTGGCAGTCCACTTAATTAGTCTTTCCAAGTTTCCACTAATTTAAGCAGGTCCCTTTTTTCCTTCCAAACCATAATGTAAGTTGAAAATAAAATAGTGGTTGACCAACAAAGTAAGTCAAGAAGTAAATGATAGGTCAATGTTCTGGGGTTGATTCTTTCTAAGTGTCCAAGTCCATGCATCTATTTTAAATTAAAATGAGGTTTACTTAGGCCACTTCACCATCTTACAGATATCATACAAATTTCTTCTTTATGGCTGTAAGCTGGATTTTCCCTTTCTTGTTCACTCTTTTTTGTTATTTTCATTCATTAACCAGCCAACCTTTTGATTATCCAACTGCAAATCTTTCAACTACTTGGATCAACAGTTATTCAGCACCACATTCAGTGAACTTCACTGATGGCTCTATAGTAAGGGCTATACTTATTAAAGGAAGCTTTGGTCCAAGATATGCTTGTGGATTCTACTGTAATGGCAATTGTGAAACTTACATCTTTGCCATTTTCATTGTGTACACAAATAGTATTTCCTCTATTACAGCTGTTAATGTAGGATTCCCACAAGTTGTTTGGTCTGCTAATAGGAATAATCCAGTTAGGATCAATGCAACTTTGCAGCTCACATTAGGAGGAAACTTGGTACTTAGAGATGCTGATGGTACTTTGGTTTGGTCAACAAATACTACTGAGAAATCTGTTGCTGGCTTAAAGTTGACTCATTTGGGAAATCTTGTTCTCTTTGATGTCAACAATGTTACTGTTTGGCAATCTTTTGATCATCCAACTGATTCTTTGGTACCTGGACAGAAGTTAGTATCAGGAAAGAAGCTAACAGCAAGTGTCTCAGCAACAAACTGGACTGAGGGAGGTTTGTTTTCTTTCTCTGCCACAAATAATGGTTTGATTGCTTTCGTTGAGTCGAGTCCACCACAAACATATTTTGAGAGTTCCATAGATGGACTAACTGCTAGTAAAGCATCCAACTATGTCATGTATTTGAATGGAAGCTTAGCTTTATTCACCAATTCCAGTGACTCCAAGAATCCGCGGATACTGGTTTCCGTTGCTCCTGTATCTTCAGCTCAATTTTTGAAACTGGAATTTGATGGGCACTTGAAAGTGTATGAGTGGCAAGACCAGTGGAAAGAGGTCAATGACCTTTTTACAGGCTTTTATGGTGAGTGTGCTTACCCAATGGCATGTGGAAGATACGGCATTTGCTCAAAAGGGCAGTGTAGTTGTCCCAAATCAAGTTCTGATTCAACAAACTATTTTAGACAGATAAATGATAGGCAGCCTAATCTTGGTTGTTCTGAGATCACAAAAATGACTTGTAATGACTCAAAAAACCACAGATATTTGGAGCTCAATGATGTGAATTATTTCGCGTTTAGTGCAGATATTATTGATACAGACATGACTACCTGTAAAAATGCATGTTTGAGGAATTGTTCTTGTAAAGCTGCTATTTTTGGTTCAAATTCTTCTACTGGGGAGTGCTACCTTCCATCCGAGATATTTTCATTGATGAATAATGAGAAGGACAAGACAAGGTATAATTCCTCTGCATTTGTGAAAGTACAGAATGTGAAATTACAGAATGAAACTCAACCAGCTGTTGCAAGAAGGAAAAGGCACTTGAATGGTGCTATAGTGGGATCTGTTACAGGAATTTCCATTCTTGGCATTATAATCGGATGCATAATTTTCATACTCTGGAAGAAGAGAAAGGAAGATGAAGTGGAAGAGCATTATCTAGATAACATGCCAGGAATGCCTGTTAGATTTTCTTACGACAATCTAAAGTCTGCAACTGAGAACTTTAGCAAAAAACTTGGTGAAGGAGGATTCGGATCAGTGTTCGGAGGGACCTTAAAAGACGGCAGAAAGATTG
The DNA here is from genome assembly GCF_000715075.1 of Nicotiana tabacum. Taxonomy (NCBI): domain Eukaryota; kingdom Viridiplantae; phylum Streptophyta; class Magnoliopsida; order Solanales; family Solanaceae; genus Nicotiana; species Nicotiana tabacum. Next base: position 79,468,604 of record NC_134100.1, read on the forward strand.
CAGTGAAATGCCTTGACGGAATAGGCAAAGCCAAGAAATCATTCCTAGCTGAGGTTGAAACCATTGGCAGCATACATCATCTCAGCTTGGTCCAATTAATTGGCTTCTGTGCTGAGAAATCTCACAGACTTCTAGTATATGAGTTTATGAGCAATGGATCACTAGACAAATGGATCTACTCTGGCAATCAAGAAATCGTTCTAGATTGGAAATGCAGGAAGAAGATTATTCATGACGTAGCCAAAGGACTAGCCTACCTCCACGAAGAATGCAGGCAAAAAATTCTACATTTGGATATTAAGCCTCAAAACATTCTCCTAGATGAGAAGTATAATGCTAAGCTCTCTGACTTCGGACTTTCCAAGCTAATAGATCGGACTCAGAGCAAAGTTGTGACTACCATGAGAGGTACTCCTGGCTATCTAGCTCCTGAATGGCTTAGTGCAGTTATAACAGAAAAGGTAGATGTCTATAGCTATGGCGTTGTAGTCTTGGAGATCTTGTGTGGAAGGAAAAATTTCGAGCCATCTGAGCCCGAGGAGCAAAGGCTATTGATGAGTCTTCTCAAGAGAAAGGCAGAGGAAGGGCGATTAATGGATCTGATTGATAAGCGCAGTGAAGATATGCAGCTTTATAAGGAAGAAGTAGTAGATACAATGCAAGTTGCTGCGTGGTGTCTACAACGCGATTACACCAAGAGACCATCAATGTCAACAGTTGTCATGGTCATTGAGGGCGCGGTGGATGTTGAAAAGAGTCTGGACTATAACTTTCTTATTACACAAAACGTATCAGATATCAATATAGTAGATTCTGCTCCATTATTTCCCTCAATCCCATCCGGCCCAAGGTGAGTGGGAATTTCTTCTTAAACATTGCTAATTTCTAGCTCTATAAAATGCATCATGCTGGCTGCTGTTTAAATTTCTTCACTGTTATCACAAAGTTGTACTAGTTTGTTTTCTTTGCATAAGTCATGTAAGTTTATTCAATATACATCAAGTGTCGGGAAAGTGGTGAGGAAGAAAGATCTAGGCTTTATATTCACACATATATGGAGCTTTATGAGCTCCAATGCAAGGACATTTGTTTGGATGGTTGTTACATATAATATTGTATTCGTATTGTTCCTTTAAATACAATGTTTGTTTTAATTGTTACTTAAATTTTATTGTATCGTATCGTTAAATCCGTCGTTAGGTAACGACAAGTGTCACTTTATGTAACGACTAATTTGGTGTGGTCGCGTCGTTACCTTATCTTTTTTTGTCATCTTGCCCTTTATTATTATATATTATCATTTACCCTTTATTATTATTAAATAATCCTTTACCCTACCTTTTTATATAATAATTCTACCCCGTACCATAATTTTTCTTTGTAATACTGCAAGTTTATTCTTCATATTACTGGTACGTGACATCATGAAATAACGGCAAAAGATACAATTTATCCAAACATTGTATTCAACAAATGATACATTACAATATAATACAATCCGATATGATACATTAAGAAACAATATGTAACAACTATCCAAACACGCTGTTAATAGTTTTAATCATAAACGTATTCGTAACTTTAAACTATCATTTATCTCTCTTTAAATGTCTCATTTAAGTAACACTCCACTAGTTAGAACAATAAAGGTATATTTGGAAATTACAAGAAATGAATAACGAGAAAACCCGGACTTTACAATTTGAAAACATAACTTGTGCTTCCTGAAGATCATGCGTAAGAAAAAATGCTCATTCAACCAGTTCATTAGTGACAGTACCTGTAAATTTTGAATATATAAAATTCAAATGCAGAATTGCACAATCGAATATGCAGTTGGATCCCTTTTTGCATAGAGCTGTCCCATTCTCTATTAACAATTTGGAAAGATATATCTTTAGGAGGAAAAAAAAGAAACTTTATGATGACTTGTGACAAGGAAAGTTTTGCCAATCAATTTGTATCCGTGGCAAAATTGCATTGTTAAGATTTGGCTAGGAATTCTGACGATTTTTGTGACAAGGGAAGTTTTGCTCATCAATTTGAAATCCTTACTTAATGCCGGCCGAAATCTGCGTGCAAAACTTATCTTAACGGGTCACGGTCTCCCAAAAGGGTGATTTGCACTTTTTGATTTTTTTGACATCGGTTGTCTCACGGGTAGAACTTCAAGTTAACAAGTGTTATTTTTCGCTTGTTCCATGGGTAACACTTTTGACTTTTGACCTTGAGGATTTTGCTCATGGGGTAAGCGGGGGTTTAAAAAATTAAGAACAACCATTTTCTAGGTCATTGGGGGTAATTTTCTGCTCCAAAATATCTTCTTCTTATGGTCCAATGCACCTAGGTCCTTTGGCCTAGTCTCATATCTAACAGTGGTGTCAAAATAGCACGAGCTAGCTATTTTTCGGACTGGTAATCGAAAAATAGCCAGCGTTTGAGAAGTCATAGAAAAATAGCCACTATTTTATTGAAACACAAAAAGTTTCAGCATAATATGCGGGATTATGAAGCTCATGCGTATAAATTTCTAGCATATTATGTTGGAATTCCATGACACGGAAAGTTCCAGCATAATATGGGGGATTATGGAGCTCCTGCATATAAACGTCCAGCATATTATGATGGAACTCCAACACATAATAAAATTCCAGCATAATATGCTGGAACTTGGAAGCTCATATGTAAAAAATTCGAACTCCAGTGGGCTTGCATCTGAAGAATGTCCGTGAAGTTCTTGTAGTGGGCTTGCATCTCCTTAAAGAGAGCGAGATATTCGTGCCTCAGCCTGAAGATATTTTATTTTCTTCATTTTATTTTTCAAATGTAATTATATTTTCACCAACAATTTTAAGGAGATTCATTATGGCTACAGTTAAAAAATTCGCGGATATCAAGGTAGGAGATCTCAACAAGCCATTCCATTTTAACAGTACTAATTTCAAGAGATGGAAGGGTAAAGTACTTTTTTATTTGAGTCTTCTCAATGTTTCTTACGTTTTAACTGAGAAAAATCCAAGCAAAGTAGACAACTCCTCCATGAATGATGATGAGCTAATTGCCCTTCAAGAAAAAATTAAAAAATACAACGATGATTCATACAAGTGTCGGTATTATTTTCTTAATTGTCTATCTGATAATTTTTATGATTATTATGATAGAACTTACTCTACTGCAAAGAAAATTTGGAAAGCATTGCAGAGAAGTATGATACCGAGGAGGCAGGTGCGAAAAAGTATGTTGCTAGCAGATTTTTGGACAATAAATCTGTAGTAGACCAAGCTCAAGACTTCATAATGATCGTTGAAGAGCTCAGGTATGAGGATATTAAAATTGGAGACAACCTTATTGTTTGTGGCATAATAGATAAACTTCCACCTTCATGGAAGGAATTTCAAAAAAACTATGCGCCACAAACAAAAGGAAACTTCACTTGAGACGTTGGTAATGCAGATTCACATGGAAGAAGAGGCATGAGGCCAAGATGCACTTATGCAATCGAAAGAGAGCACTCTACAACCATCACTACAAAGGTAAATTTAATTACTTCAAATAATAATATTTCTGAAACTCACGAAAATACTTCTTTGAAGCCGAAGGAGAAGACTTTTAAGAAAAATTATGGTCGACCTCCCAAGAAGAATAATGGTGCAAACAACCAAGCACGGAATCAACAAGTTCAAATTGTGAAATCATGCTTTGTCTGTGGCAAGAGTGGGCATATTGTTCGATTTTGTAAATTTCGAAAACGTGATCCTACACCACAGGAAAACGTTATCGAAGAGCCACTTGTGGCGGTGATAACAAACATTAACATGGTAGAAAATGTTGATGGATGGTGGGCTGATTTTGGAGCAAACCGTCATATTTGATATGATAGAGATTGGTTTAAAGTATATTCTCCATTTGAGTAGCCCAAAACCATCATGCTTGGTGATTCTCACACAACCCAGGTGCTTGGAAAGAGAGAAGTCGAGTTGAAGTTTACTTCAGGAAGAGTATTAACGTTGAAAGACGTACTTTATACTCCTTCAATGAGAAAAAATTTGATGTCTAGTTTTCTTCTTAACAAGGCAGGCTTCAAATAAATTATTAAGAGTGATCAATATGTAATAGTGAAAAAGGGTATTTTTGTGGGTAAGGGGTATGCATGTGATGTGATGTGATGTTCAAGTTGAATGTTGAGATGAATAAAACTTCTTCTAGTTCTGTTTATATGCTTTCTTCTACTATTTTTTGGCATGCTCATTTGTGTCATATTAATAATCGTTATGTGGGAATCATGAGTAGTTTAGGATTAATCCCAATGATTAAAAAGAATTTTAAAAAATGTGAGGCTTGTAGTAAAGCTAAATTAACTAAAAGGCCTCATTTCTAAGTTGAAAGAAAAACTAAATTGTTAGAATTAGTTCACACTGATATTTATGAACTTTGAGAAATTTTAACTCGTGGAGGAAATAGATATTTTATCACTTTTATTGATGATTTATCTAAGTATACATATGTTTACTTGAGGAAAAATAAAAGTGATGCGTTTGAAATTTTTAAAAATTATCTCCATGAGGTTTAAAATCAATTCGGTAGAAAAATAAAAAGAATTAGAAGTGATAGAAGCCGTGAATATGAGTCTAATGAATTTAATTCTTTTGTTAGATCATTGAGAATAATTCATGAAACTACTCCACCTTATTCTTCTGCATCAAATGATGATGGTGTGGCTGAAAGGAAAAAATAGAACTTTGGTAGAGTTAACTAATGTCATGCTTATTGAGTCAAATGCACCTTTAAATTTGTGGGGTGAAGCTACTTTGACTGCATGTTATGTGTTGAATAGGGTACCTCATAAGAAAATAAAATTGACACAATTTGAGTTGTGAAAAAATCACAAGCCAAATTTGGGTTAACTGAGAGTTCGGGGTTATTTAGCCTATGTTAGGCTAACAAATCCTAAAATTACAAAATTGGGTGAAAACGTTACCACTTGTGCTTTTCTTGGTTGTGCTTCTAATAGTACAACCTATAGATTTTTAAATCTTGAAGAGAATATAATTATAGAATTAGGTGATGCTATTTTTCATGAAAATAAATTTTCATTCGAGTCTAAAAATAGTGGGGGTCAAAGAGATAAAAGATAATTTTTTGTCTATGCCTAGTTCTTCTACTTCTATTTTGCAATGAAGAAAATGATGCTTTTGAGTTAAGAAGAAGTAAAAGAGCTAGAATAGAAAAAGATTTTGGTCCTGATTTTTATGTTTTTAATAATGAAAATGACCCTCTTACTTTACAAGAAGCTTTATTATCACCTGATGCTATTTTTTGGAAAAAGGCTGTAAATGATGAAATTGAGTCACTAATTTCTAATAAAATTTGGAAGTTGGTTGATTTACCACCAGGTTATAAAATAATTGGGTGCAAATGAGTCCTAAGAAAAAAGTTAAAATCGGATGGATCCGTTGATAAGTATAAGACTAGGTTAGTTACTAAAGGTTTTAAGCAACTAGAATGCCTAGAATGTTTTTTGATACTTTTTCTCTGGTAACTAGAATTACATCCATTAGACTTTTAATTGCTATTGCTGCAATTTTTGATTTGCATATTTATCAAATGGCTTGAAACATGCACCTAAGCAATAACATAAAAAGTTTGATTCCTACATGATTGAAAATAAATTTAAATAAAATGAGTGTGATAAGTGCATATATCATAAGTCTTCGAATAATTCACATGTAATTATTTGCCTCTATGTTGATGATTTGTTAATATTTGGCTCTAACGTGAATATTATTGGAGACTAAAAGCATGCTTAGTAGCCATTTTGACCTGAAAGATTTGGGTGAGGCAAATTTCATTCTTGGAATGAAGATTACTAGAATATGTGATGAAATTTTCCTTGATCGGTCACATTATGTTGAGAAAATTTTGAAAAAATATAATTTTATTGATTGCAAGCATGTTGTAACCCCTTTTGAGTCAAGTATTCACTTATTTCATGTACAAAGTGATAATGATGTGATAAATCAAAAGGAATATGCTAGCTTAATTGGAAGCTTGAGATATGTGACTGATTGTACTCGGTCTGATATTGCATACGCAGTAGGAGTACTTAGCAGGTTTACAAGCAAGCTAGGTAATGAACATTGGCATGCCATAACAAGAGTTATGAGGTATTTACTTGGTACAAAAACCTATGGCTTATTTTATAAAAAATATCCTGCTGTACTCGAAGGCTTTTCTGATGCAGATTGGAACACTTTATCTGGTGATTCCTGTTCTACTACATGTTATATTTTTACTTTGGGAAGTGGTGCTATTTGTTGGAAATCGAAAAAGCAAACAATAATTGCTAACTCTACCATGGAGGCTGAGCTAATTGCTTTAGCTTAAGCTAGTGAGGAAGTGAATTGGTTGAGAGATTTATTATTTCAAATTCCTTATTTTGAAAAACCAATTCTTCCTATTTTAATTCATTGTGATAGCACCACTGCAATTGGTAGAGTACAAAACCGTTATTACAACGGTAAATCCAGGTATATAAGGAGAAAACACAGTACTATGAGATCATATTTGACAAGTGGTACCATTAATGTTGATTATGTTAAATCTTACAGATCCACTGACTAAGGCCTTAGCAACAGAAAGGGTCTGGAGCACATCGAGGGGGATGGGATTAAAGCCCATAAGCTCATAAGTCATATATGAGGAAACCCAACCTGGGGACTAGAGATCCTATAACCAAGTTCAATGGGAAGAACGAATCATATGACGACTTGGTTTGAAATGCACTATTTTTATTATTGTTCCATCCCTATGGTGTGAGTGCATTTATCCTGTAATGATTTGCGAGGTTGAGTTTTATTAACTCTTAATGAAAATCTGTAGCTCGTATGAGTGAGGTGATAGAGTTACGGGAGCACCCTTGACAGATCTCACCTATGTGAGTGTGGAAGTAGGCCTCTTCCTATGAGAATTGGGCTTGTTCTTAAAAACACTCATGAAAACCGGGATAGCACAAGGCCGTAATGTGCTGGCTAATAAAATTCATATCAACACCTTGATTATTATGTGTAAGAAGTGATAATTAATTTCCCTAAAGCAGTTATAGTTCAAGTCTGAGACCACTACTGACTCTGGAGTAAAGATCGATGTTTTGCTAAGTGGAGGTTCAATGCAGAACACACCTTTATTATGCATAATAGTCTCCCTTCAACCGGTAAAATTCTCTTATTTTAATATTAAAATGAGTGGGAAAATATTAGTATAATAGCATTTTATTATTAAAATAAAATATACCATAACTCCCACTACTCCGTGATGTAGAAAATGGCCATAACTCCGATAACTCCCACTACTCCATGATGTAGAAAATGACAATAACTCTTTTTGTAACTCTTCTCCCATGTTCTACCACTAATTAAATAATTTAACCATTATCCCATGTTCTCCATGATTTCATATCTTATTACCCCACTTTCTTCCAATTTAATTCAAGGAAGAATTCCTACACCTATAAATAGGAGTCTTTCTTCCATAATGTGGTGAATATTTTTTTTGTAGAGTGTTTCAATAAAGTGAGGTTAAAGTTGTGAAAAAGAAGAAGAGAGTTTTTACTTTTGTTCAAGGAAGGTGTTTATCTTGGTGGAGTTTTGGACTCAACAACTTGTCTAGAGTTTGTTCGAGCCATACGACATGATCGAGCTGTTGTATCATGAGAGAGACAAGTCAAGAGGATTACTGCTGGACCAGTGGAGACTTTGCTGCATTGGACTTGAATCTCCTTAAAGAGAGCGAGATGTCTGCGTCTCAACCCGAAGATATTTTGTTTTCTTCATTTTATTTTTCAACTGTAATTGTATTTTCACCAACAAATTGGCCTACAACATGTACTTTGTTATAACAAGCCTAATAAGGCCTTTGGAAATAAAATAATAACCTACTATTTCCAATTTAATTGCATCGATAGTGTACAATTTTTGCTGTCAATTAGTATAGCTTAAATCCTTAAAAATTAATGCAAAATTGGCCGATACGAATTTATATTGTCACTTTTTCAATTGGCCCTATTATACGTAACACGCTTCTTTAGAATGTCATAGGAATTCTTATTTATGACATAAAAGAACTCACTCACATTGGTTTCTTTAAGTTCAATAATACTAAGATGCTACTATAGATTGATTTTGCACAAAATTCAATCAAACAAATTAACTACAATATCCATCACAAATTAAATTAGAGTTGACAATATGAAGTTATGTGCATAGGGTACATAAAGGTTATGTGTTTTTTTTTTTGAAATATTTAGCTTATATATATATATAATGCTTGACTATCCAAGTAGTAAGTTATTTTCAAAACCAATTATAAGATTAGAAAAATACTCTTCAAGAATAAATTTTACAACAGATTTTATTAAATATTTGACATAAGAAACAAGTGGCTCCACCTTAAGAAGAAAAAAAATCAAAGGAGAAATGGTTTATTACATCTGATTTTCTCCCATTTTGACTAGTAAGCATAAGCAAGTAGATTGAGTCAAAGAAGACGGGCTAGTTGAGTTTTGTACCAAAATATACTAATAAAAAAAGTAAAATGAGAGAGGCAGTGGAATTGAAATTCTAAGTTTGTCCAAGGTAAGAGTCACAACAGCAAATATACAATGCAGAGGAAAAGAGGCAAAGAAAAATTCATACAGATCGACCATTAAGGCCTACAAAAAAATAAAAGTACACAAACATTCCTGAGAGATCAACCATTAAACCCAAAAGCACAAAGAAAGCAAGGAAAAAGCACACAAAAATTCATACAAATCGACCATTTAATATACACAAAAATTCAATATCAAACACCATTTAATCATACAGATCGACCAAAATACACACAAAAATTCAAGGTCGAAAAATTAACAGAAAGAAAAAAATTAAACATGGGAGGTGTAAAAGCGATGTCGATTGAAGAGGAAAAGAGAAGTTAGAAGAAGAAGAAGAAGAAGGAGACAATGTATTTTGTTGTTGTGTGGCGGAAGTTTCTAGGTCGAAAAAGATTGGGGAAATAAATGGAGGGAGTGTGAAATAAATTACCCGCTATTATTTTAGGGTTGCATATCCGTAAATTGTATATAATTTTGTGGGGCTAATATTTTGCAACAAAATTATGCAAATTGCGGAGGTTGCTTATACCCTCCGCAAATAAACCTCCGCAATTTACCCCTTTTTTTGTAGTGATACTACAAGAGAGAAAGAAGATTCAAATGTCTTAGGAGATAAGAAGGCAAGTGGGATGTTTACAAATGAACAAAATCCTTGCTATTTATAGAAGTGAAATGACCTTAATAATGTCATGCATGACATCACATTAAGTGTGATCATGCAATATAAATGCATGTAAAAATGCATCTACCAATTTTCTCCTAAAAGGAGGCTTCCAAATGTTCACACTAGTTCACAATAATCTTGTAAAATTCAACAAATCTTCACCTTGGCAAGATTCCACTCTTTTAATTTTCTCTCACTGATAAATTTTGATTATATCTTCAACTTCAATCTTCAAAGTTCAACAATGTTGATCAAGTTCAAACAATGTTGAAATTTGATCGCAGTCACTTCTTTCCTGCTCAAAAATCAATCCAACATCTACAGTATTACGAATATAACGTAGAATCCATTTCACAGCTTGCCAATTCTCTTTTTCTGGATCATGCATATATCTGCTTACAACTCCGATAGCATGTGAAATATCAGGTCTTGTGCAAACCATTGCATACATTAAGGTACTAACAACATTCGCATATGGTACTCTTGACATATACTCTCGTTCAGCTTCATTCTTCGGCGACATAGTAGCACTAAGCTTTAAGTGAGGAGTAAGCGGAGTGTAAATCGACTTCGTGTTCTCATTCATGCCAAATCGATCTATTACTCTTTTCAAGTATTCTTTCTGAGATAGATAGAGTTTCTTTGATTGTCTATCTCTTTTTATCTCCGTGCCAAGAATTTTCTTTGCCTCACCCAAATCTTTCATCTCAAACTCCTTTCTTAGTTGAATCTTAAACTTCTCAATTTCCTCTTAACTTTTGTAAGCTATCAATATATCATCAATGTATAGGAGAAGATATGTGAAGGATCCATCTTTAAGTTTGCGCAAATACACACAATGATCGTATTTGCTTCTTATGTACTTCTGCCACAACATAAACTTGTCAAATCATTTGTACCATTGTCTAGAAGATTGTTTTAATCCGTACAATGATTTTTCAAGTTTGCACACCATATTTTCTTTTCTAACAACTTTGAATCCTTCTGGCTGAGTCATATAGATTTCCTCTTTCAAGTCTCCATATAAAAATGCAGTTTTTACATTTAACTGAACTAGTTCCAAATTTAACTGTGCTACCAAAGCCAACAAAACTCTAATGGAGTAGTGTTTCACGACTGGAGAAAATACCTCATTGTAATCAATTCCCTCCTTTTGAACGTACCTTTTGGCCACCAATCTTGCTTTGTAGCGAACATCTTCTTGGTTAGGAAATCTTTCTTTCTTTGCAAATACCCATTTGCACCCAATTGCTTTCTTGCCCTTCGGGAAATTGGCTAATTTTCATGTATGATTATGATGAAGGGACTGAATTTATTCATTCATGACAATCCTCCACTTATCTTTTTCTGAACTTTAGACTGCATCTTTATAATTGGTAGGAACACCATCAGCTACAATTGAGGCTGCACAAGCCACCGTCTCTATGAGACGAACACGTTTATTTGTTGTTCTTTTTGGCTTGCTGGTTGCTATTGATTCAAGTTGTTGTTAGGGTTCCTGAGTTGGAATCTCCCCTTCCATTGACTCTTCTTCCGGGGAAAAATCTTTTATTATTTCCTCGTGTTCTCCATGTGTTGGGAAAATTAATTTTCCCTCAAACTCCACGTGCTTTGAATCACCATCAGTTTGTTTGACATCTTCAACTGTCACCTTATCTATTATGGAAGATTCATCAAAGGTAACATCTCTGCTGAATATTATTTTTTTTGTCTCTGGACACCATAATTGGTATCATTTGACTCCAGAAGTATTCCCCATAAATATAGCTTTCTTTGCTCTCTGATCCAGTTTTGACTCTTTCAAATGATAGTATGCAATTGAGCCAAACACATGCAAAAAATTATAAACTTCAGCAGGTTTTCCATACCATTTTTCAAATGGTGTCTTTCCACCAATAGCGTCAGATAGTAGACGATTAATGAGGTGGCATGCATATGTTATTGCCTCAGCCCAAAATTCTTTGTCCAAACCAGCATTGGACAACATACATCGAACCTTCTCCAGCAAAGTACGATTCATACGTTCTGCCACTCCATTTTATTGTGGTGTATTTATGACGGTGAAATGACTCAAAATGCCATAATCTTCACAAATCTTATTGTAAAGATCATTTTTGTATTTTCCATCGTTATCTGTGCGAAGATATATTATCTTTCTGCCTGTTTGAGTCTCTATCATCGCCTTCTATTTGAGAAAAATTCTTAGCACTTCATCTTTGGTTTTCATAAGTATACACCCACACTCTCCGGGAAAACTCATCAATAAATGTTACAAAATAGTGTTTCCCATCTAATGAAGGTGTTTTGGAAGCACCCCAAACATCAGAGTGAACATAATCCAAAATACCTTTAGTATTATGGATAGTTGTTCCAAATTTAACCCTTGTATATTTTCCCTTGACACAATGCTCACAAAACTCTAAATTGTAAGTCTTTACTCCTTTTAACAATTCTTGATCTGATAAAATTTTTAAGGATTTTCCTCCAGCTTGTCCCAAACGCATGTGTCATAGCTTGGTTGCTTCTGCCTCCTTGTTATCACTGGATGTCATTGTTGCTGTCCCAATAAGTGTACTCCGTGATAGTGGTACATGTTATTATTTCGCCGAATTCCCTTCATTACCACTAGTGCACTGGAGCATATTCTTATTACCCCATTTTCTGCAATAACTTTGAGCCCCTTTGACTCTAGGGCTCTAACAGAAATGAGATTTTTATTCAATTCCGGTACGTATCGAACATCTGTTAATGTTTTGATCAATCCATCATGGTTCCTTAATTGGATTGAATCAATACCATATGCGGTAAGAGAATTGTTATTTGCGGTGTGAATAACTCCACATTCTACTTCTTGAAAATTAACAAACCAGTCCCAATTGGGATACATATGATAGCTACAAGCTGAATCCATCAGCCATATGTCCGATGGTTTGAATGGCTCAATTGTAACTAGTGAGAAATCAGTCGTCACAATCAACTATATTTGAATCCATGATAGCCTTCTCATTGTTAGGTTTTGGCCTTGTTTTTCAACTTTGGACAGTGTGATCATGCAATGTAAATGCATAAAAAAATGCATCTACCAATTTTTTCCTAAAAGGAGGCTTCCAAATATTCATACTAATTCACATTAATCTTGTCAAATTCAACATATTTCGAATCAGAAAAAGATCTAGTCTAGGCAGAAACATAGAATGGACAAAATTGAAATAGGTATTATACATACTTGATGTTTTTTGTTGGTGCAGTTGAGTTCATCCAAAATGTACTTCCCTGTTTCGAGTTGTTCTTTTATTTTTATGAAGTAATAAAATTCATTAAGGGTATCAAGGAGATGCAAAAAGAACCTTGCCTTCGAGTTTTTGCATAAAGATGAAATCTCCAGCTTCTTGATTACTTTAGGCGTAACCTGCAATTCATTTAAAACTAAATGACCAGCTAAAAGAATTTCAAGATGCTTCTTTTTACCTAAATCAGCAGACCAGATGATGCGTTAAAAGGAAATTGTATAGATTATCAGTGTCATATTTTTTTATCAACAACCCAACTCATGTTGGATTCATAGTTCTCTATGAGGAGTATAATAGAAAAATTGATAGACACCATGATATATAGGAGGCCCAGTTATCTTATGCAAAAATTAAAACCTTCTTGTTATTTTAGTATAGAGAGACCTCAGTGAGTAGTCGCGTTTATAGGTTGTTGTTCACTTAACATCAACTTTATTTCTCAAAAAAGAAAGAAACTCTTCCACACCAATCAAAAGCATGACATCTAATTTAACATGATGAGAAACCATGCTGAAAGTGTTAAGATTATAAGAAAATATGGTCGATAAGTTACCTCTAAAATGATCAACTTGGAGACAAATTATCATATTTCATATCAGCTGGTATCAAGCATATTCGACAGACATGAGCCGAAAAGACCTTTAATTTGTTCATCCATCAAGTGATTTAAGATCTGAGTAAAAATGTTGTTTTTTGACTCTTTAATTAAAATAAAGGGATAAGCCCATTTTTCTCAAGTCGCAGGTGCGAGCCCGCAAGTGTGTCTTCTTGGCCACATAAGCGGCTTCGGAGCCTTGGCCAGTGGTCTGTAGGAGCGAAGGGTTGAGCGCAGAAGCGACCCCGCTTCTACGTGAGGAGCCGCAGAAGCGAGACCGCAAAAGCGGAAACCCGTCCGCAGATGCGGCCTACGCTGGGCCTGTGGAGTTCCGCAGAAGCGGGCCTATTGCCGTAGAAGTGGTACCGCAAATGCGGAAGTTCTGCTGGGAAGAACCCTCATTTAATGTCGGGACTCAATCATTTTGGGTTCATTTATTTCATTCTTTAGGCGATTTTTGGAGCTCTAAGAGAGGGGCTTTCACCTATCACTTTGAGTTAAGTAATTTTTATACAATGTGAGTTAAATACATAGATTATGGGTAGATTTAACATGTAAAATTTGTAAAATCATGGGTTTAGATGAAAAAACTAGGTTTTGATAAAAATGAGATTTAACCACGAAAATGGTCAGGGAATTGAGTAAAAATTATATATTTGAATCCGTGAGATTATGGGTAACATTGATTTTCAAAAGTTTTCGAAATCCGGGCACGTGGACCCGGGGATAAATTTTAGGAATCCTTTAATTGGGGTTGGGTAATCACTCTAATGGTTAAATTATGAACTTTTGAACATGTATTGATTAATTTACATAATATTTGACTAGTTTCGGATTTTCGGCGCCGAGTTTGAGGCCTTAGAGTCGAAATTGAGGCCAGAAAGTGAGTTTCGAGACGAGGTAAGTCTCTTGCCTAACCTTGTAAGAGGAAATTTACTCCATAGGTAATTAAAATTAATATTTTCTTCTAATTGTGGGGGCTACGTACGCACAAGGTGACGAGAGTCCGTGCGTAGCTACTATTCTTGCTAATGTTCGGGTAGCTTAGGACCCAAACCATGGATTACTTGAAATGTTTGCTCCCTACTTGTTAATTTAAGGGTACAAAATTATATTAGGACTTGTTAGAGGAATTTTAATAGACCGAATTTCACTTACTCAAATTTTTAGCGGATCACTTGACTGTTAATGGAAATTATATTATATTGTGTACTAGCCCTGTTATAACGTCAAGTCAAATGCTTATAAAGTATCTTCTTTTCTTGTAGAGTGGGCCGAATGCCTCGACAGTAAATAGATGCATCTATGGATCGTGTCGCATGTCCCTCGACAGTGTACATATTATTCTGGATCGGATCGTACGACCTCGACATAAATCATGCTTAATAATACTTGGAGTCAGATCATACTTGATGTGGTTACAATTGGTAACGGAAGGAGATTTACTTGGAATTTATTAATTGTGAAGTAATTCTTTGTTTCTGCTTGTTAATGAGTTATTATTATTATTATTATCTACATAACCCATATCTGTTTAGAATTTCTATATTCATATTGTTAGCCCATAGTAAGTGTCGAAGTCGATCCCTCATCATTACTTTTTCGAGGTTAGACTTGATACTTACAGGGTACACGCTGTTTATGTACTCACGCTATACTTCTGCACTAATTGTGTAGGATCTGAGGCAGGTGCATCTGGCGGTACTACCGACGCGCATCCCAGATATCCCGAGGCCTAGTAGTGAGCTGCATTCCTGAGCTATTCCGTAGCACCTAGAGTCTCTCATTTACATTTATTTTTGTCTATTTCTATTTCAGACAGTGGCTAGAGTTTTGTATAATCTATTAGTGCTCATACACTCGTGACACCAGGTCTTGGCACACACACTAGTAGACTTTATGATTTTGGAGTATCTACGTACTTATGCGTGCATTCAGATGCTTTCATTTTATTTGTCTAACTCTCTATTTCGCAAATTTCTAAATACATGAAACTTAATTACTTGTAAGCCTATTAAAAGAAGTAATCACGTAGTAAATTCATCGTAGGCTTGCCTAGCGGCGACCTTAGGCGTCATCATGACCTATAGGAGAAATTGGGTCGTGACAACTTTTGATATCTTTACTTGTACTGTTTGATTCTATTCTGGAACAGTTGTATTTAGAGATTTTCTAGTAAATTCTGTAGAACTTGTGACTTGTACTACTTGTTTTGGGATTGTAGAAATTTTTATTTCATATTTAATAATTGTTGGTTGAGTTGCCACTAATTTAGTATGTGTTAGGCTTATCTAGTCCCTAAGACTAGGTGCCATCACGAGTCACGACATCTTACAGGGGAAAATTTGAATCGTGATATTTATCATATGTAGCGAATAAATATGGGCTAGAAAAGATAACCAGAAAAACAAGAAAAATTGAAACAAAACTAAACAAAAATGAGAGAGCAGAGGGAAGGATAACTCACCGGAGAATAGACATCATAAGAGCAACTCCAACCTTGTCCCCAAAATGGGAAATTTCACTGCAACGCTCCCCCATTTTTGTCCCCAAAATGGGGAGTGAATAATGTCTTCCCAAATTTGGGGACACACTATTCATCTCCATATTTACTATTTTTCATTAAAATATTATTATTATTATTATTTAATCTTTTAATTTATCTTTTTATAAATACTTAATTATGTTTATATAATATATTTACCTAATTAATTTTTCATCTTAACTTTGACGTATAATTTTGAAAAATTAATTATCGTGCATCTATTTTTTAATGTAAAATTGGTAGTTAATTTTATTATGAGTTATAATTGTATGAAAAAGAATAACCATCACAAAAATGAAAGGTGAAATTATAAAATATTTGATGTTGCTAAAATTGAAATACATTAAAATTGAAAATACATTAAAATTGGAAATACATTAAAATTAAAAATACATTAAATTAAAATACATTAAAATTGAAAATACATTAAAATTTGAAATACATTAAAATTGAAACTACGTTAAATAACATAATAATTTAGTAGCGAGACATGTCGTTTTCAGGTGCACCAAAATTATTATAGTACTGAGTGAATGAGGCTCAAATGATTGTTGTGGTTGTGACTGTTGTGGTTGTTGACTTCTTTTATATATTATTGTTGTTGTTGTTCTTGCCGCAAATATTCACGACGAACTGGATCCAAAACAGAATCCACATCCATGGACATAATTTTACGATCATATTTCAATTCTTTTAGTCTTATTTTTTCTCTTTCAATGTCATTTGTTTCTTTTTGTCTCTCAGTAGAAATGACAGTAGATGAAAATCAACGATTTCAGAATTTTTTAGCTCGACATAGAAGAATTAAGAACAAAGATGCTCATTTTGCATTTCGTAATGCATTAATAGATCATTTATGGAAGAATACTAGAGGTTGAAGTTGAATATTTATGTAGTATTTCGAATGAATTTTATCGTTATGTAATATGTATTTAATTAATCTTGTATCGCAATGATTTCGCTTTTATTTGAATTATTAGTTAATCTATAATAATTGATTACAAATTATATTATTTAAAATTTTATGGAATTGTTTTAATGGAAATTACAAATTAATGAAAATAAAAGATGGATTTTTTTAATGGAAATTAAAAAATAAAATTGAAATAAAAAATAATAATATAATATATAAGAGGGAGAAGAATATAAAAAATATATTCTCTCTTGGGTAAAAAATTTGAAAAAATGGTTGGAGTAAGTTGTCCCCGAAACCCGGAAGAGGAAGACTTACCGAGAGAGATAAAAATGTACCCAATTTGTGGAAAGACAAAGATCTGACGTGAGTGATTTCTAATCAATGACGCATAATTGTTTTGGAAAGACAAAAGAGCCACATAGTATGCCCACATTTCAGGTCATATTAACAGAAATATCCTCATTGACAGAAATGCCCTTGATAGTACCAAAACCTTCACTTATAATATAGTTAATACTAAAATAATCTTATTTAATTTAAACTATTAAGTAATACATAATTACTTTTGGAATGAACTTTCATATTTATTTATTGATTTTTTTGATATATTTAAATTATCTTGAAAAAATAAGTACTTTTTAATTTTATTTTTATATTTTAATTAAATAAAATAAAAACTTAATTATTATCTTTAATACTAATAAATAGTTGTGATTATTTATATACTTATTTAACATTAACTATTAAGTAAATCTCTTCATGTCCTTATTCGTAATTTGACATTTAAAAATACTTTTTGAAAAGTTTGGCCAAATACAAATTGTTGATCAAAAGTGTTTTTCAAATTGATTAGCCAAATACAAACTGTTTTTCTTCAAAAGTACTTTTTCGATAAACACTTCTCAAAATAAGTTGATTTTTTCAACTTGGCCGATTAATGAGAAAACTTTTAAAAATAATTTAACTTTAAACTTTTTATTTTACTCATTTTACCCTTAATGAGAAATTTTTATAGTCACACAAATATTATAGTCCCACAAAGTTTTTATCCTTTAAATTTTTTAGATTATAAGTTTCAAGACTCCCCTTTCTTTTCTTTTTAAACCCGTGCCGAGTAAATTACGTTACATAAATTGAAACAGATTGATTATAAAATATAAAAATGGATAAAGAAAATGTGGTTCTTTTTCTTTGTCCTATTTGTTCTGGTCAAATCTGGATCTTAGTCCAATAAGATGGCCATTTCGTTTTTTGTATAAATTATACAATTAGGAGAAGTGAGAAAGCCAAGATGAATTCTACTTTCATCATATGGCATGAAATGGGAAATGCTCACAACAGCAAAATTGCAGCAATCTGTTTGATAATTTTCTTGGTATATAAAGCATGGGAATTGTTGAAGTGGATATGGATTAAGCCAAAGAAACTGGAGAGTTGCCTCAGAAAACAGGGACTCAAAGGAAATTCCTACAGGCTATTCTATGGAGATATGAAAGAATTGTCCAAAAGTCTCAAGGAAATCAATTCAAAGCCCATCATCAATCTATCAAATGAAGTAGCCCCAAGAATCATTCCTTATTATCTTGAAATCATCCAAAAATATGGTATGTCTAAAGATTTTTGCTTTGAGTTATTTCAGTCATACTTTTCTTCTTAGAGTGAGAGTTTTGAGGTAAATTAAAGATAAGTCAACTATAAACTTGCTTTGATTGGAGACTTTTGACCACGCCAAATTTTACGTTTCTTTACTTATAATTTTATTACTCCATCCGGTATATTTAAGTGATTTTTTTGGTTCTTTTCACACATACTAAGAAATTGATCTTTTATCATTAATTAACAATAAAATTGACTATATTAATCTTAATTTACTTATTAAAAATATAACAAACTACTCATAGGCTCTTTAGTCCAAGTGCAACGGAAAAAAGAAGTTAATTCCTTCTTGATATTTGAAAAAAATCAAATATTTTGGATCACAAAAAAAAACCAAAAAATCACTTTAAATGCACCTTAGGGAGTAGTTAAATAGTACATTCTTCACTTTATTTTATCAGTTACTATGACAAATTAATTTGATTTAGTCTAAACTATAGAACCTTAAATCTTTTATACTAATGCACATGGTGTCATAATTTTATCTGGTGGGGATGAGATAAGGACTTCCCTCTAATGTGACAACTTTTCTTTATTTTAAAAAAAACATTTTACGTTAGATGAAATGTGTGTTGTACAAGTTAGCGAGATACATATATTGTTTATTAAATATTATCATATTTCATTGTTGACGAGCTGCATAGATTTTTCTGGCATCATAGCTGAATTTTAATAATTCATCGTAATTATAAAATTATTTTTCTAAATTATATTGAATTATGAGATGATCATTTCATTTAGCACATTAAACTGTTAGTGGAAATTTACTTTTATTTAATTAATATATCTTCGACATACCTTTTCAAATGTACTGAGCCTAATATTTTTTGATAGGTGCAATGCAATTAAAAATTCTTTTTGGTAACGAGTAGTAGTGAGATTCCAATCTATATAGGATCTCCATTAGTATTGATATCATATTGAATTATGTGACTATTTCATTTAAAAACGTAAGTTGTTATAAAAAAAAATATTTTCACCTACTTAATTATGTCTTTAATATATTATCATTTAGCCCCCTTAAATATCTCACTCACTAAATATTTTACTAATTGGAAAAATAAAAATATTTAATTTAAAACGTCAAATATTTTAAAACATAGTCAGTTTATTAAAACGACCGGAACGATCTGTTGACTCGAATGATTGCAGGTAAAAGATGTTTTGTTTGGCAAGGACCAACCCCCGCAATATTAATAACAGAGCCAGAATTAATAAAGGAGATATTTGGTAAGAACTATGTTTTTCAGAAGCCTAATAATCCCAACCCACTGACCAAGTTATTGGCTCGAGGTGTTGTAAGCTACGAGGAAGAAAAATGGGCAAAACACAGAAAGATCTTAAATCCTGCCTTTCATATGGAGAAGTTGAAGGTCAGCCAACTTTAGCTTCTTTTCCTTGCTTATTCTATTGAGTTTTCATCTTTTTATTGCATATAAAAAAATTTAAATTGTTTTTTAAGAGTTATAAACGAAACCCTTGATATCACAAAAAAAGGGTACTTATCATACGTACGGAAATCCCAAATGTACTAAGAAAGCAAGTCAGGCATATGTTTAATTTTATCCCAAATATCATGTTTTACATATCTTTAAATCAAATCACAAGTGTAAAACACAAATTTTAACATGACTCTAACTAATATCACTTAAGATGTAATTAAGGAATACATGTTGGAGACACTAGCTAATACACACATAACGCAAGTGTGAGATATATTTTTGTAGATTTTAATTTTATAGATTTTGATATTGTTATTATTAATGAAGTATACTTTCTTTTTTGTTTACAAGTAGCATATGCTACCAGCATTTTACTTGAGCTGTAGTGAGATGCTGAACAAATGGGAGGAGATTATCCCAGTAAAAGAATCAAATGAGTTGGACATTTGGCCTCATCTTCAAAGAATGACAAGTGATGTGATTTCTCGTGCTGCCTTTGGTAGTAGCTACGAAGAAGGAAGAAGAATATTTGAACTTCAAGAAGAACAAGCTGAGTATCTAACGAAGACATTCAATTCAGTTTATATCCCAGGTTCCAGGTAAATTTAAAAAGAAACTATTATTTTCAAAATATTAAAAGGAACACACTTTCATTTACTTAATTATTGTTTTAAGTGCACAACCCTTGTCCAAACTATGATAAATTTTTTTTTATGAAATTGAGATTTGAATGCAGGACCATATTGTTTGCTTTGATATCATATCAAATTGTGTGACTATCTTATTTAAAAGTCTAATCTATTAGAGAAAATACACTTTTATATACTTAATTACGGTATATCTCAATGTCACAACTGATTTTAGGCGGGTAATTTTTTGTCACAACCGTCCTATGTAGGTTGCTATTATTTATTTTTTTTCGTTTGACTTTTCAGCTGGTGTTCGGGGCCCACATTGGGCCCTGAATAATTAGGTTTCTTAAGGTCCATTAAGGGGAAGTGCTCCCTACCATAATTCTTTCCATTCCCATAACTCGAGACTTTTAGTTAAGATTTGAGAGATTCTATCCATCCCATCATAATTCTGGGTGGTTGTAGGTTCCGAAATCTATATTTCTGAGCCAAACTCCAACGTTTGAAGCACAACAAGACGCTTCACCCTTAATATTTACTTGCTTTTCCTTTAATTTGCAGATTTTTTCCCAATAAAATGAACAAAAGAATGAAAGAATGTGAAAAGGAAGTACGAGAAACAATTACGTGTCTAATTGACAACAGATTAAAGGCAAAAGAAGAAGGCAATGGCAAGGCCCTCAATGATGACCTATTGGGTATATTATTAGAGTCAAATTCTATAGAAATTGAAGAACATGGTAACAAGAAGTTTGGAATGAGTATACCTGAAGTAATTGAAGAGTGCAAATTATTCTATTTTGCTGGCCAAGAGACTACATCAGTATTGCTTGTGTGGACACTGATTTTGTTAGGGAGAAATCCAGAATGGCAGGAACGTGCTAGAGAGGAAGTTTTTCAAGCCTTTGGAAGTGATAAACCAACTTTTGACGAATTATATCGCTTGAAAATTGTAAGTGTTTTCCTGCCTGTTACTCTCGCAGTTTCATTTTATATGGTGGTGTTCTGCTGGAAACGGAGTTTAAGAAAGAAATAAGGACGTTCATTACATACTAAACATATTCTTAGAACTTGTGGTCTTACCGATATGCCATGACACTTCTATAAGAGCACATCATTAAGTATAAAATAAGAAGTTTAAAGGTTTCCAAATATAGAAATATATCCTTTTCTATAAACAAACTGAAAAGGAAAGAATGTCATATAATATGGGATCGAGGAACTGTGTAACTTGTGCTAAGAGAAGAAAATATAGAAGACAAAGTTATACCATATATTTTAATTTCTTAGATGCATTATCTCAGCTAGAAGGTAAATCATAAGGTCATCTCAGTTGTTAGTTAAAATTGAAAATGGCAACAGTAAAAACCAGTAGTACTACATTTTTATGTTTTAACCAGTATACCTCATGACTAAATTCAAGACATCTATTAGCTTCCATCAACAACATTTGTAGAAAGATTGCAGGTTAATGTTCATACATTTTAGTTTGTTCACAATGTAGATAGAACTTCAATGAAAAGAACACCCCTGATAATAATATTTACAATGTATTTTATTTCTCAGGTGACGATGATTTTGTACGAGTCTTTAAGGTTATATCCACCAATAGCAACTCGTACTCGAAGGACTAATGAAGAAACAAAATTAGGGGAACTAGATTTACCAAAGGGTGCACTGCTCTTTATACCAACAATCTTATTACATCTTGACAAGGAAATTTGGGGTGAAGATGCAGATGAGTTCAATCCGGAGAGATTTAGCGAAGGGGTGGCAAAGGCAACAAAGGGGAAAATGACATATTTTCCATTTGGTGCAGGACCGCGAAAATGCATTGGGCAAAACTTCGCGATTTTGGAAGCAAAAATGGCTATAGCTATGATTCTACAACGCTTCTCCTTCGAGCTCTCTCCATCTTATACACACTCTCCATACACTGTGGTCACTTTGAAACCCAAATATGGTGCTCCCCTAATAATGCACAGGCTGTAGTCCTGTGAGAATATGCTATCCGAGGAATTCAGTTCCTCTACTAGTTTGACAGCATATTAATTTGACCTGATGTTTTATATATATAGTCATCAATATACCTTTCAGTGTTGCAGCGTACACCTATCAATTTCAATATTCTAGTTACATGCTATATTTGATTATTCCACTCTACTCTAGTTTAGGCACTTGTGCTACTTCTTATCATTACGTATAATTTAGGGGACGTGTATTTTTACTACAGGTGACAATCGTTGTAAATGATGCTTTGAGGTATATCTACCAATGGAATAAGCACATAGTAGAAGAACTATTGAAACAACTAGATTGGGAGAACATATCTTCCCTTTGTTTAAAAATGCGTATTGCAATTGCCCATAACTGCAAGAATCAACAAAGTATCAAAGAGAATATTCAAGGTTGATAGAGGACAAATTTTCAACTTGAAGTGGACAAACCAGCGATGTTACATTTTAAATTTGTATAAATAACATGAAAAGAACAAGAGCAGTTTACTAAATACCCAACTTTCGTCATACATTATGCATAGATCTTTCATTACCAAGAAAACCAAACATCTTTAGATGTACTTGATCAAGTTAACAAAAGTAACTGCAACTAGCTTCATTAACAACAATGTCAATTGTTAACAAGAATAATCGTAAAGTATCTAAGGAAAAAAGGGCTTCTCCTATAAATTAATACGTTTATGAAAATTAATTCATTTACAAGAACAGAGAAAAATGGATATTTTTCATCGAATAAATCCTTTTTATTTTTTTGCAGTAATCATACTCTCAATAGGATTATGGATAGTGTTAAATTGGATTTGGTTGAGGCCAAAAAGGCTTGAAAAAGTGCTTAATGAAATAAGGTTTTAGAGGAAGCCCCTACAGAATGTTTTATGGAGACAAGAAGGACAGGCTCAAAATGATGAAAGAAGCTAGAAATTCCAAGCCTATCAGCCTATCAGATGACATTCTTCCTAGAGTGATACATCACATGTTTCAAACCGTTAAGAAATATGATACTGAGTACATGTTGTCAGGGGCGGACCTACGCTTGGGAGTCGGGGGTCAACGGAACCCGTTGGCCTCGACAAAAATATTGTATATATATTTTATATATATCTGTTAATACAGGGAGGACCCCTTTAAATATTTAAAGCGGCCCCCTAAGTCACAAAGGCTGGACAGAAGAGATGGTTTGTGAAAGTGCACAATAGCCTTCTCTTGCCTCTGGACCCAGGTTCGAATCTGGGGTCCTACATTCCATATTATTTAATTTTTACTTTTTAACTTAAGACTTAAATAGCTTAATATTTTTTTAACCCCCTCAAAGATCCGAAAACAAACCCTCTTTTTTCTCCAAGAAACAAACCTTCTCAACTTCTCTGCCTCCCTTCAACTTCAACCTTCTTTTAAGTTCTTCACTTCTTTGCATCCCTTTGAAGTTCGAATCCCACTCTTCTTCAAATCTTTGATTAGTTGAGTAAGTTTTTCTTCTTTTTACAAATATTATTTTTTTAATTTTTGTGATTTTAACCTAGATTGTTTATGAGTTATGACTTATGAACAGATTTACTTTCTTCCCCATTCAAAATATCCCTTTTCACTAACACCATCAAATGCAAATTCAAATAGTAGCAAGCATTTAAGTTGAACAAATAATTGATGAGTAAAGTGCTCATGTAGTCCTGTAAATTTCTCTTTTTATTAGCTTAATTTTCTGGAGTTCTTTAATATAGTAGATAATGCTTGCAAGTTTTGCAAGAAACTTGTATTCGGATTTCAAGGATACTTCTTTTAGTTTTTGAATTCATTACTGTTCTTTTAGTTTTTGAATTCATTGTTTGAGCAGACAACAATCATGGTGATTGGTGCACATTTACATGATGTTAAATCTTTAGTTGGTGTGTTAATTCTTTTATCTTAATAAATTAATTTCATAGGTATTTGAAGATATTTTGCTAATGCTATTTGAAATATTATTTCAGTGAAGTGGATGATTTGAAACCAAGCTGTATTTGAATTTCAAGGATATCTTTCACAAATTGGTAAGTGTTCCTTCTATCTTTAAGATAATAATAATAATAATAATACAGTTATGAGTTATGACTTATAATAAAATATAGTGGTGTGATTCTCTTATTAGAAATATTATATTTGCTTTTGTTCGTGATAGAATGAGTGTGATTTCCCTATTAAAATATTGTTTTGCTTGGCATTGTTGCTTTGTAGGAAGTTTTGTTGATGTGAATTGAGATGGACATATTTTTGACGAGGTTTAATTCCTCTCAACCAAGTTCTAGTTTTAGAGACAATTCTTCTCATCTTGTAGAGGAGTTTGATATGAAATCACTTAATCCTGACCCCGGAGAGAGAATACCCATTCATAGATATAGCTCCAGAATATGGGATGAAGTGAGAAGACACTACATCCAAAGAGGGCCTTGCCAACCAGTTTATCACAAATTTCCTAAAACTTTATTTGGGAAAAAAATGCGCCAATTTAGTCCAGGTTGGTTTAAAGATTCACATTCTAGGTGGTTAGAGTATAGTGTGAAGAAAGATGCCGCATTTTATTTATGTTGTTATTTATTCAAAAATGATTACGTTCATAGTAGCACATGTGACTCTTTCACAAAAACCGACTTTAAGGCTTGGAATAATTATTTAGTTTGTTACTTTGAGAAGGAAGTATTTGTAAATATAAGCAATGATGCTATTATTGACCGTTTTCAAAATATGAAAGCGCGTCGAGTTCAACTATGAGTGGACAATGTGCTTTTGTTATATTAGTATCAAGTTAATGGTATTTGATAATATTGATATTTTTATTTTGATGATAAATTATCATAGTCATTTCAAAGAGTTGCACCCGAATTTTATCACAGGTGATTGGGATACTAAAGATAATGGTGCCCCCATTATGCTTAAATACTGGGTCCGCCTCTGCATGTTGTACTTAGTAGTTCTTTAAATCATCTATCTTTGCCTATGATGTCAGAGTTCAACCAACAAACATTTTACTAGATGCAAGGAAAAGAAAGATCTCGCTGTTAAGTAGTAGCAGCTAGGAATATGGTGTTATTTGCAGAGATAGTCGGAGAAGGGGTTGGTTTCGATCTATCAAGGTAACCAACAAGCATAAGCATGGACACCAGAGCCTTCCATAGTGAGAAGTAAGGCTGGCAAGTGGGCCGGTCCAGGCCCGGGACCGCGGGCCAAACGGGCCAGGACCGTTTGGCCCGGTTTTAGCGGGCCTGGTCCGGTCTCGTGGGCCCGTCAGATCCGGGACCGGCCCGGTCCCTTAGCGGGCCAAATGGTCCCAACGACTATTTTTTTTTAGCCGTTGGGCTGTCAAAAAAAAAAAATAATCGTTGGGCTGTCAAAAATAGCCGTTGGCTATTTATAAAATAGCCATTTAACCCCCCAACTTTGTTTTAATCCCAAACTTTTTATAATTACACTTTTTCCTATTTTCAACTATAAATACCCCATCATTATTGTATTTTTTCTTACAAAATCATCAATCTATCACAATCTCTCTCTAATTTACTTCTATAATTGCTACTATTGCTTACTTTATTGTTACAATTTGTGAAACAATTGTGAAATTGGTGAATTGAAGTCTTCAACGATAATCAATTTCCAACAAGTTGTTCGTCAATTCGGTAAACTCGTTCCAACTCTTAAGTTTTAATATTATAATTTTGTTTGTTTTATTTACTTTGCTTGATTAATTAAGATGGCTTATTCCTTAAAAAATATGTTTAGTAAAAATAAGGGAAAATCGAAGAGTGGTGAATCTAGTGGCCAATCTGTTCCTTCTCCACTTCCCCGGCTCCCCGACCCAAACCTGTTACCCGTCCTACACCTCCTATTCTTGATAGCGATAATAGTTTATTACAATTTACCGAGAGTCAATTTTACCATAATATTGCACCCGGTGAACAATTAAACCATGAATATATGAATGCTCTTTATGGTAATCCAACTATTGATGAAAATGATGATGAAGAAATAGATTTTGATGAAACGCAATCGGATGACGATACACCCACTAGTCCTGCTCCTGAAGTTAACCCAACTAATAATAATCAAGATGATCTCCCGTCTGACCCTCCTGTTAGTGCCCCTACTTTTTCTAGACAATCTTCTAAACGGGCAGAAACATCTCTTGTTTGGCAATTTTTTACTCAACTAAGAGAAAAAAATAGGACTAAGTGTAAAACTTGTGGCAAAGAGTTAGTTTTTCAATATGTTGGAAGTCCGGGGGGAGGGGGGACGGGAAGTTTGACTAGACACATATTGCTACACCCTCAAGATAAAGCTAGATATTTTCGTATGAAAGCTTTGGCTGAGGGGACAAGTGCACCTAGTCAGGCTGACCTTAGTACCGGGTCAAATCAATTTCAATCGGGAATTAATACTGTTACCGGTGGTATTTTATATTATGATCCAAAAAAAGATCGGGAAGAATTGGCAAAAATGATTAATGTTATGTGCTTACCCTATAGTTTTCCTTCTAACCCCCACTTTGTGCATTATATTAGAAAAGTTTATAATCCTACTTATAAAGGTTTTTCTCGCACAACCGTAAAGAGTGATATTTATAAATATAAATATGAATATGAACAATATTTGCGCTATTTATTTACTCATATAAATTGTCGTCTTGCTATTACAACTGATATTGGTAGAAGTGGTAATGACTGTGATTACCTTACTGTTACCAGTCATTGGATTGATGAGCATTGGATAATACAAAAGCGCATTATTGCTTATAGAATAATTAATTCACGTCACACAGGGCAGTTTATTTCTAGCACGATTGCGGATATTTATAGATATTTTTGCATTAGTGATAAAATAATATCAGTTTCAATGGATAATGCTACTAGTAACACAAATGTTGTAGCCTTGCTTACCACTACACTAAGTCCTATATTTAGTAATATTTTTCATGTTAGATGTATTTGTCATATTTACCATTTAATTGTGGGTGATGGTATGCGGATTTTAAATGTTGAAATTGAAAAGGATAAATGGCTCTTAATTAGCTTTTTTATTCAAACCGTAGAAGTAGACTTAGAGAATATTTTAAAAGATGCGATGAATTTGGCCTAAGAGAAAGAAATGTTCCTAAACCTTGTCCAACTAGATGGAATTACATGTATGGAAGTTTAGTTGTTGCATATGAATACAGAAACCCCATAAACTCAACGTTTAATGCTCACGTAAGTGATGATGATGAGCAGCTTACAAATGCGGATTGGGCTAATGTTAAAATGCTTGTTGATTTTTTAGAAAAATTCCATATTGCTATAAATGAATTTTCTGGGCAATATTATCCTACTATTTCTAACTGTTTAGTTTATATTGCAGAACTTGCAAATTTGTTTGATCATTTTTCAGAGGGTGAGAAAATTTATCAACTTGCAGAAAAATTCATATATAGTAAATCGAATATAGCTTATATATCTTAAGATGTATATATAGTAAATCGAATTATATTATATATATAAGCTTATATATATATATATATATATATATATCGAATATAGCTTATATATCTTAAGATGTATATATATCTTAAGATCTACTATACTATACTATATACATATCTAGTATATCTAGTATACTATGTATATATAGTATATCTTAAGATGTATATATAGTATATTTTAAGATGTATACTATCGAATATGGCTTATATACTATGTATATTTTTTTTTTTTAAGATGTATATATAGTATATAAATCGAATATAGCTTATATATCTTTATTACTATTTTTTTCTCTAACTTCTATTAAAAAAAAATTAAAAATAGAAAGTATCTGTTGGGCCCGCTTACACCCGTTTGGGCCCGTTTAGGCCCACTTAGGCCCGGAACCGGCCCACTTAACCCGGGACCGTTAGTTCGTGGTCCCGGTCCCGAGCCGGTTCCAGCAATAAGCCCGCAAAGCCCAGAACCGTTTAGGATCGGACCGCATAGGACCGACCCACTTAGGACCGGGCCCGCGAAGCCCACTTAGGACCGGGTCCGGCCCATTTGCCACCCTTAGTGAGAAGTTATGGCTACCAGTAAGTTTGATGGGATGTTGAGCAACTGGATTGAACTGAACAACAGTCTTTGAACCAGAGGTGTTATCAGCATTGACAACAGTTGGAGAACTTGGAGTCATTTGTGTGTGCGGTGGGTGGGTTAGGAAAAAAAAATTAGGATCAAGTTCGTTGAAGCAGTAGAGCTCTTGATACCATAAAGAATATTAAAGGTAGAAGAAAAACTTGTATTGTATTGATTATATGGTTGGCTTTATATAGCCAAGTGTAGCACATAAAAGTTGAGAAAAATGTAACAAATAAGAGAGAATATAGGATACGGAGAAACCTATGTTGTAATATGGCCATTATTTTGTCAAATGGAGTCCATCTCACATAAGCATAAGCATCTTTGCAAATTGTAGACTTTGTTGGCAATATTCTTTGGGACCCAAAAATATTGCATTGTATGTTGGACATCATTTGCACAAGATGTATCTCTTCTTTTACACCTTAGAGGTCAAGACGTTTTTGCCTATAAAAGGGAAGGCCATTAGTTCATTTTAGACACACCAACAAGACTTGTCTTCAATTCTTGTTTCTTCCTTTCTTCCTTTATTAAGAGTATTTTGTATGAGAGTTAATGTTGGGAAGCACTTGTGTGAACCCTTTCTTTGGAGTGATCTTGTGAGGTTATTCTCTTAGGGTATTTGGGATTAATTAGAGTGTTTACTATAATTTTGTACTCTCTTTTGTACTCTTATTGTTATAGTAAATTGCTCCTCTCCGCTTGTGGACGTAGGTCACTTTGACTGAACTACGTTAAATTTGTGTCTTCTTTATATTCTTTAATTGCCGTTATTATCACCTTTCATTGTCTTTGTTATTGTCATTATACCATTATTTGACTAAATTCTGCACTACCCGGGTTCCCAATTCTAACAAATTGGTATCAAAGCCGAATCTAACCGGGTTAGTTTTAATAGCCAAAATGACTCTAACAAAGACCTATGTTGAGAAATTTGACCGAAGTGCAAACTTCGGAATGTGACAATTAAAGATGGAAGCTATCCTAATTCAGGATGGCTTAGATTTGGCGTTGCAAGGAAAGGAGAAGAAGCCGGATAAAATGACGGACGAGGAGTTTACTATCATAGACAAAAAGACAAAAGCATGTATCATTTTAAATCTCTCAAATGAGGTTTTACGTGAAGTTTCTGTAGAAACCATAGCTAAGGGCATGTGGGAAAAATTGAAAACCTTATATATGAAGAGGACGGTAGAAAATAGACTTTACCTGAAGCAGAAGCTTTATACAATTCGTATGGGTGAAGGTACCTCTATTCTCTCTTATATTGACACCTTTGATTCCATTCTTATGGATTTGAGTAATATAGATGCTGAAATTAAAGATGAGGATCAAGCCGTGTTACTACTTTGTTCTCTACCCCCATCTTTTAAGCATATAAGAGATACTATGCTTTATGCAAAGGATAATATCTCTTATAAGGATATTAAATCTATATTAAAATCAAAAGAACAGATAGATAGTGATATTATTGGGGAAGCTAGTGGAACTCAAGCGGAAGTTGGCTTGTTTGTTAGGGGCAAATCCGACTCCAATTCCAGATACAATAATTTAGAGTGTCGCTATTGTCATATGAAAGGTCACAATATTTCTGAATGCTATAAACTGAAAAAAAAGAAAAGCATAAGGAAAGAAAAACTGAGCACAAAAATACTGACACCGCCGAAGCTAGTGTAGCGACTGATGAGATTGAGGGAACTATATTTTTAGCAACTGAAACTAGTTTCAGATTAGACAATGAGTGAATTTTAGATTTCGGTTGTTCATATCATATGTGTCCTAGAAGGGACTTGTTTTCTACATATGATTCAGTTGCAGGTGGAGTTGTCCAATTGGGTAACAATGTTACTTGTAACGTTATTGGCAAAGGTACAATTCGGGTCAGAATGCACGATGATGTGGTGAGAACTCTCACCGATGTTAGATATATTCCTGAGTTAAAGAAAAATCTCATCTCTCTAGGCACTTTAGAATCCCTTGGGTGCAAATTCACTGGTGAAGGTGGAGTTCTGAAAATTTTTCAAGGTGCTCGTTTGATCATGAAAGCACACAGATCTGGTTCGTTGTATACTTTATTGGGATCCACTGTTATAGGCCCTACTACAGTTTCGGTATCAGACAATTTGTCTGATTTTGATGGCATTAAATTTTGACATATGCCCATTGGGGCTTTTGCGGAGAAGGTGGAGCAAATTTACTATATCATCCAAAATTAAGCCAAGGTGGAGATTTGTAATATGGCCATTATTTTGTCAAATGGAGTCCATCTCACATAAGTATAAGCATCTTTGCAAAGTGTAGACTTTGTTGGCAATATTCTTTGGGACCCAAAAATATTGCATTGTGTGTTGGACATCATTTGCACAAGTTGTATTTCTTCTTTTACACCTAAGAGGTCAAGACTTTTTTGCCTATAAAAGAGAAGGCCATTAGTTCATTTTAGACACACCAACAAGACTTGTCTTCAATTCTTGTTTCTTCCTTTCTTCCTTTATTAAAAGTGTTTTGTATGAGAGTTAGTGTTGGGAAGCACTTGTGTGAACCCTTTCTTTGGAGTGATCTTGTGAGGTTATTCTCTTAGTGTATTTGGGATTAATTAGAGTGTTTACTCTAATTTTGTACTCTCTTTTGTACTCTTATTGTTATAGTAAATTGCTCCTATCCGCTTGTGGACGTAGGTCACTTTGACTGAACCACGTTAGATTTGTGTCTTCTTTATATTCTTTAATTGCCGTTATTATCACCTTCCATTGTCTTTGTTATTGTCATTATACCGTTGTTTGGCTAAATTCCGCACTACCCGGGTTCCTGATCCTAACATATGTGAATAACAATCCTAAACAAAAGGAATCTGATAATCACCAAAAGAGACATTAAAAAACAGAATAACAAAGAGTCATACACAGAAGGAGATAACTTGCTACTGCCGTTATTAGAATGTACGCAAACTTTATCTTTACCTTTGTGAAGGTAGAGAGAATGTTTCCGATAGACCCCCGACTCAAAAAAATAAATAAAAAAGATACATAAACAACAAGTAGAGAAGGAGATAAGATGATAGAACAATCCAAGCGAAAGAAACAACATATGGGACAAAAATATCCAAGTTCAGCTCATTTCCTTGTTACTTTGTCTTTACTACTCCTACAAGTAGATTTTGGAATGACTCTGTGTATAGAAAAGGAGAGATGCTCTTCTTGAGTTCAAATGAGGCCTTAATGATTATTTTTGTCAATTATCTACATGGGGTGATGAAGAAGATAAAAAGGAATGCTGTTAGAAGGAAATCATAGCTTCTGATCTTCATTTGTCCAGTTTATATATAAAGAGGCAGATGAAGACTTTGTTGACCTATAGATCACTCATACTTCAAGCGGCTTCGAAATAATTGCAAACATATATATTTATACTGTCGAATGATGATAAAAGAAGAAACAAAATACACCATTATTGACCAATCACTTGAAAATGCATATCAACATAAATAATATACTTTTTGTTTTACAGTGAATATATTTTCTATCATGATGCTTATAGTTTATTGACTCACTTGTCTTTGAATCTACTTATTATTGTTGGGAGATATGACTATGACTATGCAAATGCATTCTTTCTTATGGGATTTTCAAGTTTGGTAGATGATTATATATGGCTTTTGTTGTATGTATTTATTGCTTCATAGTTAATATTCTGTATTCTAATAATAGAGAACTGATATTTTCAAGTTTATGGCTTATGGGATTTTCAAGTTTGGTAGATGATTATTGTTGCTTCATGTTTGGTAGATGATATTTTTTCTCAGGTATTTTTCTGAAACGTCACATTGAAATGCATAAAAATATGATTATTCATTTATATAATTAACTGAAATGTATCTTATTGTTAGAACATGTGTAAAAGAAATGCTGAAAATCGGAAGAAACAAACAGTTCCACACAACAAACTGTTTGAAGTCTAGACGCAGCATGGTACACGAGATAGATCTTCCAAAGAACAAGGCCTTTTTCGAATAAGCCAATTCATTTGGGACCCTGCAGATCCACTCTTTTTCCTATTCAAAGATCAGCCCCCTGGCTCTGTGTTTTCACATCGAGAATTATTTGCAGATGAAGAGATGTCAAAGGGGCTTCTTACTTCCCAAACAGACCCTCCTACACCGGTGACTCCAAACCTAATTCTAGAAGAAGGGCTGAAATGGTGAAAGATGTTACATTATTTACTTTACTTTACTATTTAAATTTTAGATATTGTATCTATTTCTTTTTCTTTAATTAAACTATTCTGACTTATTTTTGTTTTCATACATAGATGACTGAGACAGGGAGAAAACCTGGACGAGCACAACTTTATCTTGCTACACATACGAAAAAAGATAGATCATATGTAAATGAGGAGACAAAAGAAATATGTGTAAGTTACATTCATGATTGTTATAACTACAAATGATTTCCATGGAGTGATTTATATTCTGAAGATCTCTACATGTTTTGGCATATGATTTCATTTCTATTCACAGTAGCATCAATCTTTTTTGATAGAAGAAAACTGTCCGTAAGCAACAAAATTCAGCATATATAGCTTCATGTCATTTCCAGCCTTTAATTAAATTAAATGGGCCAAATGGTTTTGCTAATACCTTATTTTACAAAAGACATTATTTTACTTAAGTCACAACCATTTAGTATAAATAAACGCAGTAGTGCTCATTTGTTTCTGTAGCAGCTAGAAAAGACAACATTTAGTATCATTTGTCACTCCCTACCACAACAATTTTATCCTTAGTACTCAAACTGCAGTGTATACTAATACTAAGATGATTAGATGTAGGTATATAAACTAGAAAGTGGTATATTTATTTTTCACCACCCAATATAAATCAAGGAATTCTGTTTTCCTTTCAACAGTGCTCCTCTTCCATCCTTGAGAGAGTTTCTGTTAATGGGCATCCTCTTTGTGCCAAATTATTTGTTAAGAAAAGGGTTCATTTGTTTGGTTGGAAACCTTTCTTCTGCATGTTTACTGAAGAAGGGGAAAAGTGAAAGAAGTTTTGACATGAAAAATTTTACTGCATTGAAAGTTGCATATCTGTAATATTAGCATGGGACGTCGGCTCCATTATTTTCAACAATCTTTACAAGACTTGTGATTTTAGTTTCTATTGCATTGGATCAATGTATATGAGCCTTTGATTCAGTTCCTGTTTATAGCATTAAGAGGGGGCATTATAGAGAGAAGAAGGCTGCTGAACTTGCAAGAGTAATAGTAGAAGGATGCTTTAACTTTTTTTCTTCATTTTTTTTTTTGGTTTAAGTAGACAACATATATTTCAACTCAATAACTTGTTTCCTGATATTCCTCTTAATAGTTGTATTTTTTTTTTACTTTTTGCTGCAGCCAAGTGATGCAGTTAGTAGACCCGTTTCACAGACGGATGCAAGAAGATCTTCTGGCGCTAGTAATCTCATTGACATCCATTGAGATTCATTTTAATTGAAGTAGATGTATTAGGACAATGTAATACCTGACTAATATAGACGATTAACTATGTTCTAACTTAGTTGATGACATATGATACTACTCTGTCACAATATTTTTCACGATTAATGAAATGTTGATGTTTCTTAATTTTAATGTTTTGGTTTAAGTATAAATATTTCAATTGATATTAGGGTAAAAGTATGGCATATTAATGATAAAAAATCAATTCTATAATATATTTAAAAATAGATGAGGTTAAAACCCCCAAAAAGAAATTGAACAGATTATGATGATGTACACATAAGAAATTGCGGGGTTTACAACCCCTACACTGAAAAAAAAGGTTAAATTTTAAAAATAAAAATCTATTTTCGGCATGAAATTGTGGAGGCTAAAATTGCAATTTGCGGAGGTTAGAAACCTCCGCTATTTGCTGTCATGGCGGTTCGGGAAACCTCTGCATTTATCTGCAGCAAAGTAATAGTGGCGATGCTTACTACGGGGGTCTGCTCAACCGCCGTGACAGCAAATAGCAGAGGTTTCTAACCTCCGCAAACTGCAATTTTAACCTCCGCAATTTACCCATTTTTTTGTAGTGTATTTCACCTGTATTTTTGGAATAAAATAAAGTTTGAGTTGATTGTGTCCGAGGACTAGGCAAAAATCAAATTTTGCCGAATCTCGTTAATTTCTGGTGTTCTTTTTATTATTGTCTCATTTACTATTTATTAACTACATTTAGATATAGTAGTTGTGATTTAATCTCTCTCTATATATTCGGCTTCCGCAACAAAAATTACTACTAGTAGATAATATTATAAGTATGATGATATGGAGCTAATACCTCTGACATTGCAAGAGATTTGGCTATGTCTGCGCTCAAACTAAAAGAGTCATAGCTGCTTGACTATTATAAGGTATTTTAAGCCGAAAATGTTTCCTCTTTTTGTAACAATGATTGTTATACTTTCGGTCTCACTACTTAATAACATTTATTAGTTTATAATTTTCAAGTCAAAGAGGTAAGAAATAGATCGGAAGGAGTATTAGAGCTTTTGAGATTGACAAAGAAAACTTTGTTTGAGAATATTATTGATGGGGTAAGTTATAGAGAAAAAAATTAGAAGGAAGATAATGAGTTTTCTATAGTTGAGTGCTCTTCTGTGGAAGAAGGTGAACACACTGCCACTGTTTCATCTCACTATTATAGAAGCATGGTTACACTGATAGTGGGTTGTTCTAGTGATTAGCACCCTTCACTTCCAACCAAGAGGTTGTGAGTTCGAGTCACCCCAAGAGCAAGGTGGGGAGTTCTTAGAGGGAGGGAGCCGAGGGTCTATCGGAAACAACATATCTACTCTGGGGTAGGGGTAAGGTCTGCGTACACACTACCCTCCCCAGACCCTACTAGTGAGATTATACTGAGTTGTTGTTATTGTTGTTGTTGTTATTGTATATGTGTTCACTTAATTTAGACCGGAGTCTTTTATTACTCTTCTGTAAGCTGAGTTACTAAGTATCATATTTCATGGTTTAGCAACTGTTGTATT
Source organism: Nicotiana tabacum (assembly GCF_000715075.1). Taxonomy (NCBI): domain Eukaryota; kingdom Viridiplantae; phylum Streptophyta; class Magnoliopsida; order Solanales; family Solanaceae; genus Nicotiana; species Nicotiana tabacum. The sequence continues at coordinate 79,504,144 of NC_134100.1, forward strand.
AGGACTTGGTTGACGTGTTTCAGCAAAGTTTTAAAAATTTTGTGAGGTTCGCTCCTCCCATCTGTACATTCTACCAAACCACACGACATAGACAAATAATAATGTGGGGCAGACGGCACATACCATCTAGTATATAATATTTTGCTAAGGGTATTATTGGTAGGAAGAAAAGTTAAAACTGTTCCGGCTTTTGGGGAGAAACTACATTTCTTTTGGAAGGCCGAATTGAATACAGTATATACAGCCAAATTAAATAGAGCGGTATACATCCTATTTCTTGATTTTTTGTGTTTGAATACAAGACTTCAATACAGTGAAATTAAATACAATGTAAACTATATAAGAACGAATACATCCGAATTGAATATTGTGTATACGATCGAATTGAATACAACGATATATATCCCATGACAAACAATAGCTAAATTATAGTTACACCCAGCAATAAGTCTCCAAACAATACTCATTTCTGAAAGTTCCCCTATTAGAATTTGGATATGCTTTCAGATTGAGAAATTTGGGCGGGCTTAGAATTTACTTCAACTGACCATGGCTTAGTGAACTGGGCTACCACCGTTAGATATGAGACTAACCCAAAGGACCTAGATGCATTGGACCATAAGAAGACATTTTGAGAGTAGGAAATTACATTCAATGACCTTGAAAGTTGATGATTTGATTTTTTTTTTGCTCCCGCTTGCCTCATAGAAAAACCTTTAAGGTCAAAAGTTAAAAGTGTGCACATAGCACAAGCGAGTGGCAACACTTACTAAACCTCAAGTGCTGTCCATGGGACAGATGGGATAAAAAAATTAAGAGAGTCACGGAAGTGTGGTATTTGTGCAAATCACCCTTTTGAGAGACCATTAAAGTTGTAACCCGTTAAGATAAGTTTTGTGTTGCGGCCAAACGCACACGCAAGTATACGCGATCGTCAAGTAATAAAGTGACTAAAAGTCGGATGTCGAACCCACGAGGACTTATGATTAACTATTAACTAAATTAGACTATCCTAATTATCTAAACAAGAATTAAACCTAAAAATATTTGATTCTAAACTAATAAAATAAAATAAAAAATTATAAATAATGAATTTTGAATATAGAAAGAGCGAATTTTTATGATATCAATGTAATGAAAACGATCTAGGGTTATGAGCTATCTAACAATCCTATTGTATTCTTCAATTGAATTGACCGACTAATTTATCTAGCTTATTGGTTGACAGGGTTTATATTGCTAATAAGAATCTGTCGAGTTCTTACTCGCCTATTCAAGCTAACCTAACGCCTATATGTCTATGGAGTTAGAATCAATAAGAACGCATTTATAATTCCTGTAAATCAACCAAATAAGGCAATTAGGTATATGTTTATCCTAACCACGAATCCGTTCCCCGATGCCCAAGTTCAAGAACCTGCTCTACTCAATCCTATATGCAATCTAGAATTCCCACTTTCGAGTTCAATTCTAGATTCGTAAATAGTATTCAATTGGTGATCAAGCAATTAAATAATTAAGCGCAAGATTGAATAAATAAACCAATATGATAAATCAAGAAGGCAAAATCAATATCCGAATAATAATAGTTATGAAAGAACCACAACCCTAGAACGTGAAGTTTAGCTCCACATAGACATGGTACCCAAACAACAAATCATACTAAGAAACATAAAAATTACAAAGTTTGGTGGGAGAAAGATAGAACTTGATGAATTCCGGCCTCCACGGCGGCTCTGTGCTTGTGTTTTCCTCCTTTCCAATATGTTAGATGACCTAAAAGAGGCTTTTTTGGCTTATATATTGCGTACAAAAGTCGTGGGCCAAAGTTCTCCTATTTCTAGTCCAAATCAGCTTCAGGGATTGATGCTAGGGTGGATGCGTCGCATCCACCTCGTCCTCCACTTCTCAGCTTCGCATGCTAGGGTGGATGCTTCGCATCCACCCTTTGTTCCTCCATCTCAGCTTTGCTCAGGTGCGGATGCTATGGGCCGACTTCACTGCTAAGGGTGCATGAAATCTAATTTTTTTAGAAGCATCCACCCTTTGTTCCTCCATCTCAGCTTTGCTCAGGTGCGGATGCTAAGGCGGATGCTATGGGCCGACTTCACTGCTAAGGGTGCATGAAATCTAATTTTTTTTTCTAGATTGGATGCGACGCATCCAACCCCTCTTCCTCTAGCTAGAGCACCTTTTCTTCATAATTTTGCACTCCAAACACCCTAAATCATCACACACAACTCAATTAGTCATACAACTAATAATTAAACCATGTTGGGCATTTTAAAGATCAAATAATATCAAAAAGCGGTTAAAACATGGGTAAAGTAACATTAACACATATCGAAATATGCCAAATATCATTTTGCAAGCATAGATTTCAGCCAGCATTAAGTAAAGATTTCAAATTAATGAGCAAAACTTGCCTTGTCACAAAAATCCCAGAATTTCTGACCAAATCCTAATCCTAACGAATGCAATTTGGCCACGGATTTCAAATTGGTTAACAAAACTTGCCTTGTCACAAATCTTGAAGGATCACCAGGATTTTGACTTGCTATATAAAAAAAATTCATCAGGGAAGGCTGGAGAACGTGCTGAAACTTGTATCATGAGACAAATGGATGGTTCCTGTATTTCAAACTGGAATAATTGTTTGATGGTGATTAATGCAAGTAGAAAGTCTATGGAAGTACTGTAGCTAGGTGAAAACTACTAAGAAACAATGACTCTGGTTTGCAAGTTAGAAAGTAGATGAAAAGAGAAGTGCCCTTGGCAACAGGGTGCGAATGTTGATGGATTGGATCACCTCGTCTTAATATTAAGAGCGCAGTAGGTGATGTGTGGGTTAGGCGCACATCAAGTGTTTGAACCTTGCCGCAGACAATAGCCTTGTATTTAAGGGGTAAAGTCTACCCATGATCCACCGAGTTTGAACCATGCGCTACTAGCCCTCATGGATTTCTCGCTCAGCAAAGAAAAAATTTCCTATCATTTTGAGCGAGAGCAGAGAGGAAGTTGCAAGTACAAATTTAGTCTTCTTCCTGACACTTGATATATATATTGAATAAATTTGCATGACTAGTGCAAGAAAACAAACTCGAAATTAAAACAGCAGCCAGCATGCTGCACTTTATAGTAGAGCTTGAAATTAGCAATGTTTAAGAACAAATTTCTCTCACCTTGGGCCTGATAGGATTGAGGGAAGTAATGGAGCAGAATCTATCATATTGATATCTGATACGGTTTGTGGCACAAGGAAGTTGTAGTCCAGACTCTTTTCAACATCCACCGCGCCCTAGATGACCATGACAACTATTGACATTGATGGTCTCTTGGTGTCATCGCGTTGTAGACACCACGCTGCAACTTGCATTGTATGTACTACTTCTTCCTTATAAAGCTGCATATCTTCACTGCGCTTATCAATCAGATCCACTAGTCGCCCTTCCTCAGCCTTTCTCTTGAGAAGACTAAACAATAGCCTTTGCTCCTCGGGCTCAGATGGCTCGAAATTTTTCCTTCTACACAAGATCTCCAAGGCTACAACGCCAAAGCTATAGACATCTACCTTTTCTGTTATAGCTGTACTAAGCCATTCAGGAGCTAGATAGCCAGGAGTACCTCTCATGGTAGTCACAACTTTGCTCTGAGTCCGATCAATTAGCTTGGAAAGTACGAAGTCAGAGAGCTTAGCATCATACTTCTCATTTAGGAGAATGTTTTGAGGCTTAATATCCAAATGTAGAATTTTTTGCCTGCATTCGTCGTGGAGGTAGGCTAATCCTTTGGCTATGTCATGAATAATCTTCTTCCTGCATTTCCAATCTAGAACGATTTCTTGATTTCCAGAGTAGATCCATTTATCTAGCGATCCATTGCTCATAAACTCATATACTAGAAGTCTGTGAGATTTCTCAGCACAGAAGCCAATTAATTGGACCAAGCTGAGATGATGTATGCTGCCAATGGTTTCAACCTCAGCTAGGAATGATTTCTTGGCTTTGCCTAATATTCCATCAAGGCATTTCACTGCAATCTTTCTGCCGTCTCTTAAGGTCCCTCCGAACACTGATCCAAATCCTCCTTAACCAAGCTTTTTGCTAAAGTTCTCAGTTGCAGACTTTAGATTGTCGTAAGAAAATCTAACAGGCATTCCTGGCATGTTATCTAGATAATGCTCTTCCACTTCATCTTCCTTTCTCTTCTTCCAGAATATGAAAAATATGCATCCGATTACGATACCAAGAATGGAAATTCCTGTAACAGATCCCACTATAGCACCATTCACGCGCCTCTTCCGTCTTACAACAGCTGTTTGAGTTTCATTCTGTACTTTCACAAATACAGAGGAATTATACATTGTCTTCTCATTCTCATTATTTATTAACGAAAAGATCTCGGATGGCAGGTAGCACTCCCCACTAGAAGAATTTGAACCATAATGAAAAATAGCAGCTTTACAAGAACAATTCCTCAAACATGCATTTTTACAGGTACTCATGTCTGTATCAGTAATATCTGCACTAAATGCGAAATAATTCACATCATTGAGCTCTAAAAATCTCTTGTTTTTTGAGTCATTACAAGTCATTTTTGTGATCTCAGAACAACCAAGATTAGGCTGCCTATCATTTATCTGTCTAAAATAGTTTGTTGAATCAGAACTTGATTTAGGACAACTACACTGCCCATTTGAGCAAATGCCGTATCTTCCACATACCATTGGGTAAGCACACTCATCATAAGATCTTAAAAGGTCATCGACCGACCTCTCTCCACTGGTCTTGCCACTCATACACTTTCAAGTGCCCATCAAATTCCAGTTTCAAAAATTGAGCTGAAGATACAGGAGCAACATAAACCAGTCCCCGCGGATTCTTGGAGTCACTGGAAATTGTGATTAAAGCTAAGCTTCCATTCAAATACATGACATAGTTGGATTCTTTACTGGAAGTTAGTCCATCTATAGAACTCTCAAAATATGTTTGTGGTGGACTTGACTCAACGAAAGCAATCAAACCATTAATTGTGGCAGAGAAAGAAAACAAACCTCCCTCAGTCCAGTTTGTTGCTGAGACACTTGCTGTTAGCTTCTTTCCTGATACTAAATTCTGTCCTGGCATCAAAGAATCAGTTGGATGATCAAAAGATTGCCAAATAGTAACATTGTTGACATCAAAGAGAACAAAGATTTCCCAAATGAGTCAACTTTAAGCCAACAACAGATTTCTCAGTAGTATTTGTTGACCAAGCCAAAGTACCATCAGCATCTCTAAGTACTAAATTTCCTCCTAATGTGAGCTGCAAAGTTGCATTGATCTTAACTGGATTATTCCTATTAGCAGACCAAACAACGTGTGGGAATCCTACATTAACATCTGTAATATAGGAATCAAAACTTGTATACACAATGAAGATGGCAAAGAAGTAAGTCTCACAATTGCCATTACAGTAGAATACACAAGCATAACTTGGACCAGAGCTTCCTTTGACAAGTATAGGCGTTACTATAGAACCATCAGTGAAGTTCACTGAATCAGGTGCTGAATAACTGTTGATCCAAGTTGTAGAAAGATTTGCAGTTGAATAAACAAAAGGTTGGCTGGTTAGAGAATGAAAATAACAAAAAAGAGTGAACAAGAAAGGGAAAATCCAGCTTAGAGCCATAAAAATGAAATTTTTGATGATAATTGTAAGATTGTGAAGTGGTCTTGGTTAAACCAATTTAATTTAATATACATGCATGGACTTAAATTCTCAGAAAGACTTAACCCCAGCGCATTGACCTATCAATAACATCTCGACTTCGGTTAACCACTACTATTTCATTTTAAACTTACAGGATGGTTTGGAGGAAAAAAAGGGACCTGCTTAAATTAGTGCAAACTTGGAAAGACTAATTAAGTGGACTGCAAAAGGAGTCAAATAAAAAACATCGACCTTCCCACTTCATCCAAATTCCTCCCTCCTTCCTAAAAGGCAGCCCGGTACACTATGTTTTTGTCCGCGGGATTGGGAAAAAGGTTGTATCACATTAGCTTTATGTACGTAGTTGTTTACCCGTAAAACGGTACAATTGAATTTATAATGTGATTTATTGACACGTGAATTAAATTGATCCGAGAAAATAAAGTAATGAAAAACAAAATTAAATAAAATAAGAATAATTGAAGAAAAGACAAGGCTAGGCCTTGAATTGAACTATTCCGGAAACAAGAACAATACCAAGAACTAAGTACTAGCAGGATAATGTTTAGCAGAATAAGAGAGTAATATTAGCCTTTCTTCATACAAGTTTTCAATGAGTACAAAATTCTCTATTTATAGCTAAATTAGGGGAGACAAGATCCCCGAATCAAACTCCTCTTTAAGGTGAGTAAAGACTCATCTTGATAGCTGCATAACGGTTGAGTATAAGTGCTAGGATCTCTGTAACAGCTTCTCCTTTAATGCTGCCTTCTTCAACCGGTACCTTGCTTTCAAATTCTCCTCCTCGGTTTTAATGTCTATGGAGCTCATACAACACCGGTCTCATGCTTGTACCCTGTGTCAGCTATTTGCTGACTTATCTCCTACCCGTCTTTACTACTACGTGTCAACTCGACGAACGTCCACCCGTCATTCGTTAATTTTACCCCATACAACAATCTTACCTTGTATTTCTACCAGATGTTATTTCTGCGAATTGAACCTATAATCTCTTGGTTACATGACGGTAGTTTTTACTATTGCGCCAAGACTTCCCCTAAGCTTCTTCCTCAAATTCTTTTTTGTAGAGATTTGATTCTTTCTCTTGGATCATACGCATAAGGATTTGTAGATTTAAAGCGCCAATTCTTGAGCTTAAGTCTTCAAGGAGCGGGGAAGGCACCGAGAGCGGAGTATAAGAAAACTTGGTACATATTTAGTTTTGCTTTTATCTCTCTTGTCATGAAATGTTTAATTTCTTTTAATACTTTTTTCTCATTGCAGTTAAGTACTATGTAATGATAGTATAAAAATATTTATACATTCAAGTTAATTAAAAAATAATTACAGATAATTTTATATAATAAACATCGATTCATTTCATGCAATAAATGATACATAACTTGTTGTAATATATTAAATTACCATAACAATGTAATAGTTTTTTATATTTTTAGTGGATATAACTTAAATCTTTTCCGAATTTAAGTTCAATACTGACAAATTATAAATCTTTTGTATCGTCAAATTAAATTGACCTATAACATGTACTTTTTCATAACAAGCCTAATAAGGTCTTTAGAATAAAATACTAACCTACTATTTCCAATTTAATTGCATTGATAGAGTACAATTTTTGCTGTCAATCAATATGGTCGTATGTATCTCCTTAAAATATTTTCCCCTCTGGACGTAAGGATATGAAGGGTCAAGATAAACTTCCCTAATACATTAAGGACCACATTTTGATCGTTCTTTGATGAGTCCATCCTGCGTGAAAGGAAGACAACTTTTTTTGGCTTTAAAATGTCAAGCTAACTAAAGGAATAGTAAAAAAGATTTTATGACAAATCATAACTTGGTTTCACAATGTTATATTTGATTTTTGCTAGTAACATGATATCATTGAAGCAATCCTAAGCACTATAAATAAGTGTCTTGATCTCAATTGTTAAACACACCAAAAACAGATAGAGTAAGAGAGAGTTCACAAAATAAGAAGAAAAATACTATGTGAGGAAAAACATAGAGAGTTTGAGCGGTATTATAGTGAGGTGAAAATATCAAAAGAGAGTTATTTATTTTGAGTGTTTAATAGTTTTGGAGTATTTTACTCGGTACCACAAATTGTAAAATTTTTGCTATAGTGAAATCAGTTGTTCCTTTCGGGTCATGGTTCTTTCCCTTATTTAGAAAGGTTTTTCACGTAAAATCTGGTATTCTTGTTTCTCTTATTATTATCGTTGGTTACTGTATTTTAGTAATCCACATTTATTACAGTCGTATACCGTAAATATTATTTCTGTGGGGTGAATTTTCCAAAAAACTGGTATCAAAACGCAGGTTCTGCTCATTCACAAAAATATTATTTATAGTCAATTTAACTTTTGACAAAAATAAATGTCAGGAGTAAAGTATGAAGTAACAAAATTCAACGGTAATGACGGTTTCTCCATATGGCCAAGAAGGATGAAGCACCTACTCATCCAACAAGGGTTAGACATTACATTAAATGAAAAAGAGGCAAAGCTGGAAACCATGAAAACTGAGGAATGTGCAGACATGGATAAGAAGGCGGATAGTATTGTAATGACCCGACCGGTTGTTTTGAGCATTTACACTTTGCTCGGTAGTTTACAAGCATGAGTAGCTCCGTATGATATATTTTGACTTGTGTGAATTGTCGGTTTTGGTTTTCAAGTTATTCGGGATTGATTTGGAAGAAAGATTCTCAACTAGGGAGCTTTAAATTCGAAAGAGTTGACCAAGTTTGACCTTTTAGTATTTGACCTCGGATTGAAATTTTGATAGTTCCATTAATTCCGTCGGGTGATTTTGGACTTAGGAGCGCGTCCGGATTTCGATTTGGAGGTCCGTGGTTGATTTAGACTTGAAATGGCGAAAGTTAAAATTTTAAAAAGTTTGACCGGGAGTGGACTTTCTGATACCGGGATCGAATTCCAATTCTGAAAGTTGGAACAGGTCCGTAATGTCAAATGTGACTTGTGTGCAAACTTTGAGGCCAATCGGACGTAATTCGATAGGTTTCGGCATCAGTTGTGGAAGTTGAAGTTTCAAAATTTATAGATTTTGATTTGAGGTGCGATTCATCGTTTTGATGAGGTTATGCGTGATTTGAGGTCTCGAGTAGGTCATGTTATGTTATTGGACTTGTTAGTATATTCGGACGGGGTCCCGAGTGGCCCGGATGAGTTATGGACGAGGTTCGGATCATTTTCACTTCATGTGCAAAGCTGGAGGCTGCTGGTTCTAGTATGATCGCACCTGCGGTTGGTTTGCGCAGGTGCGATGGCCGCAGAAGAAAAAAAGGCGTCGCAGATGCGAGAATAGTGCTGGGTGAGGAAGACCGCAGAAGCGGGGATTTAGGCGCATATGCGATGCCGCAGGTGCGGCAGCTCGAGCGCAGGTGCGGAGTTGGAGGGTGTCAACAGAGGTCGCAGGTGCAATGGGATTTCCGCACCTGCGATGGTACAGATACGGGCAGCGAGTCGTAGAAGCGGAGATGGTGAGAAAGCCGGGAAGTGCATGTGCGAGGTGTTTCCGCAAAAGCGGTGGTCGCAGGTGCGACGAATTTTTCGCAAATGCGGATGTGCTGGGTAGAATGTTATATACATGGGTTCGCGATTTTGGCTTCATTTTTACATTTTTGGAGCTATGGAGCTCGGATTGAGGCGATTCTTGAAGCAATTTTTACCATATGAATTGGGGTAAGTGTTCTCTACTCGGTTTTAGTTATATTCCATAAATCTATGTTCGATTTTAGCTTTTGGTTGATGAATTTTAAAGAGGCAATTGGGGGTTTTGGCCTACAGTTTCATAATATGAATATTCGAGTTTTGAATATCGAATTAGAGTCGGATTTGAGTGAAACTAGTATGGTTGGACTCATAATTGAATGAGTTGTTGAATTTTATAAATTTTTTCGGGTTTCGAGGTGCGGGCATGGGTTGGGCTTTTGGCCGATTTTAGGCTTTTGATTCAAGATTGATATTTTTCGATCGGGATTGGTTCCGTTAGTATTGTTTGATGTACTTGAGTTGTTTTTGGTTAGTTTCGAGCCATTCGGAGGTCGGAACGTGCGAGATGGCATCTTTGGAGCACCGTTTGGCTTGTTCGGCAGTGGTATTGGCTTGTTCGAGGTAAGTAACTCTTCTTATCTTAGTGCTGAGGGTATGAAACCCCGAAATATGTGTTACGTGATTGGTATTGAGGTGACGCACATGCTAGGTGACATGCATGTGGGCGTGCACCATTTGAATTGGGATTTTGTTGTTTCCATGGCACTGTATAGTGGTCCTACTTTGTTGATATCTGTGTTTTCATCTTGTGATAAAGTAGTTAAGCTGTCAATCATGCTAGATATCATGTTTAGGCATTTTGCCGATATTGTTTGGACCCATAGTGGTCGTTTCTTACTGCCATATCACTGATTTCATTGATGTTTCGTACTCAGTCATATTTATGCATTCATATCATATCTCAGTCTCAGTTATTTATCGATACATCATATCATTGTTATCGGGCTAGTTTCATGACATTGTGATCCCGTGAATGAGACTGGAGAGATTGATGACTGAGTGAGGCCGGGGCCCGGTTTGTAAGGATGTTGTCACTATCGCACGTGAGTTATCCGTGCAGCACGTGAGTTGTCCGTGCGATTCTAGATGTTGATATTATAGCACGTAAGTTGTCCATGTGGCACATGAGTTGTCCGTGCGATTCCAGATATTGATATTATGGCACATGAGTTATTCGTGCAACACGTGAGTTATCCGTGCGGATTATAGCGCTTGGGCTGAAAGGATCCCCTCCGGAGTCTGCACACCCCCTGTGAGCGTAGTCGACTATAAATAGGGATCGGGCTGCACGCCGCAGCAGGTATGGTACAACGCTGAGTGTTTGAGCGTGCTGAGCATAGTAAGAGAGAATGCGAGACAATGAGATTGAGTACTCTGAGAGTGTGAGTACATGAGCTCATCATCGAGATGCATTGCATTTGACATGCGTACTTGAGATACATGCATTGAGGTGCATTTCCTTCTACTACCTAGATTTGGGGACATTTATGATTTTACCTGTATCTTGAAATGTAGGCATAGAGAAGTACCTTCCTCATGCTATCTAAAAATAAAATATCTTACTATTTGTTGAAAGGAGTTTTGGGAAAAATCACAGTTTTCAAACTTACTCGTATATTGGCTTTTCGGTAAAAGATTTGGATTTTCATTGAGATACTTGAAAAGAAATGCTTATTTTTCTGGAACTATGAACGAACTGAGCCTTTTATTTCTGAGATACTCGTTTGTTACTTGTACTATGCTGTTATGAACTGTTGTGGAATATTGGTGTTGGACCCGACCCCTTTTTGTTAGCTCGTCACTACTTTCAAACTAAGGTTAGGTTTGTTACTTATTGAGTACATGGGGTCGGTTGTACTCATACTATACTTCAGCACCTTGCATGCAGATGTTGGCTGCTGATATTGCTGTGTTCGATGGGAGCTGGATTGAAGATGTACCTGCGTCCCGGTTGTAGCTGCCTCTTGTTCGTGGTAGCTTTAGATATGTAAAAATCTGTTTATGTACTTTTCAAAAAGACGATGTATTTATTCCATTTCCGCTTTATAAACTCTATTTTTAGAAGTTCGTAGTTTGTACTACCAGTCCTTGGGGAATGTATAAGATTCAGATATTTCTTTACTTAATCGCTTTATAAATTGTTATTGGAATTGGTTAGAGATTAATTGACTTACCTAGCAGGTTGGATTAGGTGCCATCATGATTAGTGGATTTGGGGTCGTGACAAGGCGGTATTAGAGCTCTAAGTTCATAGGTTCTACAAGTCATGAGCAAGTGTCTAGTTGAGTCTTGCGGATCGGTATGATGACATCCATACCAATCTTCAAGAGGCTAAAGGACATTTAGGATATACTTCCCATCTTTCTTTCCTTATAGTGCGACATTGATTCATCTTGAAGCATAACCCTTTGAATTTCTTCCACGCATTCGTACGCGCACGTGAGTGCTTGGTATCGGCTGTGCACCGACGGCTTGTGATTCCATGGTTGAGGTGCGAGATGTGATTTTGGCGTGTCGATGATGGGCTAGTATGGAGGACTTGAGGCCGGGTTTCGACTATAGCTTGAGCACAGGGATTTCGATTGTGTGAGCACGTGCTTTTGGGACTTATAGATCCGTTGGTGTCCCTATTAGTGGAATTTGTGATTGGATAACTATGTGGTGAGTATGATGGGATTGCGAGATCTGTTCAGATTGTTCGAATGTGGCGAGAAGAGTTTACTTGAGATTTAGCAAGGACTATGGGGTGTCTGATTTCTATCTTGATTTAGCGTATGGTCTCGAGTTATGGGTGTGTTGAGGGATATCTTATGTTGTTTAGTTGTGGAGTGAAGTAGATTCTCATGTCTTGTCGATGAGTTCAGAATTAAGAAGATTAAGTGATTGCGTAGTAGTCGTGACTGTGGAAGGGTATAGAAAGATGTCAGTTTGAGGCAGAGCAGGCAGGTTATCTCCTGCGAGGTGTTCTGAGGTTGTGTGGTCCTTATGATGTTTTGTAGAGAGTTCTCTTTTACTAGTGAATGATATATGTTGCAATTTGAGTTTGGATCGCTTATGGAAGTTGGCTTGACTATTACAAGGGTGAATGCGAGGTTTGCAGATCATGTGAAGTATTAGATGGTTTGCGTTACAGGAGCTCAGGAAGGATTTAGTTGAATCTCACTGCGGTATTATGGCAGTAAGAGAGTATGGGAATTGTGAGTTGTGTGTTTCGATCTATGGCTTTGAGCCAACTGGGGGAGTCTGCTATCGACAAGTTGATTGCACGATTATGTGTTGTATTAGTTTCGGTTCGAGGTATACTGATGAATCAGCTATGACTGCAGGAGTTGAGATTGATGATGACTCGAGTAAGGGAATTTCTGGATACGGGTTGTATTACACTCTATGGGTATATGGAAATCATAAAATAATTTATTGGTTATTCACAAAGGATGTAGTGTACATGGAGTAGGAATTTGCTCGGTTGCTTAGGAGTGGGGGTTACTCTTTATTCCCTTGGGTGTTAGTGTGCTAATGGGGCACAGGTCGTTCGGTACGTTTGGTCGATTTAATTGAGATTTGAGTAGAGTAGATGACTCTCGAGAATGATTCTAATGGATTCAAGATTTATATGTAGCGATTTGAAATTTTCAAGATTTATATATGGCTAGAAACTAGGAGTTGCATTGGATAGTGTCGAGACTTGTGGCATTTTTTATCATTGTGGATTGTGCATTTCAGTATCAAGAAGGTGAAGGAAACAGTTTTAGGTTCACATAAGGTCTCTTTAGAGTGGGTGTCTCGGTTGTGATGCCTTGGGGTGCTTAAGAGGGGAGTCAGTGGCTTATGGGCCTTAGGGCGTTATGGTTTTTATAACGACTCGACCGGTCGTTTTGAGCTCTAGCACATCATACTACGATTTGAGACCCTGAGCAGCTTCACTTCAGGTATTATGACTTGTACGCGTGGTCGGAATTTAATTTCAGGATGTTCGGAGTTGATTTGGAAGACAATTCTAATTTCGAAAGCTTTAAGTTGAAAGAATTTACTAAGGTTTGATTTTTGACTAAACGACCTCAGAATCAGGATTAAAAGGTTCCAATAGGTTCGTATGATAATTTTGGACTTAGGCGTATGTCCGAATCAGTTTTTGAATGACCCGGGAACGTTTCAGCGCCTATTGTAGAAGGTTGGCATTTTGGAAGTATTTCATAAATTTGAGTTGAAGTGTATTTCAATGATATCGACGTCCTTTTGGAATTTCGAGTCTGGAAATAGCTCCGTATGATGATTCCGGTCTTAGAAGCGCGTCCGGATGTGGATTTGGAGGTCCGTAGGCCATTTTGGGGTCATTTGGGCGAAAGTTGGAAATTTGGATAATTTTGAGAAGTTTGACCGGGAGTGGACTTTTGATATCGGGGCCGGATTTTGATTTCCGAAAGTTGGAGTAGGTCCGCAATGTCAATTATGACTTGTGTGCAAAATTTGAGGTCAATCAGACATGATTTGATAGGTTTCGGCATCGATTGTAGAAGTTTGAAGTTTTAAAGTTCATTAAGTTTGAATTGGAGGGTGATTCATATTTTTAACGTTGTTTGATGTGAATTGGAGGCTCGACTAAGTTCGTAATGTGATTTGGGACATGTGAGTATATTTGGTTAAGGTTTCGGGGGCCTCGGGTGGGTCCCAGATGGTTAACGGAGCAAGTTTTGGACTTAGGGAATGACTGAAGTGCACCAATTCTGGTGTAACCGCACCTGCGAGGTTAGGGCCGCAGGTGCGGATCCGCAGAAGCAACCATGAGGGTCGCAGAAGCAGCTTAGGCTGGGACCGCAGATGCGGTCGAGTTTCGCAGAAGCGGGATCGCACCTGCGCACGTGGAGCCGCAGGAGCGAAGGCGCAGAAGCGGATGTGGGCCGCAGATGCAGAGTTGAGGGGTATGAAGGAGGACCGCAGAAGCGGTCAAGGGACCGCAGGTGCGAGAGGTCGCTGGGCATAGGGATATGCATGGATCGAATCAGATCGGATTTAGCACATTTCGTATCGGATTTTCGAATTTCGGATTCTAGAAAATGCAATCTGAATCCGATCCGAATTAATATCGGATCGGATCAAATTTTAAAGTTTGGATCGGATCGAATTTTTGAATTTCGGATCGGATTATTAATCTCAAAGTTGCAAACTCATATGTATATTTTCTTTGTAAAAGAGGCAGTACAGTAAGAAAAATTCATGTTTATACAATTATGAGAGTACTATGGTGCCAATAGAGCTAAATCCATCAATTTTAAAGGTAATAACTTGGAGAAAAATATAAAGGAAGTACTAATTATCCGAATTAAAGTTTATAATTTATACATGCCCTAATAATTTCGGATTTCGGATCGGATCGGATCAGATCGGATCGTATTAAAATTATACCAATCTGAATCTAATCCGAAATCTAAAATTTTAATAAACACAATCCGAAATTCGATCCAATCCGAAATGCTAAATTGAACGGATCGGTTCGAATTTCGGATATCTGATCCAAATGAACAGCCCTAGCTGGGCAGATTGTTTTAAAGAGCGAGATTTGGCTCTTCTTCTCTCATTTTCCCCTTGGTTGAGGAGATTTTGGAGAGCTTCAAGGAAGGATTTTCATCAAGCAACACAAGGTAAGTGATTCCCACCTATTGCAAGTTAATACTTGGATTATATGGATTTAGACTTGAAAATTTGTAGAAATTTGAGATTTTTGGTACAAAACCTAGAAATTGATATTTTTGGATTTTTACCACGAAATTGGACATGAAATTTGGAATAAATTATATATTTGATTTCATGGTGTCATGGGTAAATTTTATCTTCGAAAATTTTCAGAATCCGGGCACGTGGGCCCGAGGGTGATTTTTATCGACTTTTCAAGCGAAGTTAGAAATTATTGTAAACTGAATTATAAGGAGAATTAGAGTATATATTTATGGGTTTACACATTTATTGACTAGTTTTGGAGCATTGGGCATCAGTTTGAGTTGTTGGAAGGGCTTGGGAGCCGGTTATGGAACTTCGGAGCGAGGTAAGTCTCTTTTCTAACCTTGTAAGAGGGAACTTACCCCATAGGTGAACTTAATTAATATGTGTTGTTATTTGTGGGGGGCTATGTATGCATGAAGTGACGAGAGTCCGTACGTAGCCACTATTCTTGTTTATGTTCGGGTAGTTTTAGGGTTATACTATTATTGTGGACACCGTTATTTGATTATATTTGTTAACTGTATCAAATGAAACTGAGTTGAGGATTTTTTAGGATTTAAAAGCTTCGATTCGAATTGTCTATATTTTGAAAAGAATCAAGAAAGGGTTACGATTTATTGATAAATTTATATTTGAACGCGTCGCATGTCTGATTCGCGAGCGGGATAATAGATGCATATATGGTTCACGTCGTTCGACCCTCAGTAGTGCACAATTTACATTTATGTTGGATCGGGCCGAACGTCCTCGGTGGTATTCGTGTGTGATAATAGAACTGGAAGTTCCTTTTATAATTGGTATAAATTCATTATTTAAAAGATTATTTGTTTTAAATGAAGGAAGTGATTTGGGTCCTTAAATAGGGTGATGAATTATTCAGTTATTTCTTGATTTGAGTTTTATCGATATATATATCATGCTTAATTAAAATTTCATATTATCATACTATTAGCCCTTAGTAAGTATCGAAGTCGATCCCTCGTCACTACTTCTTCGAGGTTATGCATGATACTTACTGGGTACGCGTTGATTTACGTACTCATGCTACACTTGCTGCACGTTTTTGTGCAGGTGCATATATGTCTAGTGGCCTTGTGGGCGCAGAGGCGCGGTTATTGCGGGGACTTAGGTGAGCTGCATTTCACGTTACGAGTCCGCGGCCAACAGAGTCTCCTTCAGAGTATTTATATTTTCCTGTCCAATTTGTATTCTGGACAGAGGTTGTATATTATTTTATATTCCTAGTTGATGCTCATGCACTTGTGACATCGGGTTTTGGGCGATGTATTGGAATTTTTTTAAAGATATTATTATTCATTTTGTAAACTTCATCTTTTACGATTTAATTGAAGGAAATATGATTTCAGAAATATTAAAAATGAGAACCAAATTAAGTATTTATTTTTGGCTTGCCTGACCGCGGTGTCCGGCACCATCACGACCTTTGATGGATTTTAGGTCATGACAGTTTTATACTAGGGTCTCTTGTGTGGTGAATTTTGGTTAGGGATTGTGGTGTTCTAGCATGGAGAAGTATCGATTTGAAGGAAATTTGGAAAGGACTTGAAGAAATAGGACAACATGGTAGTAGGTTGGGTTAGCACAGTAATGGGTATGATCAGTTTTATGGGTACTTATGACGTGGCTAGTCTCTCCAGGTGTTTCGTGGCAATGCTTTTGGGTCTTGGCAACCTGCATGGCTGGTTGAGTTACAGAGATTTGGTTCTGATAGCTTGGTTGTGTGCAAATGGGTTTCGAAGAGTTCTCAATGGTTTTTACCACGGTTTGAGGAGTATATTTCCTACCGGCATGAGGAATATTTTGCGTATTGGGATTTTCTCCGGGATGAGATCAAATGGAAGGTCCTTGGCTAATTGAGTATGTAGTTGCTTGTGGCTCGGAGCGGACTATGAAGTTCTCATATTTTTCATATGATGGCATGGTATATGCGGTGTGTTGTGTGGGAGTGAGATTTACGTGAGCGGGATTACAGTTTTGTTTGGAAGCATGGCCGGTTTCAGATGACTAGGCAAATGATATTACTATTTGGCATGGCTTGATGAGAGTATACATTTCAGAAGGGGCAGTGTGTTTTGATTTTTGGATACTTCACTGTTATTGCGGCACTCTTCTGGTTGATCGACTGCCGATATTCAAATTTCGCTATGTGGCACGGAAGAATTTTAGAAGTATTCCTCATGGGATGATCATGTATATGAGAGATGAGTTAGATATTTTGGCGGTGGAGTTAGGATCAGACATGGTGATTCGTGTGTTCTATGGATTTGTAGACTGGGAGTTCTCAAGAGCAGGTTATTTCATGGTTGTGGACTGTGAAGTCATGGCCGAAGCTAGCTAGGCGATAGTATGTGTTATGATTCAATTGTTGTGGGCTTTGGGAGGGTTATTTATCTATGTGTGAGTTCCCGGAGTTGATTTGGGGGTCCATTGGTAGGCCCAATTAGGGTGTGTATTCTACACCGAGCCGGATTGGTTGGCTCCATACTGCTATTGTTGAGGGATGTGCCATTCGGTTATTGTTGAGCTTATTCGTGTTCTGGAATTTTCTGTGATTTACTCTTCTATGCTACGAGGAGTTGTGATTCGTTAGTTTTAGGCACACATGGTGCGGTTCTGTTGTGGTCTTATAGCAGAATTTGAGCGAGATGAGTAGTTGGGTATTGCATGATTGATTGCATATTGGTTATGTCCTTTCGAGTTTTGGGTGACATTGTATCATTGGCTTCTCCGTGGCTATAGTAATGCACTTTGAGTACTTGATGTCGGATTGCGCGTGGTTATTGATTTTGAGTATGGTGGCTGAGGTATTTCATATGGACCAATATTTGGATAGGGTCGCTCATTGCAGCATAGTTATGTGGAAATATGATCCTTTGTGTTAGAGTTGTGTGTTATGGTTCTATGGTGTGTGATGGGTTTAACCATTTCGTTGGTGATACTTGTTGAGCGTGCGGTACGGTTCTCTCGTTTGAGTCATTTTTCCATGATTGAGTACATTTGGAATGTTGCTATATGGTGAACGGATTGCACGGGTTGTGGCTTCAGATTGTATTGATGTGTCATGTCACTAGAGTGGTCGTGTTGGATGTGATGAGGTCATTGGACCTAGGATGGATACTATCGGAATAGATTATAGCATGGTTGGAAGGATAATATCGAAAGTCGGCTTAGAAATTTGCTACAACTCTTGTCGAATGAGAGAGAGTTCCATGACTGGTTGATCTGATGAATGGTTAGGAGTTCTGCATGTTTCTTTCATCATCGGTAGTGTACAAAGGCTTTAGAGCGAGGCTTTGTTTGATATGAGGTCTATTACCGGTATTGGGTTGTTTTGAGCAGCTACTGTGATTTGAAATTTTTGCTATGAGTATTTGACTTATGTGGTACATCATGTGATTACATCTTGGGTTATAGATATAGCTTGATACAGCTTGTTCAGACTTATACAGTATGTAGATGCGAGATTCTGATCTTATAGAAATTGTGGATATTGGAAATTGGAATCTAAGGTTTATATGCTAGGTTGAATTAAGAACTACAGTTATGTTGTGTTGTCGGGCCTATATGGGATAGGGTGACGTGAGATCACCCCCGGGTATGTGCATGGCAAGGTTATACAGCGGTTTGATGGCTTTGAGAACAACTCTGGACACGTTCGAGGACAAACGTATGTTTAAGTGGGGAAGGATGTAACGACCCGACCGGTCGTTTTGAGCATTTGCACTTCGCTCGGTAGTTTACGAGCGTAAGTAGCTCCGTATGATGTATTTTGAGTTGTGTGAATTGTCGGTTTTGGTTTTCAGGTTATTCGGGACTGATTTGGAAGAATGATTCTCAACTAGGGAGCTTTAAATTCGAAAGAGTTGATCAAATTTGAATTTTTAGCATTTTACCTCGGATTGGAATTTTGATGGGTCTGTTAGCTCCGTTGGGTGATTTTGGACTTAGGAGCGCGTCCGGATTTCGATTTGGAGGTCCGTGGTTGATTTTCGATTGAAATGGAGGAAGTTGGAATTTTGAAAAGTTTGACCGGGAGTGGACTTTTTGATATCGGGGTCGGATTCAGATTCCGGAAGTTGGAGCAGGTCCGTAATGTCAAATGTGACTTGTGTGCAAAATTTGAGATCAATCGGACGTAATTCGATTGGTTTCGGCATCAGTTGTGGAAGTTGAAGTTTCAAAGTTCATAAATTTCGATTTGAGGTGCGATTCGCCATTTCGATGTGGTTATGCGTGATTTGAGGCATCCAGTAGGTCCGTGTTATGTTATTGGACTTGTTAGTATATTCGGAAAGGGTCCCGAGTGGCCCGAATGAGTTTTGGACGAGGTTCGAATCATTTTCACTTAATGTGAAAAACTGGAGGCTGCTGGTTTTGGTATGATCGCACATGCGGTTAGTTTGCGCAGGTGCGATGGCCGCAGAAGCGATGAAGGCGTCGCAGATGCGAGAATAGTGCTGGGTGAGGAAGACCGCAAAGGCGGGGATTTGGGCGCATATGCGATGCTGCAGGTGCGGCAGCTCGAGCGCAAGTGCGGAGTTGGAGGGTGTCAGCAGAGGTCGCAGGTGCGATGGGATTTCTGCACCTGCGATGGCGCAAATGCGGGCAGTGAGTCGCAGAAGTGGAAATGGTGAGGAAGCCGGGAAGCGCAGATGTGAGGTGTTTCCGCAAAAGCGGTGGTCGCAAGTACGACGAATTTTTCGCAAATGCGAATGTGCTGGGCACGCGATTTTGGCTTCATTTTTACATATTTGGAGCTATGGAGCTCGGATTGAGGCGCTTCTTGAAGCAATTTTTACCATATGAATTGGGGTAAGTGTACTACTCGGTTTCGGTTATATTCTATGAATCTACCTTCGATTTTAGCTCTTGGTGGATGAATTTTAAAGAGGAAATTGGGGGTTTTGGCCTAAAGTTTCATAATATGAATATTCGAGTTTTGAACATCGAATTGAAGTCGGATTCGAGTGAAACTAGTATGGTTGGACTCGTAATTGAATGGGTTGTTGAATTTTATAAATTTTGTCGGGTTTCGAGGTGCGGGCCCGGGTTGGGCTTTTGGCCGATTTCGGGCTTTTGATTCAAGATTTGATCTTTTTCGATTGGGATTGGTTCCTTTAGCATTGTTTGATGCACTTGAGTTGTTTTTGGGTAGTTTCGAGCCGTTCGGAGGTTGAAACGTGCGAGATGGCATCTTTAGAGCACTGCTTGGCTTGTTCGGCAGTGGTATTAGATTGTTCGAGGTAAGTAACTCTTCTAATCTTAGTGCAGAGGGTATGAAACTCCAAAATACGTGTTATGTGATTGGTATTGAGGTGACACACATGCTAGGTGACGGGCGTGTGGGCGTGCACCATGTGAATTGGGACTCTGTTGTTCTATGGCACTGTATAGTGGTCCTACTTTGTGAGTTATCCGTGTTTTCATCATGTGATAAAGTAGTTAAACTGTCAATCATACTAGATATCATGTTTAGGCATTTTGCCGATATTGTTTGGACCCATAGTGGTCGCTTCTTACTGTCATCTCACTGATTTCATTGATATTTCGTTCTCAGTCATATTCATGCATTCATATCATATCTCAGACTCAGTTATTTATCGATACATCATATCATTGTTGTCGGGCTAGTTTCATGACATTGTAAGCCCGCTAGTGAGACTGGAGAGGTTGATGACTGAATGAGGCCGGGGGACGGTTTGTGAGGATGTTGTCACTATAGCACGTGAGTTGTCCGTGCGATTCCAGATATTGATATTATAGCACGTGAGTTGTCCGTGCGGCACGTGAGTTGTCCGTGCGATTTCAAATATTGATATTATGGCACGTGAGTTGTCCGTGCAACACGTGAGTTATCCGTGCGGATTATAGCGCTTGGGCTGAAAGGAGCCCCTCCAGAGTCTGCACACCCCCTGTGAGCACAATCGACTATAAATAGGGATCGGGCTGCACGCCGCAGCGGGTATGGTACAACGCTGAGTGTTTGAGCGTGCTGAGCATAGTGAGAGAGAATGCGAGACAGTGAGATTGAGTACTCTGAGAGTGTGAGTACATGAGCTCATCATCGAGATGCATTGCATTTGACATGCGTACTTGAGATACATGCATTGAGGTGCATTTCCTTCTACTACCTAGATTTGGGGACATTTATGATTTTACCTGTATCTTGACATGTTGGCATAGAGAAGTAACTTCCTCATGTTATCTGAAAATGAAACATCTTACTATTTGTTGAAAAGAGTTTTGGGAAAAATCATAGTTTTCAAACTTACTCGTATATTGGCTTTTCGGTAAAAGATTTGGATTTTCACTGAGGTACTTGAAAAGAAATGCCTATTTTTCTGGAACTGTGAATGAACTGAGCCTTTTATTTCCGAGATACTCATTTGTTACTTGTACTATGCTGTTATGAACTGTTGTGGAATATTCGTGTTGGACCCAACCCCTTTTTGTTAGCTCGTCACTACTTTCAACCTAAGGTTAGATTTGTTACTTATTGAGTACATGAGGTTGGTTGTACTCATACTACACTTCTGCACCTTGCGTGCAGATGTTGGCTGCTGATGTTGTTGTGTTCGATGGGAGATGGATTGAAGATGTACCTGCGTCTCAGTTGTAGCTGCCTCTTATTCGTGGTAGCTTTAAATCTGTAAAACTCTGTTTATGTACTTTTCAAAGAGACGATGTATTTATTCCATTTTCGCTTTGTAAACTATATTCTTAGAAGCTCATGATTTGTACTACCAGTCCTTGGGTAATGTATAAGATTCAAATATTCTTTACTTAATCGCTTTATAAATTGTTATTGGAATTGGTTAGAGGTTAATTGGCTTACCTAGCGGGTTGGGTTAGGTGCCATCACGACTAGTGGATTTGGGGTCGTGGCAAGTGCAATCAGACTGCCCTTGTCCAATGAAGTACTTAATAATGTCAGGGATGAAAATAGTGCATGTGGTATCTGGAAAAGACTATAAAGTCTATACATGTCCAAATCCTTAACAAACAAGTTGTTTTAAAGAAAGCAACTTTATGCCATCCATATGAGTGAAAGTATAATTTTTTTGTCCCATTTAAATATGTTCAATGGATTAATCACGTAGTTGGAAAACCTTGGAGAAACAATCACTGAAGTAGATAAGGCTATCATTCTTCTAAACTCATTGCTATATTCGTATGATAATTTGGCAACAACCATCCTGTATGGTAGAGATACTGATGGTCGGCCAAAAAATGCATATATTTAACCATTATTGCCTCACATTCTAGTACTTTTAATCGTCTTTTGAGTATTAGTTATATTATTTTATGCTTAATATTATATTTTAACTGTGTAGGAATAAAACGATGTGAAGATAAAGAGATTTGGAGAAAAATTGAATAAAATACGGAAAAAAAAGAAAAGAGATGAACTAATAGAGGAAGAGGACAAATGAGGGACACCCTTTGGTGTTTGTCCCCCCCCCCCAGTGGAGACAAAAATATACAAGGAAAAGGAATTGAGTTAGGAAGCCAACAATTGAATGATCGCCTAATTTGAGCATGAAAACTCACTGGATTCAGCGCCAGGGCTAGCGCCTAGCGCTGCCCTGGACGCTCGAAGCGGGGACTAGTCCAATAACGCCCGAGACTTGGTTATTTCGGCCCTACACACTCCCAACTCGTATAAAAGGGGTCCTAAACCTATTTTGGAAAGGGAGAATATTTTTTAGAGTAACGTTTGGCGAAGGGAGAGCAACGTGGAGGCCGGGTTTCATCTTTTCTTCTTCTAAACTCAGTAATTTTTATGTTTATTTGTATGATTTATTATTTGGATACCACGCCTATGTGGAGCTAAGCTTCACGTTCTAGGGTTGTGGTTCTTTCATTACTATTGTTATTCGAATATTGATTTTGGTTTCTTGATTTATCATATTAGTTTATTTATTCAATCTTGTGCTTAATTATTTGATTGCTTGATCACCAATTGAATATTATCTACGAATCTAGAATTGAACTCGAAAGTGGGAATTCTAAATTGCACATAGGATTGAGTAGAGAAAGTTTTTGAACCTGGGCATTGGGGAACGGATTCGCGGTTAGGATAGACCTATACCTAATTTCCTTACTTGGTTATTTATAGGAATTACAAATGTGTTCTTGTTAGTTCTAATTCCATAGACATATGGGCGTTAGGTTAGCTTGAATAAGCGAGTAAGAACTCGACAGATTCTTATGAGCAACATTAACACTGTCAACCAATAAAATGGATATATTAATTTGTTAATCCAATTGAAGAATACAATAGGAATGTTAGATAGCCCATAACCATGGATCGTTTTCATTATATTGATAACATAAAAATATACTCTTCCTTTGTTCAGAGTTCATTATTTATTTCCTTTTTAGTTTAATTATTAATTTTTAGTTTAATTACTTTAGCATCACTGCCTTTTGATTTAATCCTTGTTTAGATAATTAGGACAATATAATCTAGTTAATAGCTGATAATACGTCCTCTTGGGATCGACACTCTATATTATCACTTTATTACTTGAAGACCGTGTATATTTGCGTGTGCGTTTGGCCGTAATAAGTTTTTGGCGTCGTTGCCGATGACTTAGAATTAGCTATTTTTCTAGCTTAGACTTTTACTTTTATCTTTACAGGTTTTATTTTTTTCCTTTTTGTAAATATTTTTATTTTTATAACAATTTGATCTTTCTCTTAGTGTGTTTCTAGTTCTCTCAACATGACATATGGGGATGAAATATCCAGAGGAAGGTTATTGATGAAGACGCTTGGTTGATGGAAGACTTTTATGTCCCGTCTTTTTGGGTTTGTCATGACCTAGACTCTCGGAGGTCTGAATTTAAATATGGGATTAAGGGTTGGTATTGGGATGGATATTCTCCATTAGGCGAATATGAGAAACGACGTTGTTTACTAAGAATGTTGGTGAATGATTGGTCTATGGAGAGAGATGAGCTTGCACATAAAATTGATAATTTTGGCTTGGTTGTGCATAATTTGGATGAAAATTTGAGTGCAAAGATTGATGCGTTCAACGCCCAACAATTTAATGATGAGTTGTGTGAAGCTGAAAAAAATCTTCTAGACCAAATTGAGGAGCTAAAACGAGAATACAAATCATTAGACCATATTTTTCTTGAGGATTCCAATGTTGAGAAGAGTGTTCTAGAGTCATATGAGGGAGTAGATAACATTAATTTGGGAGACTTGAGTGTATGTATATGCGGGGATGTAAATAGTAGTACAATTCATGAGTTAGGGCGCATTAGACCTCAGTCCAATCATTTTTCACATTGTGTTTAGATATTGAGATAGTAATCGAGCTATCTGAGCCTATGGGTGAGTCAAAGAGTGAGGATGAGAGTGCCTATATTCTTGAATTTGTCATGCTAAAAAGCAAAAATTACATTCCTCATCTAAAGGTCGAGAAGTGTAGAGTAAAAAATTTATTACTTGGCCTGGTTATCTTTGTAGCCCCACCACTGGAGCATAGCCGTAGACTGGATGCCATGTTAGGGGTACAATTCATAAGTTCAAGGTGGAGAAAAAAGTGGCTCACATCGTGCCGCGACGTTAAATTAGGCGCTTGTTGGGAGGCAACCCAGCTTTACTGCTTTCTTTTATTTTTGTTGATTTTGTTTTTATTATATTATTTTTGTAGTATTTATTTTTATTTTGTAGGATTATGAGCATAGGAAGAAAAGCCACTGGAAGTGTACAAAAGCGAGCCAGATGGTTGGAACTAGTGTGAGGTACCCATACAAAGGACCATCCTTGGGAGAAGTATGAGTACCCCGTGAGTTGCCAATACTTTGGCCTTTGGCCTTCCAGGGAGTTTCTCTTACCCTCTTGATTTTATTTATGATGTGCATTAAGGACATTACACTCTTTTAAGTGTGGGGTGGGAGAATTCCTTTGGATAATTAGCTTTTTAGTATTTTAGTTTCTTATTTTTGTTTTTGTAGTAGTGTAGTAGTTTAGTAGTTGTTTTAGTAACTTACTTTTTTTTTAAATAAAAAATTAATTAGGAAAATTTGGACTTTTTCCGACGATGGATCTCCTTGATAGTTTTCTTGAGGGATTAAAATCTAACCAAAAACACATAAAAAAAATTAGAAAATAGAAAAAGTCCAAAAATACGTCTTTTAATTTCTTTAGGTAGTAATAATCCCCCGTGATTTTTCTTTGTGCCTCAGTTCTTTTCCATGGGATGTAGTTTGAACCGGATAATTTTTTTTCTTATAGAATAGATTAAGAATTTAGGGAATAAAAGGCGGAAGAATGATGAACCTAGGCGACCTTGACTTGTTTGATAGTAGCATATTTAGGTTTTGGCATGTGTAGTATCTTCCTTGTGATTTGAAATTATTGATGATGCCTTTCTTAGTTGGATAGCATGTTTTGTGACGCATATGTCTTATTTTTTTGACTTGTGTTCACTTTGCGCTTAATGCTTAATATCTCGTGACTTTGTGAATACGTGCATTAGTTGAGAGTCGGAATGAGACCATCCCTTAGTGAGTCATGTGCCATATGTGGTAAGGTTTTTGAGTAGTCCATATTTTTGTGATTGAGTCTAGAACTTGCCCAGTATGTGAGTTGAAGCGAAATTTTAGGTGATGCTCGATTTGAAAAATTAATTTAGGTGTTCTTTGATATTTTAGAGCTTAATTGCTTATCAAAAATAAAATATATCCCTAGTTAACCCTTTTGAGCCTGTAGACCTTTTATTTAGCACCCACATTACAAGCCTATATCCCTTTTGTTCTTAATTGATACTTTTTGATCCTTTTACCACTTAAAGCACTTTAATTGTGAAATGAGCGCTAAAAGAAGTAAGAAGGGACTAAGTGTTAGGTGAATTTTGAGCGGAACCAATGAAAGGGAGAAATGTGCATTTATTTTGTAAAATAATACAATAGCGAAAATTGAAAATAGAAATAAAGAATTGTTGAAAAAAAGAGAAAAATCTGGAAAAAAGAAGGAAAAATAGAAATGAATAAATTGTTGTCTTGTTCTTGCTAGTGGGTATGAATTAAAGTAGTGCTTAAAGAAGAAGGGATTGTTTTTGGGGGTGATATTGTTTGTGAAATTGAAGTGAGGTTGAAGAAAATACGCTTAAAGTAATTTTGTGATATATTAAAGTGCTTAGGAGGGTGAGTCACTATTCCTAAAATATATCCTACCCATCCCGTAGCCCACATTACAACCATTAAAAAGTCCTAATTGATTTTAGATCGACCGATCCTACATTAGTAGAGATTTACATTAAGGGCAAGCTTATGGTACTGACTGCATGCATGTGACTTCTTTGTGAGAGTGAGAGATTTTCTTTGATATATGTGAGTCCTTAAAGTATATTTGATTATGAGATTCGAATGTGTGGATTCTACTTACTCTCTTTGAGTTTGTTGTAAGGGCACAATGCACATGGTTGCACGAGGATAGGTAACGTTATTAGGCGTCTCTACGATGTTGACTATTCAAGCCATGAATGTATTTTGACATTGAGTTGGTTTTGAGGCTAGAATTGTTATGAGCACGTTGTCTTTGTTGTGAATATTTTTTAACAATGAAATAAGTAAAGGAAAGTGTAACTGATTACATAAGTAAATGAAAGATAAACTAATAGAGAAAGAAGATAAAGGGGGGACACCCTTTGTCCCTTCCCCCCCCCCACCCCACCCCACCCCAAGTAGAGACAAAAATATACAAGGAAAATGAATTGAGTTAGGAAGCCAAAAATTGAATGATTGCCTAAGTTGAGCATGAAAACTCACTGAATTCAGCGCCAGGGCTAGCGCCTAGCGCTACCCAGGACGCTTGAAGCAGGGACTAGTCGTATTTCACCCCGAGACTTGGTTATTTCGGCCCTACACACTCCCAACTCGTATAAAAAGGGTCCTAAACCTATTTTGAAAAAGGGAGAATGGTTTTTAGAGTAACGTTTGGCGAAGGTAGAGCATAGAGCCGCTGTGGAGGCCGAGTTTCATCTTTTCTTCCACCAAACTTAGTAATTTTTATGTTTATTTGTATGATTTGTTATTTGGCTACCATGTCTATGTGGAGCTAAACTTCACGTTGTAGGGTTGTGGTTCTTTCATTACTATTGTTATTCGAATATTAATTTTGGTTTCTTGATTTATCATATTAGTTTATTTATTCAATCTTACGCTTAATTATTTGATTGCTTGATCACCAATTAAATATTATCTATGAATCTAGAATTGAATTCGAAAGTGGAAATTCTAGATTGCACATAGGATTGAGTAGAGCAAGTTCTTGAACCTGGGCATCGGGGAACGGATTCGCGGTTAGGATAGACATATACCTGATTGCCTTACTTGGTTGATTTATAGGAATTACAAATGCGTTCTTGTTAGATCTAATTCCATAGACATATAGGCATTAGGTTAGCTTGAATAAGCGAGTAAGAACTCGACAGATTCTTATGAGCAACATTAACCCTGTCAACCAATAAACTAGATAAATTAATTTGTTAATTCAATTGAAGAATATAATAGGAATGTTAGATAGCCCATAACCCTGGATTGTTTTTATTACATTGATAACATAAAAATATACTTTTCCTTTGTTCAGAGTTCATTATTTATTTTCTTTTTAGTTTAATTATTATTTTTTAGTTTAATTACTTTAGCATCGTTGCTTTTTGGTTTAATTCTTGTTTAGATAATTAGGACAGTCTAATCTAGTTAATAGTTGATAATAAGTCCTTCGTGGTCACATCAGGCATCCCACTCAATGATAAGATGAAGAAGAAGCCCGAAAATCAGGGGCATGCTCTTATCATGGATAACAGAGGAAGAAGTTTTTATAGAGCATCGAGTAGCCGTGATAAATCCAAAGCTCATGGAAAGTCCAGGAACACATCAAAGGGTAGGAATTGCTACAGTTGCGGTCAACCCGGTCACTTCAAAAGAAAGTACCCAAAGAAAGGTCGGGACGAGAGCAGTGGTCAGAAGAATGATGACAACACAACTTCTGCAGTGCACAACGATGATTCAGTGATTCTCTTCGTTCACGAGGATGAGGAATGCATGCACTTAGCAAGCCAAGAGTCATAATGGGTGGTTGACACAATAGCATCTTACCATACTACACCGGTAAGAGAATTCTTCTATAGGTACAAAGTAGGAGACTTTGGGCTGGTCAAGATGGGAAATACCAGTCATTCAAAGATCGTGGGGATTGGCGACATTTGTATCAAGACAAATATTGGATGCACATTAGTTTTAAAATGTGCGACACTTACCAGATCTATGAATGAATTTGATTTCATTGATCGCTCTAGAGTGAGACGGGTACGAGAATCACTTCGCCAATAGAAAGTGGAGACTCACCAAGGGATCATTAGTGATTGCTAAAGGAGTTGCTCCTTACACGTTGTACAAGACACCGTTGAGATATGTGAAGGTGAATTACATGCGGCTGTAGATAATACGCCTGCAGATTTATGGCACCGGAGATTGGGCTATATGAGTGAGAAGGGACTATAGATCCTATCCAATAAGTCACTCATCTCATTTGCAAAAGGTACAATTGTGAATTCTTGTGATTATTGTTTATTTGGAAAACAACGCAGGGTATCGTTTCAAGCAACTCATGGAAGAAAATCGAATATACTAGATTTAGTATATTCTGATGTTTGTGGTCCAATGGATGCAGATTCAGTGATAGGTAACAAATATTTTCTCACATTTATTGATGATGCTTAATGAAAATTGGGTTTATTTCTTGAGAACAAAAGATTGTGTATTTCAAGTTTTTCAGAAATTCCATGCTCTAGTGGAAAGGGAGACATGTCAAAAATTAAAGCTCTCAGGATAGACAATGGAGGATTAGTATACTTCAATGAGTTTTAAGACTACTGCTCAAGCCATGGAATCAGACATGAGAAGACAGTTCCTGAAAACCCACAACACAATGGTGTAGCTGAAAGGATGAGTCACACCATTGTCGAAAAAAATGAGAAGTAAGCTCAAAATGACAAAAGTACCTAAGTCATTTTGGGGTGAAGCAGCTCGCACATCATGTTAGTTGATTAATAGAAGTCCATCAGTTCCATTGGAGTTTGACATTCCAAAGAAAGTCTGGACCAACAAAGAGGTATCCTACTCCTATCTGAAAGTGTTTGGATGTAAAGCTTTTGCACACGTGCTGAAGAAGCAGAGAACGAAGCTGGATGACAAAGCTATTCCTTTTATCTTCATCAATTATGGAGATGAAGAAGTCGGGTACAGATTGTGGGACCCATAAAAAAAAGATCATCATAAGTAGAGATATGATCTTCAGAGAAGATGTGGTCGGGATTGATAGTGATCAATCAACAAAAATGATAATGGTACAGTTACTAACTTTGTTACTACTCCTACTTTACCTGTACGTAATTCTTTCACAGATGAACAATGGCACATAGAAGGTGTAGATGAAGAGGTTGATGAGCAAGGGGAACATCATGTTCCACAAGAGGAAGAAGAAGAGCAACAACAACAAGAAGGACAACAACCTTTGAGAAGATCTGAAAGAGAGAAGGTGGAGTCCACGAGGTATCCTTCTTCAGAGTATATCCTCGTCACTGATGAGGGGGAACCAGAGAATTTTAAGGAGGTGCTATCTCATCCGGAACAAATCCAGTGGATGGAAGCCATGCAAGAAGAGATGAATTCTCTACAGAAAAATAGCGCGTATGAACTGGTTGAACTTTCAAAAGGCAAAATACCGCTCAAGTGCAAGTGGGTCTTTAAGCTCAAGAAAGATGGAAAAGGCAAGTTGGTCGGATACAAAGCTTGATTGGTGTTAAAAGGTTTCGAACAGAAGAAATGTATTTATTTTGATGAAATTTTCTCAACTGTTGTCAAAATAACTTCTATTCAAACAATCTTGAGCTTGGCAGCTAGCCTAGATCTTGAAGTGGAGCAGTTGGACGTAAAAACTGTATTTCTGCATGGAAATTTGGAAGAAGAGATCTATATGGAGCATCCAGAAGATTTTGAAGTAAAGGCAAAGAAACACAGGGTGTGCAAGTTGAATAAGAGTCTTTATAGGATGAAACAAGCGCCAAGGGTGGTACAACAAGTTTGACTCATTCATGAGGAGTCAAACGTACACAAAGGCTTTTTCAGATTTATGTGTATACTATAAGAAATTATCTAACAATAATTTTATCATTTTGTTGGTATATGTGGATGACATGCTAATTGTAAGAAAAGATAAGAAGTTGATTGCCAAGTTGATGGAAGATTATTTTCTAGTCATTTGACATGAAAGACTTGGGTCCAAACGACAAATTCTAAGAATGGAGATTGTCCGAGATAGGACAAATCAAAAGTTGTTGTTGTCACAAACGAAGTACATTGAATGTGTGCTTAAACGCTTCAACATGATGAGTGCTAACCCAGTTAGCACGCCTCTTGCTGGTCATATGAAGTTGAACAAGACAATGTGTCCTACAACAAATAAAGATAAAGAAAGTATGACTAAAGTTTCATATTCCTCTGCCATCGGGAGCCTGATGTATGCAATAGTATATACCAGACCTGATATTGCTCATGCTGTCGGTATTGTTAGCAGGTTTCTTGATAATCCCGAAAAAGAAAATTGGGAAACTGTGAAGTGGATACTTAGGTATCTAAAAGGAACCTCGGATGAATGCCTGTGTTTTGGGAGATCAGATCCAGTCTTGAAAGACTATACCGATATTGATATGGCCGGTAATACTGATAATAAAAAATCCACTACTGCATATCTATTTACTTTTTCAGGGGGAGCTATATCATGGTAGTCTAAATTGCAGAAGTGCGTTGCACTTTTAACAACTGAAGTAGAGTACATTGCCGCTATAGAAGCTGGCAAGAAGATGGTATGGTTCAAGCGGTTTTTTCAAGAGCTGGAATTACATCAAAAGGAGTATGTCATCTATTGTGATAGTCAAAGTGTAATAGACTTGAGCAAGAACTCCATGTACCATGCAAAAATAAAGCATATCGATGTGAGATATCATTGGATTCGTGAGCAGGTGGAGAACGAATCTTTATAGGTCAAAAAGATTCACACGAGTGAAAATCATGCGGATATGTTGACCAAGACGATACCAAGAGACAAGTTCGAGCGATGCAAAGAACTTGTCGAAATGAGCTCTATATGAGAAACTAGAGATACCTCCTCCAGGTACATGGGATTGGAGGGGGAGATTTGATGGGTCCATTCCATGTGAAAGGAAGACACTTCCTTTGGCTTTGAAATGTTAAGCCAACTAAAGGAATAGTAAGGAAGATTTTATGGCAAATCATTCATTGGTTTCACAATATAATATTTGACTTTTGCCATTAACATGACATCATTGAAGCAATCCTAAGCACTATAAATAGGTGTTTTGCTCTCAATTGTTAAACACACCAAAAACAGATAGAGTAAGAGAGAGTTCACAGAGTAAGAAGAAAAATACTCTGTGAGGAAAAATATAGAGAGTTTGAGCGGTATTATAGTGAGGTAGAAAAATTAAAAGAGGGTTATTTCTTTTGAGTGTTTAGTGGTCTTGGAGTATTTTACTCGGTACCACAAATTGTAAAATCCTTGCTATAGTGAAATCAGTTGCTCCTTTCGGGCCGTGATTTTTTTTTTCCTTTATTTAGAAGGGGTTTCCACGTAAAATCTGGTGTCATTGTTTCTCTTATTATTGTCGTCGGTTATTGTATTTTAGTAATCCGTATTTATTACAGTCGTATACCGTGAATATTATTTCTGTGGGGTGAATTTTTCCAAACATTTATCTCTTCCCTTGAAACAAAAGACATTTGAAAAGATCAGTCATTCTCATGCCAGAATAACAATTGATATGAAGTTGATTGAAAAGAAACAAAAAAAACTAAGCAATCTGACATTGCAAGTTCAAATTTTACATGCTAAAAGACCGAAAGCATGACAAGAAACCTTAAGGAAAATCCCATTACATTCCGAACTCAAAACTAAACAAAGAAACAACCTATCTTCTAATAGAAAAAAATGAAATCCCTAAACAATTCAAGATAGTCATGGGGACTTTCAGTTCATATAATTGGAAGCCCATTTAATGAGTTTTAAGTCCAAGAAAGACACGTCCGCGAATGCTTCCACTTTAGAGTTTAGTCCCATTTGCAACTATGGCCATTGTTCCTCTTTGAGGAAGATAGTGATAACCTCCAATTGCCCATAGTTAGTTATTTCAAGAGTTCATCACAGCATTTTTTTGTAATTAGAAGCTTGCTACACTCGTAAATTGCAGATAATGTCATATGAAAATTTCAAGGACGACCATGATCTTGATCTTCCATTTCTTCAAGTATAACATACTTAGCAGCTCCATTTCCTAAAGGCATTTCATCTTCACCTGTGCAGCTACCTCTTTGTAATTTGTCGTACCTGAGGAGCGAAAGTGTAAAACGACTTCATTACATGGCGTACGTACCACCATCTCAACAATTCAAAAGTTCCACAGTATAGCAGAAAGCAAAAAAACATTTCTCTGGATCACAAAAGAAATCTAGTGAAAATGAGAGAGCTACCTAGCAGCTTTAGGTCATAGACATCTAAGTACTTCGGGTCTCCAACATTATCATCATTTGGTCAAGTAACTATATGTTTTCAACAAAGGAATATCTAATCAAAACCATTTTCCAACTATGAACACATAGCCACACATAGCCAAGGATCAACCGCTTTTGTCAAGTTAACATCAGTATGCTTCAAATGGCTACCAAAGTCCCGTTTGCGATTAAAAATGGGCCGTATCAACAATTTTTAATTGGACTACAATAGCTTAAGTATGTTGAGATCAAAATAACATGGCGCATGTAGAAGCTAATAAAGACAACTTTGATGATGCTAAATCAGACATAAACAAAAATATATCAAAAGAGACTATTATTTAAAGTGGATCGACATTTATAACCGAGGAAATCAAAAAACTAAAACGTTTGACATATAAAGGAGATTTATTTCTTCTAGGAGTCTTTTTCCCTTCCTTCAAGAAAAATAATCCTAATAGATTAAAAATTCAAGGCAAAATACTAACAAAGTATATATATGTTTCTTTTAAATGATGGCCTCATGGCTGAAATAATTATTTAGAAACTAGCACCTATGCCAGATAAGTTTAGTTAATTAGCTTTTCCTTAATTCCCGTCGAGATTCTCTCCCCTAGTGCGGCTACAACGACTCTTTGTCTCTTGGCTTGATCTTAGTCGGTATTGGTATTGGTCGGTCTCTGGGTCTCGAGCTCGGTATTGATCGGTCTCTGGATCTTGAGCTCGATAACACCACTTCACATCATAGCTCGATATTGACTCGAGCTCGGTATTGATCGGTCCCTGAATCTTGAGCTCGGTAACCCTGCTTCACATCTTATTTCGATATTGTAATGACGACCCTCGGTCCATCATGTTCCAATCTTGACTAATTACACGAAGGGCAAACTCAGTTTTGAACGTATACAGATAGTCTCCTCGTTTCTCGGAAAGAATGTGGCGAGAAACGATATGATTTTATAACTTTTGACTAGATACACACTGACGTCTGCATCGAGCCCGATTATGACGTATGTGACAAATGTCCCGCCGGTCCAATTATCAAGATATTAAATGCGCGTCAGACGATGGTCGACCACTGCCAATTTTTAACTGTCACTGTGAAATCTATAAATAGCCCCCTTTTTCATCATTTCAAACCTTTACCTTCAAATATTTTCATTCCAACCTTCACAGTTCTTCTCCTTCTCCACAGTTCTCTATTTCCAATTTTAGAAATTTCTTTGCTTGTTCTTCACCAAACACCAAAATATTCCAATTTCCCATCTTCTTTGTTCTTGAAAATTTAGATGGCCAAGATATCTAAAACCGTTCCTCAGAAAGAGGTTGCTTCCTCTTCTCGGCCGGTCGGTGAGAAACCGGTGGTGGAGCCACGTCTCGAAGAACTCGTTCCTGGGGGATGTGTTATCGATTCCGACTTTATGGTCGAGAAACCCTCATCGGTTGCTGGTCGATGTGAGCCGGTATCGAGATATATATGCTCGATACCCCAAAGCCTTATTGATTTGGTGAAGAACGATTGTGGTTGGGAAAACAAAGAAGTTGTGATACCAGCACCGGTGGAAGCGATCATTACCCACGTGGAAGGGTACTTGAGTGTTTACAGTTATCCTTTTACGCTGGGTCCCCTCGATCCGGTCATCATCTACTTCTGCAAGAAGTACCAGGTGACCCTCGGCCAAATACACCCTTCTTTCGGGAGGATTGTAATACTGCTCCGTTTCTTTGTGAGCAAAATCGACGGGCTTCCTTTCACCCTCGACAACCTCGTAAGATTATATAGCCCTCGTTTTTACCGAGGTGGGCTGATAAATCTTCAACGCCAGGACACCAAGGCGTTCACCTTGAGCATAGATGAAGATAAAGATCAGGGTTGGATGAGCCGGTTCGTTCGAATGAAGACCTCAGACCTAATCCCACCTGAGAGTGTGCCATTTTCCGAGAAATGGAATATGAACCGTACGTGTGATTCCGTTTTTAGTTTTTGTTGTTTTTACTTCATCTTTTCTTATCAGTGTATTTCTTGACACAACCATTGCTTGGATGCTGAGTGCGGTTCCCCATCTTGAGAACTAGGTCGGGAGTCTGGTTTCGACGTCAACATATGCCGAGCGTGCATGGCGCGATTTGTCAAAAAGGCCGGTGGGAAGCTCGTACTCATAGTAAACCTTCCTCTTTGCTCACCGATCTGTTCAAGTATTTTTTCAGGCATAAGTTTTACTTACTTTTCTTTCTTTGTAGGTCTCGGTAAAGATGCGGTTATGAGATCCCAATCATGTGATGAAGAAGTTTTACCGCCTATCTCAAAACCGAAGAAGGTGATTAAGAGAAAAAGGGCCCTGGACTCCGAGGGTCAAAAACCCAAAAAGAGAGCGGCTCATAAACCCAAGGTGAACATAATCCCTTTGACTATGGAGTCGGTCCTGAGTCTAAGGGATAAAGAATAAGAAGAATAAGAAAGTGATTCTAGGCTGTTGGCCCGTGTACGGACTAGCACCGATAGTCAGAATGCTTCGATATCGGTGGGAGTTGATACTACTCCGACCAGGCTTGATGAGGTCGAGGAGGGGACTTCGACCCAAGTTCCCGAGCTGAGGGGGACGAGGGATATTTTACCTTGGGGCAAAGAGACCGTCGAAGAAGCTACGGATGCCGGTGTGCAAACCGAGCTTGAGGCTCCCCAAGACGGAAGCAGCGCCCAAAGACCTACTCGGGGAAGTAGAGATCGGGGATTTTCCCTCTTTCCCTTCTTTTTCCCAGTCGATAATACGTGACGCTCAAGCTGTGGAGACTTGTCACGGGGAGGGAGCCCATGGAGAGGAGGACCCTTTCCGTGGTTATTTTATTGGGGTAGATAATGTCACCGGCCCGAGTGACTTGGAGGCTCCGAAGAAGAGCTCGAGTGAGGTGGGTGCGCCTTGCCTTTTCAACGAAGCCCAACAGGCCCTGAATCGGGTAAGTTCATACTTTCTTTGCCACTTTTCATACTTGTGTTTTTCTTTCCTTGTATAATATCTTCTTTTTATTTTTGTAGGCTTCTGTGCTTCATCACGAGGCATTTTTCTAATCTCGAGGGGAGCTGAACCAGTACGAAGCCAAAGTTTGAAGGCTTACTGAGGAGAGAGATACCTTAAAGCTTCTCAGTGAGAAGAGAGAAGGAGAAGTAAAAGGACTTTAGGCTGAGCTGGAAGCATCTCGGAAAGAACAAGGTGAGCTGGCCGAGCAGGTAAAAAGAAATCTTTGAATTTAATGATATTGACTCGGGAGTGATGGCTAACAGTTCGGTCCCGCAGGTCGAGAAAAAGTTTGATGTGATTAGGCAACTTTGTGTTGAAGTGGACGTAGTGAGGGCGGAGGCCGAAGAGTGAAAAAAGAACATGGATCGCCTTGCCTCAGAAAATGAGGCCGCCCGAGCTCAACTGGCGTCGACTGAGGCCCAACTCCGAAACTTAAAAGAAAAAGCCTTGGTGCAAGCCAAGAAAATCGAGGAGTTCCAGTCTCGGTTGAGCTCAGCAAATTCTGATCGAGAGAGACTAGTCACAGAACTTGCAGCGACCAAATCAGAGGTCGAGAAAACCATGGCTAATGCTGATGCAATGGTGGCCGCTTATCGATCTAATGCCGAAACTGCTCAGGTTAGAGCAAAGGAAGTTGCTGAGGCTGCTCAGGCTCGAGCAAACTGGGTTGCCAAGCATGATAAATGCCATTCTTGAAGGGAGACTCTCGAAAAGATTCATGCTCGTGGCTTCGATCTTACAGTCAAGATCGAGAAAGCTAAGGAGCTTGAAGATGAAACTAGAGTGTTAGATTTTCCCAATGATGATGATACCGTGAGTATGACATGATCTTAAAGCGAAGGAGGCCTCGAGGGTGAAGATGATTCTCCTGGAGAGGACTAAGTCCTTTAGTATTTTTTGTGTTTTCTTTTAGGACCGTTTTGGTCTTTTGTGGAAAAATTTGATCGGGCCATGGTGCCCTTATAAATGATTTTTGATACATATATATAAAACTTTCTTCCTTCTATAGCTTCTCTTTCACTTTTTTTGTTAATTTACACAAAGGTCAAAAGTTCCTTAGCATGGAATCATTATTTGAAGGTCCGAGATTAAGATAGTGAGGACCGATAGCAGGTACTGTACTCGACCATTTCTTATAGGTGGTCCCCGAGTAAATGTTCGAACTCGAACTGAGGTGGCTTTTAGGCAAGATAGATTCCAAATGAAATAATTTGCTCAAACTTGAAGAGTAGCCTTTAAACTTGATACGTAGTCCCCGATTCGGGGCAATAGTTCGAACTTGAATCAATGTAGCCCTTGGGTTTTGCAGTTGAGTGAGTGTTTGCTCGAGCTCGAAGTAAAAAATAACCCTTAGGCTTTATGGTCGAGCGAGCGTTTTCTCGAACTCGAAGTAAGAGTAGCCCTTAGACTTCATAGTCGAGCGAGTGTTTGCTCGAACTTGAAATGAAAACAGCCCTTAGGCTTTTATGATCGAGTGAGTGTTTGCTCTAAATCGAAGAAAAAAACAGCCTTTAGGATTTATGGTCGAGTGAGCGTTTGTTCGAGCTCGAAGTAAGAGTATCCCTTAGGCTTAATGGTCGAGTGAGTGTTTGCTCGAACTCAAAATGAAAATAGCCCTTAGGCTTTTATGGTCGAGTGAGTGTTTTCTCGAACTCGAAGTAAGAGTAGCCCTTAGGCTTAATGGCCGAGTGAGTGTTTACTCGAACTCGAAATGAAAACAACCCTTAGGCTTTTATGGTCGAGTGAGGGTTTGCTCGAACTTGAAGCAATGTAGCCCTTAGGCTTTGTGGTCGAGTGAGTGTTTGCTCGAACTCGAGTTAAGATAGCCCTTAGGCTTTATAGTCGAGTGAGGATTTGCTCGAACTCGAAGTAAGGTAGCCCTTAAGCTTTGTGATCGAGTGAGTGCTTGCTCGAACTCGAAGTAAAAAACAGTCCTTAGGCTTTATGGTCGAGTGAGTGTTTACTCGAACTCGAGTTAAGGCAGCCTTTAGGCTTTGTAGTCAAGTGAGTGTTTCCTCGAACTCAAAGCAATGTAGCCCTTAGGATTTGTGGTCGAGTGAGTGTTTGCTCGAACTCGAGTTAAGGTAGCCCTTAGGTTTTGTAGTCGAGTGAGGGTTTGCTCGAACTCGAAGCAATGTAACCCTTAGACTTTGTGGTCGAGTGAGTGTTTACTCGAAATAGAAGTAAAAAATAGCCCTTAGGCTTTATGGTCGAGTGAGTGTTTGCTCGAACTCGAGTTAAGGTAACCTTTAGGCTTTGTAGTCGAGTGAGGGTTTGCTCGAACTCGAAGTAAGGTAGCCCTTAGGCTTTGTGATCGAGTGAGTACTTGCTCAAACTCGAAGTAAAAAACAGCCTTTAGGCTTTATGGTCGAGTGAGTATTTGCTCAAACTCGAGTTAAGGTAGCCCTTAGGCTTTGTAGTCAAGTGAGGGTTTGCTCGAATTCGAAGCAATGTAGCCCTTAGGATTTATGGTCGAGTGAGTATTTGCTCGAACTCAAAGTAAGGTAGCCCTTAGGCTCGTTGATATTTTGGATGGCAGTCCCTAATTTATGGGGTAATTATTCAAACTCCGGTCATGGTCGGCCCTCAAGCCTATTTACACAATAGATAGGGAACATGAAGTAGAAGAATCTTTATGAGATAAGAGATATTGGTAAAGAGGAAATTTTTCTTTATAAGTCATATTACATGCATGCGTTCATGTTTTATGCCAGGGCTCGAGTAAACCATGCAGGCATGGTTCATTTGACAATTTGGCCCTTACAAACTTTTCCTATCGAGACCCTGTTTCCATGAAGTAACTTCCTTGCATCGAACTTGATATATTCGAGGGCAATGCCCCCCAGTATTTGAGGTTGATTGCAAAGAGGCCTCGAATACTGTTGAATTGTTCTAAGTTACCTACAATTGTTAGTTTTAAAGCATAAAAAAGAAAAACGAACGGGGGTCATACCTCAACAGTAGTATCACTTTTAGGTGAGTTACATTCCAATTGTTAGGCCCGATAGCCTCGGTGCTTATTTAGGCCTGTCGAAGTCGTTTTTGGTCATAGCCCCTGATGATTTCAACATTGATCATTTCTTCTCTCGTTTCTCACATGGTTCCGATCGGGTCTGCTGCTATTCCGATCTTCATTATATGGCTGATATCAATCCTTGCTTGACCCTGGCCCGCGATCAGTGTCTCTCTTGATTCTTTCGAGGTTCCTGGCTGGATAAATAGACTCCGAAGGGACTCCGAATAGACCATCTTCGACTCTAATTTTCGATTGATACCGATTGTGCACATCGGCCCATGTAGTGGCAGGGTATTCGATCAAGCTCTGCTTCAACTGTCGTGAAGCCATCGAGCTTCGTTCGTTCAGTCCTTGAGTGAAAGCTTGAACAACCCAATCGTCTGGGACCGGTGGTAGATGCATTCGTTCCATTTGGAAACGAGATACGAACTCTCTTAGCATCTCGTTATCCTTTTGCCTTACCTTGAAAAGGTCTGATTTCCTGGTCTCGACCTTTATGGCTCTGGCATGTGCTTTTACGAAAGAATCTGCAAGCATAGTAAAAGAATCGATAGAGTTAGGCGGTAAATTATGATACCATACCATTGCCCCCTTTGACAGAGTTTCCTCGAACTTCTTTAATAATACGGATTCGATCTCGTTGTCTTCTAGATCGTTCCCTTTAATGACACATGTGTAAGAGGGGACATTCGTTGGGGTCGTTCGTCCCATTATATTTAGGAATTTCGGGCATGCAGAACTTCTTGGGGATGGGTTTGGGAGCCGCGCTCGGGGGGAAAGACTTTTGTATGAATTTTTTGGAATCCAAGCCCTTCAATACCGGTGGTGCCCCCGAGATCTGATCGACCCTAGAGTTATATGTTTCTACTTTTTTGTCGTTTGCTTTAATCCTTTTTTCTCCTGACTCAATTCGTTTTGTCAGTTCCTTGAGCATCTTAATAATTTTGGAATTAGTCCCCGATTCTTGTTCATTTGATCTAACTACAACTTGCCCCGTTTCGTGGGTGACTTCTCGGGGTGGACCGGGCTCGGCCCTGCTCGGTGCCTGGGTTTGGCTCTGCAACTGAGCTATTGCTACCTATTGAGCTTAAAACATTTCAAAAATCATACGCAGGTTGATCCCGTCTTTTCCAACATTTTGGGTATTTCGAACTGCAGATCGAGTTCCACCATGAATGTTGTTTTCGGGGTTGAAATTGGTTCGCCTCGATGGCCACATGTGAATTAACGTCAATTGGATCTGCGGCCCGAGTTCCAACGGGATCGACGAGTGGCATTTCATTTCCGGTCGTCAGGTTGTTGTTCTCATCTTGAAGGCCGGCTTCGTTGTCGATAGGTAGGGCCATTAATTGAGAGTTCGTTGTTTTTAACCTGAAATCAAAGACACTTCCAAGAGAAAGTGTAAAATGGTGTGTTTTGCAGAGATTCGTATCAAATAACCATTGTTATCCTTAGCCCCATGGTGAGAGCCAAACTGTTTACCCGAAAAACGGATAGAGTTAAATTTATAAGCGGTTCTAAGGATATGTGTTATAAATTGGTACAAATCGAAAAAATAAGTAAAATTATATCGAATATTGACTGTAAAAAGGGAATGAATAGAAACCAAATTTGAGTAAAGAATGATTGATAAATGAACAAGATGAACCAATGTCCAAAGCCCAGAAAAGGATAATATTAGCTAGATGTTATGTAAATCTCAATAATCTCTGAAATATGAGAGTGTATGAATGTATGGATGTCCTCCTTTACAGAAATGATAGCCACTCTTAATAGAGTGGAAGAATCCTATTTTGGATACAATTAAAAATACATAGTGAGGATCTTATGATAGATTAGTTAATTAGCTTTTCCTTAATTCCCGCCGAGATTCTCTCCCCTAGTACGACTACAACGGCTCTTTGTCTCTTGGCTCGATCTTAGTCGGTCTTGGTATTGGTCGGTCTCTGAGTCTCGAGCTCGATATTGACTCGAGCTCGGTATTGATCGGTCTCTGGATCTTGAGCTCGATAACACCACTTCACATTATAGCTCGATATTAACTCGAGCTCGGTATTGATCGGTCCCTGAATCTTGAGCTCGGTAACCCAACTTCACATCTCATCTCGATATTATAATGACGGCCCTCGGT
Source organism: Nicotiana tabacum (assembly GCF_000715075.1). Classification (NCBI taxonomy): domain Eukaryota; kingdom Viridiplantae; phylum Streptophyta; class Magnoliopsida; order Solanales; family Solanaceae; genus Nicotiana; species Nicotiana tabacum. The sequence continues at coordinate 79,544,928 of NC_134100.1, forward strand.
CCATGATGTTCCAATCTTGACTAATTACATGAAGTGCAAACTCGATTTTGACCGTATACATGATTAATGATTAAAGTGTTAGAATTGTCAAAAGCAGTCCTAAAGGCTATTAGAAGAAAAGAGAGATATTACTTCAGCAATTTTGTTTTTGTAAGTAGTTTCTTTAATGGCATCAAGAAGATGCAGCAGGTACAAAAGAGAAAGATTACTACAGCAATTTTATTATATCCTTTTTGTGACCTTCATGACTAAATTAGCATGAAATCTACATCTAGATAAGAATATTAATATTATTATGAATGGTGAGCAAGGATGTAATATTTACAAACCCGTCACAGTCAGACTTTAGTTCCCAAATGACAATGAAAAACAAAAAGCTAATGAATTTAAGCAAGGGAAGAAGGATCAAAGCCATTAAAATGACACAAAATTAGACTTGCAATCCAGAAAACTACCTAAAACCTTTCTATGGATAGGGAAAAAAATAATCTAAAATTACCACACATAGCAGAGTGTCAGTTTTCATTATATATAAGTTACAGGCTTTCTGTTTGTTTTCTAATTTTGGCACACATGCAGCGTGTGGCATAATGTGGACTCTGTTGAAATGTGAATAAAAAACTTGTTTTCCATTTGTTTACGTTAGTTCATGAACTAGAATATTAATTTAGTACATGTATTAGAGTATGAACATATTGATGTACTACGGAAGATACAATGTCTAGTAGTGTCATCCATGTATCTTGAAAGATGTGAGGTGTGGACTTAATTATTATGTTTACATATAGTATAGGCTAGATACATAAAATATTTCTCCTATAAATAGCCATGTATTCCTAGTCATATAGAGCAAGTCAAGTTGAATAGAAATCATCATTTACTCCACTTTCTTATTTCTGAGTTTTGAGTGTTCTTTTGTATTGTTTTGCTCCCCCAAAATTTCTAACAGACTCTGTATCTTAGCTTAGCAAAGGCATACAATTATCGGCATCATATCATTTAAAATATCAAACAGGGGAGAAACTTGCAGAAATGAAAGAGTCATTGTTACCGGCAGACATATAATAACTGAGGATCAAGCATTGACAATATTAAACAAAAGGTACACATATATATGCTGTGTTTGGTAGTCTAAGAAAGGACTAAATACTAATCTAATTTTAACGTCAGCAAAGAGCCAGTAATCACGAAAATATCTTATTGCTAAAATATGAAGGATTCAGTCACTTACTTGTACCAGTTAAACAAACTGACACCAAACATTATCGTCATGAGACCTAGCCCTTTCATCCAAGTAAACTCATCGTGGAAATAAAAGACAGCAACCTGAACGGGCAGCGGACATAATAATTACCAGCTATTTCAGAAATCGTAGAAAACACAGACTCCAAAACCACAAAAACTTTGCAAATTTTGAAAACTACTCATGATTGAAGCAACCCACATTGTATCTCAGTCTAATGTATTCGAACAGTACAATCTGCTCGAGATAAGGTATTTAAAATACAAGTAAGTTCCATCGTCAGTACATTACTTATATTCTCTTTTTTCAAAGGTCAATCAGTTACATTAATTGTATTCATTAAAATAACTTGGTTTACAGTTCATACCAAGATAGTGACCGCCTCCTTTACAACTCCCGCTATTGTTACTGTTACTGCGCTTGTGATAGACACAAGAATATATTCCGTTAGCACCTGCAGTTAACAAAACATTGCCAGGTAAGCATGAAAAATAGCTATCGCTGTGTACATCCAAGTTCTGTAAGAATTGATAATCGCTTCTAAATCATCTAACCTATTAGAAGGCATCATTCTCTCCAGAAAAAAGATTAAAAATCAAACAGGAAATCCGCAGTAAATTGAACTGACACCGGTCACCTTAGACAAATACATACCATAAAGAAAGCCAAAGTTCCACCAAAGAGCATCAACAAACAACTTCTAGCTATATGCCATGAGCTGTCAAAGTATTTGGTGCTTCCGAATTCATACCACGGATCAAAAATAAGGGACAGCACAGCAGTTGAAAGAGCCATTACTGGCGTAACATAGCTCATTAGTGTGAGCGGATTTTTTAAACCTGGAAATCATGTATGTCATGCACAATTTATTCAAAAACTATAAAGCAAATACTGAATTAACAACTATCAATTTATTCAGAATACTAAAGTGTTGAAGACATACTTAAGTAAATAAAAGTGTGTTCTCTCTAATATCTTAAGTTTTAGATGAATTAGTCACACACTTCAACATGCTATCAGAGCATGCAGGGGTCCTAGGTTTGAGTCTCACCACCACCCGATATCACAAAAAGAATTTTCACGTGCTTGGCTCATAAAAAAGAATCAAGCTCGCATGTGAGGGAGCATGTTGAAGATATAATTAAATAAATAACCGTGTGTTCTCTCTAACAGCTTAAGATTTTAGATGAGATCGTCAAACACTTCAATATGTAGAAGTTATTGATTGCCCTTACCATAGACTTCTTTCTTTATGCCAGTTTTATGCCAGCACGACCAGTTGGATATGGGATTTTGGAGAACAAACACAAAATAGAGAAAGTAAGCAGATATACAATTGAGAAAATAATGAAAGAGAAATCACTGATAACAATGCAACGGATGTCACAAAATCCTACCTGCAGAAGAATCTGAGTCATAGTCCAGCGAAACCCAGACATAACTGCAGCAAGCATAACAAAGACGAATCCCCAAAATTGAAATTCTGTCTCCTTTGCAACTGCATTGTCAGACATATAAAGGTCAGACTTGTCTATCGAACAGATCCAATTAACAGACAACACATTATCCACAAGGTGATAGAAAAAGTGAAACACTCGCGTAAGGAAATTACCTAAGTCGATTAAAATTGATAATGATAGTTGTCAAAAGAACAACACCTTATGCAATCAGTTGAGTTCAACTAAAACTACTACTTTTTCTAGATGTAGATACTACTCATGGTTAAAACCTTAAGTTGCTACATCTCTCAAAATAACCTCTTTCAATCTCATTTGTCATGGTTCTGTCTACTCTTTGTACTAGTGAGTATAGTATTTTTCCTTCCAATAGGCTGCACACTTGAGGCAGTTTGGAAAAAAATGGAAAATTACTTAATCCATCTCTTGCGTCCTATCTTCTGTAGGAGGTACCCGCATCAGTTCCAGTTCCTTTATTTATATTTCTTTGTCCTTTCTTCTTAAATCAAGTATCCATCTTAACTTTCTTATGTTAGCTACTATTTTTGAGTCGACATACTTTGATAAAATGTACCCCGGAAAGAAGGAAAAGGGAAAAATGAGAGTAGCCAAACAGATAATAAGAATGACCAATAGTTTTCTCGAGTCTCCAGAGCCCCATCATACTCTTTTTAAGACAAAGCAACAATTTAACCAAAAATCTGATCATTATAGACTAAAATTCTGAGATCGTCTTTGAAACAATTAACAGTTCATGGGAGAGACAAAGCATGCTAGTCAATCTCTTAGGAGATAAACAATTATAATGTTCATCACAAGATTAGAAACAAGAAATATCGTACTAAAAAGTAAACCTTTTTGCCTATTCACAAGTGAAGGCAGTGGCAAAGTTAGAAATTTCCCCAAGGGTGTTCAAATTTAAAAGAAGTGAACAAAATTCCTGACAAAGGATGTTCAATATGTGTTATATACCTCTAAAATATAATATTTTACCTTTGTACACAGTGTAATTTTTCGACGCTCTTATGACCATGTGGCTTCGCCACTGAGTGAAGGTTATTGGTGCGATTTAAGAATGACGGATGAAGATGAAGACCTTTAATACTTATGCAGTCAAGAGAATAGATACTACAAAAAGGGAAAAAAAACCCAGATAACTACATGCAAGTAAGTGTCGACATACCTGTTAATAGTATTCCAACAGAAATGATCAAGATTATCCCCAGCAGCTTTAAACTCAGAGACTCCAACCTTCCACAAGAAGTTGAGGTTAGACGCTATGCAGACATACAGGTTAGATAGGAGGCCAGTCAAATATATCATATTCATCAAATATAGTTCTTTGGAGAGACAAAAAAGCACAAATATATGATCTGCATGAAATGTTTATCTGTATGAAAGGCAAGTATATAGTATCTACCCTGAAACAGGACTTACTCATATGAATATGATGCTTCAAGAAAAAAATAGTAAATGGAAAGCGATTAGATTTCCCCTCATTTCATCATTTCAGATCACTACAGAATATTGTTCCTCACCCAATTTGTGGCACTTATTCTACCTATATGCGAAAAGGTCGGCCCAAAGATTGCAAAGTCTTCAAATGCCAAAAAAATCAATAATTCTGTTCATTGACAAATAACATCCTTGGATATACATCTATAACACAATGTAAAAAATCAACCAGAAACACGGATGCTTCCCCCCTCCCCCCACCAACAAAATAAAAAATAAAAAGCAGCATAAAAAAAAAGAGACCAGTGATTAAAATTAGTACCTGAAAGCAAACGCGAAGAACAGGAGAAAGATGGGAGATGCAGATTTACACTGCAATGACATAAATTGCCTTTAGGAGTCCAGAAAATTTTACCAGAGTAAGGGAAGGAGGAAACAAAAGTAAGAAAAGAATTATCCTAATTGGTAGTAGACAATTATTTCACTGGCCCTTGAAGTCCTTGACAAACACAATTACTTTAGTGGATTATTAAAATTTCAAGGTACATACATGCAAATTTCTAGAGATCTCAATGAATGTTATGGTTGTGAGTTTCACTACCATGCTTTCTGAGAGCTCAATTTTTGCAGTTCATCACTATTAACAGAAAATATCGGGAAAAACAAATTAAGGAGAAAGAGTTACACACCATAGTGGCAAATGTGACAGAGATGAAAACAAGGGATGCATTGCTGAGGTTGACATCCATTGCCGTTGTGAGAGCTGTCGGTACAACTGCGAAAGGCATACCATCTCATTTTATATACAGAATCAGTTCATTAGAAAGCATTGTCGATATATCAGTTATAAATAGTAAGTGTAACATATGGATCAACTAAGTCACAAGTTGCGGCAAGCCAATTAGCTTTTAGCTTATTGAAGCTGTAAACTCAAAGAGGCACAAACTAGACATAGAGAATTATGGAAGGATCATTTCTAGCCCATTAATGAATCCTACTATCGTCTTTGTTACATTTTATAAATAGCCCTACTGGCAAAGTATATAAACCTATTTTACACATCTTCTGCTCTATTATATTATACGCCTTTCAAATACTTTAACCCTTCCACTCTACCCTGTTCTCCCTTTTCTTTCTCTCTTCTGATTTTGTTCTAAAGGAATTCAGTGTCAGAAAAGTCATTGCATACAATAGCAGATAGTTATAACCACATCGTATTACACAGCAACAGTTATGTTAAAAAGGCTATACTAATCCATGAAGGGGCGAAGGTAGCCTACTGGCTACGGGTTCATTTGAACCTATAAATCTGAACCCATAATTTTAGCAGTATAATGAGTTCAATACTGAAAATCTTAAAAGTTGAACTCATTAAATTTCAATTCTGGATCTGCCTCTGAATCCATGATAATGAATAACATGTATATAATGCCTTCCTTCAACAAATCATGCGGTAATATACTTTAAAGTAAAAGGGCATTGCTATCATAAAGTTACCTCTCAAAGAATAGTCTCTCCAAGACATCATTACTGTAGGTTGAAATCTATGGGACCAGAAGCCAGTAATGGCCTTGGACAAAATTGCTTGCATTGCAAAGTGGACAGTGTTCATCAGTAAAGGAGCAGGGAACTTCCCTAGATGATCGCCGAGAAGAGTTTTATTGTACCTATCCCACAGGTCAATATATGAGACGAACAAAAACATCCACTACTAAAAACAAAAGAAATTAGCGACAAATTCTGTAGCTAAACAATATCATCCGCCACTAATCCTATTTAGCGACGAATTATCAAAAAAATTTGTTAGCTAAGAGCGATTTAGTGACATATTAGCGACGGAGTTCGTAGCTAATTCCAGTTATTTTTAGTATTGATCCTTGAAGCTTCAATACACAAAGACAACAATAACTATGCTTTCCAAACAAAGTTGGGGTCGGCGATATGAATCCTCACTGACCATGTTTCCCATCTAAAAATGAAAAGTACTAGAAGTTCTCTATATTTCCTACTGGCATAAGAATTTCTAATAGGACTAAGAGACTCCTAGAATGCATAGGACCTAAAGTAAACATATAAACATGACTAAAATATTTGACATTTGAATACACATCAATTGGAAAAATACAAGAATACAATGAAATTCAGTACTTACAATGTCAAGAACAAACTGACACTATACCATACAAGTATGAAGAAAAATGTCTTCAACATATCAACTTCTGAACTAGCAGCATTCTTTGAAATTGACTGTGGCGTATCATGGTAATCCGAGAACACTGAGTGATCGCCATCATCATCGCCATCATCACCATCAACATCATCGACAGATCCTCGATGACTCGAGGAACCATTCTCTACCTCAAATGGAACATACCTATCTTCTCCACTCCCTACAGAGTTACTACCAAAATCACCACCACCCCTCATTCTATGCTTAAAATTACTACTACATTGGTTTGTCTCAGTGCCTATAGATACAAAATCAAAGTCCTCTACACCAAGATTATGTCTATTGACTAATTGAGCTGAATGAAGAGTGCCATTTTCATCAAACCAACCTGAAAAAGAAGGGTCCCTATGACAACCTGAAGCTGAATCTTTACTCCATAAGTTGTCACTTCTACTACTCTCCTCAATATTCTCTTTACTCAAATCACTCTCCACCATCTCTATATAACATGTTTTTTCAATGGTCTATTTGGCATTATCTTGTTAATTCAGTCATAAAGGCAAGGCTAAAAATTCTTGAAATATCACATTAACGTTTAAAATCTTTTAATAATATGAGGAATTTAAATTCTTGAAATTGGTAAAAATTGTATAAAATGGAATGTGTCAAACAATTTGCAACAGTAAAAATCACAACTGATGATGGAATTTCACGTTGAATCTAAACGAAGAATTCCCATCTTATGCACAAGATTTGCACAATGTAAGTCTTATTGATCCCAAAAAAAAGGATAGATAGGGATCAAACGTCATGCATGTTAATGAATGCAATTACACAAAGCATCAATGAAGATTAAAGATGAAGACATGCAAAGAAGATCATAATCAGAAAATGAAGCTTGCGATTTGATCCGTTAATTTCCGTTAGGTGGAAGAGAGAGAGAGAGAGAGAGAGAGAGAGAGATGGGTCCTGTATTTTAATTTCTCTTAGTAAATTTTTGTTGACATGTTCCAAATATTTTTTTATACTCCCAACTTTAATACAGAATATTTATTTCCGACTTTGATTGAATATTATCTAAAGGCCTAATAAATTGAAACGGGGGAAGTGATACATATTACATAAGATTTGTGCCTGAAATTACAAAGGCATCAAAACAACATTTGCTGCTACTTGTACTTCTGTCTTGTATTTACAAAATGGAGCATCCAAAATTACCAGCAAGAAATATATAATTTTTACAACTAAACGATTATTTTTAACAATCAATATACAAGACAATGTTATTATGAGTTAAACGACATGCTTATTCCATGCCATAATTATAACTTGTCATTTAGCTAATTCTTGTATTAAATTGTCCGTCCGCTCTATAATTCCATGCTTATTTGCTACTTGTCTCTTATTGCTTTTCTTGCCTATCTAAATTGTCCTATATCTTGTTTGTCTTGTAATTTCATAATATTTATTGCCTCCAATTATGTAGTTTCACTAGTATGATTTGTTAGATGGGTAGATATCGTGGAGTTTGTAAAGTTGAGACATTTGAGTTGTTCGAGATTCTTTGATTATCATGTCATTCTCCATAGTTTCGAACATTTACTCTCTTGATGTAGAATTTCTTGTAAATTTTGGTTGTTGACTTGCTATTGTTGATCGAAATTATTTCGGGAGCGAGTTGCACGCCATAACAGAAATTGAAAGGTAATAAATTAAAATGGCGGAATAAGGACGGATTATGATATTGACGAATGATGATATGGTGGGATCGGGTTGCGCGCCACAACAAATTGTTTAAAGTTAAAATTGTAGGACCGGGTTGCACGCCGCAATTAATTTTTTAAACTTATATTTGTTTGTGATTGTTGGATTGGCCTTGGTATTTGAGATGAGTTTATGTGACTTGTTATTCTCAGCTCTTTGGTAGTTGGATTTTGAATTTGTTGTTATGGAGTAACTGTTTCACTTCTGTTCCTGTCTTTCTCTTGTTATTATTGTTGCGTACATGTTATTGCAGGTGACCTGCCTTAGCTTTATCACTACTTCGTCGACGTTAGGCTCGTCACTTACATAGTACATGGGGTCGGTTGTACTCATACTACACTCTGCACTTCTTGTGTAGATACCAGAGTTGGTCCCAACTGCGTTCAGTAGACTTGCTCAGATCTAACTATCAGTGGAGAAGGTATAGATGCACGACGTCCGCAGTCCTGAAGTCCCATTTTATTTTATTTTAGTTGTTTATTTTGATTTAGACAGTTATGTTTATTTCATACCATTATCTGTAGTGTTCTAGACGCTCATGTATTCGTGACACCAGTTTCAGAATTTGTATTGGATATCGCGGTGTATTAGTTTATTTACTGTATTTCAGACTATTCAGCTTTATTATTATTATTTAATTTGAAAATCGTTAAAAATGGTTAATAGATATATCTAACATTGGCTTGGCTAGCAAGTGAAATGTTAGGCACCATCACCTTCCCGAGGGTGGGAATTATGAGTCGTGACAAATTGGTATCAGAGCACTAGGTTTCCTAGGTCTCACGAGTCATGAGCAAACTTAATAGAGTCTGGAGGATCGGTACAGAGATGTATGTACTTATCTTCCAAAGGCTATGGAGTTTTAGGGAAAAATTTATTTTTGCGATTTTATTCTATCATTGATGATTAAACTATTCTATTCATGTTCTCTCGGAGATGGTGAGAACACACACAACATCAGCAGCCGGATAGAGGCCGGAGCCCCTTGTGGCAACTACTATCAGGGGCAGAGGTCGAGCCAGAGGTCGCGACAGATGTAGAGCTCAGTCTAGAGCTCTAGAAGCAACACCCGTAGTGGAGCCTCAAATTTATCATAAGGAGGAGGCCCCGGCTTAGACTGTATCCATCGGACCAGCTCAGGTCCCGAAGATATTCATAGCCACTCTAGTGCTTCAAGGTGGTCTAGTCCGCTTGGTGGGCCTTATGGAGAGTGTGGCCCAGACCGACGCACTTCCAGTGGCACCAATCATCTCTTAAGCTGGGGAAGGAGCACAGACTCTCGCTACTCACACCCCGGAGCAGGTGGCTCCCCTATATAAGACTCCAACATCCCAACCAGTTGGGGTAGTTCAGCCGGTTGTTGTGGCACAGGACGGGGCTAGGGCCACTATGTCTTTTGAGGCCTTGTTGAGGTTGGATAAGTTAACCAAGCTCTTTCTTGTTCATTTCAGTGGTGCACCTTCTAAGGACCCACATTATTACTTGGACTGTTGTCACGAGGTGTTGCACAACATGGGTATTGTTGAGACTAATGGGGTCGACTTTGTAGTGTTCCAGATTACCGGTTCTACCAAGAGATAGTAGAGATTTTACATGTTGGCCAAGCCAGTTGATTCGCCTACACTTACCTGGGATCAGTTCTCACAGTTATTTCTAGAGAAGTTCATTCCTTTCACTATGAGAGAGAATTACCACAGGCAGTTTGAGCGTCTTCAGCAGGATAGCATGACCGTCACCTAGTATGAGACTCGATTTGTGGACCTAGCTCGCCATGCCATTGTTTTACTCCCTACTGAGAGGGAGAGTGAGGAGATTCATTGATGGAATCACCTTCAGTATTAGGCTACAGATGGCCAAAGAGACTTGGGACTACATTTCTTTCTAGAGGGCCATAAATATTACTAGACAGATCGAGATGGTTCGTGGTCAGGAGAGGGGGCCAGTGTCTGATAAGAGGCCTCGTAATTTTGGTGGTTTCTGTGGTACCTCATATGGAGGAATGGTTTCTTTAGGTAGAGGCTATCCTCTTAGTCCGATTCAATCAGCTCTTCAAGTAGCCCACAATGATTTGACGGTCGTGGTTCTTATGGGTCTCGTCTTGAGCAACCAACATTCAATGCACATTCAGCTCCTATCCATGCACCACCGCTTCCGAGTTACTACATCGGCTATTCAGTCTGTTAGGGTCAGTCTCCATTTCAGCAGCCTCACCAGTCGAGAGAGTGCTTTGAGTGTAGGGGCATAGGTCACATCAGGAGGTATTGCCCTAGATTGTCAAGTAGCAGACCTCAGCAAAGTTCTCGTGCCATCATGCCGGCACCAGTTGCTCCACTGCCAGCACAGTCAGCTAGAGGCGGGGGTCAGATCGTTAGAGGTGGAGGCCAGCCAGCTAGAGGTTGCTCGAGGGGTGGAGGTCAGAGTGGTAGGGCCCAGCCCTATTTTTATGCATTCCCAACTAGGCTTGAGGTTTAGTCATATGACGCTATTATCATAGGTATTGTTCTAGTTTTCCATAGAGATGCTTCAGTTCTATTTTATCCGAGCTCTATTTATTCCTACTTGTCATCATCCTATTTTGCTTCATATTTGATTGTGCCTCATGATTCTTTGAGTGCTCATGTATATGTGTCCACGTCTGTGGGAGATTCTATTATTGTAGATCGCGTTTATCGCTCGTGTGTGGTTTTTATCGGGAGCCTTGAGACTAGTCTAGATCTCCTCCTTTTTGATATGGTGGACTTTGATGTTATCTTGGGTATGGATTGGTTGTCATCTTACCATACTATATTGGACTGTCACGCCAAGACGGTGACCTTGTCCATGCCGGGATTGCCCCGATTAGAGTAGAGGGGGACTCATGGCCGTTCTACTAGCAAGGTCATTTCTTATGTGAAGGCTAGACATATGGTTGAGAAGAGGTGTCTAGCATATTTGGCCTATGTTCATGATTCGAGTGCAGAGGTTCCTTCCATGTATTCAGTACCTATTGTGCGTGAGTTTCTGGAGGTGTTCCCCGTAGATCTGTCGGGGATGCCAATCGACATGGATATTGACTTCTGTATTGATTTGGCCCTGGGCACTCAGCCCATTTCTATTCCATCATACTGTATGGTACCATCTGAGTTGAAGGAACTGAAGGAGAAGTTGCAGGATTTGCTTGATAAGGGATTTATTAGAAGGAGGAGAAGTTGCGCCCGTGTTTTTCGTGAAGAAGAAGGATTGTTCGATGAGGATGTGTATAGATTATCAGCAAAGCCACTATCAAGAACATGTATCCGTTGTCGAGGATTGATGACTTATTTGATTAGCTTCAGGGTGCCAAAGTATTTGCAAAGATTGATTTGCGATCTGGCTACCGTTAGTTGAATTAGGGCATCAGATGTCCTTATGACAGCTTTTTGGACTCGGTATGGGCATTATGAGTTCCTAGTGATGTCATTTGGGTTGACAAATGCCCCATCAACATTCATGGATTTGGTGAACCGGGTATTCAGCCCCTACTTGGATTCTTTTGTGATCGTATTCATTTATGATATCTTGATCTACTCCTGCAGTCGGGAGGAGCATGAGAAGCATCTTAGAGTTGTACTTCATACTCTAAAAGATAGTCAGTTATATGCCAAGTTTTCAAAGTGTGAGTTTTGGTTGGACTCAGTCACCTTTTTGGGGCATGTTGTATCTACATAGGGCATTAAAGTGGATCCTAAGAAGATTGAGGCAGTTCAAAACTGGCCTAAATCTACTTTAGCTACAGAGCTTCCTGGGTTTGGCGGGTTATTATTGCCGGTTCGTAGAGGAATTTTCATCCATAGCAGCCCTATTAACTAGCTTGACCTAGAAGGGTGCTCCATTCAGGTGGTCGGATGTTTGTGAGATGAGCTTTCAGAAGCTCAAGAATGCTTTGATCATGACGCCAGTGTTAGTGTTACCTACAAGATCAGGATCCTACATGGTGTATTGTGATGCATCACGTATCGGGATCGTTGCAGTATTGATGCAGGACGACATGGTGATTGCATATGTATCACGACAATTGAAGGTTCATGAAAAGAGTTACCATGTTCATGACTTAGAGTAAGCATCCATTGTTCATGCACTAAAGATTTAGAGTCATTACCTCTACGACGTGTCGTGTGAGGTATTCATGGATCATCGGGGTACGGAGGTGTTTGGAGTTGCTAAAAGACTATAATATCACCATTTTGTATCATCTTGGGAAGGCCAATCTGGTGGTCGATGCCTTGAGTATAAAGGCTGTGAGTATGTGTAGCTTGCGTATATTCCTGTTGGTGAGAGGCCGCTAGCATCAGATGTTCAAGCTTTGGCCAACTAGTTCGTGTGGTTAGATATTTCAGAGCCTAGTCGGGTTCTTCCTTACACGGTTTCTCAGTCTTCCTTGTATGAACACATCAGAGAGCGTCAGTATGATGACCCATATTTTTTTGTCCTTAAGGACACAGTGTGGCATGGCGATGCCAGGAAGGTTACCATCAGAGATGATAGGGATTTGCGAATACAGGGTCGGGTTTGTGTGCCCAATGTGGATGGGCTTTGTGAGTTGATTCTTGAGGAGGCCCACAATTTGCGGTAATCCATTCATCTGGGTGCCGCTAAGATGTACCAGGATTTTATGCAGCACTATTGGTGGATAAGGATGGAAAAGGATATAGTTGCATATGTAGCTCGGTGTTTGAATTTCCAGCAGGTATAGTATGAGCATCAGAGGCCTGGTGGTTTGCTTCAGAGGCTGGACATTCCTGAGTGAAAGTGGGGAGCGTATTACCATGGATTTTGTTGTTGGGCTCTCACAGACTCAGAAAAAATTCGATATTGCATGGGTGATTGTGGATAGGTTGACAAAGTTGGCGCATTTCATTCCTGTAGTTACCTATTCTTTAGAGCGGTTGGCTAAAATCTATATCCGCGAGATTGTTCGACTACATGGTGTGCCGATATCTATCATTTTTGATAGGGGCACACCGTTCACATCGCACTTTTGGATGGTCATACAACGTAAGTTAGGCACATGGGTTGAGTTGTGTAAAACATTTCAACCCCAGACGGACGTACAGTCCGAGCACAACATTCAGATATTGGAGGATATGCTTTGTGCCTGTGTCATAGACTTCGGGGGTTCTTGAGATCAGTTCTTGCCGCTTGCGGAGTTTGCCTACAACAACAGCTACCAATCGAGTATTCAAATATCTCCATATGAGGCATTATATGGGAGGTAGTGTCATTCGCCAGTTGGTTGGTTTGAGTCGGGAGAGGCTCGGTTGTTGGGCACCGATTTAGTTTAAGATGCCTTGGAAAAGGTCAAGATGATTCAGGAGCTACTTCGTACAGCTCAGTCTAGGTAGAAGAGTTATGCCAGTCATAGAGTTTGTGATGTTGCATTCATGGTTGGAGAGAGGGTATTGCTCTGGGTTTCACCCATGAAGGGTGTGATGAGGTTCAGAAAAAGGGTTAGTTAAGCCCTAGGTACATCAGACCTTTTCAAATTCTTGAGAGAGTGGGTGAGGTGGCCTACATGCTTGCCTTGCCACCTTGTTTATCCATAGTCCATCCGGTGTTCCATGTGTCCATGCTCCTGAAGTATCATGGCGATCCGTCCCATTTGTTAGATTTCAGCTCAATCCAATTAGACAAGAATTTAACTTATGAGGAGGCGCCGGTGGCTATTCTAGCCTGGCAAGTCCGGAAGTTGATGTCAAAAATTTATCCTTCAGTTCGAGTGCAGTGGAGAGGTCAGCCGATGGAGGAAGCTATGTGGAACTCCGAGTCCAATATGCACCCCCACCTTTTCACCAGTTCAGGTACTTTTCTATGTCTGTTCGAGGATGAACGTTTGTTTTATATGGGGAGAATGTGATGACCCGATAGGTCATTTAGAGATTTAGCCTCTATTCCCATGTTCTGAGACCCCGATTTACTTTGTTTAGAGTTCCTCGATTTGCGTGCATATTTCGTGTTTTGTTCCACAAAATTTTTATGTGCAAAATTGAAGAAATGTGAATTTTTGTCTTTAAAATGACTTGAGTTGACTAAGGTCAACATTTTGTGTAAACGGACCCAGATCAGTATTTTGACGGTTTCGGTGGGTCTGTATCATGATTTGGGACTTGGACGTATGCCCGGAATTTATTTCGGAAGTCCCTAACTTGTTTTGACTCATTTTGCCGAAAACTAGCATTTTTTGAAAATTGAAGAATTACTAAGTTTGACCGTAAGTTGACTTCTTAGCTAACGGGTTCAAATTTTGATGTTAAAACTTGAAATATTTCTGTATTGCTATTTGACACTTGTCTGCAAAATTTGGTTCAATTCGGAATTCACTTGACATGATTCGGACGCTTAAACTTGATTCTAGTGTTCTTGAGTTTCACTTTAAAAGTTCATTCTTTTTGAGGATTGATTTGTAGATTCGGATGTTATTTTGGTAATTTAATTGCGCGCGCAAGTTCGTATGATGCTATAACACTTGTGTGCGTGTTTGGTTTGGATCCCGAGGGGCTCGGGTGAGTTTCAGACGTGTTTCAGATGAGTTTGGTTAAGGTTGGAATAGCTGGTGTTGGTGCTCTGCTGCAGATCTCGCATTTGCGAGGTCTGGCTCGCAATTACGGGCCTCGCTTTTGGGAACATGTGTTCGAATTTTTGTCTCAGTGTGTTGCAGGGTAACCTTCACATTTGCGAAGGATTGGTCCGCATTTGCAAAGGCTGGGAGTTCGCATTTGCGACTTATATGGCTCTGAGACAGGGTTCGCATTTACGACCCTTGTCTCGCATTTGCGATGTTCGTAATTGTGATATCTGCAGCTGGGTAAAAGATGGGGGAAACGAGACATAGCTTATTTCTCACAATCTCTCAACCCTAAACACCCTAGAGGCGATTTTCCAAGAGACTTTTCTTCCTAAATTCATTGGTAAGTGACTTTAATCCATTTCTTTTCAATTACCCATTATGATTCATGAGATTTCAACATCAAACTTAGGATTTACATGGTAGAAATTAGGGATTTGGGTAGAATTTGGGGATTTATGTAAAATTGTGATTTAGACCTCGAATTGGGGTCGGATTTCGAAACAAATCACATAACTGGGCTCGGGGGTGAATGGGTAATCGGGTTTTGGTTGGAATCTCGATTTTGACCAAGAGGGCCCGGGGTTAACTTTTGTTGACTTTTTAAAAAATGACCGAAATTGAACCTCATTCATTTGTGGGTAGTTTCTAAAGCTTATTTTGAATCATTTGGTTAACAATTTGCTAGATTTGGTTGGTTTGGAGGCTTGTTCAAAAGGCAAGGCCATGATTGATTTAATGCTTGAGTTGTAGAGTGAGGTAAGTGTTGAGTCTAACCTTGATTTGAGGGAATTAGGAACCCTTGAACTACATGTTATGTGAATTACATGTAAAACAGAAAATATGCGAGGTGACAAATGTATATGCACCGTTGTGCTACTTGCTTTCATGTTTTCGTTGCTTCGTAGCATATCTTGCTACATGCCTTAGTTGTTACATGCGTATCATATCCGAGATTCTTTTATTAACATGTCATTCTCCATGGTTTCGAATATTTACTGTCTTGATGTGGAATTTCTTGTAAATTTTGGTTGTTGACTTGATATTGTTGATCAAAATTGTTTGGGGAGCGGGTTGCACGCCGCAACAAAAATTAAAAGGTAATGAATTGAAATGGCAGAATAATGACGGATTAAGATAGTGACAGATGATGATATGGTGGGATTGGGTTGCGTGCCACAACGGATTGTATAAATTTGATATTGGGGGATCGGGTTGCACGTCGTAACGGATTGTTTAAACTTATATTTGTTTGTGACTGTTGGATTGACCTTGGTATTCGAGATGAGTTTATGTGACTTGTTTCTGGGCTCTCTAGTAGTTGGATTTTGAGTTTGTTGTTATGGAGTAACTGTTTCACTTCCACTCTTATCTTTTATGTTATTATTTTTGTTGCATATATGTTATTGTAGGTGACCCTCCTTAGCCTCATCACTACTCCGTCAAGGCTAGGCTCGCCACTTACAGAGTACATGGGGACGGTTGTGCTCCTACTACATGTTGCATTTCTTGTGCAGATAGCAGAGTTGGTCCCAGTTGCGTTGAGTAGACTTGATCGGATCTAGCTATCAGTGGAGACTTGAGGTATAGCTGCACGACGTCCGTAACCCTGAAGTCCCCTTCTACTTGAGGGACTTAGGTGAGTTTCAAACGCGTTTCTGATGAGTTTTGTTAATGTTGGAATAGCTGGTGTTGGTGCTCTGCTGCAGATCTCACATTTGTAAGGCATGGCTCATAATAGTGAGCCTTGCGTTTGCGAACAAGTGTTTGCATTTGCGAGCATGGGATGGAATGGGTGTCCTCGCATTTGCAAGAAAAATGTTCGCAATTGCGAATAAACAATGGTCGCTTTTGCGAGACAGAGTCGCATTTGCGATTCCAGTGTGTTCCTAGGTAACCTTCATATTTGCGAAGGACTGGTTCGCATTTGCAAAAGCTGGGAGTTTGCATTTGCGATTTTTCTGGCTCTAAGATAGGGTTCGCATTTGCGACCTTTGTCTCGCATTTGCAGTGTTCGCAATTGCTAACAAAACATCGCAATTGTGATATCTGCAACTGGGTAAAAGAGGGGGAAAACGAGACTTATCTCATTTCTCACAATCTCTCAACCCTAAACACCCCAGAGGTGATTTTCCAAGAGACTTTTCTTCCTAAATTCATTGATAAGTGACTTTAAGCTATTTATTTTCAATTACCCATTACATTTCATGAGATTTTCACATCGAACTTAGGATTTCCATGGTAGAAATTAGGGATTTAAGTAGAATTTGGGAATTTTACAAAATTATGATTTAGACTTCGAATTGGGGTTCAATTTCGAAACAAATCACATAACATGGTTTAAGGGTGAATGGGTAATCAGGTTTTGATCCGAATCTTAATTTTGACCAAGTGGGCCCGGGGTTAACTTTTGTTGATTTTTTCAAAAATGACCTAAATTGAACCTTTTTCATTTGTAGATAGTTTCTAAAGTTTATTTTGAATCATTTCGTTAACAATTTGCTAGATTTGGTTAGTTTGGAGGCTTGGTCAAAAGGCAAGGTCGTGATTGATTGATTGATTGAGTTGTAGAGTGAGGTAAGTGTTGGGTCTAACCTTGATTTGAGGGAATTAGGAACCCTTGAACTACATGGTATGTGAATTATGTGTGAAACAGAGTATATGCGAGGTGACGAGTATATCTGTGTCGTTGTGTTACTTTCTTCCATGTTTTCGTTGTTTCGTAGCATATCTTGTTACATACCTTAATTTCTACATGCTTGTTTGACTTCCATGCCATAATTGTTACTTGTCATTTAGCTACTTCTTGTATTAAATTGTTCGTCCATTCTATAATTCCATGCTTATCTGCTACTTATCTCTTATTGCTTTTCTTGCATATCTAAATTGTACTATGTCTTGCTTGTCTTATAATTTCGTAATATTTATCGCCTACAATTATGTAGTTTCATTAGTATGATTTTTTAGATGGGTAGATATCGTGGAGTTTGTAAAGATGAGACATTTGAATTGTTCGAGATTCTTTTATTATCATGTCATTCTCCATGGTTTCGAACATTTACTCTCTTGATGTAGAATTACATATAAATTTTGGTGGTTGACTTGCTATTGTTGATCGAAATTGTTTCGGGAGCGAGTTGCACGCCGTAACAGAAATTGAAAGGTAATAAATTAAAATAGCGAAATAAGGACGGATTATGATATTGACGGATGATGATATGGTGGCATCAAGTTGTATGCCACAACAAATTGTTTAAAGTTGATATTGTGGGATCGGGTATCACGCCGCAACTAATTGTTTAAACTTATATTTGTTTGTGACTGTTGGATTGACCTTGGTATTCGAGATGAGTTTATGTGACTTGTTATTCTCGGCTCTCTGGTAGTTGGATTTTGAGTTTGTTGTTATGGAGTAACGGTTTCACTTCTGCTCATGTCTTTTATGCTGTTATTATTGTCGCGCACATGTTATTGTAGGTAACCCGCCTTAGCCTTATCACTACTTCATCGAGTTTTGGCTTGGCACTTACAGAGTACATGTGGTTGGTTGTACTCATACTACACTCTGCACTTCCTGTGTAGATATCAGAGTTGGTCCCAACTGCGTTCAGTAGACTTGCTCGGATCTAGCTATCAGTGGAGACTTGAGGTATAGCTGCACGACGTCTGCAGCCCTGAAGTCCCCTTGTACTTCATTTTAGCTGTTTATTTTGATTCAGAAAGTTATGTTTATTTCAGACAATTATCTGTAGTATTCTAGACGCTCATGTAATTGTGACACCAGTTCCGGGATTTGTATTGATTATCGTGGTGTATTAGTTTATTTACTCTATTTCAGACTATTCAGCTTTATTATTGTCATTTAATTTAGAAATCGTTAAAAATTGTTAATAGATATATCTAACATTGGCTTGCCTAGCAAGTGAAATATTAGGCACCATCACGGGTTGTGACAAATTGGTATCAAAGCACTAGGTTTCCTAGGTCTCACGAGTCATGAGCAAACTTAGTACAGTCTTGAGGATCGGTACAGAGATGTCTGTACTTATCTTCTAGAGGCTATGGAGTTTTAGGGGAAAATATGTTTTCTTTCTTTCTCTATCGTGTGTTTTATTCTATCATTGATGATTAAACCATTCTATTCATGTTCTCTCATAGATGGCAAGAACACGCACAACATCAGCAGCTGGATAGGAGTCGGAGCTCCTTGTGGCAACTACTATCAGGGGCAGAGGTCGAGGTTGAGGTCAAGCTAGAGGTGGAGGATGAGGTAGAGCTCAGCCTAGAGCTCGAGAAGCAACACCCGCAGTGGATCCTCAAATTGGTCATGAGGAGGAGGCCCCGACTCAGACCGTACCCATCGGACCAGCTTAGGTTCCGGAGGGATTCATAGCCACTCTAGTGCTTCAGGGTGGTCTAGTCCTCTTGGTGGACCTTACGGAGAGTGTGGCCTAGACCGACACATTTTTAGTGGCACCAACCATCTCTCAAGCCGGGGGAGGAGCACAGACCCCCGCTACTCACACCTCGGAGCAGGTGGCTCCCTTATATCAGACTCCAATAGCCCAGCTAGTTGGGGTAGTTCAGCCAGTTATTGCGGCATAGGCCGGGGTTAGGCCCGCTATGTCTTCTGAGGCCTTATTAGGGCTAGATAAGTTAACCAAGCTCTTTCCTGTTCATTTCAGTGGTGCAACTTCTAAGGACCCACATTATTACTTGGACCGTTGTCACGAGGTGTTGCGCAACATGGGTATTGTTGAGACCAATGGGGTCGGCTTTGTAGTGTTCTAGATGACCGGTTTTGCCAAGAGATAGTGGAGAGTTTATATGTTGGCCAAGCTAGTTGGTTCGCCTACACTTACCTGTGATGAGTTCTCATAGCTATTTCTAGAGAAGTTGATTCCTTTCACTCTGAGAGAGGATTACCGCAGGCAGTTTGAGCATCTTCAGCAGGATAGCATGACCGTCACCTAGTATGAGACTCGATTTGGGGACCTAGCTCGCCATGCCATAGTTTTACTCCCTTCTAAGAGGGAGAGTGAGAAGATTCATTGATGGACTCACCTTCGGTACCAAGCTACAGATTGCCAAGGAGACTGGGGATGACATTTCTTTCTAGAGGGCCGTAAATATTTCTAGACGGATTGAGATGGTTCGTAGTCAGGAGAGGGGGCCAGTGTCTGATAAAAGGCCTCGTCATTTCGGTGGTTTCAGTGGTGCCTCATCTGGAGGCATGGGTTCTTTTGGTAGAGGCCATCCTCTTAGTCCGATTCATTCAGCTCTTCAGGTAGCCCACGGTGCTTCGGGTAGCCGTTGTTCTTATGGGTCTCCTCCTGAGCAACCAACATTCATTGCACATTCAACTCATATCAATGCAACACCACTTCAGATTTACTATAACGGCTATTCAAGTTGTTAGGGTCAATCTCCATTTCAGCATCCTCAGTAGTCGAGAGAGTGCTTTGAGTATGATGGCATAGGTCACATCAGGAGGTATTGCCCTAGATTGTTGAGTAGCAGACCTCAGTAGGGCTCTCTGTGGCTCTGAGAGAGGGTTTTCATTTACGACCCTTGTCTCGCATTTGCGATATTCGCAATTGCGATATCTGCATCTGGATAAAAAAAATGGGGAAAATAAGACTTAGCTCATTTCTCACAATCTCTCAACCCTAAACACCCTAGAGGCGATTTCCAAGAGACTTTTCTTCCTAAATTCATTGGTAAATAACTTTAATCCATTTCTTTTCAATTACCCATTATATTTCATGAGATTTCAACATCAAATTTAGGATTTCCATGGTAGAAATTAGGGATTTGGGTAGAATTTGGGGATTTTTGTAAAATTAAGATTTAGACCTCAAATTGGGGTCGGATTTTGAGATAAATCACATAACTAGGCTCGGGCTGAATGGGTAATAAGGTTTTTGTCCGAATCTCGATTTTGACCAAGCGGGCCCGGGGTTGACATTTGTTAACTTATTCAAAAATGACATAAATTGAACCTCATTCATTTGTGGCTAGTTTCTAAAGCTTATTTTGAATCATTTGGTTAACAATTTGCTAGATTTAGTTGGTTTGGAGGCTTGTTCAAAAGGTAAGGCCGTGATTGATTGATTGCTGGAGTTGCGAATCGAGGTAAGTATTGGGTCTAACCTTGATTTGAGGGAATTAGGAACCCTTGAACTACATATTATGTGAATTACGTATGAAACGGCGTATATGCGAGGTGACAAGTGTATATGCACCTTTGTGTTACTTGCTTCCATGTTTTGTTACTTCGTAGCATATCTTGTTACATGCCTTAATTGCTACATGATTATCATACCCGAGATTCTTTTATTAGCATGTCATTCTTCATGGTTTCGAACATTTACTGTATTGATGTGGAATTTCTTGTAAATTTTGGTTGTTGACTTGATATTGTTGATCGAAATTGTTTGGGGAGCGGGTTGCACGCTGCAACGGAAATTAAAAGGTAATTAATTGAAATGATGGAATAAGGACGGATTAAGATATTGACGGATGATGATATGGTGGGATTAGGTTGCGCGCCATAACAAATTATTGAAAGTTGATATTGTGGGATCGGGTTGCACGCCACAACAGATTGTTTAAACTTATATTTGTTTATGACTGTTGGATTGGCCTTGGCATTTGAGATAAGTTTATGTGACTCGTTTCTGGGCTCTATAGTAGTTGGATTTTGAGTTTGTTGTTATGGAGTAATTGTTTCACTTCCGCTCCTATCTTTTCTATTATTATTATTATTGCATACAGGTTGTAGGTCACCCGCCTTACCCTCATCACTACTCTGTCAAGGTTAGGCTCGGCACTTACAGAGTACATGGGGTCGGTTGTACTCCTACCACATGCTGCACTTCTTGTGTAGATACCAGAGTTGGTCCCAGTTGCGTTTAGTAGACTTGCTCGGATCTAGCTATCAGTGGAGACTTGAGGTATAGCTGCACGACGTTCGCAGACCTGAAGTCCCCTTGTACTTCATTTTAGTTGTTTATTTTGATTCAGAAAGTTATGTTTATTTCAGACAATTATATGTAGTATTCTAGACGCTCATGTATTCGTGATACCAGTTCCGGGATTTGTATTGATTATCGTGGTGTATTAGTTTATTTACTCTATTTTAGACTATTCAGCTTTATTATTGTCATTTGATTTGGAAATCGTTAAAAATGGTTAATAGATATATCTAACATTGTCTTGCCTAGCAAGTGAAATGTTAGGCGTCATCACAATCCCGAGGGTGGGAATTCCGAGTCGTGACAAATTGGTATCTGAGCACTAGGTAACCTAAGTCTCACGAGTGATGAGAAAACTTAGTAGAGTCTGGAGGATCCGTGCGAAGATGTCTGTACTTATCTTCCAGAGGCTACGGAGTTTTAAGGGGGGGAAATCTCACTTCTTTCTTTCTCTATCATGCGATTTTATTCTATCACCCGGAGTGGAGAGTCGGGCTACAGATGAGGAGATTCATTGATGGACTTACCTTCACTATCAGTCTACATATGGCCAAGGAGAATGGGGACGACATTTCTTTCTATAGGCCATATATATTGCTAGTTGAATCGGGATGGTTCGTGGTCAGGAGTGGGGGCTGGTGTCTAATAAGAGGTCTCGTCATTTTGGTGATTTCAGTGGTGCCTCATCTCGAGGCAGGGGTTCTTTTCGTAGAGGCCGGCCTCCTTGGCTGATTCAGTCAGCCCTTCAGGTATCCCACAGTGCTTTGAGTGGTTGTGGTTCTTATGGGTCTCGTCTTGAGCAGCCAGCATTCAGTGCACCACCGCTTCAGAGTTATTACAACGGTTATTCGGGCCATCAGGCACAGTCTTCACTTCAGCAGCCTCAAAAATCGAGAGAGTGATTTGAGTGTGGGGACATATGTTACATCGGGAGGATCGGGTTGCACGTCGTAACGGATTGTTTAAACTTATATTTGTTTGTGACTGTTGGATTGACCTTGGTATTCGAGATGAGTTTATGTGACTTGTTTCTGGGCTCTCTAGTAGTTGGATTTTGAGTTTGTTGTTATGGAGTAACTGTTTCACTTCCGCTCTTATCTTTTATGTTATTATTTTTGTTGCATATATGTTATTGTAGGTGACCCTCCTTAGCCTCATCACTACTCCGTCAAGGCTAGGCTTGCCACTTACAGAGTACATGGGGACGGTTGTGCTCCTACTACACGTTGCATTTCTTGTGCAGATAGCAGAGTTGGTCCCAGTTGTGTTGAGTAGACTTGATCGGTTCTAGCTATCAGTGGAGACTTGAGGTATAGCTGCACGACGTCCACAACCCTGAAGTCCCCTTCTACTTGAGGGGCTTAGGTGAGTTTCAAACGTGTTTCTGATGAGTTTGGTTAATGTTGGAATAGCTGGTGTTGGTGCTCTGCTGCAGATCTCGCATTTGTGAGGCATGGCTCATAATTGTGAGCCTTGCATTTGCGAATAAGTGTTTGCATTTGCGAGCATGGGATGGAATGGGTGTCCTCGCATTTGCAAGAAAAATGTTCGCAATTGCGAATAAACAATGGTCGCTTTTGCGAGACAGAGTCGCATTTGCGATTCCAGTGTGTTCCTAGGTAACCTTCATATTTGCGAAGGACTGGTTCGCATTTGCAAAAGCTGGGAGTTTGCATTTGCGATTTTTCTGGCTCTAAGATAGGGTTCGCATTTGCGACCTTTGTCTCGCATTTGCAATGTTCGCAATTGCTAACAAAACATCGCAATTGTGATATCTGCAACTGGGTAAAAGAGGGGGAAAACGAGACTTATCTCATTTCTCACAATCTCTCAACCCTAAACACCCCAGAGGTGATTTTCCAAGAGACTTTTCTTCCTAAATTCATTGATAAGTGACTTTAAGCTATTTATTTTCAATTACCCATTACATTTCATGAGATTTTCACATCGAACTTAGGATTTCCATGGTAGAAATTAGGGATTTAAGTAGAATTTGGGAATTTTACAAAATTATGATTTAGACTTCGAATTGGGGTTCAATTTCGAAACAAATCACATAACATGGTTTAAGGGTGAATGGGTAATCAGGTTTTGATCCGAATCTTAATTTTGACCAAGTGGGCCCGGGGTTAACTTTTGTTGATTTTTTCAAAAATGACCTAAATTGAACCTTTTTCATTTGTAGATAGTTTCTAAAGTTTATTTTGAATCATTTCGTTAACAATTTGCTAGATTTGGTTAGTTTGGAGGCTTGGTCAAAAGGCAAGGTCGTGATTGATTGATTGATTGAGTTGTAGAGTGAGGTAAGTGTTGGGTCTAACCTTGATTTGAGGGAATTAGGAACCCTTGAACTACATGGTATGTGAATTATGTGTGAAACAGAGTATATGCGAGGTGACGAGTATATCTGTGTCGTTGTGTTACTTTCTTCCATGTTTTCGTTGTTTCGTAGCATATCTTGTTACATACCTTAATTTCTACATGCTTGTTTGACTTCCATGCCATAATTGTTACTTGTCATTTAGCTACTTCTTGTATTAAATTGTTCGTCCATTCTATAATTCCATGCTTATCTGCTACTTATCTCTTATTGCTTTTCTTGCATATCTAAATTGTACTATGTCTTGCTTGTCTTATAATTTCGTAATATTTATCGCCTACAATTATGTAGTTTCATTAGTATGATGTAGAATTTCTTGTAAATTTTGGTGGTTGACTTGCTATTGTTGATCGAAATTGTTTCGGGAGCGAGTTGCACGCCGTAACAGAAATTGAAAGGTAATAAATTAAAATAGCAAAATAAGGACAGATTATGATATTGACGGATGATGATATGGTGGCATCAAGTTGTATGCCACAACAAATTGTTTAAAGTTGATATTGTGGGATCGGGTATCACGCCGCAACTAATTGTTTAAACTTATATTTGTTTGTGACTGTTGGATTGACCTTGGTATTCGAGATGAGTTTATGTGACTTGTTATTCTCGGCTCTCTGGTAGTTGGATTTTGAGTTTGTTGTTATGGAGTAACGGTTTCACTTCTGCTCATGTCTTTTATGCTGTTATTATTGTCGCGCACATGTTATTGTAGGTAACCCGCCTTAGCCTTATCACTACTTCATCGAGTTTTGGCTTGGCACTTACAGAGTACATGTGGTTGGTTGTACTCATACTACACTCTGCACTTCCTGTGTAGATATCAGAGTTGGTCCCAACTGCGTTCAGTAGACTTGCTCGGATCTAGCTATCAGTGGAGACTTGAGGTATAGCTGCACGACGTCCGCAGCCCTGAAGTCCCCTTGTACTTCATTTTAGCTGTTTATTTTGATTCAGAAAGTTATGTTTATTTCAGACAATTATCTGTAGTATTCTAGACGCTCATGTATTTGTGACACCAGTTTCGGGATTTGTATTGATTATCGTGGTGTATTAGTTTACTTACTCTATTTCAGACTATTCAGCTTTATTATTGTCATTTAATTTAGAAATCGTTAAAAATGGTTAATAGATATATCTAACATTGGCTTGCCTAGCAAGTGAAATGTTAGGCACCATCACGGGTTGTGACAAATTGGTATCAAAGCACTAGGTTTCCTAGGTCTCACGAGTCATGAGCAAACTTAGTACAGTCTTGAGGATCGGTACAGAGATATCTGTACTTATCTTCTAGAGGCTATGGAGTTTTAGGGGAAAATATGTTTTCTTTCTTTCTCTATCGTGTATTTTATTCTATCATTGATGATTAAACCATTCTATTCATGTTCTCTCATAGATGGCAAGAACATGCACAACATCAGCAGCTGGACAGGAGTCGGAGCTCCTTGTGGCAACTACTATCAGGGGTAGAGGTCGAGGTTGAGGTCAAGCTAGAGGTCGAGGATGAGGTAGAGCTCAGCCTAGAGCTCGAGAAGCAAAACCCGCAGGGGATCCTCAAATTGGTCATGAGGAGGAGGCCCCGACTCAGATCGTACCCATCGGACCAGCTTAGGTTCCGGAGGGATTCATAGCCACTCTAGTGCTTCAGGGTGGTCTAGTCCTCTTGGTGGACCTTATGGAGAGTGTGGCCCAGACCGACACATTTTTAGTGGCACCAACCGTCTCTCAAGCCAGGGGAGGAGCACAGACCCCCGCTACTCACACCTCGGAGCAGGTGGCTCCCCTATATCAGACTCCAATAGCCCAGCTAGTTGGGGTTGTTCAGCCAGTTATTGCGGCATAGGCCGGGGTTAGGCCCGCTATATCTTCTGAGGCCTTATTGGGGCTAGTTAAGTTAACCAAGCTCTTTCCTGTTCATTTCAGTGGTGCAACTTCTAAGGACCCACATTATTACTTGGACCGTTGTCACGAGGTATTGCGCAACATGGGTATTGTTGAGACCAATGGGGTCGACTTTGCAGTGTTCTAGATGACCGGTTTTGCCAAGAGATAGTGGAGAGTTTATATGTTGGCCAAGCTAGTTGGTTCGCCTACACTTACCTGTGATGAGTTCTCATAGCTATTTCTAGAGAAGTTGATTCCTTTCACTCTGAGAGAGGATTACCGCAGGCAGTTTGAGCATCTTCAGCAGGATAGCATGACCGTCACCTAGTATGAGACTCGATTTGGGGACCTAGCTCGCCATGCCATAGTTTTAATCCCTTCTAAGAGGGAGAGTGAGAAGATTCATTGATGGACTCACCTTCGGTACCAAGCTACAGATTGCCAAGGAGACTGGGGATGACATTTCTTTCTAGAGGGCCGTAAATATTTCTAGACGGATTGAGATGGTTCGTAGTCAGGAGAGGGGGCCAGTGTCTGATAAAAGGCCTCGTCATTTCGGTGGTTTCAGTGGTGCCTCATCTGGAGGCATGGGTTCTTTTGGTAGAGGCCATCCTCTTAGTCCGATTCATTCAGCTCTTCAGGTAGCCCACGGTGCTTCGGGTAGCCGTTGTTCTTATGGGTCTCCTCCTGAGCAACCAACATTCATTGCACATTCAACTCATATCAATGCAACACCACTTCAGATTTACTATAACGGCTATTCAAGTTGTCAGGGTCAATCTCCATTTCAGCATCCTCAGTAGTCGAGAGAGTGCTTTGAGTATGATGGCATAGGTCACATCAGGAGGTATTGCCCTAGATTGTTGAGTAGCAGACCTCAGTAGGGCTCTCTGTGGCTCTGAGAGAGGGTTTTCATTTACGACCCTTGTCTCGCATTTGCGATATTCGCAATTGCTAACAAAACATCGCAATTGCGATATCTGCATCTGGATAAAAAAATGGGGAAAACAAGACTTAGCTCATTTCTCACAATCTCTCAACCCTAAACACCCTAGAGGCGATTTCCAAGAGACTTTTCTTCCTAAATTCATTGGTAAGTAACTTTAATCCATTTCTTTTCAATTACCCATTATATTTCATGAGATTTCAACATCAAATTTAGGATTTCCATGGTAAAAATTAGGGATTTGGGTAGAATTTGGGGATTTTTGTAAAATTAAGATTTAGACCTCAAATTGGGGTCGGATTTTGAGATAAATCACATAACTAGGCTCGGGCTGAATGGGTAATAAGGTTTTTGTCCAAATCTCGATTTTGACCAAGCGGGCCCGGGGTTGACATTTGTTAACTTATTCAAAAATGACATAAATTGAACCTCATTCATTTGTGGCTAGTTTCTAAAGCTTATTTTGAATCATTTGGTTAACAATTTGCTAGATTTAGTTGGTTTGGAGGCTTGTTCAAAAGGTAAGGCCGTGATTGATTGATTGCTGGAGTTGCGGATCGAGGTAAGTATTGGGTCTAACCTTGATTTGAAGGAATTAGGAACCCTTGAACTACATATTATGTGAATTACGTATGAAACAATGTATATGCGAGGTGACAAGTGTATATGCACCTTTGTGTTACTTGCTTCCATGTTTTGTTACTTCGTAGCATATCTTGTTACATGCCTTAATTGCTACATGATTATCATACCCGAGATTCTTTTATTAGCATGTCATTCTTCATGGTTTCGAACATTTACTGTATTGATGTGGAATTTCTTGTAAATTTTGGTTGTTGACTTGATATTGTTGATCGAAATTGTTTGGGGAGCAGGTTGCACGCTGCAACGGAAATTAAAAGGTAATTAATTGAAATGATGGAATAAGGACGGATTAAGATATTGACGGATGATGATATGGTGGGATTAGGTTGCGCGCCATAACAAATTATTGAAAGTTGATATTGTGGGATCGGGTTGCACGCCACAACAGATTGTTTAAACTTATATTTGTTTATGACTGTTGGATTTGCCTTGGCATTTGAGATAAGTTTATGTGACTCGTTTCTGGGCTCTATAGTAGTTGGATTTTGAGTTTGTTGTTATGGAGTAATTGTTTCACTTCCGCTCCTATCTTTTCTGTTATTATTATTGCTGTATACAGGTTATAGGTCACCCGCCTTACCCTCATCACTACTCCGTCAAGGTTAGGCTCGGCACTTACAGAGTACATGGGGTCGGTTGTACTCCTACCACATGCTGCACTTCCATTGTAGATACCAGAGTTGGTCCCAGTTGCGTTTAGTAGACTTGCTCGGATCTAGCTATCAGTGGAGACTTGAGGTATAGCTGCATGACGTTCGCAGCCCTGAAGTCCCCTTGTACTTCATTTTAGCTGTTTATTTTGATTCAGAAAGTTATGTTTATTTCAGACAATTATATATAGTATTCTAGACGCTCATGTATTCGTGATACCAGTTCCGGGATTTGTATTGATTATCGTGGTGTATTAGTTTATTTACTCTATTTTAGACTATTCAGCTTTATTATTGTCATTTGATTTGGAAATCGTTAAAAATGGTTAATAGATATATCTAACATTGGCTTGCCTAGCAAGTGAAATATTAGGCGTCATCACAATCCCGAGGGTGGGAATTCCGAGTCGTGACAAATTGGTATCTGAGCACTAGGTAACCTAAGTCTCACGAGTGATGAGAAAACTTAGTAGAGTCTGGAGGATCCATGCGAAGATGTCTGTACTTATCTTCCAAAGGCTACAGAGTTTTAAGGGGGGAAAATCTCACTTCTTTCTTTCTCTATCATGCGATTTTATTCTATCACCCGCAGTGGAGAGTCGGGCTACAGATGAGGAGATTCATTGATGGACTCACCTTCACTATCAGTCTACAGATGGCCAAGGAGAATGGGGACGACATTTCTTTCTATAGGCCATAGATATTGCTAGTTGAATCGGGATGGTTCGTGGTCAGGAGTGGGGGCTGGTGTCTAATAAGAGGTCTCGTCATTTTGGTGATTTCAGTGGTGCCTCATCTCGAGGCAGGGGTTCTTTTCGTAGAGGCCGGCCTCCTTGGCTGATTCAGTCAGCCCTTCAGGTATCCCACAGTGCTTTGAGCGGTCGTGGTTCTTATGGGTCTCGTATTGAGCAGCCAGCATTCAGTGCACCACCGCTTCGGAGTTATTACAATGGTTATTTGGGCCATCAGGCACAGTCTTCACTTCAGCAGCCTCAAAAATCGAGAGAGTGATTTGAGTGTAGGGACATATGTCACATCGGGAGGTATTGCCCTAGATTGTCGAGAAGTAGACCTCAACAGTGTTCTCGTGCCATCATGCCGGCACCGGTTGATCCACCGCCTGCACAGCTAGCTAGAGACGGGGGTCAGATCGTTAGAGGTGGAGGTCAAGCCATTAAAGGAGGAGGCCAGCTAGCTAGAGGTCACCCGAGGGGCGTAGGTCAGAGTGGTAGGGCCCAACCCCATTTTTTATGCATTCCCAACTAGACGCGAGGCAAAGTCATCTAACGCCGTCATCACAAGTATTGTTTCGGTTTGCCATAAAGATGCTTTAATTCTATTTGATCCATTCTCTACTTATTCCTACGTGTCATCCTATTTTGCTTCATATTTGATTGTGCCTGATGATTCTTTGAGTTCTCCTATATATGTGTCCACGCCTGTGGGAGATTCTATTATTGTAGATAGCGTTTATCGCTCGTGTATGGTTTCTATCGGGAGACTTAAGACTAGTGTATATCTCTTACTTCTTGATATGGTGGACCTTGATTTCATATTGGGTATGGATTGGTTGTCACCTTACAATGCTATATTGTACTGTCACGCCAAGACGATAACCTTAGCCATGACGGGATTGCTCCGATTAGAGTGGAGGGGGACTCTTGGCCAATCTACTAGCGAGGCTTGACTACATGTGACTATTAAGTCCATAGTTCTCCCAAAGAACCTGGTTCATCCAAGAGGGTACCTGAGAAGATCAAAGTGAGAACCTTGGTGCAGGAGAGGGGGGCTAAGGATGTTGAGATTGAGAGGCTAAGGAAGAGGCTGGCTGAAGTAGAAACTGAGAGGGATGCTCTCAAGTCTGATATTGCAAAGGAGAAAGAGAGGAATGAAGGCATTCTTCATGATATGTTGAAACTGCTTCAGGCGAGAAACCAAGAACCTGGTCCTTCCCAGCCTTAAACCCTTCCTAGCCTAGTTAGAAAACTAGTGATCCGAACATGAATTTTTTGTCTTTTGCTCATAGTGCAGTACTTTTATTTCCTCCTATGATTTGTGGATGACTCTTATCAATGATAATCACTACTTGTTTCTCTAATTATTTGTTGATGCTTCTTAGATGGCTAATATTCTTAGATTGATAAGTGATACTTGACTCCATGATTGCATTTGAAGTAGCTTAAATGGCCATGAGAAAGATATGCTAAAATTTGGTTATCTAACATAATTATGCAACTTTTCGATGATGCCAAAAGGGAGGAAGATAGGTTGTACTTTTTACTTTGGACTGTGATATTTATAACCTAATGAACTTGGTCCTTGATAATTTGTGCCTTTAAAATAGAAAGTGTTCAAACATTGTGTTGATGTTGAACTGAGTTGAAACGGGTTTCATAATTATGAAAAACACAAAGTTTGTCATCGTCAAAAAGGGGGAATTTGTTGGCCTAAGTAAGTTTTGATGATTGACAAAAGAAATACATGCAGGAACCAAGTCCAAACACTGTATACGTAAGGCACTGGCAGATTCAAGCACAGGGCATGCACATGAAGGAGATAAGCATAAGTGGTTAAATCTGATATCTCCTGAATGAAAAGTTGTATAATTGATAAGGATTAGGACTCCTTACTTGAAGAGAACTCTATCTTAGATAAGGGAGGAGTTAGAAGTTGAAGATAACTAGAACTCTTCCACCATGGAAGAGTATAGCCTTAGAACTCTAGTTAATCCTATTCTACTAACTATATATATTTTAGGATGTTCTCTTTTACAGGCATGCACAAACGCTGAAGTCAAACAAGAGTGTAGAGCAAAATAGCAAGGCATATTTCAAGCAATTCTTGTGTGTTTCAAGTGTGCGAACCTGAATCTATATGAACCACATAGAAGAATTAGTTCCAAGTGTTTGTCTTATATTCTAGTTTCATTGTAGTTGGGCTTTTGAGTCGTACCTTTCATCCTTCTCTAGAAGCACTCATACTAGGTACACTGAGTTATTATTCAAGTTAGAGTTAACTTGAAATAGTCGCAACAACCTGAGGCTGGTTTCCACAAAGGGTTAGGGGTAATCATTAGGTCTACAAGAGTTTTGTAAACACTATTTTTGGCTTAGTTATTTAGTGAACTGTTGGGAAAAATCCTACTGAGTGGAAGGTCGTGGTTTTTTTACCTTTTGATCCAGGTATTTTTCAAGTAAAAATACTTGTGTTCTTTACTTTTTGTATTTATTATTCTGTAACTATAGTGTAAGGAACACGTAGAAGAACCAGGTTCTTCTATAATCTGTGCACGCTAATAATTGGACACCACACAAATCAACCCCCCTTGTGTCGTATTGAAGTACAACACATCAATTGGTATCAGAGCGGGTTATTTTTGAAGAAGCTAACATCTTAGGAGAAGATCAAGATGAGTGCACCACCTAAATATTGGGAAGGGCAATCCATTGCTAGTCCACCACTCTTTAATGGTTGAAGTCAAGAATGATAGATCACATACAGGGAGAGGACTATGAGCTATGAGACATTGTCATTGATGATCCACTGGCTACTTTGAGGAAAAATGTTGAAGGAGTAGATGTGCCAAAGACAAGAGTTGATTGCAATGCTGAGGATCTTAATAGTGGGATAAGAATGCCAAAGCCAAGAAGAGGCTTGTTTGTGGACATGGTCCAGATGAGTACATCAGTATCCAAGGTTGCTCCAAGAAAATTTGGGACACACTGCAAGTGACCCATGAATGAACAACTCAGGTGAAGAGATCTAGATGAACTCTAATGTACTCTCAGTATGAGAACTTTGCTATAAAGGATGGAGAAACCATTCAGGAGATATCCACAAGGTTTACTACATTGACAAATGAACCAAAATCTCTTGGAAGGATTATCCCTTAAGAAGAAGAAAGAGTTGAGAATATAATCACTAGGCTCTTGCCAATTACTTGGGAAAGCAAGATCACTGCCATCCAGGAATCAAAAAACAGTGCCACTCTCCCACTAGATGAATTGATTGGGATTCTTACTACCTATGAACTTAGGAGACAAATCATGAAAATGGATGTGCCTAAGAAGGAAAGGAGTTTGGCACTAAGAATTACTGAAGGTTCTGATATGGAAGATGATGAAATGGCAATGATCACCAAAGACTTTGAGAAGTACCTAAGGAGAGGAAAGGGTTCTTCAAGAAGTGGAAGATACAACAAGGCAAGAGCTCCGGAGAAGCAAACCAATGATGGTTGCTACAAGTGTGGAAATACTGATCACATGATCAAAACCTTTCCTTTGTGGGAAATTGAATGGAAAAAGGAAAGAGCTGAACGAAGGAACAAGAAGAAGGAACAGGTTCATCCCAAGAAAGGCAACAACAAAGGATCAACCAAGGCTATGATCGCTTCTTGGGCAGAAAGCTCAGATGAAAGATCAGATGATGATGAACGAGCATTGGTGGCTATTGGAGAATCTGATGAAGAAACTGAGGTGTCTTTTATCTTAAAGACAAGATTAAATTTTTGTCTAAAGAAAGATTATCTGAGTTATTACTAGAACCAATTGATGAATCTGAGGATGTGAATAACGAAAAGGAACAACAGTCAAAAGAATGTTTGACTTTGAAAACTAAGTGCAAAAACCTGGAACTTAGGGCTTGTGAAACTGAAAATATTGTGTTAAAGAACCAGGTTCATGCGCTTGATACAACTCTTCTAGAACTTAGATTTGAAAATATAAATTGAAATTGGGAACAGGTAAAAAGGCAGTTAGTCACACACAACTCATTTTAGAAGAAAATATAAGGAAAATGAAAGATGAGTTGTATAAAAGGGATGAACTAATAAGAGTTTTAAAGGTGGATTTGAACAAGGTCAAGCATGAGCTAGACAAAACTCGTAAATGGAACAGGTCCTCTCATGCACGTTCATGGCTACAAGAACACTATAGTAGCAACAGAAGAGGACTTAGTTTTGGGAACTCTGCTCCTAAGTGGGATCCCAAGAGAAAGTACCTCACTACAAGAGTGATTGCACTGCAAAAGAAAAGGTAGATCAAAAGAACAAAAATTTGTTATAGGGAAAAATATGCTGCCAAGTTGGGCTAAAAAGAACTTGATTTATCCTTTTGCCTATAGAAAGGGACCCAAACTAGTTGGGTTCCTATGACTAACCCCTAATTTCTTTTTGCAGGTCCAAGTGAAGGGAAGAAGCCAAATATGGCACATGGATAGTGGCTGCTCTAAGCACTTGACAGGAAGCAAGAACCAACTCCTTTCACTTGAGGACATTAAAAGAGGTAATGTCTCCGTTGGAAATGGAAAGAAAGGTGAGATCATTGGGGTTGGAAAGGTAGGTATGACTGATTCTCACTCTATTGAGAATGTCTACTTGATTGATGGACTGAAGTACAGTCTAATAAGTGTATCACAATTGTGTGATAGAGGTAACATGGTAGCCTTCACCTCTAGAAAATTCTTTGTGATTAATGTTACCACTGACAAGATAATTTTGCAGGGAAAAATAGTGAATAACTTGTACGTGGTGGATCTATCCACACTTTCAGATAATGAACTCACTTGCTTAAGTGTGTTGGACAATGATCCCCTCATTTGGCACAAGACACTTGGACATGCAGTCTAAGCCAACTCAACAAACTAGTATCCAAAGACTTGGTGATAGGGTTTCCTAACATTAATTTCAAGGAAGATAAAGTTTGTGAAGCTCATGCAAGAGGGAAGAAGGTAAGATCCTATTTTAAAAGAAAGAAAATGGTAAGTACTACCAGGACGATAAAACTGGTCCATATGGATCTTTGTTGACCAATGAGAATATTGAACAAATACGGTAAGAGATATGTCATGGTACTTGTTGATGATTACTCTAGGTTTACTTGGACAGGAGAGTTGAAATCTATAGTAATGCTAATTGGGGTGGGTCAGTAGAGGATAGGAGATCAACTTCAGGATGAGAAAAGATCGTTGAGAAAGCATCTTGGCAAAGATAAAAGAGTTCGACAGTATTTTGAACATCTAAAGAGGAAGTATTTGACATATTCACTTTATTTATTAGAACAACTCAGAAATAACTAAGTAATCAACTTGCATCAATCAGGTCTGATCATGGTACCGAATTTGAGAATGCTAAATTTGCTGAATTTTGTGATGAGCATGGCATAGATCATAACTTTTTTGCTCCTAGGACTCCAAAACAAAAAAGAGTAGTTGAAATAAAGAATAGGACATTAGAGGAAATGGCTTGGACTATGCTACTTGCTAGTAAATTTCCTCATAGTTTCGGGGCAGAAGTTGTGAACACTGCATGCTACATCATAAATAGGTGCATGACGAGACCTCTTGTTAAGAAGACTCCATATGAGTTACTTAAAGGGAGAAAGCCATATATATCCCATTTTAGGGCATTAGGATATAAGTTCTTTGTGCACAATAATAGAAAAGACTCCCTCGGTAAGTTTGATCCGAGAAGTGATGATGGTGTATCCTTGGTATATTCTTCATATAGTAAAGCTTATAAGATTTATAACAAAAGAACGGTGTGTGTATAAGAATGTGTACATGTGGTTTTTTTTATGAAACTAACATATTTTTGAGAGGCAGGAACATGATAATGAAGTAATTGGGCTGGTAAGAAACTCAAATAAAACTGCAGCCCAGACTGAAGCTACACCAGAGGAAGGAATAAGTGATGGAACAGGTCCTTCCACCTAGGGCAACATGATAGGGGGAACTGGACAGAGAGGAACTGATCCTCAAACTTTAAGGGAACCTGTCCATGAACATGTTCCTCAGCAACAAAACATTGAATAAATATCTAAGGGAAACCAACTGGTTGTGAAACCTTACAAGCATCAATGTTCTTATCCAATTGGGAACATAATCACTGATCCAATCTCTGGAATCAAAACCATATCTTTTTTTAAGAACCTAAAAATGTTACTGAGGCTTTGAAATGAGTATGATGGGTTTACTTAGTTTTTATTGGTTTACAAATTAAACAATTTTTTAATGAAACTATGATCCATCAGCATAAGTATGTGAAGGAGTTGCTTAAAAGGTTTAAAATGGAAAATTCCAAAAAAATGACACTCATATAGCAACAACCACAAAATTGGATATAGATGAACCTGGTTCCTCTGTTGAGCAGAAGATGTATAGGGGAATGCTTGGATTTTTGTTATATCTTAATACTAGTAGACCTGATATTATTTTCACTGTAGGCCTTTGTGCTAGATTTTAAGCAAACCTAAATGAGTCTCACTTGACTGTCAAGAGGATTTTGAGATACCTAAAAGGCACTACTGATCTATGCCTATGGTATCCAAGAGGTAGTAATTTCATCTTAGTGGGATATGTTGATGCTGATTATGCAGGTTTTCTTATGGATAGAAAGAGCACTTCAGGTGTGGAACACTTTCTTGGATCATGTTTTGTATCTTGGGCCACCAAAAAGCAAAATTTTGTGGCCTTGTCTACTACTGAAGCTGAGTATGTGGTTGTTGCCTCGTGTTGTGCTCAATTGTTGTGGATCAAACGGTAATTAAAGGACTTTGGAATTGATGTAGGTTGTATCCCCATATTTTGTGATAACACCAGTACAATTAGTGTGACCAAGAACCCAGCTCATCGCAAAAGAACTAATCACTAAGATGTTAGGCATCACTTTTTGAGGGACAACTATGAGAAAGGTTTGATTACTGTGGAATTATGTGCTACTGACAAGCAAATAGGTGTCATCTTCACAAAAGCTCTAAGTAGAAATCACTTTGAAAGGAAAATATTAGAATTAGGGATGATTAAGATCACCTAAAAGGAACCAGTTCTGACTCAATTTGGTTAGATAGTTTGTGAATTTTGTAAATAATTAGATTAGATTTTACTTAGTCTCCTACTTTCACTAGTATATTATTGTGTCATGTGCTAAAATGTCTCATTAATCTCTAAGGATATTATTTTTATTTTCTTGAAAAATTCAGACTTACACAAGAGAATTCTCAGTGAAGAATCTAGTTCATCAAGATTGCATGGTATGTAATCTTCACTCCGCATATTTTGAAATAATTATATTTGGATCATGATTAAAAAGAGAGTCCCATTTAATCCTAAACTCCCTTAAGTTTATCCGTTACAAATGAACCAGTTTCACCTAAAAAGAGTCCCACACACCATAATTGCCTAGATTCTAGGGAAGAGTCCAACGTCTATTCAAACTGACTTTCCCAATTTGATAAGACTTCTGAACTTCAAAAGGAAACCGTTACCCACTCCAACTCTCCCTCTTTAATTGATAAGGCCTTAACCATTTCTTCACTTCTAATTTTCCAGCCACCAAAATTGTTCTCTATCTTCTCTCATCTCTTCTACACACATCTCAATGGAAAACCTATATGAAAACCCTTCTTCACCACCCAAAGAATCATCACCTACATATTCATCCACACCTTCAACCACACCTACCTCTAAGAAAGGAAGGTTCAAGATGCTTGCTCGTAAGACAGTGTCACGACCCGAAATTTTTATCTTCGGACCGTGATGGCGCCTAACATTTCACTAGCTAGGCAAGCCAACGTTAGAATAATATTAACCATTTCTAAACAATTTTTAAATTTATTAAGAACAAAGAAGTAAATGCAGAAGTAAGGTCTGAAATATAATGAATAATCCATAAAAATAACGGTGTCTAAATACCATTCCAGAATTGGTGTCACAAGTGCACGAGCTTCTAGAATAATATAAATAAAGGCCTGAATAAAATAAAGTTGTCTGAAAATGAACACACAGCTAAAGTAAAATAGACGAGGACTTCAGAACTGCGGACGCCACGCAGTTATACCTCAAATCTCCTCTGGTAGCTAAAATCCGAGCAAGTTTATGGTGCGCCGCTGGGACCAACTCCGAAATCTGTACAAGAAGTGCAGAGTGTAGTATCAGTACAACCGACCCCATGTATTGGTAAGTGCTGAGCCTAACCTCGACGAAGTAGTGACGAGGCTAAGGCGGGTCACTTACATTAACCTGTATGCAATATTAGTAACAACAACAAATAATAAAAATAAATCAGGTAAATCATTTTTAATAATTGAAGCCAACTCAGCAGTCATAATTCATTATTATTTCCATCAATTATGTTGCAACGTGCAATCCGCTCTCATAATATATTCATATTTCATTCTGTTGTAGCGTGAAACTCGCTCTCACAATATATTCACATTCAATTCTGTTGCGGCGTGCAACCCGCTCCTCTAATATATTCATATTAATCAAGCCTGTTGCGGCTTGTAACCCGATCCTCCAATATTTTATTATAATCAATTCCGTTGTGGCGTGCAACCCGCTCCTCTAACATATTCATTTGCCAATTCTTATAGAAAAAATTTCCCAAATAAGTGCAACAATTAATATAAAATTATAAGACAACAAGCATACAATAATTATGAAACAAACAAAGGCAAATAGCAAATTATTATAGAAATCAGAGAGAAAATATGCAATTTAATATACTAAATGTCAAATAACAATTAAGGTACATAATTCAAATAGCATGTAACAATTAATGCACGAATTCAAGAATTAATATTTGACAAAGAATAGGAGAGAAATAATTATTATAATAATTAATTCATGATTTGAAATAATTTATGATTTTTCAAGTAAGCAGGCAAACAATTAATTTGACGACGTATAGACACTCGTCACCTCGCCTATACGTCATTCACATGCAATTCACATAACAAATAATTTAAGGGTTCTATTCCTCAAGTCAAGGTTAACCACGACACTTACCTCGCTTTGTAAATTCCAATCAATTACTCGACCACAACTTTTCCTTTTAAATTTGTCTCCAAAAGCTTCAAATCTATTCACAAACAATTCGATATACTCAATACGAATCATAGGAATTAAATCCATATGAATTTACTAATTTTTCAGATAAAAATCTGAAATTCATTAAAATATTCGACAGTGGGACCCACGTCTCAAATCCCGAAAAACTAGCGAAATCCAAACACTCGTTCTGCTACGAGTTCAACCATACAAAAATTATCCAATTCAGATATCAAATGGACCTTCAAATCTTAAATTTTAGTTTTTGGAAGATTTTAGAAAAATCTTATTTTTCTTCCATAAATTCCCGGATTCATGATATACATGTGTCACGACCCAAAATCCCACCACAGGCATCATGATAGCACCTAGTCTCTAAGACTAGGTAAGTCGATTTCCATTTGCATTTTTGAAGCCATTTTGTTTTTTTGAATTAAATAAGTAACCAAAACTAACAGCGAAAATAATTACAATATACAACCTCCCAAGACTGGTAGTACCGAGTCAAGAACTCTAACTGAATACATAGAATGATCACGAGGATCGAATATATAATACTGTTTGATTACAAGTTAATAGTACAATGAAATGAAAGGACTCCAAGGAACTGCGACGACCAAGCAGCTCTACCTTAAATCCTTACGATCCCGCTTTAACTCTGCTCAAGTCCGTTATCTTTAATACCTGGCTCTGCACAAAAATGTGCAGAAGTATAGAGTGAGCACACCACATCGGTGCCCAGTAAGTATCAAGACTAACCTTAATGGAGTAGAGACGAGGTACAGTCAAGACACTCACTAGTCTAATACCCTGTGCAATATAGCAGTATACAATAGTACTGAAAAATAACTAGCAATGATAACAACAACTCAACCAATGATATCACAACAAGGCAACATAAAACAACCAATGATATGCACAGTAAGACAATAAGATCATCATTTAAATATCACTCAACAATTAATAAATACAATTACACCCAGTTAAATCAAGTTCTTCAATTAAATATCCTTTACATATAATTCTACCAATTAACTCTCTTTCAAATATAATTTTCCTCAAATAATTATCTTTCAAATATAATTCTTTCATATAATACTTTCTAAATAAAAATCCTTCCAAATAAATATTTTGAATATAATTCTTCAGTTAAAAGGTCACCATGTGACACCTCATTTTATAGTCATAAAAATACAGGTCTCAGCCCATTTTCATATCTTTCATAAACACGGGTCTCAGCCCATTTTTCATATCTCCACGGTACTTCATGCCCATAATTAAATTATTATATTTTCCTGGCACATCGTCCCCTCATTTCATACCTCAACTGCACGGACAACTCACGTGCCAAATATCATTATCATTTAATCATAGCACCTCGTGCCCACATTTTATATTACAACCACACGGACAATTCACATGCCAATATCCTCAATGTATATATGATCCACATGATCAATTTATTTCCACTAAAGTGCGTTTAAAAGTTTTTAAATCAAGTAAGAAATCAACAAAGAATTGAATTTATTTTTAGAAATCATTTGGGTGAAGAAAATAACTTTGCACTTATATCAAAGCATCAAATAAACTACTGATTTGGTTGTAAAACTATTTAATTTAAAACATAATAATAATTTCTTTTATTTAACTCAACTCAATCATCAAAAATCAGTAAGAAAAACTAGAAATATACTTCTTCAGAGTCTC
The DNA here is from genome assembly GCF_000715075.1 of Nicotiana tabacum. NCBI lineage: Eukaryota > Viridiplantae > Streptophyta > Magnoliopsida > Solanales > Solanaceae > Nicotiana > Nicotiana tabacum. The sequence goes on from NC_134100.1 coordinate 79,584,608, forward strand.
GTGCTAAAAAGCCAACGTCATCACAATACAACTAGGAGCACAAAACACATAATAATAAAGTCAACTAGTACATCACGGAAGAAGACAAGAATTTACATATTAAATGAAACAAAATCACCCAAGGCAAGAACATGAATAAAGAAATATCAACAGGGCACTCCCGAGGTACCGCCTCGTAGTCCCAAATCATAAATAAATTCACAATATCCCATTTACTTATATCACCGCGGGAGCCTTCACATTAAATTTTAAAGAAATCATTTTCTCAAAATATCATCCCGCATTTTAGCCACCCTTATCACAACACATGGCTTCTAGTAGTTCCCTTACTAGCCACACGTTTCAATCCACCCTTATCTCACCGCATGCGTTTCAACACCCTGACCTTATATCATCGCATGACCTCTAGTAGTTCCCCTACTAGCCACGCGTTTCAAGCCACCCTTATCTCATCGCATGCATATCAATATTATAATATTTCACAAATCGCACCTCAAGTGCCCAAATATCACAGCATAATATAACTTGCACCTCAAGTGCCCAAATATCACAACATAATATAACTTGCACATCAAGTGCTCAAATCTTACAACATATCACAGATTGCACATCAAGTGCTCAAATCTTACAACATATCACAAATTGCACATCAGGTGCTCAAATCTTGCAACATATCACAAATTGCACATCAGGTGCTCAAATATTACAACTTGCCACAGAAATCAACAATACATTACTTTCTTCAATAAGGAGCCCATGGCTCGACCATAATGTGCACAAAAATCTTAACAAAATATTCGGAAGTGAACAATTCAAGGTGGCAATCACACCAAATCATCATGTAAAAACAATTTCAACAAACAAGAATCTATGCATGACAAATAGAGGATTTAATAATTGCCAATAATTTCCAATTTAATACATAAGGGCGTTTAAGAATTTTTAATCCATGAAATTTGCACATATAAACCAAGTACGTACTAGTCACCTCGCGTACATGGTTTTCAATTACACAATTTGGCACATAAGACTCGATACCTAAGGGGTAATTCTCCCACTCGAGGTTAGGCAAGACACTTACCTTTTTGAAGTTAGGCCGATATTTCAAAATAGCCTTCTTGCTTGAATTGACCTCCGGATAGCTCAAATCTATCCAAATTAATTGTATAACTTCATTAAAATTCATCGGAAATAATTTCGGATAATAATACGTCGACTTAAAATTTTATTCCAAAAAGTCAACAAAAGTCAATGCGGGACCCGCCCCTCGGAACCCGGCAAAATTTTCATGAAATCCGAACACCCATTCCGATACGAGTTGAACCATACCAATTTTATCGAATTCCAATAACAACTCGATTTCCAAATCTTAAATTTTCGTTTTTGGAAGATTTTATAAAAATCTTGCTTTTTCCTCCATTAAATCTGAATTAAATGATGGATTCAAAGACATAGTCATGGAAATTAATCAAAATGGGATAAGATTTACTTACCCCAAACACCCACGCAAGAATCTATCCAAAAATTGCCTTCTACCGAGCTCCAAATTTGATTTTGACTAATAAACTCAAACCCCCGTTTTTGGGACTTTTAATTCTGCCTAGATAGGCCTTCTTCGCGTTCGCGACCATTGCTTCGCGTTCGCGAAGGCCAAAACAGAAGTGCCTCAAATCCTTCATCGTGTTCGCGACCTCCTCGTCGCGTTCACGAAGGCCAATTATTTCTGCCCCATCATTTCCTTTTCACGTTCGCGAACCCCTTGTCGCGTTTGCGATGACCAGCTGACCAACCCCTTCGCGTTCGCGTTCCACTCTTCGCGTTCGCGAAGGCCAAATGATCCCAGGCCCCAATCTTCCTTTCTTTTTCGCGTTTGCGTTGCCTGGGCCGCGTTCGCGAAGGCTTGCCCTGCTCCTTCTTCGCGTTCGCATCCACAACTTTGCGTTCGCGAAGGGTAAACCATCAGTCCCTCAAATTCCTCTTCGCGAACACGGGATTTCCTTCGCGTTCACGAAGAAGGAAACCAGACTTCAGCAATAGCAGTCCAAACAGCTCTAATTTGGTCCAAAACCACCCCGAGATACACCCGAGCCCTTCAGGACCCCGTCTAATCATACCAACCTGTCCCATAACATAACACGGACCTGCTCGAAGCCTCAAATCACATCAAATAACATCGAAAACATGAATCGCACCCTAATTCAAACGTAATGAACTTTGAAACTTCAACTTCTACCATCGTTGCCGAAACCTATCAAATCACGTTTGATTGACCTCAAATTTTGCACACAAGTCACATTCGACATTACAGACCTACTCCCACTTCCGGAATCGGATTCCGACCCCGATATCAAAAATTCAACCCCCCAGTCAAACTTCCTAAAAATTCAACTTTCGGCATTTCAAGCTTAATTCCACTACGGACCTCCAAATAATTTTTCGGACATGCTCCTAAGTCCAAAATCACCATACGGAACTATTGACATCATCAAAATTCCATTCAGAAGTCGTTTGTTCAAAAGTCAACTCTTCGATCAACTCTCTCCATTTAAGATTCAAATTAAGGATTGTTCTTTTAATTTAATTCCGAATCTTTAGTAAATCAAACTCGACCACACCCGCGGGTCATAATACATATTGAGAAGCTGCTCGAGACCTTAAGTCACTGAACGGAGCATTAATTCTTAAAACGGCAAGTCGGGTCGTTACAACATGAGTATGAAATCTTGAAATATAATCAATATAGGATAAGAAACCCTTACCCCAATATTTTTTCGTGAAAATCGCCCAAGAATCGCCTTACCCGAGCTCAAAAATGGAAAAGAATTGAAAATGGGACGAATCCCATTTTCCAGAACTTAAGTTCTATTTCTGGGATTTTTATTCATTGCAATCACAGAAATTCGTTCACGATCGCGTAGAACAACTTTTGCCGAGGTTCATTTTACTCTTCGCGATCACGGGAATGGCTTCGCGATCGCAAAGCATATTTTGGCAGCCCAGACTTTTAACTCTACGCGATCGCGTAAATGGTCATGCAATCACGGAGTACATTTTTTCCATCCTTACGCGATCGTGTACTTACTTGTGCGATCGCGTAGCACAATTGACGTGCCTAGCTTCTGCCTTCCTTCCTTCTACGCGATCGCACCTGGTCCCTTGCGTTCGCAGTGCACTAGGAGTTTACCTTCCGTGATCGCGTGCCTATCTTCGCGAACGCGAAGGGTAAAACTCACTACTTACAATTTCCTCTTCACGATCGCAGGAATGGCTTCGCGATCGCGAAGCACAATGCACCAGATGACAACAGAAGCTCAAAAACCAGCTTTTCTAAGTTCAAAATCATCCTGTAGCCTATCCGAAACTCACCCGAGCCCTAAGGACTCCAAAACAAACATGCACACAAGTCCTAAAATATCATACGAACTTGCTTGCATGATCAAATCGCCAAAATAACACCTAGAACTACGAATCGGACACCAAATTAAAGGAAATTTTCAAGAAAATTTTAAAACTTATATTTTTACAACCGGACGTTCGAATCACGTCAGATCAACTCTGATTCTCACCAAATTCGGCAGACAAGTCATAAATATTATAGTGGACCTATACCGAGCTCCAGAACCATAATAAGGACCCGGTGTCAATAAATCCAATAATCAGTAATTTCTTAAAAATCATTAAGCTTTCAAGCTTTTAATGTTTCATCAAAATTCTATATCTCGGGCTAGGGACCTCGGAATTCGATTTCGGGCATACGCCCAAGTCCCAAATCATAATACGGACCTACCAAAATTGCCCCGGGTCCGCTTGCTCAAAGTGTTGACCAAAGTCAACTCATTTGAGTTTTAAAGCTCTATTTCACATTTTAATCCATTTTTCACATACAAACTTTCCGAAAAATTGTACAGACTATGCATGCAAGTCGAGGAATGATAAGTGGTACTTTTTGAGGTCTTATAATACAGAATTACTTTTTAAATTCAAAGATGAGATTTTGGGTCATCACAGATAGTCGTTGGCGGTGAATAAATCAAGAAAATAAATAATCAGTTGAAAGCAAGCCAATCAGAAAAAGCCCAAAAAATAGAAGAATCTTTTAATCCTGCAATTGAGGGAGAAGAAATTATTTCATCTGAAATAGAACAGGTAACTTCTGGTCTAAATAATGCTTTTGAGGTCTTTTGTGAAGTGGCTGAAAATCAGGAGGACAAATTTGTTCTGGTTGGTACTATTGTTGGGGTAGAGACTAGGGATGGGTATAAAATCCAAAAAATCAAAAAACCATACTGGACCGAATTAATTCGGTATTTTGGTATCGGTCCTTCAGGTATTCGGTATCACTTTTTCAAAAGTTCGGTACTTCAGTACGACTTTCGGTATTGATCTTTCTATACTTCGGTAAACTGGAATACCGAAGTACCGAAATACTTAAGAAGCCTACCCAATAATGAGTTTCATGGCTTTTCTTTTCAATCACACTATTCTTTGTGAAATGGCGTTGACTGTTTGGTTGCATCAGCTATGCTGTTTGTCCTTTTAACTTCTACTTCACATATTAATTTATACTTTAGTATCTCATAAATTGATTGTAATGAGTCTTGTTTCCTACCATTTGAAACATGCAAAAATATGAGAATATTGACATTGAAGGAGTTAACTCAATTAATGCATGCTATGGTGGACCTATTGCATTGTTACTATGTGAATTGGGTGGAGACTGGGATGGAAGCTATGGACTTCTTGTATGCACAGATAGTGCGGAAACTATCATCACCTATAAATATTTTCATAACATTTGTATTGTCTAATAGACTTTGAATATGCATTCTTTATTTAGTGTCATGTAGCTAGAAATAGACTGGGGCCTCTAAGTTACAATTTTATGGTTATACTGAAGGACCTATTAGGCCAACTAGAGGAGTTGCTGCCATTGCTATGCTAGTTGGCTACTGATCTTTTATAGTTATATAATTTCTAATGAATTAGAATTCACCACTTATGTTCACAAAGACTTGGTACAATACCGAACCGTACTAAAACCATACCGAACCAAATAAGAAAATACTTAATCATACCGAACTATTTTGGTACAGTATTTGATATGCACAATTGATAAGCCGAATACCGAAATATTCTACCTAAATTCTTAAAAACCGTACCGAAGTACCGAACGCCCGCCCCTAGTAGAGACTACTAGCCCACCCCTAGTAGAGACTATTGAGTCAGATAAAAATGGTGGTAAAAATAAAAAGAAAATAGAAAAAAAGAGTGAGGGTGTTCAAGGAGATGTAAGGGGAAAGGTAAAGGAAGGAGTGGTTGAATCTTCACCTACTGCTGGGTTAACTGAGGAAACATGGGCGATAGTGTTATGGAGTGACGAAGCTATTGAGGAGAAAAAAAGTTGGAGAGAAGAAAGAGGTAATGGATCTGGTGTTGCAAGTATAGCTGAGGGGAAGGTAAGGTTGAGGAAGAGGTTCCAAGAACATGTTCCATCTGTAAAGGAATCCCTCGAAGAGTTAATGAAAAGGGTATCTGGTAGCTACAATCCAAAGAAGAAGAAAAGTTAAGGAGTTAAAATCTCTGGAAATGCTAGGGCACACAAGAAGAGAAAGAATGCCTCTTCTATCCCTGTAGACACTCCTCGTACAAGAGAAAGAGGTACAAGGAGTCAGAAGAAACAGAGTGAGGATGAACTTGAAAGAGCCTTAGAAGAGAGTAAAAGAAAAGTTGTTACAAAGGGAAAGAAGAAAGTGTGTGAACCAGTTGAGGCAATTCAGATTGTGGAGATGGACTTGGTCCTTCATGATGAAGACGAGGCAGAGGAGGTGGAGGTTGTGACTCCAAAAGTAAAGAAACGAAAGACTTCCAAAAAGAAGTCTCCGTCAAAACCTGTTGATACAGAGCCTTCTGCCTTGGCAAAAAGAACTAAGTCTGCGAGAAAATCTAAGAAAGTGCAAGTAGTGGAAGAAGAAGAAAGTGAAGTAGAAGAGGAAACTGATGAGGAACAGGACAAGATGGTGAAGTTTGGAAAAAGAACATTTATGAAGGGTAGACTCCTCAAGGACTTGGAGGAGGAATGAATGTTGGTGTTGTTGGAGAAGCTAGAACTCCAAGGATGGAAGGACATGGTCCTTCAGATGGAAGGAAGACTATCCCAAGCAGAAATTATGGAGTTTATGGCTAATTGTAGAATCAAGAATGGCATGGTCACCAGTGTAGTGAAAGGGGTGACTGTGAGCTTTGATGCCAAGGAACTGGGAGAAATTCCAGGGGTACCTGCTGAAGGGTACAATGACTACAAGAAGCTAAAATGGCCAATCCTAGAAAACCTACCCACCTCCCTTGACATTACAAGAAAATTTGTTGAAAGTGACTTAAAGCTACAGCCCAAGGTTGTGTACAAAAGTGAGATAAAGCCTGCCCACAAGCTGCTTTTTGAATTTGTCAACAAGGTTGTTCTGTCAAAGTAGGAGAGAATACACATTGCAACTTTCATGGACCTGGTCCTTATGGAGTGCCTGGATATTGGAAAATAGAACAACTGGCCATGGTTTATCATCCATCTCCAAATCTCATGGCATACCCTATGGGTTCATTCTCACTGTTGTGCTTGCTCACTTTAAAGCTCCCCTCAAGAAATTGGATGTTAGTACAAGCAAAGATCACTTTTGGGCCAACACCTTGACTGCATGTGACTATGAAGTCCATACTGCTCCTAAAGAATCTGGTTCATCCAAGAGGGTGCAAGTGAACAGAAAAGTGAGAACCTTGGTGCAGGAGAAATGGGTTAAGGATGCTGAGATTAAGAGGCTGAAGAAGAGGCTGGCTGAAGTAGAAACTGAGAGGGATGCTCTCAGGTCTGAGCTTGCAAATGAGAAGGAGAAGAATGACGACATTCTTCATGACATGTTGAAGCTGCTTCAGGCCAGAAATCAAGAACCTGGTCCTTCCCAGCCTTAAACCCTTCCTAGTCTAGTTAGAAAACCAGTGACCTAATTGTGATTTTGTTTTTGTCGTTTTGCTCATAGTACAGTACTTTTATTTCCTTCTATGCTTTGTGGATGACTTTTATCAATGATAATCACTGCTTTTTGCTCTAATTATTTGTTGATGCTTCTTAGATGGCTAATATCCTTAGATTGATAAGTGATACTTGACTCCATGATTGCATTTAAAGTAGCCTAAATGGCCATGAGTAAAGATATACCAAAATTTGGTTATCTAACATAATTATGCAACTTTTCGATGATGCCAAAAGGGGAAAGATAGATTGTGCTTTTTTACTTTGGACTATGATGTTTATAACCTAATAAACTTGGTCCTTGATGATTTGTGATTTTAAAATGGAAAAGGTTCTAACATTATGTTGATGTCGAGCTGAGTTGAAACATGTTTCATGATTATGAAAAGCACAGATTTTGTCATCATCAAAAAGGGGGAATTTGTTGGCCTAAGTAAGTTTTGATGATTGACAAAAGAAATACATGCATGAACCAGGTCCATACACAGTATACACAGGGTATAGGCAAATTCAAGCATAAGGCATGCACGTGAAGGAGATAAGCATACGTGGTTAAATTTAATATCTCCTGAACGAAAATGTTGCATGATTGATATGGAGTAGGACTCCTTACTTGAAGAGAACTCTATCCTAGATAAGGGAGAAGTTAGTAGTTGAAGATAACTAGAACTCTTCCACCATGGAAAAGTATAGGGAAAAAGCATAAGTACCCCCCTGACCTATAGCTAGATTTCCAACTACACACTTTAACTTTGCGGAGATCCTATTAACCCCCCTCCCATCCCCCAAACTATTTTTAAATGATATTATTATACTCTTAGTGCTGATATGGCAGAAGAGAATGTATGCCACTTTCCTCGGGAGAGAGAAAGAGAGATAATGCTGAAGTTTTATTTTTATAACATTTTTATAAAATATAGGAGTACTATTTTCTATTTTTTTTTATCTTTTCTCTAGTTTTTCTTTTTCTTTTTCTTTTCTTTCCTCTAGTTTTGTTACTTATAGATGGGTCGAAAATTAGCTCCGACATTCTCCATATTTTTCGGCAAGATCGAGTTAAAGATTTTATTCGTTCCTCTCCATATTTCACTGCACTTTATAGAGGATTACTGCATTTTTTAATCACTTCACTCGCCACTTTTAAACTTTCAATTGTAATTGCTTCTCACAGAAAGGAATGAAAAAATCTCGTCCTAATATCAATTTTCGACTAAACTCGGAAGAAGTCCAAAAAAGATTGAACAAGAAAATTTTTGATTATTATTTGCAAAACATATTCTCGTCGTTTCCTGATTGGGGCCTTCGGCCTTTCACTGCTTTAGGTAGTGAGGTGGGTGAGGGGAGTCCTATTTTTTTAATTAATTAAATTTATATAAAAGAGAGAACAAGGAAGAAGAATTTGGTTGTTGATTGTAGGAGCTCACTGTTTTTCTATGTGCTTCTTTAACCAAAAAAATTTTGCTACTTCACTTGTGGGTTGGGGGATGGGACAAGGTGGGTTGTGTGAAAAGGGAAAAAGAGTTTTAAAAAAATACATAAAGTGAGTTGGGAAAGGAAGTAGATGGGGAAAAAAACTATTTTATTGGGAAATACATGTATCAGGCGCGTGTATTTCACCACCAAACACAGATGTGGTAGTGCCATTTCAGGTTGATACTTATTCCATTTAAAAATCGTTTAGGGGGTAATAGGACCCCCCCTCCCCGGCAAAGATAAAGTGTGTAGTTGGAAATCTGACTATAGGTCAAGGGGGTACTTATGCATTTTTCCAAGAGTATAGCATTAGAACTCTAGTTAATCATATTTTACTAACTCTATATATTTCAGGATGTTCTCTTTTACAGGCATGCACAAACGCTGAAGTTAAACAAGAGTTGAGAGCAAAATAACAAGGTATTTTGCAAGCAATTCCTGTGTGCTTCAAGTGTGCGAACATGAAGCTACATGAACCACATAGAAGAATTAGTTCCAAGTGTTTGTCTTTTATTCTAGTTTCATTGTAGTAGGGCTTTTGAGTCGTACGTTTCAGCTTTCTCTAGAAGCATTTGTACTAGGTACTCTAAGTGTATTGTTCAAGTTAGAGTTAATTTGAATTGTCGCAACAACTTGAGGCTTGTTGCCACAAAGGGTTAGAGGTAATCCTTAGGTTTACAAGAGTTTTGTAAACGTTGTTTTTGGCTCAGTGATTTAGTGAAGTGTCGGGAAAAAGGTGTTTTTCACTTAAAAACACTTGTGTTCTTTACTTTTTGCATTTATTATTCCGCAACTGTAGTGTAGAAAAATATAGAAGAACCATGTCCTTTTATAATCTGTGCATGCAAAAAATTGGACACCACACAAATCACTCTCTCTCCTCTCGTGTGCTATTGACGTACAAAACATGAGAATTAAATAGACAAAAAGACGTTGATAAGTAAGCTGCGGATAATTTAGCTTTCCTTCTTTTCTGCTATCTTTCACGAATGCTACTACAACTACAAACTTGATGGATGTGGTGAAAGAAATCTACCTATATATGTGAGATAAATAATTTCCACGAATGAGTAAAAGAGATAACAGTGTATACTAATGCATCTTCTTTTTTGTGCAGTCGATAAGTTCAAGACAAGATATTTCGTTATTCTAAACTCCGTAATAAGAAGACAAAAGACGGTGATAAGTAAACTGTGGATAATTTAGGTTTTCCTTGTTTTCTGTTACCTTTCACGAAGGCTACTATAACTATAAATTTGATGGATGCTAAAAGAAGGCTAACAGAAAACTTGTCTTCTTTTTGATCAAATTTTTGTTAGCCTTCTTTTAGCCTTGTCTCTTCTTTTAGCATCCATCAAATTATTGATCAACATATACTTGTCTCACTTAAATTTGATGGTAGCCTAATTATGTGCTTCACCCATCTCTCAGTTTCATCAGTACCCTTGAGAACATACAAACGGACCTTGACATCGCCTTCAAAAAATTTTTGATCTAGAACTGGAATTTGTCCCTTTATTTCTGCTATTTTTGGTGGAAGTATTGATGTCAATGCCTGATCAGGCAATGCGATCCTTCTCATTAACTTTTCATTTCCAACACTGAATGCATCTATATTATATGGCATTCCAATTAGTCGATTTACAAAATAAAAGACTCCGCCAATACAAACAAAATTGCTTCCAGGAAAAGATTTAGCGCAATCAAAAATCTCTCTCCACGATTTGTCCACTCCGATGGTGAAAATCCAGTATCTCGCTTCATAATCCCTAACGTGTGCCTTGAATACTTTAGGTTTCTTGGTGATGGGATCAAAACCAATGGAGCAACAAATCATAGAACCGTAAGGTTTCTCCTTAGGTTGTTGACAAGGAAGAAAGATATGTTCTTTTATAAAAGGATTGCAAATAGCAACAACTCCATCAAATTTCCATAGACAAACTAGGCCATTGGTGGATGCTAGAGAGTGAAGCTTACCGAAACATGACAGATTCAGGTACTGAATGACATCTTTCCGAATCATCAAAGATGAACAACTTGCATGAAATTGAGCCAAGGAACCATTTTGATGTGCTTCAATGAATAATAAAGGTTCTGATATAAGGGAGCAAAAGGATTTCGAAACGCACTTAAAACGTATTAAAGACTTAATGGGAAGACTTTTCAGAATTTCAAAGACAATGTCGAGCTGAATGCATGACTTACCAGCGGCGGCAATCTTCTTTTTCTCCATGTGAAAAGTGATAGTAGTATAAAGGTGTATTGTATACTATTTAGGTTACTACCTTTATATTGGCCGAAGGTGTGTTGTATACTTGTTTACCCGAAAAACGGATAGAGTTAAATTTGTGCGTAGTTCTAAGGATACGTGATATAGCTTAATACAAACCATAAAAATAAAAATATCAAATATGGATTGCAAAGAGTGCAAAGTAAACAAGGTTGTAAAGAAGATAATATTTAGGACTGAACAGGTTGAATCAATTTATGAAGCTTAAAAGAACAACTCTTCTCTATAGGAGAATGTGGTGCTTGGATTACACTGTGAGCAAAAACTTGTGCCTTACAGAAATAATAATCATCCCCTTTATAGTGGAGGGATCTTACTTTAAATATAATTAAAAATACATAGTGGGAGACCCATGATAAATCAGTTTTTCCATAATTCCTATTAGGATTCTCTCCTCTAGTGGGATTGCAACGGCTCTTGTCTATGAGCTCGATATTGACTCGAGTTTTCGGTCTTGACTCGAGCTCTCGATCTTGACTTGAGCTCGATTCTGACTCGGATCCTTGCGTTGATTTGGGGTCAGTGTTGGTCGGTCTCTAAATCATAAGCTCGATAACTTTACTTTGCATAATAGTTCGATTTGGATTCGAGCTTGATAATGATATCGAGCTCGACATTGATCGGTCTCTCGGGCTCGAAACTTGTTTGTACCATCTTCAGAACCTATCTCGAAGTCTTACTCCGATCCATTACATTTTGACCTCGATCAATCGTACAAAAGCCGAAATTAATTTTGACCGTATACAGATAGTCCCCTCATTTCTCGGGAAGGATGTGGTGAGAAATGATATGATTTTCCAATGGCTCGATCAGATTATAAGTTGACGTTTACATTGGGCCCAACCATGACGCACGTGATAACTGTCCCGTCGATTTAGTATTTGAAGGCAATTAATGCATGTCAGACGGTGGCCGGCCACCGCTGATACTGAACCGCCATTGCTTTAATCTATAAATAGCCCTTCTTTTTATCATTTACCACTTTTACATCTTCAATCTCCCAAATTTCCCAAGTTCTTTTTCGTATTCTCCGAGTTTATTCGCAAATATGTGATTCTTCTTTGCAAAATTCTTCTTCTAAACCACCAAATCTTTGTCACCTTCTTTAAATCCAAAATGGTGAAGACATCAAAAATCGTCCCCCAAAAAGAAAAAGCTTCTTCTTCCCAATCCGCCGCCGATAAAACACCGGTGGATCCACGACTTGAGGAGTGCGTTCCGTCGGAGTGTGTTCTTACCTCTGATTTCAAACTCGATAAAGGTTCACCGGATCCTGACCGATGTGAGACCGTATCGAGATATATTTGTTCAATAACCCAGGAGCATATCGAGCGGATAAAAAAAGATTGTAACTGGGAGAACAAAGAAGTGGTAGTGTCGTCTCTCGAAGAGGACATTACTACTCACGTGGGAGGGTTTTTAAGCGTGTATACTTACCCTTTCACGTTAGGTCCCCTAGACCCCATTATCATAGATTTTTGTCGTAAATACCTAATAACCCTAGGCCGAATATGTCCTTCCTTTTGGCGGATCATTATTTTGATCCGATATTTTGTGAGTAAAATCGAGGGGATGCCTTTCACCCTCGATCATCTTGTTCGATTATACCGTCCACGCCTTTTTCGATGAGGGTTAATAAAACTCCAATGTCGGGCAACCAAGACTCTGTTCTTGAGTATAGACGGGGATAAGGATCGAGGCTGGATGGGTAGATTCGTTCAAGTAAGGACTTCGGACCCGATTCCGACCGAAAAGATGCATTTTCCCGAGGAGTGGAATATGAAGCGTAAGTGTAATTCTGCTGTTATCTCCGACTATTTTATCCTTTCATTTTCTTCACTAATATTCCCCTTTTTGTGATGTAGTGGTTCCCTGGATGCCCGGCATAGTGCCCGATCTCAAGAACTGAGTACGTGATCTGGTTTCGACCTCCTCCTACGCCGAGCATTCATGGCACGAGAATCATGTTCTCGGTCCCGAACCGAGCTGCGCAGATATGAGGCTAAGCTTCAACGGGTTACGGAGGAGAGGAACTCCCTAAAACTCTTCTTAGGCCAAAGGGGGGAGAAGAAATAAAAGACCTCCGAGCTGAGTTGGCCAAGGCTCACCAAGATCAGATCGATCGGTACGAGCAGGTAATAATACTTTTAAAAGCCTATGGGCTCGATACCGGAATGATGGCTAATTATTCGGTCTCACAGCTGCAGCAGAAAATTGAGATGATCGAAAAACTCTGTGAAGAAGTCGATGTGATAAAAGCGGAGTCTTTGAAGTGGAAAGAAGGAATGGACCGCTTTGCTGCAGAGAAAGAAACTGCTCGAGCCCAATTGTCATCGGCCAAAAACCAACTTCAAAAAATGAAGGAGAAAGGCTCGATCCAAGCAAGAAGAATAGAGGAGCTCGAGGCTCGGTTGGCCTCTGAACTTGCCAAGGCCGAATCTGATGCTGAAAAGGCAAAGGACGATGCGGATGCACTCGTGACCGTCTATCAAGACGATGCTGAAGCTGCCTAGGTCCAAGCAAGAGAGGCAGTCGAGACCGCCGATACTCGAGCACATTGGGTCGCTGAACTTGCTAAGTGCCGATCTCGGAGGGAGATCCTCGAATAGATCCATGCTCGAGGTTTCGACCTCATTGAAGAAATTAAAAGGGCCAAAGAACTCAAAGCCGATGTTGAAGCCTTGGTTTTCGATGACGATGATGATGATAATGATGATGATGATGATGATAGGAGTAAGAGCGGGTTCGAGAACGGGGGGAGCCCGATAGAGAAGATACCGCTCCTGGGATAACCAAGAACTTAGTCCTTAATTTTCATGTTGTAATCAATCATCTAAAAAATCTTGTACATATAAAAATATCCCTTTTTGCCGACTCGCTTCTATTCTGTTTCCTGTCTTGTGAAGATTTTATTCACGCCTTATGAATATTTTCACAAGGATTTAGGCAACTTGATCAAATTTGGACTTCATAGCCTTTATAACCGAGTGAGCGCTTACTCAAACTTGAAATAAGGTAGCTCATAGGCTTAGTGGCCGAGATGAGTGATTGTTTGAACATATGCTTACTCCAACTTGTAGTGATGTAGCCCTTAGGATTATTAATTGAGTGAATGATTCAAACTCGAAGTAATATAGCTCGTAGGCGTAATGGTCGAGTGAGTGCTTGCTCGAACTCGAAATAAAAGTAGCCCGTAGGCTTAGTAGTCGAGTGAATGATTTGAACTCGAAGTAATGTAGCCCGTAGGCGTAATGATCGAGTGAGTGCTTGCTCGAAATCGTAATAATAGTAGCCCGTAGGCTTAGTGATCGAGTTTATCTTAATTCTGATTGCATAATAAGAGTGATTGTTTGAACATATGCTTACTCCAACTTGTAGTGATGTAGCCCTTAGGATTATTAATTGAGTGAATGATTCAAACTCGAAGTAATATAGCTCGTAGGCGTAATGGTCGAGTGAGTGCTTGCTCGAACTCGAAATAAAAGTAGCCCGTGGGCTTAGTGGTCGAGTGAATGATTCGAACTCGAATTAATGTAGCCTATAGGCGTAATAGTCGAGTGAGTGCTTGCTCGAACTCGAAATAAAAGTAGCACGTGGGCTTAGTAGTCAAGTGAATGATTCGAACTCGAAGTAATATACCCCGTAGGCGTAATGGTCGAGTGAGTGCTTGCTCGAACTCGAAATAAAAGTAGCCCATAGGCTTAGTAGTCGAGTGAATGATTCGAACTCGAAGTAATGTAGCCCGTAGGCGTTATGGTCGAGTGAGTGCTTGCTCGAACTCGAAATAAAAGTAGCCCGTAGGCTTGGTGGTCGAGTGAGTGATTCAAACTCGAAGTAATGTAGCCTGTAGGCATAATGGTCGAGTGAGTGCTTGCTCGAACTTGAAATAAAAGTAGTCTGTAGGCTTAGTAGTCAAGTGAATGATTCGAACTCGAAGTAATGTAGCCCGTAGGCATAATGGTCGAGTGAGTGCTTGCTCGAACTCGAAATAAAAGTAGCCCGTAGGCTTGGTGGTTGAGTGAATGATTCGAACTCGAAGTAATGTAGCCTGTAGGCGTAATAGTCGAGTGAGTGCTTGCTCGAACTCAATTCTGTTTGCATAATAAATCTCGAAATAGAAGGATTTTTCTTGGATATAAGATGTCGGTACAGAAGAGAACTATTCTTTGCAAGTCGTTATACATGTGTTCATGTTTTGCGTCAGGGCTCGGGCCAACTACATGAGCATAGTTCGTTTTGACCATTTGGCTCTTACAATATTTCCTATTAGAATCCTATTGTTACGAAATAACTTTCTTGCATTAGAATTGGATATATTTGAGGGCTAATGCCCCCCCCCCCAGTATTCGGGGTCGATTGTAAAGAGGCCTCGGATACTGTCGAATTGTTTCTAAGTTTAGCACGATAACTGATTGCCTCATTAAAAACCTTGCCGAAAAAACCATTTGGGATAAAACCGGTCTAAGGAAAAAAGAGTGCAACGCGTGCTTTCAGACCTAGGGCTTCGTATTGAAGAATCCATCCTAGCTCTTGATCGGACTCCTTCAGGGGTTAGTTTTGAAATATAAATAAACATGTGAGGGTCGTACCTTAGCAGTAGTATCGTTTTAGGTGTGACACATTCCAATTGCTTAATAGTTGTTTGCCGTTTATAATGCCGAGCTTGTATGATCCTTTTCCGATGTTTTCGAGAACCCGATACGGTCCTTCCCAGTTCGGTCCTAGTTTTCCTTCGTTTGGATTTCGGGTACTGAGGGTGACTTTCCTTAGCACTAAGTCCCCGAGTTTAAAATGGTGAAGCTTGGTTCTTCGATTATAGTATCTTTCAATTCGCTGCTTTTGGGCGGCCAATTGGACGAGAGCGGCCTCTTGTTTTTCATCCGATAATTCGAGGCTAGTGTTTATAGCCTCGTTATTTGACACTTCTGTTGTATACTGAAACCTGGCACTGGATTCCCCGACTTCGACTGGAATCAAGGCTTCAGATCCATATACTAAGGAGAACAGGGTTGCCCTTGTACTTAGATTTTGATGTTGTTCGATATGCCCAAAGAACTTCTGGTAGGATTTCTCTCCATTTTCCCTTAGCGTCGTTCAGCCTCTTCTTTAGGTTTTGAATGATAGTTTTGTTTGTTGATTCTGCCTATCTATTCCCACTGGGGTGAAATGGTGTTGATAATATCCTCTTTATTTTGTGGTCTTCGAGGAATTTCGTCACTTTGCTGCCGACAAACTGTTTCCCATTGCCGCACACTATTTCGGCGGGTATCCCGAATCGATATACGATATGATCCCAGATAAAGTCTATAACCTCTTTCTCTCTTACTTTCACGAACTCCTGTGCTTCAACCCATTTAGAGAAATAATCAGTCATAAATAAAATAAACTTAGCTTTACCTGAGGCCGATGGTAGAGGGCCGACGATATCCATTCCCTATTTCATGAATGGCCATGGGGATAGGACTGAGTGAAGTTGCTCTCCAGGCTGATGGATTATTGGTGCAAACCTTTGACATTTGTCACATTTTCGAACAAACTCCTTTGCATCTTTGCCCATATCGATCCAATAATATCATGCCTTGATTATTTTTCGGACTAATGAATCGGCTCTGGAGTGATTTCCGCAGGCGCCTTTCGTGCACCTCACGAAGGATGTAATCGGTGTCTCCTGGACCTAAGCATACTGCCAATGGTCTATCTAATGTCCTTCGGTATAATGTTCCATCTGCAGTTAATGTGAATCGAGCAGCTTTGGTTCGTAGGGCCCTCGAATATTTAGGGTCCAATGGGAGCTTTCCATTCTTTAAGTATTCAATATACTTATTCCTCCAATCCTAGATTAAGCTTGTAGAATTTATCTCGGCATGACCTTCTTCGATTACGGATCTCGAGAGTTGAACGATAGTCCCCGAGCTTATCTTGCTTTCCTCGATCGATGATCCCAAATTTGCGAGTGCATCGGCCTCACTGTTTTGCTCTCGTGGAATATGCTGTAAAGTCCATTCTTTGAAATGGTGTAAAGTGACCTGCAGTTTGTCCAAATACCTTTGCATTCTATCCTCTCGAACTTCGAAGGTTTTGTTTACTTGATTTACCACCAGCAAAGAGTCACACTTGGCTTCAATGACTTCTGCTCCCCAAGCTTTTAGCTAGATCGAGACCTGCAATCATGGCCTCATACTCGGCCTCGTTGTTAGTCAACCTGGTAGTTTTGATAGATTGCCTAATAATGCTACCCGTGGGTGGTTTTAAAACGATGCCTAGCCCGAACCCCTTCACGTTTGAATCCCCATCCGTAAAAAGGGTCCATCCCCCGATGACGTGCCCGATTTCAATACGAGTTCTTTTTCGACTTCGGGTACGAGGGTCGACGTGAAATCGGTCACGAAGTCTGCTAAAATTTAAGACTTGATGGCCATATAGGTTTGATACTCGATATCGTACCCACTGAGTTCGACTGCCCATTTAGCTAATCAGCCTGATAGTTTGGGCTTGTGCAGAATATTACGAAGCGGGTAAGTGGTTAATACGCATATGGGGTGACATTGAAAGTACGATCTTAACTTTCTAGAGGCGCTTATCAGTGCAAGTGCATATTTTTTTAGGTGCGGATATCTAGTTTTTGCTTCTCCTAAGGTTCGACTTATATAATAAATGAGAAATTGCGTACCTTGCTCTTCTCGAACTAGGACACCGCTTACCGCTATTTCTGATACTGCCAAGTACAAGCAAAGTTTTTCGTCCGTTTTTGGAGTATGAAGTAGTGGTGGGCTCGAAAGATATCATTTTAATTCCTCTAATGCCTGCTGGCATTTTGGGGTCCAAGCGAAATCGTCCTTCTTTTTGAGTAGAGAGAAAAATTTGTGACTTCGATCTGACGATCTCGAAATGAATCGGCCTAAGGCTGCATTCTTCCCCGTTAGCCTCTGTACGGCTTTCACGGTGTCCACGATGGTGATGTCTTTGATGGCCTTGATTTTATCGGGGTTAAACTCGATCTCCCGATTTGACACCATGAAGCCGAGGAACTTGCCCGAACCAACCCCGAAAGCACATTTCTCGGGGTTAAGCTTCATGTTATATTTCCTTAAAATCTCAAATGTTTCTTGCAAATGGATCAAATGGTCCTCTGCGCGCAGGGACTTAACTAGCATGTCATCAATTTAAACTTTCATTGATTTACCTATTTGTTCCTCGAACATTTTATTTACTAGGCGTTGGAAAGTAGCTCCTGCATTTTTTAGCCTGAAGGGCATCACATTATAACAATATGTTCCATAATTGGTGACAAATAAAGTATTTTTCTGGTCTTCTGGGTTCATCTGGATTTGATTATACCCGGAATAGGCATCGAAAAAAGTAAGGATCTCGTGGCCGGCTGTGGCATCGATCATGCGATCGATGTTAGGAAGCGGAAAGGAATCTTTGGGGCATGCTTTGTTAAAATCCTTATAATCCACATACATTCTAAGTTTGTTCCTTTTTTTAGGCACTACAACTACATTGGCTAACCATTCGGGATATTTCACCTCCTGAATGGACCCTATCTTGAGAAGTTTGGTTACCTCGTCCTTTATGAATGTATGCTTTACCTCGGACAGGGGTCTTCTCCTTTGCTTCACCGGTCTAAACCTAGGGTCCAAGCTTAGCTGATGCGTCGTTATGTCCGGTGGGATCCCTGTTATGTCTTAATGGGACCAAGCAAAGCAATCAATGTTATCGATAAGAAATTGAATAAGTTTTTTCCTGAGTTCGGGGGTCAACCCCGTTCCGAGGTATACCTTCTGTTCGGGCCAGTGTTCGATTAGTGTGACTTGCTCCAATTCCTCGATTGTTTATTTGCTAGCGTCAAAATCATCGGGAATTATGAAGGATCGAGGGATCCTTTGATCATCATCTTCTTCGATCTTCTAATTAACTGGTCGGGTTAAAGTCGATGTCTGTGATTGCTATTTGGTATCTCATTCCCCTTTTGAGCCCGATCCCTTTACTGACAAAGGCGAGGATATTGGATTCGCTTCCTCGACGGCAAATATTTCTATTGCGGCCGGTTTTTCTCCGTACACTGTTTTGTCTCCTCTAGATATTGGGAATTTAAGGACCTGGTGCAGGGTCGAAGGTACAACTCTCATGTTGTGGATCAATGGCCTTCCAAAAAGGGCGTTGTACCTCATATCACCTTCGATTACGTGGAACTTCATTTCCTGGATGGTCCCGACCACGTTTGTTGGTAGAACTATCTCGCCTTTGGTGGTTTCACATGCCATATTGAATCTGTTTAGAACCAGGGTTGTAGGTACGACCTGGTCCTATAGACCGAGCTGTGCTACGACCTTCAATCTAATGATGTTGGCCGAGCTACCTGGATCAATTAACATACGCTTAACTTTAGTTTTATTCATAAGTACGGATATTACCAGTGCATCGTTATGAGGTTGTATGACTCATTTTGCATCTTCATCATTGAAGGACAAAGTTCCTATGGGTGTGTAATCCTGAGTTCGAGACCACTTTTCTCTCACAATCGATGTCTTAGTGTGTTTAAGCACTGGCCCCTGAGGGGTATCAGTGCCACTGATGATCATGTGAATGACGTGCTGGGGTTCTTCTTGTTCGTTTTGCTTGCCGAAATACGTGTTTTTAAAATGGTTCTTCGCCCTATCGCTTAAAAATTCTCGAAGGTGACATTTGTTGAATAACCGGGCTACCTCCTCTCTTAGTTGCCTGCAATCTTCCGTTCTGTGGCCATGGGTGCCATGATATTCACACATTTGATTGGGATTCCTCTGGGAAGGATCGGTCTGCATGGTTCGAGACCATTTAGTGTTTTTGATGCGTCCGATAGCCGACACAATGGCAGATGCATCGATGCTGAAGTTGTACTCCGATAACCGAGGCGCTTCCTTGGATCCGGTAGGCCTTTCGAACCTACCTCTGTTCATCAACCCCCGGGATCCTTGACCTCGATCACTTCTTTTGTTATTTTGTCTGGGGTTATGTCTCGATTCACCGATTATGTGATTTCCGTTATACGGTCGGTATCGATCACTGATCGGACGCTGTTCTCGATTAATATCCCTTCGAGCAGCGGGTTCCGACCCCAACTGATCATCTTCGACCTTAATTTTTGATTAGTACCGATTGTGCACGTCGGCCTACGTGATGGCTCGGTATTCGATCAAGTTATGCTTCAACCTCCGCGAAGCCGTCGAACTTCGTTCGTTCAAACCTTGAGTGAAAGCCTGAATAGCCCAACCGTCTGTGACTGGTGGCAGATCCATTCGTTTCATTTGAAAATGAGATATGAACTTCCTCATCATCTCGTTATCCTTTTGTCTTACCTTGAAGAGGTCTGATTTTCTTGTTGCGACTTTTATGGCACTGGCATGTGCTTTAACAAAAGAATCTGCTAACATGGCGAATGAGTCGATGGTATTTGGTGGTAGGTTGTGATACCAAATCATTGCTCCCTTCGAGAGGGTCTATCCGAATTTTTTTAACAACACAGATTCGATTTCATCGTCTTCTAAATAATCTCCCTTGATGGCACACGTATAAGAAGTGACATGCTCGTTGGGGTCGGTTGTTCCATTATATTTGGGAATTTAGGGGATACAGAATTGTTTGGGGATTTGTTTTGGGGCCGCGCTCGAGGGAAAAGGTTTTTGCACGATTTTTTTGGAATCCAACCCTTTTATTATTGGTGGAGCTCGACCCTGGAATTATATGTTTCTACTTTTTTATCGTTGGCTTCGACTCACTTTGTGAGATCCTCGAGTAATTTAGCAATTTCGGGTGTAGTCCCTGATTCTTGCTCATTTGACCTTACTATGGCTGGCTCCGTTCTGTGGGCGATTTCTCGAGGTGGATTGGGCTCCGGCCTGCTCTGTAGCTGGGTTTGGCTCTGCAACTGAGCTATTGTTGCATGTTGAGCTTGCAACATTTCGAAAATCATACGCAAGCTGACGTTGTTTTCCTCGACGTTATAGGCATCTCGAGTTGCAGACCGAATGCCACCATGAATGTTATTTTCGGGTTCAGAATATAGGTTCGCCTCAATGGCCACATGTGAATTAATATCTATCGGCACTTCGATTTGAGCTTCAACGGCGTTGACAGGTGGTCTTTCGGTACTGAGTGTCAAGTTATTGTTCTCATCTTGAAGACCGGCTTCGTTGTCGATAGGTGAGCCCATTTGATTGGTAGTTAGTCGATGCTAATCCGAAATCCAAGATATTTTCGGAAACACGTGCAAAACACAACTGTGTGTTTTTGCAAATTCGTATCAAATAACCACTATTATCCTTAGCCCCACGGTGGGCGCCAAACTGTTTACCCGAAAAACGGATAGAGTTAAATTTGTACGTAGTTCTAAAGATATGTGATATAACTTAATACAAACCGTAAAAATAAAAATATCAAATATGGATTGCAAAAAGTGCAAAGTAAACAAGATTGTAAAGAAGATGATTTTTAGGACTGAACAGGTTGAATCAATTTATGAAACTTAAAAGAACAACTCTTTACTATAGGAGAATATGATGCTTGAATTACAATGTAAGCAAAAATTTCGTCCTTACAGAAATAATAACCATTCCCTTTATAGTAGAGGGATCTTATATTAGATATAATTAAAAATACATAGTGGGAGACCCATGATAAATCAGTTGTTCCATAATTCCTGCCAGGATTGTCTCCTCTAGTGGGATTGCAACGGCTCTTATCTATGAGCTCGATATTGACTCGAGTTTTCGGTCTTGACTTGAGCTCTATTCTGACTCGGATCCTTGCGTTGATTTGGGGTTAGTGTTGGTCGGTCTCTGAATCATAAGCTCGGTAACTTTACTTTGCATCATAGTTCGATTTGGATTCAAGCTTGATAATGATATCGAGCTCGACATTGATCGGTCTCTCGGGCTCGAAGCTTGTTTGTACCATCTTCGGAACCCATCTCGAAGTCTTACTCCGATCCATTACGTTTTGACCTCGATCAATCGTACGAAGGCCGAAATCTATTTCGACCGTATACAATACTGTATAGGTTACTACTTCTGTATTGCTGGCGGCCAATAGGCTATGCGTAGGGTTCAATATCTATTGGGAACATATGTAAATATGGAAAGTATGGAAATTGTATCTTTGTATTCTAGGGTACAGAATATATCACGAATATAACTTACCAAGAATACAATTACAATTTCCATATTTGCCATATTTCCTTCCAATAATTTATCAATATAATTAGGCAATATACGTTGTTATACAAACGGAAAATGCCCATGACTTTTTTAAATGCTCATAGTACAATTATTTTTCTATTTTTTTAATATTGGAATGTTGATATTGATAGTTCCTAACGATGTCATATAACAATACTGATAGATATCTACTTCGTTATTGATAATTTATATACTACTTATCTTTAGATGGTGGATGAATTTATAACTACTTCTACTACTACTACTAAATTAATGATTAATGATTTTAGAACTACTAGTATTAATGTACTTACGTTGTGCGTATTCCTATATCAATTATTGAATATTAAATTTTAAAAATAAACATAAACATTATTTAAAATATATTTGAATCGTAAAATAATATTTAAATGATATAATTTTCTAAAAATAATTAATATTAATCATATTACTGAGCTTAGCAAAAGAAGAAACTTTATGTGACAGAAGTTTTTGAATACCTTATTGTAATTTTAGAAACCTAGGTGGACTTGTATTCTACCATTTGATGTCGGAAAGAAGAGGAAATTGTTCAAAGTATCTTCTTCTTTTTTTTTTGATAAGCACAAAGTTGCAAAAAATGTTTCCCACAGCAAAAGTAGACAATTTTCTTCATACTTAGTTTTGAAGGAATGGTGGTTAAATTGAAATTCTGAAATATTAGTTTAGTCCTAAATACTAAAGTACCTTTTTATATTTAGACACGAAAATCTAGAAGACTCAAAGTGGTGTATTTGAAATAAACATCAAAATTCGCATCACATAAGAAGTTAAAAACAAATAAAAGAGAATAAAAAAATTAGATTAATTGTAATTACAAATTTACCAATATAGATACAATTACGAAATGGTTAAAGTTGATCAACATATTATTGATAGATAAATATAGATATAGATAAATATACTTTGGAGCCTAAATTCTCCTTTTGCTTAGCTTTAATTGATTTTAATTATCTAATAATGGCAATGTAGACAATAAAATTTGCGTCAAGAAAATAATCGAGTCCGAAAAATATTGCAACAATCATAATATTTGATTTCAAATAATTTGAGTGTACAATCTCTATGAATCCTCCGATTCTTCTTTTCAATAGTAAATAAATTTAAGGGCATTTGAGCTTGATCTTGAACATGTAGTTATTGCCACAAATGATGATCTTGAATTCAACTAGCACGAACTTTGATTTGAACTCGTACTCCTTGAATCTTGATTTGTTCTTCGTTCTTGAGCTTGAACTTGATTTCTTGAAGCTTGAAACTTGTAGAGAAATTTACGGCGTTTGATTCACGGGCTTTCTCTTGCTTCTTGTTATAACTTTTGGTGTCTTTTCTGGATTACGAAGACCCCTATTTATAGTTGTAGGAAGGAAGAGTTATGACAAGAACAAACTCTTTCCGAGCAATCAAATTGAAGTGTGACAAGGCCGCATTTGATTGGCCAGAACATGTCACTCTTACACGTGGTGCGCTTTCATTGGCCTTTTAATGTGACTTGGCATGCCTTGTCAGTTTGACAAGTGACATGATCCTATTGGCTCTTCCGTTTGACTTGGCGTGCCACGTCATTTCACGTATGGCGCCAAACCGGGCCTCTATAAAGATGATATCTTGAGACTAATTAAATGAGCTCATTATTTGTAGCTCAATTAAGTGGGCTAGCCCAATAGATTCAAACTTAATTATTTAATCCATATATATTATATTTATATAATTAATCTAATTATATTACCCCAATAAGTTTATTTGAACTAATATATATTGAATTTAAAATATAGTCCAAATTATTTTATAGATATAAGGGAATAAAATTTATATGCCTACAGGCAACACACATCAATCAACTATGTTAATTTGAATACCTTCCAGTATTGAATATAAAAATTCCCGCGTAACTGAGCTTGAAAACCTATTTTTCTTGACAAGAAGTCGTAGCTAATGTTTAGCTTTAAAATTCATTCTAATATTTCGTAAAACTAATTATAGCTATGTAAAATATGAGACAAAGACAAAAAGGTCTCCTAAACCTAAAAAAGAAAGGAAAAGTGCTCGATCAATAAGAATTGTTTATAGAAATAATGCGATTTTCTTGTGTCATTAATATTGAAATACATTTTCTATTATATTACATAGTTTAAACAAGAAAAAATTTAATATACAAGATTTAGTTCATTTCGAAATCTCAAATATTAGGAACCGTTCTCTGCATCAAATGGAACATACCTATTTTCTCCACTCCATATAGATGCACTAGCAAAAATCATTACCACCCCTCATCCTGTGCATAAAAATAACTATTGTATTGGTTTGTCTTTGTATCTCTGGCAATTCAATATCAAAGTCCACTGCACTAACATTATGTCTACTGACTAATTGAGCATTATCTCTATATAACATGTTTTCCCAATATTCTATTTGGCATTATCATGTTAATTCAGTCACAAAGGCTAGGCTAAAATTCATGAAATATCACATTAAGGTTTAAAATCTTTTAATAATTTGAGGAATTTAAATTCTTGGAAGTGGTAAAAATTGTATATAACGGATTGTGTCAAAACAACTTGGAAAGAAACAAAAAATATATCTACAATATATTACAAGCATGAACCTCTTTAACTAAAAGTCAAATTACGAAATTACCCTTATTTATGAAAATTTATACGTAATTACCCTTCACTTAATTTTCTTTTTTTAAAAAACAAAAAACCCTACACGTGCCTCTCTCAACATCGCACCTCTCTTCGGCAACGACGTTTCTAATCATCTTCTCCACTCCAACAGTTGCATTGGTTCATTTGGTTCTCTTTAAAAAGTCAAAATCCCATGACAACTTTCTCTCAATCTTTGTTTTTCTCAATAAAAGCAACAGGTGTGGAATCTGAACTCTATTTCACCAAATTCTTATCTTTTTCAATCAGTCTTTTCCTAATCTCCTTCTTTATCAGATTTTTGGCGCTATTACTATTCCATCTTCTCATCAGTGGCGGAACCACATGCACCAAAGGGGTGTCAACCGACACTCTTTCGTCGGAAAATTATACTGTATAGTTTGGTAATATTTTTAAAAATATATATATATACTATATAATAACACCCCTTAACTTTTTGGTAAATTTGTTTCTTTATATTTTGACTCTATTTAATGAAAATGCTAGCTCCGCCACTAGTTCCCAACCCTAAATCCTAGCCCATATTTATCTCTAGCAAAGTCAAGTTGTAACTTTCTTGGTTTTCGTTTATTTTATTAAAATTTTACCTTAATTGGTTTCTGAATCGTTGTTTATTGATATATTCTCTGAAATTGTTAGAATTTGGAGATGACTTTTAAAGTGTCAATTTTCACGGCTTGATTAGAGTTTACTTGAAATTGCATTTTTTCTGCCTTACTTTTTTAAGTGTCTCTGTAGCCTTTGTTTACTGTTATTGCTTAAATATGTAAATATAAATACTTCATACACTCCATAATCCCATCTTTTAATCATGATTTAAATGGTTAGCATGGTAAACTGAATCATGAAAACACAGTTTATGGTCTAACGGAAAAGAAGACAAAAAAACTATATAAGGAAAGGAGGAAAGACATTGAGGAATAGTCAATAGTAATAGGTTTTAGACTAATGAAAGTTGCAAAAAATACTAGAGCATTCTGTCATGAATATCCTTACTTTTGGTCTGTGTCCGAAGGAAATCCTGCACCTTAGTTCCTACACTATCTTTGTACAATGTATCACTATTAAGTTATTTTGCAACGGTTATATCAGTAGTATTTATCTCAATTTTCCCTATACTCTTGGCTGTGATGTATGTAAAAATGCATATACATTAAAATATTAACTTAATGTTATGGAGAATCTCTATGCGACCATGTTATCAGGGGCGTATGTAGCCCTATAATACGGGGTTCAATTGAACCCATAACTTTCGACACGGAGTACAAATGTATATGCAAAAAAGCACTAAAATCGTAATAAATTATAGATATGAACTCATAACTTTAACAATATAATGAGTTTATTAGTAAGAACCTTAAATGTTGAACCCATAGAGTTTCAATCCTGGATCCACCTCTGCATGTTATGCAGAAAATTTGTTCCCTTTAAATTAAAGCATAACAACGACAAAACAAGTGTTGACGATGGTTTGTTTGACAATGTATGGAAATACTTGTGAAATTTTATCCTTATAAGAAAATTTACTGCCTATAACTTTGAATCTGTTTGTAAATCATTTTTACACACCCGTGTTTGCAAGTATCTTAGTTAAATTTAATACTTCTATAAAACTACTATTAAATTACTCTTTTGTTTTATAAATCTTCTCATCCATGCTTCACAAAAAGTGTCTGAATCAAAGTATGTTATATTCTTGCTTAGTTCTACCCACTTCTATATGTGTAGATATAACTTTTGTCAAGAAGCTTAATTAATTCAATAAGCTATTTTTAATTAAAGGCGTCACACTTCTGTTGTATGCTCATGGTATTATAATAGTCCTCTTCTTAATATTTTGCAAACTGGAAGTTAGATTTAGGCACCTATTGTATAACTCAAGCTATTTTGAGTTCACTTGATATTTTTCCTAAACAATACTTTATATCGCTCCCTCCAATATTAATAAGTTTAGTACTCCTTTAACTGGTGCCCAGGATTGTTCGCTCAAACAATTGGTAATACTTCATTTTTTTGTTATTAGAGTTATTCCAATATTTTCACTAAATTAATCAAAGCTACTGTCATCATAAATTATTCCTGTTTTACCCTTCTTTTTAATATTTTGCAAGCAGGCAGTTAGATTAAGGGACCTATTGTCTACTCAAGCTATATTGAACCCACTTGATGTTTTCCTAAATAATAGTTTACATCGCTTGCTCCAATATTAATTAGTTTAGTACTCTTCTAACGAGTCTCCAAGATTGCTCGCTCAAACATTTGGTAATACTTCACTTCTTAATTACTACAGTTATTCCAATGTATTCACTACATTATAAAAGCTACCAACAACACAAATTGTTCTTACTTTTACAAATATTTTAAGCTATTGTCTATTTGAAATGACAAAACAAAACATAATAGAAACTACAAAACCTATTACTATTATATTATTTTCCTTCAACAATCTAACCATCTCAGGTTCAGAGCAAATGGCAACTAAAACAGAATTAACAAAACAATATGTATTAACAAGGTACCAAAATATTCATCCGATTAGATTATGAAAGTCTTAGTAATCCGAATGAGTACAGTAATACCATACAAAACCCCAAGGCACAAAGGTATTTTTAGAATTCTTATATTTGTTGATGAAGAGGTAATACCATTTTACTTTATACTACTAATTTATATATTTTTTTAGACATAAAATATTGGTTACATCTTTAATAGGGGACAAAAATCCAAGTAACACTTCAATAAGCATGTAGAAAAGTGGAAGGACTTCTTTAAACCAAAGAAGAGCTCTACTAATAATTAATACTTTTTAGTTGATCTATAATCAATTTTCTACTTGCTAAGATGGCCCATTCTGTTATGAACGACACATAAATGACATTTTAATGTAGTGATGGAAATACTTATCTTATCAAGCATTCCTCTACTTTACCATCATTGTTGTGTTTGACAACTATTTGTTCCGAAGAATTATCAAATTAACCTTTACTGTTTGCTCTTCTCCATTACTAACACGAAGTAAGAAATTACTGAAATTTGGATCTTCTCTTGCTCTCACATTCGTTATAAAATGTATTTTTTCATTAAATGCCACAAATATGATTTTACTAAACTTGCATTAACCGTCTCTGCTCTTGTAGATTTTGGAACAGCGGGAAATACTTGTTGGGATTCCTATTTTAGTAAGTAGAAATGAATTTGTAGATCACTTAAATAAAATGTTGATAGTCAAATTTTCGGTGAAAGCAACACATTTATTAGTTTTGATTTTGTAGAAGATGAAACCAACAACTCATGTCAAGAAGAATACCTGAAAACTTTAACACCAAATAGTCTTCCTCCACATAGATACATCGTCAAACCCATTATATTATTGAAGTTTCTCTTATTTTCTTTCTCTCTCTCTCTCTCTCTCTCTCTCTCTCTCTCTCTGTATATCGTCAAACCCATAATGTCATTTAAGTTTCTCTTATTCTCTTTCTCTATCTATATATAAGTATGTATATACTTCTATGTTTAAAAGTATTAATAAAATTTCAAATGTTTATATTTCCTTGAATAGGTTAGTTCCGAAAGAAAATGCACCATAATGCTACTTAGAAATTCGGACCTTCAAATGGCTTGTGCAATGATACAAGGATGATCTGAAGAGAATTGGATGACAACGAAATTACAATGGGTCAATCTACTAAGGAGCATGTGTTTATTTCAAGAATTCTACTTATTCTCCCCCCCCCCCCACCCCCGAAAATGAAGGATATCCTTTCAAATTCGTGCACAAATAATTCCCTATACTCTTATATTTTGCAATGACAATAAATAAAGCTCAAGGTCAGATAATATTCAATGTTGGATTATTTCTACCATAACATGTTTTCTCACATGGACAACTTTACATTGTATTTTTAAGAGGGATATCAATGTCGACACGAGTCTTGGTTATAACATACCAAGTAAAACGGATGGAAGGAACATATACGAGGAATATCGTCTATAAGGAAGTATTAGGTGGGATACACTTAATTATAATTTTTTAACCTTAAATTCATAAAATAAGTATGCAAATCACATGTATCTAATTACACTTTTATTGTTTATCTTTGTAGGTTCGAACGAATAATTCAATTGACGACGTCCCCCAATGACCACTCACAAAAATTTATACCATATTCTTTCATGTAGTACTTAATAAAAACTTTATTTTAATAATTTTAATATTATTTTACAATAACGTGTACTGATTAACGAACTCGATACACACGTGCAACGCACGTACCGAGAAACTAGTAAATTGAAATGAAGGGAGTAAAAGAAACAATAAAAATCAGTACTAACTTAATTGGTGGAACTTCATATTTAATCTAAAAGAAGAATTCCCATTCTGGGCTCAGGATTTGCAGAAGCAGAATGCGATGATATGTTTTTGTTTGTGCTAAAAGTTTTTCGTTCTTTCAATTTCGTACTCAGCCAAATTACTGCTATATAATGTGAAACAAATGGAGGAATTAAGAAGGCGAAAATCGATGGATAATTATGTATATATATTCCTTGGAAGACTAAAAATCTTTTAAAACGGTGACATAAAATATCATACTAATGCATCTGTTGAAGACAAGATCCACTCAAGAAAAAATTATCATTTATATTTCTTAATACATTTTGAATCATAGAGAGGTCTAGCTAGGCTCCTGAACCATCCAACCGTATAGTAGTTATTTCAGGGACCAAATATTCTCCACAAGATTTAGCAAAACACCAATCCAACTCATACGTCGTACTCGTTCACAAATTCCATGTATATCAACTTTTCTCCAATCTTTCTTTGCAATGTCGTATAAGAACATGTGCAAAATCGTACTACTGTGTGGAATCAATACAATCTCTCCCTTAGAGTTGGTGTTAAATAAAGGCAAATATTTTGTGTTTATTAACTATAATGGTAGCGCAATTATATGTTTCACCCATGTCTTAGTTTTACCAGTACCATTGAGAACATGCAAACTAACGTAGCCATCGCCTCTAATATTTTTGAGATCTAGAAGTGCAACTTGTCCCTTCATTTCCACTATCTTTGAATTTTTTGCCAATATCCCATCAGGTAACAAGATCATTCTAATCAACTTTTCTTCTTCAACACTGAATGCAGCTATATTGTAAGGCTTTGAAAGCCTATTTACACAATAAATGACTCCGCCGATATAAACAAAATTGTATATAGGGAAAATGTTGGCGCAGTCAGGAATCTCCCTCCATATTTTGTCCACCCCGATAGTGTAAATCCAGTATCTCACTTCACATGAATTTCGACCCCCTAGTATCCAGTGTGCCTTGATTACTTTATATTTTTTGGTGGTGGGATCAAATCCCAGGGAGCAACAACCGATTAAAGGTTGTTGACAATTAGGAAGAAAGATATGTTCTCGTGTAAAAGGATTAAGAACAGCAACATCTCCATAAAAGTTCCATAGACAAACTAAGCCATTGGTCGATACCAGAGAGTGAAGCTTACTGAAACATGACTGATTCAAGTACTGAATGACACCTTCGCAAGCAGTCAAAGATGAGCAACTTACATGAAATTGAGCAGAGGAAAACTTTTGATATGCTTCAATAAATAAGGGTTCTGAGGGAGCAAAAGGATTTCGAAACGCACCTAAACCAAAGACTTGGCAGAAACCTCTTTTAGAATTTCAAAGATAATCTCGTGAGGAATACATAAATTACCAATGGCAACAATCTTCTTTTTCTCCATGTATACTTGGTTTTGGAAGGCGATCAAGGTATTATATATATATATGTGAAAAGTGATAGTATAATTAAGGTGTTTGAGTTGGAGTCAGGGTTTGTATATTTGTTTTTTGCTGGCGGCCAACAAGCTATGTACGTAGGGTTCAATATCTATTGGAAAAAGATTGTGAAGACGGAAAATACGGAAATTGTACTATCACTTTTATGTCCTATCACAAATATAACCTACCAAGAATACAGGTACACTTCTACGAAAACTACTCTCCTCTATATAACATGCATGTTTTCCGAATGGTCTATTTGGCAGTATCGTGTTAATTCAGTCATAAAGACAAGGCAAAAATTCTTGAAATATCACATTAAAGTTTTACAAAACTTTTAATAGTTTATGGAATTTAAATTCTTGATAGTGGTAAAAATTGCATAAAATGGATTGTGTCAGACAATTTGGCATATCTATAGGGTAAAATAAGATCTGACACGTGATCATCTAAAGGAAGGATACGTGGAACCCAAAATTGAGATAGTCACCGAACGCAGCTATTCCGCTTGTCACCGGAAAGAATAACGATCATAAAGGTGTATTAAATGCTCTGTGCCCGTGTCACGACCCGA
The DNA here is from genome assembly GCF_000715075.1 of Nicotiana tabacum. Classification (NCBI taxonomy): domain Eukaryota; kingdom Viridiplantae; phylum Streptophyta; class Magnoliopsida; order Solanales; family Solanaceae; genus Nicotiana; species Nicotiana tabacum. Next base: position 79,615,655 of record NC_134100.1, read on the forward strand.
AATTCCAACCTTCGGACCGTGATGGAGCCTAACATTTCACTTGCTAGGCAAGCCAACGTTAGAATAATATTATCTATTTTTAAAATAATATTTAAATTTATTAATAATCAAAGAACAAATGCGTAAGTAAAGTCTGAAATGTAGTGAATAATCCATAAAAATAACGGTGTCTAAATAACATCCCATAATTTGTGTCACAAGTGCACGAGCTTCTAGAATAATACAAATAAAGGTCTGAATAAAATAAAGCTGTCTGGAAATAAACACACAGCTAAAGTAAAATAGACGGGGACTTCAGAACTGCGGACGCCATGCAGTTATACCTCAAGTCTCCTCCGAGTAGTTGAAATCCGAGCAAGTCTATGGCACGTCGCTGGGACCAACTCCGAAATCTGCACAAGAAGTGTAGAGTGTAGTATCAATACAACCGACCCCATGTACTGGTAAGTGTTGAGCCTAACCTCGACAAAGTAGTGACGAGGCTAAGGCGGGTCACTTACATTACCTGTACGCAATATTAGTAACAACAACAATAATAGAAATAAATCAGGTAACTCATTTATAATAATTGAAGCCAACTCAGCAGTCATAACCAATTATCATTTTCATCAATTCTGTTGCAGCGTGCAACCCGTTCTCACAATATATTCACATTCAATTATGTTGCAGCGTGCAACCCGCTCTCACAATATATTCACATTCAGTTCTGTTGCGGCATGCAACCCGCTCCTCCAATATATTCATTTTAATCAAGTCTGTTGCGGCGTGCAACTCGATCCCCCAATATATATATATAATAAGTATGTTGCGGCGTGCAACCCGATCCTCCAATATGGACTTTTAATAAGTTTGTTGCGGCGTGCAACCCGATCCTCCAATATATTCATTATAATCAATCATGTTGCGGCGTGTAACCCGCTCCTCTAACATATTCATTTACCAATTCTTATAGAAGAAATTTCTTCAATAAATGCAACAATTAATATAAAATTATAAGACAAAAAATATATAATAATTATGATTTAATTATGAAACAAACAAAGGCAAATAGCAAATTATTATGGAAATTAAAGAGAAAATATGCAGTTTAATATTTAATATGCTAAATGTCAAATAACAATTAGGGCACATAATTCAAATAGCATGTAACAATTAATACAGAAATTCAAAAATTAATATTTGATAAAGCATAGGAGAGAAACAATTATTATAATAATTAATTCATGATTTAAAACAATTTATGATTTTTCCAATAAGCAGGCAAACAATTGATTTGACGACGTATAGACACTCTGTGATGACCCAAAATGTCATCTTTAAATTTAATAATTAATTTTGTATTCTAAGACCTCGAAAAGTACTATTTATCATTCCTCGACTTGCGTGCGCAGCCCGTAAAATTTTTCGAAAAGTTTTCAGGTGAAAAATGAATTAAAATGTGAATTAGAGCTTTAAAACTCAACTGAGTTGACTTTGGTCAATATTTTTAACAAACGGAATTGGATCAGTATTTTGACAGTTCTGGTAGGTCCGTATCGTGATTTGGGACTTAGGCGTATGCCCGGAATCAAATTCCGAGGTCCCTAGCCCGAGATATGGAATTTTGATGAAAAATTAAAAGTTTAAGTTCAAATAGTGATCGGATATCAAATTATGTGCAAACGACCCCGGAATAGAATTTTGATAATTCTAACAGCTCCGTATTATATTTTGGACTTAGGAGCATGATCGGAATTTTATTTGGAAGTCCGTAGTGGAATTAAGCTTGAAATGCCAAACGTTGAATTTTTGGGAAGTTTGATCGGGGGGTTGACTTTTTGATATCGAGGTCGGAATCCGATTCTGGAAATTGAAATAGGTCTGTTATGTCATTTATGACTTGTGTGCAAAACTTGAAGTCATTCTGAATTGATTTGATGTGTTTCGGTACAAGATATAGAATTTGAAAGTTCAAAGTTCATAGATTTTGATTTGAGGTGCGATTCATCGTTTTGATGTTGTTTGATATGGTTTGAAGCCTTGACTAAGTTCGTATTGTATTTTGGGACATGTTGGAATAATTGGTTAAGGTCCCGAGGGTCTCGGGTGGATTTCGAAAGGTAAACGGAATGGATTTCGGACAAAGAGGGTTGCTGGAAATTTGCAGAAATTTCGCCAGAAATTTGTAGAAATTTTGCCAGAAATTTCTGGTGCGTGGAGCCAACTTTGAAAGCTTATATATCGCAATTCTTAAGGAATCGGAAACCTTACAAAACATGAAAGTTGTAGTCGTTTAATTCTAGTTTCTATAAAGTTAAATCATTCATTATTTGGACATTTGTACAGAAAGTTATGATGGATTGAATGAAGGCTGATAGAGCAGTTTCGCCAAAAATTCTAATGCGTGGAGCCGACTTTGGAAGCTTATATCTCGCAATTCATAAGGAATTGGTAAATTTGTAAAACACGAAAGTTGTAGTCGTTTAATTCTAGTTTTCAGAAAGTTAAACCATTCATCATTTGGACATTTGTACATAACGTTATGATCGATTGAAGGAAAGCTGGTAGAGCAGTTTCTGGTAGACTTTTAGTGACGGAAAATAGACTTTTAGTGACGGATGGGCAGAAACTTAAGGACCAAAAATGGTCACTTCCTTCATTTTGTTTTGGAGTTTTGGAGCACGGTTCTTGGGCGATTTTTGGGTGATTTTTACGGGAAAATATTGGGGTAAGTGTTCCTTATCCTATATTGTTTATATTTCATGATTCCATACTCATTTACATCATAAATCCGTGAATATATGGAAGAAAAATCAAGATTTTTGCAAAATCTTCCAAAAATAAAAAATTAAGATTTGGAGGTCGAGTTGTTATCGGAATTTGATAAAATTGGTATGGGTGGACTCGTAATTGAATGGATTGTCGGATTTTGTAAGTTTCGCCGGATTCCGAGATGTGGGCCCCACGGACAAATTTTGAGCTAATTTCGGATTTTATTAAAAAATATAATATTTTCTTATGAAATTGATTACTATAATTTTTGTTGACTGTATCAAATTAATTATGACTAGATACGAATCGATCGGAGTCGAAAAATTGAGGAAAAAGCATAATACTTGGTTAAATTGGAGCAAGTCGAGGTAAGTGACTTGTCTAACCCTGTGTGGGGGAAAATTCCCCTAGGATTGATAATTGTAATATGTGAAAAGTCATGTACACGAGGTGACGAGTGTGTACACGGGCTAAATGTGAAAGATTATGTTTTAAATTGTGTAGATCACTGTTGCGCATTAATTAAATTATTTCATTTTATTATATTCTTTATTATTGATTTAATGTTTATATTTTTAAATTTGCTTGACCATTTTCTGCTATTTATTTTATCTGTTTAGTTAAAACTTGGTTTCTTTTATTCTGTGCATTATTTGAAGGTTGATTTTTTTAAATTAAATATTATTAATATGAAGTATTTGACATTTTTAAACTTGATATTGAAGCAACGTATTAAAGATTTTGAAATATTATTTTCCTGAATTATTTACTCTTGAATATTTTTGTAAGATTTTCGTACTCATTGTGATGGAGCAATGAGCTCTTTATTGTGGAAAAATATTATTGTTGAATTATTTTGACATGAGCCGTGAGCTCTTTATTGTGGAAAAATATTATTTTGACATGAGCCGTGAGCTCTTTATTGTGAAAAAATATTATTGTTGAATTATTTTGACATGAGCCGTGAGCTCTTTATTGTGAAAAACTATTGCTGTTGAATTATTTTGGCAAGTTAAATTATTTGAGCACTTGAGGTGCAAATTATGATATATTGTGATATTGATACGCATGCGGTAGTATAAGGTCTGGGTATTGAAATGCATGCGTTGAGATAAGGGTGGCTTGATATGCGTGGCTAGTTTGGGGAACTATTAGAAGTCATGCGGTGTGATAAGGATGGCTAAAACGCGGGATGCTATTTCGGAAAAAATATTTTCTTTCAAATAAATTGTGAAGGCTCCTGCGGTGAGATAAGAAAATGAGATATTTTGAATTTGTTTATGATTTGGGACTACGAGGCGGTACCTCGGAAGTGCCCTTGTTGATATTGATTTATGGCTGCAGTTGCTTTTGATTATTGTGTGATTTTCTTAAAGTTGAAAAGAATTCTGTTTTGTTTTCACGATGTATTTATTTGCCATTATTTGATGTAATTAAATGTGACATATTACTCGATTCATTTCCATTGTCATTTTATCTTATAATATTGTTTAAACATTTTACCATGCCATTATTTATTCTCCAGTGGGGCCTGACCTGACCTCGTCACTACTCTACCGAGGTTAGTCTTGGCACTTATTGGGTACCGCTGTGGTGTACTCATACTACGCTTCTGCACATCTTTTTGTGCAGATTCAGGTACATCTTATCAGACCACGCATCTGTAAACTAGTTGTACGAGGAGACTTCGAGGTATATCTGCCAACGCTCGCAGACTCCGGAGTCCCCTTCTATTCTTGTTATGTTGCTTCCTTATTTTCTTTAGACTCTGTTATATAGAGACATCGAGGATAAATTCTTAGAAGCTTGTGACTTATTTCTACAGGGTTTTGGGAGTTGAAATTTTTTGAATTGTAGTTTAATTATTTCAGATATTTATTATTATTCTGCATTGATAGGCTTATCTAGTCTTAGAGACTAGGTGCTATCACGACATCCTACGGAGGGAATTTGGGGTCGTGACACACTCGTCACCTCACCTATACGTCGTTCACATGCAATTCACATAACAAATAATTTGAGGGTTTTATTCCCTTAAGTCAAGGTTAACCACGACACTTACCTCGCTTTACAAATTCCAATCAATTACTTAACCACAGCTTTTCCTTTTAAATTTGTCTCTGAAAGCTTCAAATCTATTCACAAACAATTCAATATACTCAATGCAAATCATAGGAATTAATTCCATATGAATTTACTAATTTTCCGGATAAAATCCGAAATTTATTAAAATATTCGGCAGTGGGATCCACGTCTCAAATCTCGGAAAAACTTATAAAATCCGAACACTCATTCCGAGACGAGTCCAACCATACAAATATTATCCAATTCCGATGTCAAAGGGACCTTCAAATCTTAAATTTTCGTTTTTGGAAGATTTTATAAAAATCTGATTTTTCTTCCATAAATTCACGGATTCATGATATAAATGAATCATAAAATATAATCAATATAGGATAAGGAATACTTACCCCAATATTTTTTCGTGAAAATCGCCCAAATATCACCTTACCCGAGCTCAAAAATGGAAAAGAGTTGAAAATGGGTCGAAACCCCATTTCCAGAACTTAAGTTCTGTTTCTGGGATTTTTACCGTTCGCGAACGCGGTCAGTGTCTCGCGTTCGGGAAGCACAAATTCCTACTGCCCAATTTTACTCTTCGCGAATGCGAAGCTTGCCTGGCTTGGCCTTTGCGAACGCGAGATGCCCTTCACGAACGCGAAGGCGATTGTCCTGGCCAACCCCTTTCCCTTCGCGAACGCGAGGCTTCAATCACGAACGCGAAGCTTCGTACCTCAAGCCTTCGCGAACGCGTTCTCTATGTCGCAAGTGCGAAGAACAAAATGTGACAGCCCCAATTTGCTCTTCGCGAACACGAGACTCCCCTCGCGAACACAAAGAAGAAAACCAGAAGAGGGTTTCTGCAGTTTCCTCAATTCCAAAAATGATCTGTTAACCACCCGAAACTAACCCGAGCCCTCGGGGCTCCAAACCAAACATGCACCCAAGTCGTAAAACACCATACGAACTTGCTCGCGCAATCAAATCGCCAAAATAACACCAAGAACTACGAATCGGACACCAATTCAAAGGAAATTTTCAAGAAAATTTTAAAACTTATATTTTTACAACCGAACGTCCAAATCACGTCAAATAAACTCCGATTCTCACCAAATTCGGCACACAAGTCATAAATATTATAGTGGACCTATACCCGGCTCTGGAACCAAAATACGGACCCGAGGTCAATAAATCCAATATTAGTAATTTCTTAAAAATCATTAAGCTTTCAAGCTTTTAATTTTTCATCAAAATTCCATAACTCGGGCTAGGGACCCGGGCATACGCCCAAGTCCCAAATCACGATACGGACCTACCGAAATTGTCAAAATATTGATCCGAGTCCGTTTGTTCAAAATATTGACCAAAGTCAACTCAATTGAGTTTTAAAGCTCTATTTCACCTTTTAATCCATTTTTCACATAAAAACTTTCTGAAAAATTGTACGGACAGCGCACGTAAGTCGAGGAATGATAAATGGTGTTTTTTGAGGTCTTAGAACACAGAATTACTTATTAAATTTAAAGATCACATTTTGGGTCATCACATTCTCCACCTCTAAAACAAGCGTTCATCCTTGAACAGAGTTAGAAAAAGTACCTGAGCTGAAGAAAAGGTGTGGATATTTACTCCACATATCCGACTCGGACTCCTAGGTAGATGCCTCTACCAACTGACCTCTCCAGTGCACCCGAACTGAAGGATAACACTTAGACCTCAACTGTCGGACCTGCCGAGCTAAAATAGCCACCGGCTCCTCCTCGTAAGTCAAATCTTTGTCCAATTGGACTGATCTGAAATCTAACACATGGGACGGATCACCATGATATTTTTGGAGCATAGACACATGGAACACCGGATGAACCGATGATAAACTAGGTGGTAATGCAAGCCTGTAGGCTACTTCTTTTACCCTTTCAAGAATTCCAAAAGGTCCGATATACCTAGGGCTTAACTTGCCCTTCTTTCCGAACCTCATTACACCTTTCATAGGTGAAACTCGGAGCAATATTCTTTCTCCAACCATGAATGCAATATCATGAAATTTACGGTCGGCATAACTCTTTTGCCTAGACTGAGCTGTGCGAAGTCGATCCTGAATAATCTTGACCTTATCCAAGGCATCATGTACCAAATCGATACCCAACAACTGAGCCTCTCCCGGTTCAAACCAACCAACTAGCGATCGGCATCGCCTTCCGTATAATGCCTCATATGGAGCCATTTGAATGCTCAACTGGTAGCTATTATTATAAGCAAACTCCGCAAGTGGCAAGAAATGATACCAAGAACCTCCAAAGTCTATAACACAAGTGCGGAGCATATCTTCCAATATCTGAATAGTGCTCTCTAACTGTCCGTCTGTCTGTGGATAAAATGATGTACTCAACTCCACCCGCGTGCCTAACTCACGCTGTACAGCCTTCCAGAAATATGAGGTAAACTGCATACCTCGATCTGAAATAATAGACACGGGCACACTGTGAAGGTGGACAATCTCACGATTGTAAATTTCAGCTAACCTCTCTGAAGAATAGGTAACTGCCACTGGAATGAAATGTGCTGACTTGGTCAACCTATCCACAATGACCCAAACTGCGTCAAATTTTCTTTGAGTCCATGGGAGCCCAACAACAAAATCCATAGTGATACGCTCCCACTTCCACTCAGGAATTTCTAACTTCTGAAGCAAACCACCAGGTCTCTGATGCTCGTACTTAACTTGCTGACAATTCAGACACCGAGCTACATATGCAACTATATCCTTTTTCATTCTCCTCCACCAATAATGTTGCCGCAAATCTTGATACATTTTGGCGGTACCTGGATGAATAGAATACCTGGAACTGTGTGCTTCTTCAAGAATTAATTCACGAAGCCCATCCATATTAGGCACACAAATACGACCCTGCATTCGCAGAACCCCATCTTCCCCCAGAGCAACTTGTTTGGCATCATCGTGCCGCACCGTGTCCTTAAGGACAAGTAAATGAGGATCATCATACTGCCTCTCTCTGATGCGCTCATATAAAGAAGACCGAGCGACTGTGCAAGCTAGAACCCGACTGGGTTCTGAAACATCAAACCTCACAAACTGATTAGCCAAAGTCTGAACATCTGCAGCTAATGGCCTCTCACCAACGGGAATATATGCAAGACTACCCATACTCACATCCTTTCTACTCAAAGCATCGGCCACCACATTGGCCTTTCCAAGGTGATACAAAATTGTGATATCATAGTTTTTCAACAACTCCAACCATTTTCTCTGCCTCAAATTAAGATCCTTTTGTTTGAACAGATACTGAAGGCTACAATGATCAGTAAATACCTCACACGAGACACCGTAGAGGTAATGCCTCCAAATCTTCAACGCATGAACAATGGCTGCCAATTCTAAGTTATGAACAGGATAATTCTTCTCATGAACTTTTAGCTGTCGCGACGCATAAGCAATTACCTTTCCATCTTGCATTAATACTGCACCAAGCCCAATGTGAGATGCTTCACAATATACCATATACGATCCTGAACCTGTGGGTAATACCAACACTGGCGCCGTAGTCAAAGCGGTCTTGAGCTTCTGAAAGCTCAACTCACACTCGTCTGACCATCTGAATCGGACACCTTTCTGGGTCAATGTAGTCAATGGGCTTGCTATAGATGAAAACCCTTTCACGAACCGACGATAATAATATGCTAAACCCAGGAAACTCCGGATCTCTGTAACTGAAGTAGGTCTAGGCTAATTCTGAACAGCCTCAATCTTCTTAGGATCCACCTTTATGCCTTTTGCCGATACAACATGCCCCAAAAAGGCAACTGAGTCTAACCAAAACTCACATTTTGAAAACTTGGCATATAACTGATTATTCTTCAAGGTGTGAAGCACACTTCGAAGATGCTGCTCATGTTCCTCTCGACTGCTGGAGTAAATCAAGATATCATCAATGAATACAACCATAAAAGAATCCAAATAAGGCTTGAACACCCGATTCATCAAATCCATAAATGTTGCTGGGGCATTTGTCAACTCAAATGACATCACAAGGAATTCGTAATGCCTATACCGAGTTCGAAAAGCTATTTTAGAGACATCAGATGCCCTAATCTTCAATTGATGGTAACCAGACCACAAATCAATCTTCGAAAATACCTTGGCACCCTGAAGTAGATCAAATAAGTCATTAATTCTTGGCAGCGGATATTTGTTTTTGATAGTGGCTTTGTTCAACTGCCGATAATCTATACACATCCGTATAGAGCCATCTTTCTTCTTTACAAATAATATTGGTGTACCCCAGGGCGAGACACTGGTCTAATGAATCCTTGATCAAGCAAGTCTTGTAACTTCTCTTTTAATTCTTTCTACTCTGGCGGGGCCATACGGTATGGTGGAATAGAAATGGGCTGAGTGCCCGGAGCCAAATCAATACAGAAGTCAATATCTCTGTCGGGTGGAATCCCCGGCAAATCTGTAGGAAATACTTCTAGAAATTCACGAGCAACTGGTATTGAGTCCATAGAAGGAGCATCTGCACTGGGATCGCGAATATAAGCCAAATAGGCTAGACACCCTTTCTCAACCATACACTGAGCTTTCATATAAGAAATAACCCTGCTGGTAGAATGATCAGGAGTTTCTTTCCACTCTAACCGAGGTAACCCCGGCATAGCTAGGGTCATTATCTTGGCATGACAATCCAATATAGCATGATAAGGGGACAACCAATCCATACCCAAGATGACATCAAAATCTACCATATCAAGAAGTAGAAGATCTACACTAGTCTCACGATTACCAATAGCAATCACACACAAATGATAGACATGATCTACTACAACCGAGTCTCCCACCCTTGTAGATACCCACACAGAAACACTCAAAGAATCACAAGGCATAACCAAATATGAAGCAAAATAGGAGGACACAAAGGAATAAGTAGATCCTGGATCAAATAGAACTGAAGCATCTCTATGGCAAACTGGAATAATACATGTGATCACAGCATCAGATGACTCGGCCTCAGGCCTAGCTAGAAAAGCATAAAATTGGGGCTGGGCCCCACCACTCTGAACTGTGTCTTTGGGACGACTCTAACTGGTTGGCCTCCACCTCTAACAATCTAACCTCTACCTCTAGTGGCCTGACCTCCCCATCTAGCTGCCTGACCACTACCTCTGGCTGGCTGAGCAGGCGGTGAAGCAACCGGTGCCTGTATAATGGCACGAGAATCTTGCCGAGATCTGTTACTCACCAATCTAGGGCAATACCTCCTGATATGACGAATGTTTCCACACTCATAACACCCATCCTGATGCCGTGGCTGCTGAAGCTGAAGCTGACCCAAATGGGCCGGATAACCGCTGTAGTAACTCTGGAGTGGTGATGCACTGATAGGAACTGAATGTGCACTGAATACTAGCTGCCCAGAGTAAGGCATACTAGGACCGTGACTCCCTGAAGCACCGGGAGATACATGAAGTGTGAATGAAACGGTTTGGGAGGATGACCCCTACCAAAATTACCTCTGCCTCCAGATGAGGCACCACTGAAACCACCGAACTGACGAGGCCTCTTATCGGACCTCTGCCCTCTATCCTGTGCAAGAACTATCTCGATCCTCCTTGCGACATTAGCAGCCGCCTGAAAAGAAATCTTACTTCCGGTCTCCTTGGCCATCTGAAGTCTGATAGGGTGAGTGAGTCCCTCAATAAACCTCCTCACTCTCTCTCCCTCCGTAGGTAGTAAAAGGAGAGTATGACGGGCCAAATCCACAAAACGGGACTCATACTGAGTAACAGTCATACTGCCCTGCTGTAAACGCTCAAATTGCTTGCAGAATTCCTCTCTCAGTGTAATAGGGAGGAACTTTTCCAAAAATAGCTGAGAGAACTGCTCCTATGTGTGCAGGTGATCCGACTGGTCGGGTCAATGTATAATCTCTCCATTACCTCTTGGCGGAACCCGTCATCTGAAGTACAGCAAAATCAACCACATTGGTCTCAACTATACCTATGTTCCGTAGCACCTCATGGCAGCATTCAAGATAATCCTGTGAGTCCTCAGAAGGTGTACCACTGAAGTGAACTGGAAAGAGCTTGGTAAACTTATCCAGTCTCAATAAGGCCTCAAAAGACATGGTGGACCTATCACCGATCTGTGCTGTAATAACTGGCTAAACTACCCCGACTGGCGAGGCTGCTGGAGCCTGATTCTGGGGAGCCATCTGCTCCGGAGCGGGAGTAGTGGGAGTTTCTGCTCCGACCCCAGCTTGGGAGATGGATGGTGCCACTGGAAATGTACCATTCTGGTCCACGCCCTCCATAAGACTTACCAAACGGACTAGAGCGTCCTTGTCACAGCCCAATTTCCCCTTCGTGTGACGTCGTGATGGGACCTAGTCTCTAAAACTAGGTAAGCCTAACATTTGCGGAATAATGAAATAAAAATATAAATTTAACCAACTATTAAAAAATACACAACAAATCCCAAAACCCAGAACATCGTGAATCACAAACTACAGAAGGAAACAAAATCTAGTGTCTCTATACATCAGAATCTAATAAAGAAAAATACAAAAAGACAATGGACATGAGAAAGAGTAGGAGGGGACTCCGAGGTCTGCGGACACGACAGATATACCTTGAAGTCTCCAAAGTTGTCCCGGCTCACTGATAGTGCAGCTGATAAGGTACACTTGGATCTGCACATGAAAAAACATATGCAGAGAGTAACATGAGTACGCCACAATCGGTACCCATTAAGTACCAAGCCTAACCTCGGTCGAGTAGTGACGAGGTCAGTTCAAGGCCCCACTGGCAAATATATAATAAAATAATATAGAATGTAATACCGCAATAAAATAAAAGCTGAAATTTAACCATAATAAAATCATAGAAGGTAACAGCTTAGTATACAGAAACACAACAGAGGATCTCCCGAGATACCATCCTATAGTCCCAAACATTAAATGTGCAGGGGGATCTCCCGGAATACCAATCCGTAGTCCCAAAATAAATGTGTAGGGGGATCTCCCAGAATACCGTTCCGTAGTCCCAAAGTAAATGTGCAGGGGGATCTCCCTGAATACCGTTCCGTAGTCTCAAAGTAAATGTGCAGGGGGGGTCTCCCGGAATACCGTTCTGTAGTCCCAAATAAATATGCAGTGTGAATGATAGAAATATAACTACATCACGAAATTCTTACAATTTAGACTAAGTACTAGTCAGGGAAGAAGCAGGAATTTCATTAAGCATGCTGCACATAATTCACATAAACAATTAAAACACGTAGACATGTTGTATTAGACTAAACATGATAGCTACACATATTGGAATAACTCAATTAAGAATTGAAAGTAGATTAGTACTCATTAAAATGGTATAACTCAAAATAACAGGAAAACATGTTGCTGCTCAGTAAGAAAATCGGGTTTTTCACAACTAGCCCATGTACGTACTCGTCACCTCACGTACACAGTGCTCACATAGCACAATAGTTCCAAATCTTAAGGGGATTTCCCCCACACAAAGTTAGGCAAGCCACTTACCTCGAACCACGGTCACAATGCCTTTCCCACGAATATTCGGCTCCGAATGGCCCAAATCTAGCCAAAAGCAATTACATATCATAAATACAACCATAATAGACTCATCTAATTAATGAAATCAACATTTTTAAAAAAATTCCAAAATTTACTCAAAAAGTCGCTCGTGGGGCCCACGTCTTGGAATAGAGTAAAAGTAGCAAAATACGAACACTCATTCACTCCAGAGTTTACTCGTACCAAAAATTTTCAAATCCGATACCAAAATCTCGATCAAAACCCCAAAATTCAGCCTAAGAACTTTTCTCAATTTCTCACCCCAAATCCGAAATTAAACGATGAATTCAAGCATAGATTAGTGGAATATAACCATAAAGGAGTTAAGAATCATTACCCAATCGATATCTCTGAAAATCCCTCAATCCCTCGTCCAAAATCTGAGCTCCCAACTCAAGTTTTTGATAAAAATGGCATAACCCCCATTTTTGGAAACTTTAATACTACCCAGACGTGTCCTTCTTCGCGAACGTGGCCACACCCTCGCGTTCGCGAAGTACAATTTATTTCGGCCCAAAAATCCTCCATCGCGAACGCGATAAACATATCATGAAGCACGAAATCTCGCCTGCCTCCAGTTCTTCTTTGCGAACGCGAGGACCATGTCGTGAACGCGTAGTTTCGAGATTCCACACCTTCGCGAACATGAGAGCGACATCGTGGACGTGAAGAGTAATTTAGATGCCCTTCACAGATACGTTACGTGAACGTGAGGCCTCCCTCGCGAACGCGCTGAAGAAAATGCCTGCAACAGAACACCAGAAATATGCTATCTTCCAAAGTCCAAAAGTGATCCGTTAAGCATCTGAAACTCACCCGAGGCCCCCGGGACCTCAACCAAACATACCAACAAGTCCTAAAACACCATACAAACTTAGTCGAGCTCTCAAATCACATCAAAAAATGTTAAATCACGAATCACCTTCCAATTCAAACTTAAAGAACTTGAAACTTCAAAATTCTACAACTGATGCTGAAACCTATCAAACCACGTCCGATTGACCTCAAATTTTGAATGCAAGTCATATTCAATATTACGGACCTATTCCAACTTTCGGAATCGGATTCCGACCCCGATATCAAAAATTCCACTACCGGCCCAAAACTCTAAAAATTTGACTTTCGCCATTTCAAGCCTAAATGAGCTACGGACCTCCAAAACACAATTCGAACACGCCCCTAAACCCAAAATCACCTAACGGAGCTAACGGAACCGACGAAATTTCATTCCGGAGTCCTCTTCACACAGTTCCGACTACAGCCCAAATTCTAAGGCTTAAGCTCTCATTTAGGGACTAAGTGTCCCAAAACACTCTGAAACACAAAACCAATCATCCCGGCAAGTCACAATAGCATAAATAGATATGGGGAAAGCAGTTAATAGGGGATCGGGGCTATTACTCTCAAAACAACCGGCCGGGTTGTTACAGTCCTGAAGTAATGGAGTGGCTATGAATCCTTCCGGGACCTGAACTGGTCCAACTGGTACATTCTGAACTGGAACCTCCTCCTGAAGGTCCACCTGAGGTTCTTAAATAGGTGCAGCTATTCGAGCTCTAGACTGAGCTCTACCTCGGCCTCTGCCTCTAGCACGACCTCGGCCCCTACCTCTACCCCTGGCCATAGTTGCCACCGGGGGTTCTGGTCCCTGACTATCAGTAGAGGTATTACGTGTTCTCACTATCTGCGAGAGAATAAGAGTAGAATGGTTCAATCATCGATGATAGAATAAAATCGCACGACAGAATAAGAAAGAAGTGATATTGTTCCTAAACTTCATAGCCTCTGAGAGATAAGTACAGACGTCTCCGTACCGATCCTTCAGACTCTACTAAGCTTGCTCGTGACTCGTGAGACCTATGTAACCTAGTGCTCTGATACCAACTGTCACGACCCGAAATTCCCACCTTCGGACCGTGATGGCGCCTAACATTTCACTTGCTAGGCAAGCCAACGTTAGAATAATATTATCTATTTTTAAAACAATTTTTAAATTTATTAATAATCAAAGAACAAATGCGGAAGTAAAGTCTGAAATATAGTGAATAATCCATAAAAACAACGGTGTCTAAATACCATCCCAGAATTGGTGTCACAAGTGCACGAGCTTCTAGCATAATACAAATAAAGGTCTGAATAAAATAAAGTTGTCTAGAAATAAACACACACCTAAAGTAAAATAGACTGGGACTTCAGAACTACGGACGCTATGCAGTTATACCTCAAGTCTCCTCCGAGTAGCTGAAATCCGAGCAAGTCTATGGCACGCAGCTGGGATCAACTCCGAATTCTGCACAAGAAGTGCAGAGTGTAGTATCAGTACAACCGACCCTATGTACTGGTAAGTGGTGAGCCTAACCTCGACGAAGTAGTGGCGAGGCTAAGGCGGGTCACTTACATCACCTGTACGCAATATTAGTAACAACAACAATAATAGAAATAAATCAGGTAACTCATTTATAATAATTGAAGCCAACTCAGCAGTCATAACCAATTATCATTTCCATCAATTCTGTTGCAGCGTGCAACCCGCTCTCACAATATATTCACATTCAATTCTGTTGCAGCGTGCAACCCGCTCTCACAATAAATTCACATTCGGTTCTGTTGCGGCGTGCAACCCTCTCCTCCAATATATTTATTTTAATCAAGTCTGTTACGGCGTGCAACCTGATTAAATAAGTCTGTTGCGGCGTGCAACCCGATCCTCCAATATGGACTTTTAATAAGTTTGTTGCGGCGTGCAACCCGATCCTCCAATATATTTATTATAATTAATTCTGTTGCGGCGTGCAACCCGCTCCTCCAACATATTCATTTACCAATTCTTATAGAAAAAATTTCCCCAATAAATACAACAATTAATATAAAATTATAAGACAACAACCATACAACAATTATGATTTAATTATGAAACAAACAAAGGCAAATAGCAAATTATTATGGAAATCAGAGAGAAAATATGCAGTTTAATATTTAATATGTTAAATGTCAAATAACAATTAAGGCACATAATTCAAATACCATGTAACAATTAATGCAAGAATTCAAAAATTAATATTTGACAAAGAATAGGAGAGAAACAATTATTATAATAATTAATTCATGATTTAAAATAATTTATAATGTTTCAAGTAAGCACGCAAACAATTAATTTGACGACGTATAAACATTCGTCACGTTGCATATACGTCGTTCACATGCAATTCACATAACAAATAATTTGAGGGTTTCATTCCCTCAAGTCAAGGTTAACCACGACACTTACCTCGCTTTACAAATTCCAATCAATTACTTAACCACAGCTTTTCCTTTTAAATTTGTCTCTGAAAGCTTCAAATCTATTCACAAACAATTCAATATATTCAATACGAATCATAGGAATTAATTCCATATGAATTGACTAATTTTCCGGATAAAATCTAAAATTTATTAAAATATTCGACAGTAGGACCCACGTCTTAAATCTCAAAAAAACTTATGAAATCCGAACACCCATTCCGAGACAAGTCCAACCATACAAATATTATCCAATTCTGATGTCAAAGGGACCTTCAAATCTTAAATTTTCGTTTTTGAAAGATTTTATAAAATTCTGATTTTTCTTCCATAAATTCACGGATTCATGATATAAATGAATCATAAAATATAATCAATATAGGATAAGGAATACTTACCCCAATGTTTTTTCATGAAAATCACCCAAAAATCACCTTACCCGAGCTCAAAAATGGAAAAGAGTTGAAAATGGGTCGAAACCCCATTTCCAGAACTTAAGTTCTGTTTCTGGGATTTTTACCCTTCGCGGATGTGGTCAGTGTCTCACGTCCGTGAAGCACAAATTCCTACTGCCCAATTTTACTCTTCGCGAACGCGAAGCTTGCCTGGCTTGGCCTTCGCGAACGTGAGATGCCCTTCACGAACGCGAAGGCAATTGTCCTGGCCAGCACCTTTCCCTTCGCGAACGCGAGGCTTCGATCATGAACGCGAAACTTCGCACCTCAAGCCTTCGCGAACGTGTTCTCTATGTCGCGAACGTGAAGAACAAAATGTACCAGCCCCAATTTTCTCTTCGCGAACGCGAGACTCCCCTCGCGAACACGAAGAAGAAAACCAGAAGAGGGTTTCTGCAATTTCCTCAAGTCCAAAAATGATCTGTTAACCACCCCGAAACCAACCCGAGCCCTTGGGGATCCAAACCAAACATGCACCCAAGTCCTAAAACATCATACGAACTTGTTCGCGCAATCAAATCGCAAAAATAACACCAAGAACTACGAATCGGACACCAATTCAAAGGAAATTTTCAAGAAAACTTTAAAACTTATATTTTTACAACCGGACGTCTGAATCACGTCAAATCAACTCTGATTCTCACCAAATTTGGCAGACAAGTCATAAATATTATAGTGGACCTATACCGGACTCCGGAACCAAAATACGGACCCGAGGTTAATAAATCCAACATTAGTAATTTTTTAGAAATCATTAAGCTTTCAAGCTTTTAATTTTTCATCAAAATTCCATAACTCGGGCTAGGGACCTCGGAATTCGATTCCGGGCATACACCAAAGCCCCAAATCACGATACAGACCTACCAAAATTTTTAAAACACTGATCCTGGTCTGTTGCTCAAAATGTTGACCAAAGTCAACTCTGTTGAGTTTTAAAGCTCTATTTCACCTTTTAATCCATTTTTCACATAAGAACTTTCCAAAAAATTGTACGGACAGCGCACGCTAGTTGAGGAATGATAAATGGTGCTTTTTGAGGTCTTAGAATACAGAATTACTTATTAAATTTAAAGATCACATTTTGGGTCATCACATTCTCCACCTCTAAAACAAACGTTCGTCCTCGAACGGAGTTAGAAAATGTACCTGAGCTGGAGAAAAGGTGTGGATATTTACTCTGTATGTACGACTCAGACTCCCAGGAAGATTCCTCTACTGGCTGACCTCTCCAGTGCACCCGAACTGAAGGATAACTCTTAGAACTCAATTGTCAGGCCTGCCGGGCTAGAGTAGCCACCGGCTCCTCCTTGTAAGTCAAATCTTTATCCAATTGGACTGAGTTGAAATCTAACACATGGGACGGATCACCATGATATTTCCGGAGCATAGACACATGGAACACCGGATGAACCGCTGATAAACTAGGTGGTAATGCAAGCCTGTAGGCTACTTCACCCACCCTTTCAAGAATTTCAAAGGGTCCGATATACCTAGGGCTCAACTTGCCCTTCTTTCCGAACCTCATTACACCTTTCATAGGTGAAACCCGGAGCAATATTCTTTCTCCAACCATGAATGCAATATCACGAACTTTACGGTCGGCATAACCCTTTTGCCTAGACTGAGTTGTGCGAAGTCGATCCTGAATAATCTTGACCTTAAAGTAGGACACGATCCTAGGACCTCCTTCGCTAGACACAACTATAAATAGAGAGCTTAGTTATCATTGTAAAGGGTACGAATTTTCTAGCTAACTTACACTACATTCCATACAAAGCTTAATACAATTTTACTTTCTCTCTTCTTGATCTCATCATTGCTGTGCTCGAAAATCTTGTTCCCAGAACTTCCATCTCTGTTGTTTCATTTACATTTTAAGGCTAAGTATCGTATATTTTTTCAGTTATTTCTTTATTTCAGGATCAAATTAGTTCACTTGTCTAGAAACCACGTATAAATTCAATTGTACTATTTTACGGATAAACAGTTTGATGCCCACCGTGGGGCCTAGACAGTCGTGTAATTAAATTGATTCTTGCATTTTTTACTAACGTGCTTTGATTGTTTTGTCTTAGAGAAAATCACAAAAAATGGCAAATAACACTGTTAACAACACGTACAATCCTGAAATTTGAGAGGAGCAACCTCATTTCCAGGATTCAATCAGTGACACCCACAACGAGGGGAATGACGCTACGCCAGTACATGGCGGGTAGTATCCTCGACATGTTCGGCAGACAACTCCCGATGATGCTGATGAGGAGCATGTCGTGGATGCGGTGAGGGTCATGCAAGAGCAACATGTGATCATTCTAGGCCATCTCACGCGGCAGGATAAGGTTATGACGGAGCTGAAGCAGGTGCTATTGGGGGCTTCGAATAATGCAAACAGACGAGATCCAATTCCTCCGGTATCCTCGCAAACCAAACAACGTAGAGAGTCGACAACAATACTCTTATGGACGAAGTCAGCTCCGACGGGGCTGGAGGAAGCAGATCCGGTCTCAACAACGAGAACGACCCGTTTAAGAACGAACTTGAATCTGTGATGCTAAAGAATTTTGGAGAGACTCTCACGAGGAGAGCCCTAAGATGGTATTCATTATTACCCGAGCATTCCATAGATTCCTTTGAGATGCTTGCGAATTCTTTCATCAAGGTCCATGTTAGGGCCAGAAAAGTACAAGCCTGGAAGGCCGATATATTCAGGATTAATGCGCAGGGAGAATCTGAATTACTACGAGAATTTGTCACCCGATTCCAAAAGGAAAGAATGTTCCTCCCGGTTATCCCGGACGAATAGGCGGCTGAAGCATTCACTAAGGGAATGAATTCGATAAGTTCAGATGCTTTCCGGAAATAGAAGGAAAGCATGCTTGAGTTTTAAGCAAAGAATTGGGTAGATGTCCACAACCAGTACGAGTCAAAGATAAGAATCGAAGATGATCAAGTTGGCTTTCCATCGTCGGCCAAAGGACGGGAGAAGAATAAAGAAAAATCAAAATATGACTAAGACACAGATAGACGGGCTTCGAGGGGACGGTTTTTGCCCTACGAGCGGACCGAAGGTCATAGCAGAGGCTTCCGGACAATAGACAAGTTCGCTGTTGACAAAAGAATCCTTCTTAACCTAAGTTATCGGAGTATAACTCCAATGTCAGTATAGTGGAGTTAGTATCAGCCATGAGAAACATCAAATAGGCACGATTCCCGAGACCTATAAGATTTGATTCCAGCTAGAAGGATCCCACCTTATTGTGTGAATACCATGGGACAAACGACCACTGAACAGGGGACTGTCGACACCTCTTGGAAGAAGTGGCAACACTGTTGAAAAATGGTCACCTCAGAGAATTCTTGAGTGACCGAGCTAAGAACAATTATTGTCGGAACAGAGATAACGCGGAACCCTCAAAAGTAGGAGAAGAACCCTCATATCAGACGATCAATATGATCTTCAGAGGGAATGAGATTAATGGGGTCACATTTTTGGCAGCAACGAAGAAGAAAGTATCAATAACTCATAGTAAAAGGCTTCGGGAGGACGATATCACTTTTACGGAGGAAGATACTGATGGATTGCTGCTACCACACAACGATGCACTTGTAATTTCTTTAAATGTATTAGATTTTAAGATTAAACGCGTTCTAGTGGATCCAGGAAGTTCAGCTAATATCATACAATGAAGAGTACTGGAGCAAGCTAAACTCATCGGAAGCATTATTCCGGCAACAAAGCTCCTCGCTGGATTCAACTTCGTGAGCGTGACAACCCTGGGTGAGATTTTACTGCTCACAAATGCTGAAGGGGTAATGAAATCAACTCTCTTCAAAGTTGTAGATGGGGACATGGGATACAATATCATCATGGGAATGCCATGGTTACACAAGATAAAAGTTGTGCCTTCAACGTATCACTAATTGTTAAAATTTCCGACACCCGAGGGGATCAAGTAGATAAAAGGTGATCAATCAAAAGCAAGGGGGATGAATGCAATTTTGGTCTCCAGTAGCAAAGGAAAGGAGCATGCGGCATACCAATTACAGGAACCGGCACCTACCCCCAAACCAGAGAAAGTTAGCCCGGGGACAGAAGAATCGGAATAGTATCAGGTGCCACGGTATTTTCAAGTTCCAGAAGAGACGGACGCAACGAAGTCCACGGCGGAAGAACTAGAGAAAGTTGTGTTGTTCGAAGAGTTCCTAGAAAGGAAATTCCATTTATTGAATTTCTTAAAATTAACACTGATTGTTTTGCGTGGTCGCACGAGGATATGACAGGTATCCCGACTGAGGTAGCCATGTACAAATTAAGATTGGATCCAACATACCTCCGGTAAGACAAAAGAAGCGCCGTATTGCTGAAGCTAGGAATAAATTCGTCAAAGAAGAGGTAACCCGCTTACTTAATATCGGTTCAATCCGAGAGGTAAGATATCTGGGCTGGCTAGTTAATGTAGTAATAGTTCCTAAGAAAAAAAATAAATTTTGCATGTGCGTAGACTATAAGAATCTTAATAAGGCGTGCCCAAAAAACTCGTTCTCATTGCCAAATATCGATCAAATGATTGATGGCACGGCCGGGCACGAGTTAGTGAGTTTCCTCGATGCCTATTCTGGGTAAAATCAAATCAAGATGAACCTAGAAGATCAGGAAAAGACGCCAGAGCCATTTATCAACGGCTCGTGAAAAGGATGTTCGAAAAGCAAACAGGGAAGACTATGGAAGTATATATAGACGATATGCTTGTTAGGTATTTGAATACAGCTGACCACCTTAAGCATTTGCAAGAAATATTCGACATCCTGAGGAAGCATAACATGAAAGTTAACCCCGAGAAGTACGCGTTCGGGGACAGTTCTAGTAAGTTTTTGGGATTACTGGTCTCACAAAGGGGAATTGAGGTAAACCCCAACAAAATCAAGGCCATTGAGGATATCCCTGATCAACTGTCAAACGTAAAAGAAGTCCAGAGGCTCACAGGGATATTAGTAGCTTTGAGCTGGTTCATTTCCCGATCGTCAAAAAAATGTCATCGCTTCTTTGTACTGCTCAAAAAGAAAAATAATTTCGAATGGACATCGGAGTGTCAGCAAGCCTTGAAGGACTTGAAGAAGTACTTACAAGCCCTCCTTTGTTCTCGAAACTGAAAGAAGTTGAAACATTGTTAGTCTACCTCGCGGTTTCAGAAGTTGCGGTAAGTGCAATTTCAGTCTGAGAAGACGAAGGTACGTAATCTCCCATTTATTATATTAGCAAAATTTTAACGGGAGCATAAACTCGCTACCCACATTTGGAAAAACTGGCCTTAGCTCTCGTAGTTGCCGCTCGGAAGCTGAGGCCCTACTTCCAATGTCACCCGATAGCTGTGATGACTACTTTCCCATTGCGGAACATCCTCCACAAACCCGAGCTCTCGGGTAGATTGGCCAAATGGGTTGTCGAAATGAGCGAGTTTGACATAGAATATAAACTGAGGACTACAATTAAGTCACAAGTCTTGACTGACTTGGTGGCCGATTTTAGTCCGGAACTATTACCTCTGGCAACCAAGGATACAGTAATGGTGTCGGAATCGACATCGGGGGTTTGGACCTTGTTTACGGACGGAGCTTCCAACGTAAAGGGGTCCGGACTTGGAATAGTCTTAATCACGCCTTTAGGGGAAACCTTAAGGCAAGCCATCAGGACGATACCTTTAGCTAACAATAAAGCAAAGTACGAAGCTTTGATTCCAGGGCTCGAACTGGCCCGGGGACTTGACTCCGAGGTCATCAAAATCAAATGCAATTCGTAGTTGGTGGTAAATCAGGTCTATGGGATCTTTGACACCAAAGAGGAGCGTATGCAACAATACGTGGTAAAGGTCCAGGTTGTGTTGTCACGATTTTGGGAGTGGTCAATTACTCATATCATGAGGGAGGATAACACAGAAGCAGATACATTGGCAAACTTGGGCTCATCGACAGAAATCAAGGGATCGGAATCAGGGACGGTGGTACAACTGATGAATTCAATTCTGGATACAGATAGTTACTATGAGGTGAATTTGACTAGTTTGGTCTGGGACTGGAGAAATAAAATAATCAACTATCTCGAGCACGGGAAGTTGCCCGAAGATCCCAAAGCATCACGGGCGTTACGCACCAAAGCTACAGGTTATAGCTTCAAGAAAGGCCAATTGTATAGAAAATCCTTCCAAGGCCCATTGGTCCGGTGCTTAGGAGCATCAGAAGCTAATTATGTCATGAGAGAGGTCCATGAAGGTATATGTGGAAACCACTCAGGCGCAGATTCTTTGGTGCTAAAATTAGTTCGGGCAAGATATTACTGGCCTCATGTGGAACAAGACGCCAAAGACTTCGTACGAAAATGTGATAAGTGCCAGCGCTACGCACCACTAGTGCATCAACCGGTAAAACCCTTACATTCGGTTCTGTCCCCATGGTCGTTCATGAAATGGGGGATGGACATCGTCGGACCACTGCCACTGGCTCCTGGAAAGGTAAGGTTTCTTTTAATTCTGACTGACTATTTTTCTAAATGTGTGAAAGCAGGTCCTTATCAGAAGATCGGAGAACGCAAAGTGGTCGACATCCTTTGGGAAAATATAATTTGCAGGTTCGGAATACCAAAAGAGATAGCATACGACAATGGGCCACAGTTTATCGTCACAAAAATTACAAAGTTCCTTGAAGATTTGACAATAAAGAGGATCACCTCTTCACCTTATCATTCGAGCGCAAACAATCAAGCAGAGTCAACAAAAAAAGTGATTATTCAAAACCTCAAGAAAAGGTTGGAAGCGGCAAAAGGCAAATGGCCCGAAGAATTACCTAGAGTTTTGTGGGCCTACCGAACAACGGCCAAGTCGACCACAGGAGAGACTCTTTTTTCCCTTGTATACGGCGCAGAAGCTCTAATCTCGGTGGAAGTAGGGGAACCCACCTTGAGAAATTTCTAGGCGGATGAAGAATCGAACAACGAAGCAATGTTAATCAACTTGGAGCTACTAGAGGAATGCAGGGACTTGGCGCGTGTAAGAATGGCAGCTCAAAAGCAGAGAATGGAGTGATATTATAATCGGAGAGCCAATTTCCATTATTTCAAAGTAGGAGATTTGGTCTTGAGGAAAGTAACTCACAATACCCGGGAGCTCAACGAGGGGAAGTTGGGTCCAACGTGGGAAGGGCCCTACCGGATTTCAGCTATCACTGGGAAAGGTTCGTACGAGTTGGAGAACCAGAATGGAGATAAGTTGCCTAGTAATTGGAATGTAGAACACCTCAAAAGATATTATTGTTAATGAACATTATCTAAGCAGAAAGTATGTGTTGCACTCTTTTTTCATTCGTCCAATTTTTGTCCCAATTGGGTTTTTCTGGCAAGGTTTTTAACGAGGAAGTGATAGAAATCATAGTACGAAGACAACAGTAATAAGACCTTCGATAGTAAGGCAAACAAACAAGCTTCCACTCGGAGACGGTTAGATAATCTTTGGCTCGATAGCAAATTCCCACTTGGAAGTTAAGTTTGCTATCGGATAAAGGTTACCCGACCGTTCACGAGTACAAACCACTAGGGGATTGTTAGATAGTCTTTTGCTCGATAGCATGGATTCCTAAAGGGAAGTAAGGTGTATTGCTGAGTGAAGGATTATCTAGCAATTCATTGGTGGAATCTTTGAAGGCACAAGACTTCCAGTGTTCCAATTTGCATTCTACGCATTCGAACACTGGGGGGATGATGTGAGGATACGGCAACACTGACAGCCACGTCAAACGGGGAACAAAAATCCGAAAACATAAATGCGTCATCGAGACCAGGGACTACACAGCCAGCCCCGTAGAAACAAAGTTGTACAAGATAGCCACAAGTAATGGCAATTTCTTTTTAGCATAACAAATGCTTTTGTACTTTTGAAAATATAAGGAATTAAATGAAATGAAATCCTTTTATCTTGTTTTTGTCTGAACGATGAACTAACTTTGTCATTTGAAAGTTAAACAAGTACTTCAAATGCTAGTGTAGTAATGAACAGGAGACGCCCTCTCCAAGAGCACCGTAAACATAAGAGGACCCTCTCTTATAAAAACCCTCACGGTAAAAGGTTGATTTCGGAAGAATTTATGCCCGGAATCAAAATGCATTCGGAGAAAAATGCACCCGAAGACGTACATGAAAGGACGCAAAAAAGTAAACATGCGCAAATACTTATAGAAACCCTCATGTAAAAAGGATAATGCTCGGAACCAAAGTACTTCAAAGAGAGTGCATCCGAGACTACACATAGCAAATCATGAAAACATGCACAAAATTCTTAAGCAAGTGCAAAAGTTAAAGACTTGCATGAATACTCAAACAAAAGTAAGACTCAAACAATACTTGAGCAAAAATATGTCTTTATTTACAAAAACATGCCAAAAATGGCAAAGATACAAGAATTGGAAAAAGAAAAGAAAAGCTAAACTGCAGCATCTCCAGAACCAGGAGGAAGAGAAGTGTCTGCATCCCCGGGAGAAGCAGGTGGGCCCGCTGATGGCTCGACATTTTCCCTAGTTTGGTCTTCAGCATCATCATCCTCCGATTCTTTTTCAGTTCCCGAAAACTCAAAACCGGAACCAAAAGAACCAGAAGCAACAGACTGCGCCGGGAGTCCATTCTTAGCAGCCAACTCAAGCTCTCGGGCCCTAGCAATTTCAGCATGAAAGTCAAGGATTCCTACTTTGGCCTCTTCCAAGTTTTTTCTCCTCATGGTGTACATGGCGTAAGTGCTTTCAACAATAAGGGAAGTCGCTCGGTGCTTGAATTTTTCTTTGAGTTGAGTTACCTCATCGGAGAGGCTTTTTCGGGCGGACCTAAAAGATTGGAGGCTAATATCAAGGTCGCGGACAGTTTAACTAAAGAGCCTATTATGCTCGATAGTTTTTCTGCACTTCTCTTCCAACTGGGCACACTTCGCCTCCATAGCAGCAAGCTCTTCTATTTTGGAGTTCAAGGATGCTTCTAATTCAGTCACTTTTTCGGCAGTAGCAGCCTCGCGCTCAGTTGCAGCAAGAATGGTGTCCTGTACTTCAGCCCATTTGGCCTTGGCTTCATCAAATCTAGCCCTCAGCGTATCAATCTCTTGGCTAAGGGTTACCACCTCTTGCTCTCTTTGCTGCAAAAGAGCCTACAAACCAACGGCCTCAGTGGCTTTGGTTTCCAGTTCCGAGAGACGGAGAACAATCTGGTCCCGTTCTGCCAAAAGCTGATTTCGTTCAGAAATAAGTTCCTCTTTCTCATGAATCAACTTCTGAAGGCCCTCGAAAGCAAGAAAGTTGGCCTACAAAACAAGAGAAGTAAAACTTAGTATACATTCATGCAAAAGTTAAAGAAATAACAAAGGAAGAAAGGAATGCACTGCTGCGGCATTGTACATGGCATTGTTCAACAAACACTCTCCCGAGAGTTCTTGGATCTTTTCCCAGTCTTTCTCTGAAGCCAAAGGCTTCAGATAATTAGCAAGCTCCACCGACCAGGAAAGCATATTGCACCTGGTAGAGACCGAAAGGGTAACACTCCTCCTCCTCTGTGGATCTTTAGAAGGGGCAGCATAATTTTGCCCCAAATTTCCATGAACTGGGGACTGGGGAAGAGGAGTACCCTCTCCGTGGTTGGATGCGGCCGGCGGAGGTAATACAGCTGCTGCTGGTGGAGGAATGGATAAAGATGGAAATGATGTAACTGTTGTTGGTGCTGGCAAAGACGGGATGAAGTTGATGGAGTTGAAGGATGTGAAGCACTTGCATCAAATGCAGTGCTAGTAGTTAGGTGCTCGCCAACCAAAGACGACAGGGACTCGGTACTCAGCCACGCAGTACCGGGCACAACAGTCAGGACCCGATAATGGGAGTTGGCATTTTCTACAAAATCAAACTCCCCCAGAGCGTCGAGATGTCGTCCTCAGTTGGAGTAGTTAACTCAGCAGATGGAGCATTCTATTGAGTTGATGATGAATGTCGCCTTCTGTGTAGAGAAGCCCCATAATCATATGTAGAGAAGCCCCATTATCACTGGATTCTCTATCATCGTCGACCACCATGGTGTCTATGACCGGCCTGGGAGGAGGGCTAGTGATCACAACTTCCGGAGATGACTCGGGGGCAATAGTCTTCACCCTCTTTTTCTTTTCCCCGGCCGCGGAAGAATGCCTTCTTTTTAGTTACTTATACTCTGGCCGGGGATCCCGTGGTAAAACATTTGCGCCTGAAGTAGGCCCGGAGATACTTGTTCGAGCAAGTGCCTCCTGAAGCAGCCTTGCTATATCAGCAGGATAAGCTAAGACTTCCTTCTCGGGGATAGCAATCGAGCCCGCATGTAGACCTAATTTCGTGAACAAATCAGAAGGGTTCAACCAAGTTCTTCACATAAAAAAATAGAGGCAAGGTAAGTTAAAATTAACATGATTTTTGGCCTTCCACCCGTACTTAAGGTCTAGTTCTTTCCACAAACGAGTTTCGGGCATCGTAACGTCCAAGATCTTCTAAACCCACCGGTCCAAGCCTTCAACCACCGGTGGAGTCCATCGAGTTTCTGAAACATACAAAGAATGAAGAATCAATACGGTCATGGAAGAATAATTAGTGAAAGAAAATATACTAAATGGAGGACTTACAAGTACGGTTCCAAGCGGCCAGAAAGGATAAAGCCGTTGACAGAATGATATTATTGGTGGCAATTGCAACGAACCATTCTGTCCACCCACGATCATTGTCATCATCCATTCTAGTCAACAGAGCATGGTGGCCACATTTGCAGAGGTTTATCATACCCCCACGGAAAATTTTGGGGGAGTAAAGATTCATCATACGAGCTAATGTTAGCTCTTCTCCAGTCTCCTGGCACAAGCATCAAAGGCAGGCAACTGTCCTCCACACCGAAGGACTTACCTGTGCCAACCACACCTGGTAGTGAAGGAAAAACTCCACAATCACGGAATCAAGCTCTCAACTCAAAGAAAACGTACCCAAAGTAAAGGAATACGTGTAAAAATATGTAAATCATTCCCTTGGAAGCGTTATTCGCTCCGATAGATCAGGAGCAATGATGTACAACTCATGGCAGTGACAGTCTTCCTTCACAGTAGGAATACTGGAAGGGTGAATTGAAGAAGGATACCTACTGGCAGCCCATGAGCGAGGGTTAGCAATAGGGAATTTCTCTTCGAAGTCTTTTGTGGTGTTAAGACTTCTAGGTATGATAGAACCTACTGTTGGAGGAGCAGAGTCCTTGGTTTTGTTCTTGCTCTTTGAAGAACTAGCAGGCTTTGAAGAAGAAGCCATTTGAATATAGGAAGGAAAAGATTTTGGTTCGAAGAGAATTAGAGAAAATATGGAAAATAAAGATGCAAGTTAGTAGTTTGAGAAATTATGAAGTGCATAGGAGAAGGATGATGCGTATAAGTAAACTTTTGGCGGCTAAATTCATGTCCATGATTACCTCGATAATCGGTAAAAGTTGTGCTAAATCGTGGGATGACGCGTGTTTGGGGCATTAAATGTGGAGAGACGTGCATCTAATCAACCGTCAGAGGACTGCAGATGGAGTTATAGTAATTCCCGCCAAAAGATTATTTCTACCAACTTTCCGGTAACACAAATTTATGTCACCGGAAAGCAGGGGGACTATCTATATAGGGTAAAATACGATATGACACGTGGTCATCTAAAGTAAGGACATGTGGACCCCAAAATGGATATGTCCACCGAACGCAGCTATTCCGCTTGTCACTTAAAAGAATAACAACCATAAAGGTATATTAAATGCTCTGCACCCGATAGCATTTAATAAAGAATATTCTGCAGCATTAAGGGCGACGGTCCGTTACAGAAATTTGGTGTTTATGTCCACCGTTACATCTTCATCAATTGCCCTCATAATTGACATTAAAGGAGGACACGATCCTAGGACCTTCTTCCCTAGACACGGCTAAAAATAGAGAGCTATGTTATCATTGTAAAGTACACGAATTTTCTGGCTAACTTACACTACACTCTATACAAATCTTAATACAATTTTACTTTCTCGCTTCTTGATCTCATCATTGTTGTGCCCGGAAATCTTGTTCCCGGAATTGCCATCTCTGCTGTTTTATTTACATTTTAAGGCTAAGTATCGTATATTTCTTCAGTTATTTCTTTATTTCAGGATCAAATTATTTCACTTATCTAGAAACCACGTATAAATTTAATTGTACCATTTTATGGGTAAACAGCAGAAGTGTCAAAATATGGAAACAATTGGGGGGGGGGGGAATCTCATCTAATTTAAACGAAACACAAAAGCATCACTTAAAATACCTTAAGGGGCATATGAACCTCGACTTTAACATTTAAGTTTACCATTTCATACAATCTCAAGGGCCAAAATACTCTCTACACTATTTAGCAATACACTAATCCAATTCTCCACAAGGAATTTGCCTTTTCATAACTTCCATGTATCTTAAATAGTTTCCATTCTTTCCTTCCAATGTCATATAAGAAGAGGCGCGAACTCTTCTTGTCTGGAATTGATAGAATCTCTCCCTTAGGATTGGTGGTAAACAAAGAGCAAAGACGACCCACAGGTCTTTGTTAATTCTGATGATAGCTCAATTGTATGCTTCACTCATTCGGTAGTTTCACCAGTACCATTGAGAATATATAAAGCAATCGTGCCATATTTAAAATATACAGGACCTAATAGTCAATATTATTAATAATAATGTCAGACATCCCACCCCACCCCCCACACACGCACATTGTACAGTCTCCTATATTTTTAGAGAAGGGAATAGTGTGGCTGACTTATTAGCTAACTTGGGGGAGAGAATGAAGGACATCAGAGTTTTCAATGATGTAACTTTATTGCCCAATGATATTAGAGTTGTTGTTATGATAGACAAATAAGGGATTCCGAGTTTTAGATTCAAGCCAAAGAAGAATCAGTTTGTTGTTGATAAAATTCCTATTGATTGATTTCTTTTTACTAACATCAAATGCAACAATCTCATATGAAGATCCTCATATACATAAGGCAATGGATGGCAACATAGGGAGTAAGTTATGTTATGATGACCAAATATATTTGTATCGGAGGCAACGGTTTACATTCTCTTTCATGTATTACTATTTTTTTGGTAATATAGAGGTCGGGGTATAGCCTAACCCCCACTGTCAGGGGTCCGCCTCTTTGAGATTAACTTGACAACGAGAGTGTTGTCATAGGGAAGCATGAGTGTTGCCGAACTAAGGTGCATGAGCTAGCACCAAGGCAAAATGGGAAACGGGCAAGTAATGGCCAAGGCTTTGAGGGAGGTAAGGTAGCTTGGCAAGAGCTTGATAATGAGATGCGGGCTGAGGATGAAACTTGAATATGGAAAAGGCATCAAGGCATGGGGCAGGGATGCCAAGGCAAGGCAAAAACAAAGTGGGCAAAGGCAAGCTAAGTACAACAAAGACATGCGCGCGAGGCAGACTTGTCATGACAGTAGGGCGCGGCAAAGGGCAATGTGTGTGGACAATGGCATGGGCTAAATACGGCTGAAATGCACCTGAGAACAAGGCATTGGTGCCTGATTTAATCCAAGGCATGCACAATGGAAGTAAGCTTTAGATTGACCAAGTCAAAGGCGGTTACACGGCACATGTTGTGCACATAACGACAATTGGATTTTTGCTCAAAATCTGGCAGGTTATGCTAGCATGTTTTTGGGTCCGTGTTTTCAATATATTAGCATGATATACATGATACTAGTAGTTGGGAGATGTCAACTATACTAGGCTATAATAGTGGGCTGTATGGGAAAATCTGAGGGTCAAGAGTGATCTTCTTTTGTACACGGCTGCACTTCGAGTTGAGTTTCTTTGTATGCTCGAGTTAAATACAAAGTTGGGAAAAGAATTTCATGTATATTTTGCCTTGTGTTCTTATTTATTTTTGTTGCCTTTACTTAAATTTCGTAGCCTATATCAGTCCTAAAGCTTACTACGTTGAAGATGCCTAAAAATATTCTAAGTCCAAAGTCGCTGTAATTTTGGCTAAGTGTTGTGAGAAGACTGAAGTCAAGTGCTAGTATTGGCTACCGCACAGGCTGGTTTTGATGGACAAAAATCAGGCACGTGACAACTGGTATTAGAGCGGAGTAGGTTCATGACGGATACACGACGGGCAGTGGCAGATCTCGTGGTCTTGTTCGAAAATATGGCCTCTGGTAACAATGAACTGCGGGAAAGGCTATCGAAACTGGAGGCATTGATTGGAAATGTCCCTGAAGGTGAAGAATTTCATACCCTCGTGACAAGGCTTGCCTACCTTGAGGCATAATTAGAAAGGCTAAGCCAAGCGAATAGGATCTGAAAAACGAGACGGTGATACTACGACGTGTTGTGGGCGTGGGTGCTCCTCAATGTAGTGCTGATCGTCTCAAGGTAAAAATCCCTGAACCTAAGGCATTTTGCGGTGCAAGGAGTGCACGTGAATTGGAGAATTTTCTTTGGGATATGGAGCAGTACTTGCATGTTATTCGTGTGCAAGATGAGAAGGAGAAAGTAACCTTGACTAGCATGTATTTGAGTGAAGATGCTAAGTTATGGTGTTGCACTCGTGTGGCTGGCGATGAGAGTTTGGGCAGACCAAAGATTGAGTCATGGGAGCGGCTTAAAAAGGAGTTAAAGAATCAATTCCTTCCTAGAAATACGTCTTGGATTGCTAGGGACAAACTGAAAAAGTTAAAACACACCGGATCAGTGAGAGCATATGTCAAAGAATTTACCTCTTTGATGCTAAGTATAAGCAATATATCCGAAGAAGACAAATTGCACAACTTCATGAGCGGCCTCCAATAGTGGGCATAATTGGAGTTGCGTAGGCAGAATATTCAAAACCTCGCAAGTGATGTGGCTATGACTGATGCATTGGGTGATTTTCACTTGGGTGAAGATACTTCTACTTCAAAGTCCAATGACGGAAAGAAGGACAAGGCAAAGGAGTGGAAGAAATGTGAAAATAACAATGCTAATGAAGACAAGGAGAAGGGAAAGCAAGAGGCTGGAACTTCAAAGAGCAAGGAGAAGGGCAGCAAATTCAGTGGTTGTTTCATTTGTGATGGGCCACATCGAGCAAGGGGACTTCCCAAAGAAGGCAGTGTTGAATGCAATGTCTGTTGCGGAAAAGAGGGATGCATTGGAAGTAATGACCAGTGATAAACAAGTTGTTAGGGTCAATGCAATTGTGGCTGAAGAGAAGGGAGGCCAAGGGGCGCTACTTGTCAACCCCTTAGGACTCATAAGTTGAGATAAATCGACGAGGACGTCGAGTTTCAAAGAGTGCGGGTGGTTTGCTAGGGGTCCGCCTCTTTGAACTTGACTTGAGAGTGTTGTCATGGGACAGCATGAGTGTTGCCAAGCTAAGGTGCACGAGCTAGCACCAAGAAAAAAAAGGAAACGGGCAAGTGATGGCCAAGGCTTTGAGGGAGGCAAGGCTGCATGGCAAGGGCTTGACAATGAGATGCGGGCTGAGGGTGACACTTGAATATGACAAAGGCATCAAGGCATAGGGCAGTGATGCCAAGTCAAGGCAAAAACGAAGTGGGCAAAGGCAGGCTAAGTGCAACGAAGGCATGCGCGCGAGGCAGACTTATCATGACATTGGGGCGCCGCAAAGGGCAATGTGCGTGGACAATGGCATGGGCTAAATGTAGCTGCAATGCACCTGAGAACAAGGCATTGGTGCCTGATTCAAGCCAAGGCACGCACGAGGGCAGCAAGCTTCAGATTGACCAAGTCAAAGAGGGTTGCACGGCACATGATGTGCACATGACGGCAGTTGGCTTTTTGCTCAAAATCTGGTAGGTTATGCTAGCATGTTTTTGGGGACATATTTCCATTATATTAGCATGATCTATATGATCCTAGTAGTTGGGGGATGTCAACTACACTAGGCTAAAATAGTGGACTGTGTGGTACAAGTGTCTAAGCCTAAGTGCGACAAGCAGGAACGGATGCACCTTCCGCTTCGCCGAAAAAGTTCACTAAATATTATTAATATGTACAAAAATATCCTAATAAATTAATTAAAATGTCACCATTTCACGCATTACATCTCGCTAGCTCTCCTGGTCAAGCGTTTCTCCTTCCTAATAGAGGTCTTGGGTTTGAACTGCGGTAGCTTTATACCGTACCGTTGACCCCATAGCTGGTGAGGGCAAACTAAACCAGTGGGTCACACTAGAGCTTGGGGCACAACAATAATAAATTTTCCTCTAAGTAGGTTCCATGGTAAGTTGTCTTACTATTTTTTTTCCTTCTATCTTTTCTTGGGCGACTATGAAGTTGGTCGAAACCAATTTGTAAAGTCAAATAATGAAAGAGTTTTTAAATGATTGTTTAGTGTTATATATAGAAAAGGTAGTATTTAGTATTATTTCTAGTATGGATATTCTGAATACATTTCAAAAAAGAAAAACGTGTTAAGGAGGGTTGTAGTAATATACTTGAATTCATTTTTTCTTTAATAAGATTTGATTTTTGTCATTTTAATATGTATCACTACAGTGATTCGTTTATTTGCCGACTTCTTTAAATGTCGACACCGCTTACAAAAAATTATGAGTATGCCCTGGCGATAAGTGTAAGGCAAAGAGGTTGTCACATGTTCTATAAATGTGCAGCACCCTTATGCTTGTGGGAAGAAGAAAAAAACGTGTAAGAGTGCATGTTTAGAGTTAGAAAAGAGTTCCTAAGTCTTTTTTCAAGAGTGAAAACACCTAAGGCTAAGAATAGTCTTGTGAGAAAATCTGAGGGTCAAGAGTGATCTTCTTTTGTACACGGTTGTACTTCGAGTTGAATTTCTTTGTATGCTCGAGTTAAATACAAAGTTGAAAAAAGAGTTTTCTGTATATTGTGCCTTGTGTTATTATTTATTTCTGTTGCCTTTACCTAAATTTCGTAGCCTAAATCAGTCCTAAAGCTTACTACGTTGAAGATGCCTAAAAATATTCTAAGTCCAAAGTTGTTGTAATTTTGGCTAAGTGTTGTGAGAAGGTTGAAGTCAAGTGTTGGGCTTGGCTGCCGCACGGACTGGTTTTGATGGACAAAAATCAGGCCCGTGACACCCACCATCATGATGGATGTTTCTTTTTTTTTTTAAAAGTGTGCGGCGAGTATAATTTTGATAAGGGATTTTTTCGTTCTTATACACTATTTGAAACTTTATTATCAAAAATGTCCACGTTTAGTTAATTACCCGACTTAAATAAGTTTTATCTACAAAATATATACATTCCATCTTAAAAGGCTCTCAATCCATTATTAATACCTTCAATCAAGGGATTTAGTTACACCCTTTTCCTTTTTTCCCCTCTTCTCTTTTCTTATTTTTCTTCCGCCTTAATATACCTTAATCATGGAACTATTTTTCTCCACCCAACTCTGTAAGTGTTATCCATTCTGATGAATAGCATGATGATCAAATCTTCCTCCCATATATTCTGGGTTAAAAATATTTGTCTTCCGGAAAATATGCTTGTCTTTCTCCTTATTTACAGTCTCCATCGTGTTATTTTATTCTTAAAAAGCATAGTCATGTTTGAATGAATACGTTGACTAATCAGTTCAAATATGAAATATAAAAGCAACTTTCAGTTCATTAAAAGGACTTCCAATGGGTAAATGTAACTACAGTCAAATTTCTCCTTCTATTAGAGGTGAATTTTGCTAGCCAATAATTTCAAATGTTGAATTTTTTTCCCAGAAAAAGTATATGTAATACAGTAGAATTTGGGACGGATTTAAACAAAATCTAAAAGAGAACTTCTACTGAATCTAAACTTCATTGCATATTTATATTCAAACTAAACATATAAAATCTCTATCTCTAAGAACAATATATGGTACATCAACATACAAATTAAAAACTTATCTACAACTTTCATACATTATTTCTACCCAATTATATACAACTGCAATATCATACCACTTAAATACAATTTTATATAAATTTTATACAATATGTCTTTTGTATATTTTGTATCTAATTTATACATAGTAAAAATAAATTTTATACAACTAATTATATATTATACAACTTTCATATATTATTTCTGCCCAATTATATACAACTACAATATCATACCACTTAAATATAATTTTTATACAAATTTTATACAATATGTCTTTTGTATATTTTGTATCTGATTTATACATCGTAAAAACAAATTTCATACAACTAATTATATATTATACAACTTATCCACAACTTTCATACATTATTTCTACCCAGTTATATACAACTACAATATCATACAACTTAAATACAATTTTTATATAATATTGTTCAACTTTCATACAATATTTAAATAAAACAATATATATAAACAACAGAATATAATATTTCTACAATTATACTACAATTTCGTAAGTATAATGTATGTCATGTCTTCTTCTTCTTCTTCTTCTTCTTCTTCTTCTTCTTCTTCTTCTTCTTCTTCTTCGACGAGTTTCAATCTTAAATTCAGCCAAAATCAAGTCTATTCTTGTAACGACTCGATCGGTCGTTTTGAGAATTTAAGTCTCGTTCGGCAGCATAAAGCCCTGCACAGCTTTGTATTATATGTATTGACTTGCGTGCGTGATTGAATTCAGTTACCGGATGATCCGGAGTGATTTGAGACACTTAGTCCCTAAGACGGAAGCTTAAGTCTTAGGATTTTTACCATAGTCGGGACTTTGTGAAGACGACTCCAGAATGGAGTTCTGTCGGTTCTGATAGTTCCGTATGGTGATTTTGGACTTAGGAGCGTGTCCGGAAAAGTATTTGGAAGTTCGTAGTGGAATTAGGCTTGAAATGGCGAAAATAAGAAGTTTAAGTTGGAAGTTTGACCGGGGAGTTGACTTTTTGATATCAGGGTCGGAATCCAGTTCTGAAAATTTTCATAGGTCCGTTATGTCATTTATGACTTGTGTGCAAAATTTGAGGTCAATCGGACTTGATTTGATAGGCTTCGGCGTCGAATGTAGAAGTTAAAATTTCTTAGTTTCATTAAGCTTGAATTGGGGTATGATTCGCGATTTAGCATTGTTTGATGTGATTTGAGGTTTCGACTAAGTTCGCAATATGTTTTGAGACTTGTTGGTATGCTCGGACGGGGTACCGAGTGGCTCGGGTGAGTTTCAGGGTGATTTCGGACAATTTCTAGGCCATTTTTAGTTGCTATTTTTTTGCCACAGAGGTATGCATCGCGATCACGGACAAACGGTCGCGATCGCGAAGAGCAATTTTGCTATTTCAACACTGTGAATCGCTATCACGGAAGACTTTTCGCGATCGCGTAGAGGAAACTCTTGTCGCACTAACCCGACTTTGGAAGCTCATATCTCGCAATCTATAAGGAATTTGGAGATGATCCAAATATGAAAATTGTAGCCCTTTGTGTCTAGTTTCAGAGAGATAAACCATTTATTATTTGTTGGTGTGTACAAAAGGTTATGGTAGATACACTACAGGTTGTCCGGGAAGAGTTTGGAAATCTCTGTTGCATAGGGCTGATTTTGGAAGCTTATATCTCGAAATATATAAGGAACTGGGAGATGAGAAACATATGAAAGTTATAGTCTTTGGAGTCTAGTTTTAATAAAGTTATATCATTTATCATTTGGAGTTTCGTACAAAAGGTTATGACTATTATACTAGAGGCTGTCTTGAAGGGTTGGGGAGTTTGTTCTTCGCGATCGCGAAGAGCAATTTTGGGGCTGAAAATTTTTGTGCTTCGCGATCGTGAAGCATTTTCCGCGATCGCGAAGATTAAATACCTGGACAGTAGTTATATTTCGAGGTTTCAGCCATTTTTGACATATTTGGAACTATGGAGCTCGGATTGAAGCGATTTCTGAGGAGATTTTCATCATATGGATTAGGGTAAGTGTTCTATATCCTAAAGTATTTATATTTCATGAATCTATGATTATATTCATTGTTTAATTCGAATTTTAATGGAAGAAATCAAGATTTTTATAAAATCTTCCAAAAATAAAAATTTAAGATTTGGAGGTCGAGTTTTTATTGGAATTCAATAAAATTGGTATGGTTGAACTCGTATCGGAATGGGTGTTCGAATTTCATGAAAATTATGTCGCGTTCCGAGGGGCGAATCCCGCGTTGACTTTTGTTGACTTATTGGAATAAATTTTTAAGTCGACATATTATTATCCGAAATTATTTTCGACGAATTTTAATGGAGTTATACAATTAATTTGGATATATTTGAGCTGTCCGGAGGTCAATTCAAGTAAGAAGGCTATTTTGGAATATCGGCCTAACTTCAAAAAGGTAAGTGTCTTGCTTAACCTCGAGTGGGGGAATTACCCCTTAGGCATTGAGTCTTATGTGCCATTTGTGAAATGTGAAAAGCCGTGTACGCGAGGTGACGAGTACGTACTCGGGCTTATACGTGCAAAATTCATTGAATTAAAGTCTTAGGCATTATTGTGTAGTAAATTGGGAAATTGTGGAATATTATTAAATCATCTGTTTGCCATGCCTAAATCCTTATTGTTGAACTTGTTTTTATATGATAATTTGATGTGATTGTTACTTGAAATATTTATGAAATTTCGTGAGTATTGTTGGTCTAATATTTCTTGAAAATTAATTCCAATATGAATTTTCTTATGCAAATAATTAATTTAAGCGAGCTTAAGAATAAGTGTTAATATAATTATCTAAATTTGCATTAATGAAGGTTTTGCTTTATGCTGAGTAATTTTTATCTCTATTAATTATTTTTGAATGTTATATACATTGTGTGGAGCCTTGGGCTATTTGTTGTGAAATTAATTGATTTTTGTTACATCTTTGGAATTTGGTTGTGGCCATTAGGCAAATTGTGATATGAATTGATTTTATTATGTTGTTGTGTTAATTTTTTGTGTAAATTATTGTGTTGTGTGAGTTATTATTTTGGGGAGATAAGGGTGGCATTTCACCGTTTATATTATCTGGGTATGAGGGTGGCATTTCACTGTTGTTGTGTTTGTTGGAATATTGTATGGGCGGAGCGATAAAGGTGGTTATAGGAGTGATAAGGGTGGCAATAGGAGCGATAAGGGTGACTATTGATATTGTCTGGGCGGAGCGATAAGGGTGGCTATAAGAGTGATAAGGGTGGCAATAGGAGCGATAAGGGTGGCTATTGTCAGGGACGATATATGATGATGTGGGGTTATGGTATTGATAATTTTCATATGATGTTGTGATTTTCTTGTGTTTACTTTTATACCTTGTGCAATTTGTCTTGTTGTTGGTAAATTGATAACAATCTGATTTATGTTGAAATATAGAGCTTGTGGCTATTGCCAGGCGGATTATAAATTTAATTATGGGCACGAAGTGCCGTGGAGATATGAAAAATGGGCTGAGACCCGTGTTTATGAAAAATATGAAAATGGGCTGAGACCCGTATTTCTATGATTATGAAATGAGGTGTCACATGGTGACTTTTTAATTGAATAATTATATTCAAAATATTTATTTGGAAGGATTTTTATTTAGAAAGTATTATATGAAAGAATTATATTTGAAAGATATTTATTTGAGGAAAATTATATTTGAAAGAGAGTTATTTGGTAGAATTATATGTGAAGGACATTTATTTGAAGAATTTGATTTAATTGGGTGTACTTGTGTTTATTATTTGTTGAGCGATATTAAATGGCTTTTTGTTGTCTTGCTGTGCATATCACTGGTTGTTTTATGATGTCCTTATTGTTATCTGTTTCCTACTATCTTGTATATTATATTGCAGAGGCTATTAGACTAGTGAGTGTCTTGACTGTACCTCGTCTCTACTCCACTGAGGTTAGTCTTGATACTTACTGGGTACCGACCGTGGTGTACTCATACTACACTTCTGTACATTTTTGTGCAGAGCCAGGTATTTGAGATATCGGACTTGAGCAGAGTTAAAGCGGGTCCGTAAGGATTCAAGGTAGAGCTGCTTGGTCGTCGCAGTCCCGTGGAGTCTTTTCATTTCATTTTAGTGTTAATTTTTAATCAAATGGCATTGTATATTGGGTCCTCGTGATCATTTCATGTATTCAGTTAGAGTTTGTGACTCAGTACTACCAGTCTTGGGAGGATGTATATTCATATTTATTCCGCTGTTAGTTTTGGTTTCTTTTTTAATTCAAAAAAAAATGGCTTCAAAATATAATAGAAATTGACTTACCTAAGTCTTAGAGACTAGGTTCAATCACGACGCTTGTGGTGGGATATTGGGTCGTGACAAGTTGGTATCAGAGATCTAGGTTCATAGGTTGTACGAGTCACGAACGAGTTTAGTAGAGTCTTGTGGATCGGTACGGAGACGTCTATACTTATCTTCGAGAGGCTACAGAAGTGTTAGAAAATTTCACTTCTTTCATTCCTTATCGTGCGGCATTTATTCAGCTTGAAGCATATATTTTATGTTCTTTTGCATCCACTCGTGCATGAAATTGCGCACTTGGTATCAACTATGCGCCAACGGTTCGTGATACTATAGAGGGGTTATAAGGGAGCCAGGGTTGCTCAACCATTATTACAACGTGTCGTCTAGATCGAGGATGCGGAAGTATTGAGAGATCATTCAGTTGTGCACATTGAGGTGCAGCAGGTTCTGACATCTGGTTGATAAGTATGATATTAAGAAGGTTTAATTAATTGCCTAATCATCACAATTGTGGTAGGGGCACGAGGTGGATGTAGATCTGAAATAGTTGGTGGTATTAGAGACTACGTAGTTCGTATGGGATTTCTATTTAGCGAAGGGTACATACGCAACCAAGGCACTGGAGGAAGCGAGTTTAACTGTCACGAGGATGACATGCACCAAATAAATGACTTGAGGTGTCTTATGACCGGTGTCCTACGAATGATGATGGTTAGTATTGTGGATCATCAGAATGTGTCTTATGGCTTCGTGCCAAGTGAGAGAGTCCACTATCAACGATCAGATTGCGGGGTCATGTGTTATATGAGTTTTGGCCTGAGATGTATTTATGTGGTATTGAAAGGTTCTATGAAACTTTTATATGATTAAGAGATGAGATTGTATGGGATGATGCTGGGACTTGCGGTATTCCCGCTTTGTTAATAATTTTACATTTCAGTATCAACGAGGTCATGGAAATAATTTCAAAATACTCGGGGTTGTTCCAGTAAATTCTTTTAATGCACCACCGGCATGGGGTTCCTATAATGGTTATTCCAGTTATCCGGTACAGACTCTGTGTGAGCAGCCAAAACCGCAGAGGGGTTGTTATGAGTGTGGTGATATTAGACATATCAAGAGAAATTGTCCCAGACTTGGGAGGGGTGGATTTCATCAGAACACTCCAGGTACAAGCTTTATTTCAGCTGATACTCCCCGTGCACATTCAGCTAGAGGTGGAGGACAGGCGGGTAGTGGGCGCCTAAGAGGTGGAGGCCCGACCTGTTGATTTAATCACTATGATTTGGCTGAGGCCAATACACCAGATGGTGTCGTTACAGGTACGATCCTGATTTTTATTATAAAAGGATATTTTCCTTAATTTGATTCGGTTCTGAATATTGAGGTGAGTCCTCCTATTATGCTCCACTTATGGGTGAGCTTCGTAAATTTGTGACTCACTTATATGTTTATCCATGTTGGGAGATTTGAAGATGTGAGCCCATGTATGTCATTTATTTTTGTACACTATTGAGGGTTATAAGTCCAAAAATAATTTTTATTATTCATTACAGTGGGTTTAATGTGTTTCGGAATAATTGATTCCAATTTTTATGAATTATATGCCCTACCGGGATGAGGGTTCATTATGTGTTGAGAAAATTGTTTACGACATTTATTGAAAAGAAGAAAGAAAGGAAATTGAAAATTTCAGTTGGCACGATGTGCAAAATACTTGTGATTCCGAGTTGAGGACAAGGTCCTCGCATTTCTTTTTATATGATGTGAAATATCTAAACCGGGCTACAAGTTACGGTGGAAGTTGTATAAGGACGAGGTCCTTGTGGTGAAAATTTTTATGAGTTTAAATTCTCCATTTGTGAAATTTAAATTTGTACTACAGTATTAATAAGGAGTCATGCCTGATGGGCTTATTTGATAATTCTTGTATATCTTTATGTGCATATTTAACTATAATTGTGCTGTAATTATTGAATTTTAACCTACGAGGTGAGTGTCCGGGTGGCGTTAAATGTGATTCGTTAATTCGGATAAATAATTATGAGGTATTCATGCCTCGCATTTGTTGCCAGTGTTACGAGAAGTTGAAATGAGATTTTGATTAATATGAGGTTAAATGGCGATGTTGTAATCGATTATGAACAACTATTAATACCAGAGATGTGGTGATGGGCATACATATGATGTGCTTCATGTCCTGATATCATTATG
Source organism: Nicotiana tabacum (assembly GCF_000715075.1). Lineage (NCBI taxonomy): Eukaryota > Viridiplantae > Streptophyta > Magnoliopsida > Solanales > Solanaceae > Nicotiana > Nicotiana tabacum. The sequence continues at coordinate 79,656,251 of NC_134100.1, forward strand.
ATAATGCGGTGCTTGTAATGTTGAGATTAGTGCTATTGATATATATATTGTGGATGTGTTGTTAAGAGTTATTTTGGTATTACTCTGGCAGGTGGATAGGCCCTATTTACAAGGGAGACTCTGCCGAAATTTCTATAAAAAAAATTAGGAGTTAGTAAAATTTGGGAAATTGAGACGTGCGAAAGAAAAGATAAGTTATGTTATGTGCTTGAGGCAGGACTCTACTTCTCATTCAAGGGTGAATGATCCTAAGCGGGGGAGAATGTAACACCCCGAAAAATTTTTGAAGTACTTCAACACTATCAAGAAAGTTGATGTGCGCAGGCACGAGTTGTTATAGCCAGTTGAGACTAATACCGTGCGTTGTTGTGAAAAACAGGTCTTTTGAAAATGGTTGGAGCGTAAGAAATTAGTCTTAAAGATTTCAAATATGGGTAAAAGAATTAATCTCAATTGAGATGGAGTTGACGATCTTATCTCAAATGCGGTAATGTGGGATCAACCGTGAGTATATGTGTAAAAGTAAAATCATCAATTTGGTAACCTCATAATAATTCTTAGCATGTTCGAGGACGAACGTTTGTTTAAGAGGTGGAGAATGTAACAACCCGATCGGTCGTTTTGAAAATTTAAGTCTTGTTCGGCGGCATAAGGCCCTGTGCAGCTTCGTATTATGTGTATTAACTTGCGTGCGTGATTGAATTCGGTTACCGGATGATCCTGAGTGATTTGGGACACTTAGTCCCTAAAACGAAAGCTAAGTCTTAGGATTTTTACCGTAATCGGAACTTTATGAAGACGACTCCGGAATGGAGTTCCGTCGGTTTCGATAGCTCCATATGGTATTTTGGACTTAGGAGCATATCTGGAAAATTATTTGGAAGTTCGTAGTGGAATTAGGCTTGAAATGGCGAAAATAGGAAGTTTAAGTTGGAAGTTTGACCGGGGAGTTGACTTTTTGATATCGGGGTCGGAATCCAGTTCTGAAAACTTTCATAGGTCTGTTATGTCATTTATGACTTGCGTGCAAAATTTGAGGTCAATCGGACTTGATTTGATAGGTTTCGACGTCGAATATATAAGTTAAAATATCTTAGTTTCATTAAGCTTGAATTAGGGTATGATTCGTGATTTTAGCGTTGTTTGATGTGATTTGAGGTTTCGACTAAGTTCGCAATATGTTTTGAGACTTGTTGGTATGCTCGGACGGGGTACCGAGTGGCTCGGGTGAGTTTCGGGGTAGTTTCGGACTATTTCTAGGCCATTTTTAGTTGCTGATTTTTGGCCACAGAGGTATGCATCACGATCGCGGACAAACGGTCGCGATCGCGAAGAGCAGTTTTGCTATTTCAACACTGTGAATAGCGATCGCAGAAGACTTTTCGCGATCGCGTAGAGGAAACTCTTGCCGCACTAACCCTATTTTGGAAGCTCATATCTCGCAATATATAAGGAATTTGGAGATGATCCAAAATTGAAAGTTATAGTCCTTTGTGTCTAATTTTCAGAAAGGTAAACCATTTATCATTTGGAGGTGTGTACAAAAGGTTATGGTAGATACACTACAGGCTGTCCGGAAAGAGTTTGGAAATATCTGTTGCATAAGGTTGACTTTGGAAGCTTATATCTAGAAATATATAAGGAATTGGGAGATGAGAAACATATGAAAGTTATAGCCCTTGGAGTTTAGTGTTAAGAAAGTTAAACCATTCATCATTTGGAGTTTAGTACAAAAAGTTATGACCATTATACTAGAGGTTGTCTAGAAGGATTGGGGAGTTTGTTCTTCGCGATCGCAAATGGTTTTCCGCGATCGCGAAGAGCAATTTTGGGGCTGAAAATTTTTGTGCTTCGCGATCGCGAAGAGTAAATACCCGGGCAGTAGCTATATTTCGAGGTTTCAGTCATTTTTGACAATTTGGAGCTATAGAGCTCGGATTGAAGTGATTTTTGAGGCGATTTTCACCATATGGATTAGGGTAAGTGTTCTATATCCTAAAGTGTTTATATTTTATGAATCTATGATTATATTCATCGTTTAATTCGGATTTTAATGGAAGAAATTAAGATTTTTGTAAAATCTTCCAAAAATAAAAATTTAAGATTTGGAGGTCGAGTTTTTATTGGAATTCAATAAAATTGGTATGGTTGAACTCGTATCGGAATGGGTGTTCGAATTTTATGAAAATTATGTCGGGTTCCGAGGGGCGAGTCCCGCATTGACTTTTGTTGACTTTTTGGAATAAATTTTTAAGTCGACGTATTATTATCCGGAATTATTTCTGACGAATTTTAATGGAGTTATACAATTAATTTGGATATATTTGAGCTGTCCGGGGGTCAATTCAAGTAAGAAGGCTATTTTGGAATATCGGCCTAACTTCAAAAAGGTAAGTGTCTTGCTTAACCTCGAGTGGAAGAATTACCCCTTAGGCATTGAGTCTTATGTGCCATTTGTGAAATGTGAAAAGCCGTGTACGCGAGGTGACGAGTACGTACTCGGGCTTATACGTGCAAAATTCATTGAATTAAAGTCTTAGGCATTATTGTGTAGTAAATTGGAAAATTGTGGAATATTATTAAATTATTTGTTTGCCATGCCTAAATCCTTATTGTTGAATTTGCTTTTATATGATAATTTGATGTGATTGTTACTTGAAATATTTATGAAATTTAGTGAGTATTGTTGGTTTAATATTTCTTGAAAATTAATTCCAATATGAATTTTCTTATACAAATAATTAATTTAAACGAGCTTAAGAATAAGTGTTAATATAATTATCTAAATTTGCATTAATGAAGGTTTTGCTTTATGCTGAGTAATTTCTATCTCTCTTAATTATTTTTGGGTGTTATATACATTGTGTGGAGCCTTGGGCTATTTGTTGTGAAATTAATTGATTTTTGTTACATCTTTGGAATTTGGTTGTTGCCATTAGGCAAATTGTGATATGAATTGATTTTATTATGTTGTTGTGTTAATTTTCCGTGTAAATTATTGTGTTGTGTGAGTTATTATTTTGGGGAGATAAGGGTGGCATTTCACCGTTTATATTATCTGGGTATGAGGGTGGCATTTCACTGTTGTTGTGTTTGTTGGAATATTGTATGGGCGGAGCGATAAAGGTGGTTATAGGAGTGATAAGGGTGGCAATAGGAGCGATAAGGGTGACTATTGATATTGTCTGGGCGGAGCGATAAGGGTGGCTATAAGAGTGATAAGGGTGGCAATAGGAGCGATAAGGGTGGCTATTGTCAGGGACGATATATGATGATGTGGGGTTATGGTATTGATAATTTTCATATGATGTTGTGATTTTCTTGTGTTTACTTTTATACCTTGTGAAATTTGTCTTGTTGTTGGTAAATTGATAACAATCTGATTTATGTTGAAATATAGAGCTTGTGGCTATTGCCAGGCGGATTATAAATTTAATTATGGGCACGAAGTGCCGTGGAGATATGAAAAATGGGCTGAGACCCGTGTTTATGAAAAATATGAAAATGGGCTGAGACCCGTATTTTTATGATTATGAAATGAGGTGTCACATGGTGACTTTTTAATTGAATAATTATATTCAAAATATTTATTTGAAAGGATTTTTATTTAGAAAGTATTATATGAAAGAATTATATTTGAAAGATATTTATTTGAGAAAAATTATATTTGAAAGAGAGTTATTTGGTAGAATTATATGTGAAGGACATTTATTTGAAGAATTTGATTTAATTGGGTATACTTGTGTTTATTATTTGTTGAGCAATATTAAATGGCATTTTGTTGTCTTGTTGTGCATATCACTGGTTGTTTTATGATGTCCTTATTATTATCTGTTTCCTACTATCTTGTATATTATATTGCTGAGGCTATTAGACTAGTGAGTGTCTTGACTGTACCTCGTCTCTACTCCACTGAGGTTAGTCTTGATACTTACTGGGTACCGACCGTGGTGTACTCATACTACACTTCTGTACATTTTTGTGCAGAGCCAGGTATTTGAGATATCGGACTTGAGCAGAGTTAAAGCGGGTCCGTAAGGATTCAAGGTAGAGCTGCTTGGTCGTCGCAGTCCCGTGGAGTCTTTTCATTTCATTTTAGTGTTAATTTTTAATCAAATGGCATTGTATATTGGGTCCTCGTGATCATTTCATGTATTCAGTTAGAGTTTGTGACTCAGTACTACCAGTCTTGGGAGGATGTATATTCATATTTATTCCGCTGTTAGTTTTGGTTTCTTTTTTAATTCAAAAAAAAATGGCTTCAAAATATAATAGAAATTGACTTACCTAAGTCTTAGAGACTAGGTTCAATCACGACGCTTGTGGTGGGATATTGGGTCGTGACAAGTTGGTATCAGAGATCTAGGTTCATAGGTTGTACGAGTCACGAACGAGTTTAGTAGAGTCTTGTGGATCGGTACGGAGACGTCTATACTTATCTTCGAGAGGCTACAGAAGTGTTAGAAAATTTCACTTCTTTCATTCCTTATCGTGCGGCATTTATTCAGCTTGAAGCATATATTTTATGTTCTTTTGCATCCACTCGTGCATGAAATTGCGCACTTGGTATCAACTATGCGCCAACGGTTCGTGATACTATAGAGGGGTTATAAGGGAGCCAGGGTTGCTCAACCATTATTACAACGTGTCGTCTAGATCGAGGATGCGGAAGTATTGAGAGATCATTCAGTTGTGCACATTGAGGTGCAGCAGGTTCTGACATCTGGTTGATAAGTATGATATTAAGAAGGTTTAATTAATTGCCTAATCATCACAATTGTGGTAGGGGCACGAGGTGGATGTAGATCTGAAATAGTTGGTGGTATTAGAGACTACGTAGTTCGTATGGGATTTCTATTTAGCGAAGGGTACATACGCAACCAAGGCACTGGAGGAAGCGAGTTTAACTGTCACGAGGATGACATGCACCAAATAAATGACTTGAGGTGTCTTATGACCGGTGTCCTACGAATGATGATGGTTAGTATTGTGGATCATCAGAATGTGTCTTATGGCTTCGTGCCAAGTGAGAGAGTCCACTATCAACGATCAGATTGCGGGGTCATGTGTTATATGAGTTTTGGCCTGAGATGTATTTATGTGGTATTGAAAGGTTCTATGAAACTTTTATATGATTAAGAGATGAGATTGTATGGGATGATGCTGGGACTTGCGGTATTCCCGCTTTGTTAATAATTTTACATTTCAGTATCAACGAGGTCATGGAAATAATTTCAAAATACTCGGGGTTGTTCCAGTAAATTCTTTTAATGCACCACCGGCATGGGGTTCCTATAATGGTTATTCCAGTTATCCGGTACAGACTCTGTGTGAGCAGCCAAAACCGCAGAGGGGTTGTTATGAGTGTGGTGATATTAGACATATCAAGAGAAATTGTCCCAGACTTGGGAGGGGTGGATTTCATCAGAACACTCCAGGTACAAGCTTTATTTCAGCTGATACTCCCCGTGCACATTCAGCTAGAGGTGGAGGACAGGCGGGTAGTGGGCGCCTAAGAGGTGGAGGCCCGACCTGTTGATTTAATCACTATGATTTGGCTGAGGCCAATACACCAGATGGTGTCGTTACAGGTACGATCCTGATTTTTATTATAAAAGGATATTTTCCTTAATTTGATTCGGTTCTGAATATTGAGGTGAGTCCTCCTATTATGCTCCACTTATGGGTGAGCTTCGTAAATTTGTGACTCACTTATATGTTTATCCATGTTGGGAGATTTGAAGATGTGAGCCCATGTATGTCATTTATTTTTGTACACTATTGAGGGTTATAAGTCCAAAAATAATTTTTATTATTCATTACAGTGGGTTTAATGTGTTTCGGAATAATTGATTCCAATTTTTATGAATTATATGCCCTACCGGGATGAGGGTTCATTATGTGTTGAGAAAATTGTTTACGACATTTATTGAAAAGAAGAAAGAAAGGAAATTGAAAATTTCAGTTGGCACGATGTGCAAAATACTTGTGATTCCGAGTTGAGGACAAGGTCCTCGCATTTCTTTTTATATGATGTGAAATATCTAAACCGGGCTACAAGTTACGGTGGAAGTTGTATAAGGACGAGGTCCTTGTGGTGAAAATTTTTATGAGTTTAAATTCTCCATTTGTGAAATTTAAATTTGTACTACAGTATTAATAAGGAGTCATGCCTGATGGGCTTATTTGATAATTCTTGTATATCTTTATGTGCATATTTAACTATAATTGTGCTGTAATTATTGAATTTTAACCTACGAGGTGAGTGTCCGGGTGGCGTTAAATGTGATTCGTTAATTCGGATAAATAATTATGAGGTATTCATGCCTCGCATTTGTTGCCAGTGTTACGAGAAGTTGAAATGAGATTTTGATTAATATGAGGTTAAATGGCGATGTTGTAATCGATTATGAACAACTATTAATACCAGAGATGTGGTGATGGGCATACATATGATGTGCTTCATGTCCTGATATCATTATGATAATGCGGTGCTTGTAATGTTGAGATTAGTGCTATTGATATATATATTGTGGATGTGTTGTTAAGAGTTATTTTGGTATTACTCTGGCAGGTGGATAGGCCCTATTTACAAGGGAGACTCTGCCGAAATTTCTATAAAAAAAATTAGGAGTTAGTAAAATTTGGGAAATTGAGACGTGCGAAAGAAAAGATAAGTTATGTTATGTGCTTGAGGCAGGACTCTACTTCTCATTCAAGGGTGAATGATCCTAAGCGGGGGAGAATGTAACACCCCGAAAAATTTTTGAAGTACTTCAACACTATCAAGAAAGTTGATGTGCGCAGGCACGAGTTGTTATAGCCAGTTGAGACTAATACCGTGCGTTGTTGTGAAAAACAGGTCTTTTGAAAATGGTTGGAGCGTAAGAAATTAGTCTTAAAGATTTCAAATATGGGTAAAAGAATTAATCTCAATTGAGATGGAGTTGACGATCTTATCTCAAATGCGGTAATGTGGGATCAACCGTGAGTATATGTGTAAAAGTAAAATCATCAATTTGGTAACCTCATAATAATTCTTAGCATGTTCGAGGACGAACGTTTGTTTAAGAGGTGGAGAATGTAACAACCCGATCGGTCGTTTTGAAAATTTAAGTCTTGTTCGGCGGCATAAGGCCCTGTGCAGCTTCGTATTATGTGTATTAACTTGCGTGCGTGATTGAATTCGGTTACCGGATGATCCTGAGTGATTTGGGACACTTAGTCCCTAAAACGAAAGCTAAGTCTTAGGATTTTTACCGTAATCGGAACTTTATGAAGACGACTCCGGAATGGAGTTCCGTCGGTTTCGATAGCTCCATATGGTATTTTGGACTTAGGAGCATATCTGGAAAATTATTTGGAAGTTCGTAGTGGAATTAGGCTTGAAATGGCGAAAATAGGAAGTTTAAGTTGGAAGTTTGACCGGGGAGTTGACTTTTTGATATCGGGGTCGGAATCCAGTTCTGAAAACTTTCATAGGTCTGTTATGTCATTTATGACTTGCGTGCAAAATTTGAGGTCAATCGGACTTGATTTGATAGGTTTCGACGTCGAATATATAAGTTAAAATATCTTAGTTTCATTAAGCTTGAATTAGGGTATGATTCGTGATTTTAGCGTTGTTTGATGTGATTTGAGGTTTCGACTAAGTTCGCAATATGTTTTGAGACTTGTTGGTATGCTCGGACGGGGTACCGAGTGGCTCGGGTGAGTTTCGGGGTAGTTTCGGACTATTTCTAGGCCATTTTTAGTTGCTGATTTTTGGCCACAGAGGTATGCATCACGATCGCGGACAAACGGTCGCGATCGCGAAGAGCAGTTTTGCTATTTCAACACTGTGAATAGCGATCGCAGAAGACTTTTCGCGATCGCGTAGAGGAAACTCTTGCCGCACTAACCCTATTTTGGAAGCTCATATCTCGCAATATATAAGGAATTTGGAGATGATCCAAAATTGAAAGTTATAGTCCTTTGTGTCTAATTTTCAGAAAGGTAAACCATTTATCATTTGGAGGTGTGTACAAAAGGTTATGGTAGATACACTACAGGCTGTCCGGAAAGAGTTTGGAAATATCTGTTGCATAAGGTTGACTTTGGAAGCTTATATCTAGAAATATATAAGGAATTGGGAGATGAGAAACATATGAAAGTTATAGCCCTTGGAGTTTAGTGTTAAGAAAGTTAAACCATTCATCATTTGGAGTTTAGTACAAAAAGTTATGACCATTATACTAGAGGTTGTCTAGAAGGATTGGGGAGTTTGTTCTTCGCGATCGCAAATGGTTTTCCGCGATCGCGAAGAGCAATTTTGGGGCTGAAAATTTTTGTGCTTCGCGATCGCGAAGAGTAAATACCCGGGCAGTAGCTATATTTCGAGGTTTCAGTCATTTTTGACAATTTGGAGCTATGGAGCTCGGATTGAAGTGATTTTTGAGGCGATTTTCACCATATGGATTAGGGTAAGTGTTCTATATCCTAAAGTGTTTATATTTTATGAATCTATGATTATATTCATCGTTTAATTCGGATTTTAATGGAAGAAATTAAGATTTTTGTAAAATCTTCCAAAAATAAAAATTTAAGATTTGGAGGTCGAGTTTTTATTGGAATTCAATAAAATTGGTATGGTTGAACTCGTATCGGAATGGGTGTTCGAATTTTATGAAAATTATGTCGGGTTCCGAGGGGCGAGTCCCGCATTGACTTTTGTTGACTTTTTGGAATAAATTTTTAAGTCGACGTATTATTATCCGGAATTATTTCTGACGAATTTTAATGGAGTTATACAATTAATTTGGATATATTTGAGCTGTCCGGGGGTCAATTCAAGTAAGAAGGCTATTTTGGAATATCGGCCTAACTTCAAAAAGGTAAGTGTCTTGCTTAACCTCGAGTGGAAGAATTACCCCTTAGGCATTGAGTCTTATGTGCCATTTGTGAAATGTGAAAAGCCGTGTACGCGAGGTGACGAGTACGTACTCGGGCTTATACGTGCAAAATTCATTGAATTAAAGTCTTAGGCATTATTGTGTAGTAAATTGGAAAATTGTGGAATATTATTAAATTATTTGTTTGCCATGCCTAAATCCTTATTGTTGAATTTGCTTTTATATGATAATTTGATGTGATTGTTACTTGAAATATTTATGAAATTTAGTGAGTATTGTTGGTTTAATATTTCTTGAAAATTAATTCCAATATGAATTTTCTTATACAAATAATTAATTTAAACGAGCTTAAGAATAAGTGTTAATATAATTATCTAAATTTGCATTAATGAAGGTTTTGCTTTATGCTGAGTAATTTCTATCTCTCTTAATTATTTTTGGGTGTTATATACATTGTGTGGAGCCTTGGGCTATTTGTTGTGAAATTAATTGATTTTTGTTACATCTTTGGAATTTGGTTGTTGCCATTAGGCAAATTGTGATATGAATTGATTTTATTATGTTGTTGTGTTAATTTTCCGTGTAAATTATTGTGTTGTGTGAGTTATTATTTTGGGGAGATAAGGGTGGCATTTCACCGTTTATATTATCTGGGTATGAGGGTGGCATTTCACTGTTGTTGTGTTTGTTGGAATATTGTATGGGCGGAGCGATAAAGGTGGTTATAGGAGTGATAAGGGTGGCAATAGGAGCGATAAGGGTGACTATTGATATTGTCTGGGCGGAGCGATAAGGGTGGCTATAAGAGTGATAAGGGTGGCAATAGGAGCGATAAGGGTGGCTATTGTCAGGGACGATATATGATGATGTGGGGTTATGGTATTGATAATTTTCATATGATGTTGTGATTTTCTTGTGTTTACTTTTATACCTTGTGCAATTTGTCTTGTTGTTGGTAAATTGATAACAATCTGATTTATGTTGAAATATAGAGCTTGTGGCTATTGCCAGGCGGATTATAAATTTAATTATGGGCACGAAGTGCCGTGGAGATATGAAAAATGGGCTGAGACCCGTGTTTATGAAAAATATGAAAATGGGCTGAGACCCGTATTTTTATGATTATGAAATGAGGTGTCACATGGTGACTTTTTAATTGAATAATTATATTCAAAATATTTATTTGGAAAGGATTTTTATTTAGAAAGTATTATATGAAAGAATTATATTTGAAAGATATTTATTTGAGAAAAATTATATTTGAAAGAGAGTTATTTGGTAGAATTATATGTGAAGGACATTTATTTGAAGAATTTGATTTAATTGGGTATACTTGTGTTTATTATTTGTTGAGCAATATTAAATGGCATTTTGTTGTCTTGTTGTGCATATCACTGGTTGTTTTATGATGTCCTTATTATTATCTGTTTCCTACTATCTTGTATATTATATTGCTGAGGCTATTAGACTAGTGAGTGTCTTGACTGTACCTCGTCTCTACTCCACTGAGGTTAGTCTTGATACTTACTGGGTACCGACCGTGGTGTACTCATACTACACTTCTGCACATTTTTGTGCAGAGCCAGGTATTAGAGATATCGGACTTGAGCAGAGTTAAAGCGGGACCGTAAGGATTCAAGGTAGAGATGCTTGGTCATCGCAGTCTCATGGAGTCTTTTCATTTCATTGTACTGTTAATTTTTAATCAAATAGTATTGTATATTCGGTCCTCGTGATCATTTCATGTATTCAGTTAGAGTTCGCGACTCAGTACTACCAGTCTTGGGAGGATGTATATTCATATTTATTCCGCTATTAGTTTTGGTTACTTATTTAATTCAAAAAAATAGCTTCAAAATATAATAGAAATTGGCTTACCTAGTCTTAGAGACTAGGTGCCATCACGACGCCTGTGGTGGGATTTTGGGTCGTGACAATTCTTCACCAAAACACCCTCAAAATTGAGATATAAACTCCAAACAATATTCTCAATTGTTTGCAACAACACCCAATCCAAACAAATAATACTTTTTGAAAACCCAAATTCGAATTCAAAGCTTTTTAATGGTTGTCAATGGTGGAGAGTCAAACACCTTCAAAATTTATTGATTGACAATTTCAATTTGAACACCAATTGTGCAACATTACTGAAATTTGAACACCAATTGTGCAACACCTTCAGCTCTGCATTACTGAAATTTCAATAAGCATGAAATTGATGCTCTCTTTCCCTTTTCTCTACATTACTGGAATTAGGGATATATATATATAGAGAGAGAGAGAGAGAGAGAGAGCATAAGATATAATTGGTTCCTAATATAAACGGATACTCATTTAATTCCTAAAGTGTATATAATTAATAAATTTGTATATAGTATGTAATTAAATTAAAACTTGAGTAGGGAGGGTAATAAAGTTTCAAATAGTGTATAGGAATGTAAAAATTCCTTTTGATAATACTACTGTTACCAGCATAATTTTTCGAATCATCTCCCTGGCTTGCCTTTTGCTTAGAGTTCAATTTAAAGGAATGGGCTGGAACGGCCCATGGCCCATGATTTGTGCCAGAATTGAAGCTCCAAAATCAAGCTTCAAATTAAAATTGTGAAGTGGAAACTCCGTCCAAGTGGTAGGCTGAAATTGAATACAGATGGCTCTAGTAAAGAGGTCCAAAATTTGCATGGATTAGTGCCATCGTTAGGAATATAAGTGGAGATTTGGTTATGGCTTAAACTAAACTAATTCAATTCTACACTAACAATATTGTAGAGGATAAAGCTGCTCTGCTTGAAATTTCCTGGTGTCAATTTATTAATATTTCTAACATTGGAGATGGATTCCATGCTCATAGTAAATACTTCCTCTGTTTCAAAAAGATTGACACTATTACTAGTCTACGGGGTTGTTCTTTGACCTCATTTTTCTTAAATATTTTATAAAGATTTTGAATTATAATTTATTATAACTTATAATACTTTTTATGTAGTTTTCGAAAATATAAATTTTATTTTTAAAAACTTGAAGAATCTATGTTCAAATTCACAGTCAAAGTTAAATACTTTGACCCTCATACTCCAAACTATACTAATTTTTTTTAAACGTTGGAGTAAGGATTAATGTATTTAATTGAAGTGCACCCTTAAAAGCAAAATACATTCTAAAATCACATTATTGATACTTACTGTATCAAGAGACCTACAACGTTCTTGAAATTTATGCTTATTGGTAGAACCATTATATCTTCTCCATTCCATATAGATGCACTAGGAAAAATCACCATCACCCCTCATGTGTTGGTTTGTCTTTGTACCTATAGACACATTTATTCATGTGCCCTTCTGTGGCAATTAAATATCAAAGTCCTCTGTACTAACATTATGTAATTTTCTGTGTACAGTGCGTGTGTCTATATACATCTAAAAAGGAATCTAAGAAATAACCACCAGTACATGTGTCACTATCCTATTTGTGTATCTATAACTAACATAAGAAAAATAAATACAAAGAAAAAAGAATTATGTATAACAGCTGTACAAGATGCTTTTTCTAAAACCTTCAATCTTTGTGTATTGAATAAGGCCCAATCGTGTAGGGATGAGAGAGCCCAATTATAAAAGACAAAATCTATAAGTAAAAACAGCCCAGCAACCCATTAAATTATTCCAATAAGTGAGACCCTTTTACTCAAAGATTGAATAAAAGACTTTGGTCTTTATTCAAGACATCTTTAGACTAAAACATCAAACTTAGCCGACCAAACCTCACCTTTCTTAATTTAGCCATCTTTAGTGTTCTGATGTAGACGCCTTTCACCGGAGACACCATATTCCAGTCCAACACAATCTCTAAATAACATGTTTTCCCAATATTCTATTTGGCATTATCCTGTTAGTTCAGTCACAAAGGCTAGTCTAAAATTCCTGAAATATCACATTAAAGTTTAAAATCTTTTAATAGTTTGAGGAGTAGTTTGAATTCTTGAAAGTGGTAAAAATTGTATATAACGGATTGTGTCAAAACAACATGGAGTGTTTTAAAGAAGGAATTGAAAGAAACAGAAAATATATAAGTTGAAATGAAGGGAGTCAAAGAAACAACAAAAATCAGTACTAACTTGATTGACAGAATTTCATATTTAATCTAAAAAAAGAATTCCCATTCTGGGCTCAGGATTTGCAGAAGCAGAAAAAATCATACTAATGCATTTGTTCAAGACAGGATTCACCGAAGAAAAAATTATCATTTATATTTCTTAATACATTCTGAACCATAGAGAGAGCTAGATCCAGCCGTAGTAGTAGTTATTTCAAGGACCAAATATTCTCCACAAGATTTAACAAAACACCAACCCAACTCACACGGTGTACTCGTTCACAAATTCCATGTATATCAACTTTTCTCCAATCTTTCTTTGCAATGTCATATAAGAACATGTGCCAAATCGTACTACTGTTTGAATTTAATGTAATCTCTCCCTTAGGGTTGGTGTTAAATAAAGGCAAATATTTTGTGTTTATTAACTCTAATGGTAGTGCAATTATATGTTTCACCCATGTCTCAGTTTCACCAGTACCATTAAGAACATACAAACTAACCTTGTCATCGCCTCCAAACTTTCTTTGATCTACAAGTGCAACTTGTCCCTTTATTTCTACTATTTTTGGTGGACATTTTGAAGTCGATACCCCATCAGGTAACAAGATCATTCTAATTAATTTTTCATCTTCAACGCTGAATGCAGCTATATTGTAAGGCTTTGAAAGCCTATTTACACAATAAATGACTCCGCCGATATAAACAAAATTGTATATAGGGAAAATGTTGGCGCAGTCAGGAATCTCCCTCCACAATTTGTCCACCCCGATAGTGTAAATCCAATATCTCACTTTACATGAATAATCTCGATCTTCTAGCATATACTGTGCCTTGATTACTTTATATTTCTTGGTGGTGGGATCAAAACCCAGGGAGCAACAAGTGATTGAAGGTTGTTGATTAGGAAGAAAGATATGTTCTTGTGTAAAAGGATTACAAACAGCAACATCTCCATAAAAGTTCCATAGACAAACTAAGCCATTGGTAGATGCCAGAGAGTGAAGCTTACTGAAACGTGACTGATTCAAGTACTGAATGACATTTTCGCGAGTCGTCAAAGATGTGCAACTTACATGAAATTGAGCAGTGGAAAACTTTTGATGTGCTTCAATGAATAAGGGTTCTGATATAAGGGAGCAAAAGGATTTCGAAACGCACCTAAAACGCATTAAAGACTTGGCAGGAACCTCTTTTAGAATTTCAAAGATAATCTCGTACGGAATACATAAATTACCAATGGCAACAATCTTCTTTCTCTCCATGTATACCATCTCCTATAATATTATGTGAAAATTGATATTATAAAGGTGTGTTTTAGTTGGAGTCAGGGTTTGTATATATTGTTTAGGTTATTCCCTTTGTTTTTGCTAGCGGCCGATAAGCTATATAGGGTTCAATATCTATTGGAAAACGATTGTGAAGAACGGAAAATACGGAAATTGTTTTTGTATCACAAATATAACCTACCAAGAATACAAATAAACTTCTACTACTCTCCTCTATATTCTTCACTGATCACATCACTTTCTACCATCTCCTTTTTTTAACAAACAGAGGCATCAATCTCTATATAACATGCACGTTTTCCCAATGGTCTATTTGGCAGTACCTTGTTAATTTAGTCATGAAGGCAAGGATAAAATTCTTGAAATATCACATTAAAGTTTACAAAAATTTTAATAGTTTATGGAATTTAAATACTTGATAGTGGTAAAAATTGCATAAAATGGATTGTGTCAGACAATTTGGCAGAAGTGTCTGTAGACAATAAATTGCGTCGAGAAAATAAAATCAAAACCGAAAATATTGCAACAATCATATTATTTGATTTCAAATAATATGAGTGTACAATCTCTATGAATCCTCTGATTCTTCTTTTCAATAGTAAATAAATTCAAGGGCCTTTAAGCTTGATCTTGAATCTATATTTGTTGTCACGAAAGATAATCTTGAATTCAACTAGCGCGAACTTTGATTTGAACTCGTACTCCTTGAATCTTGATTTGTTCTTCGTTCTTGAGCTTGAACTTGATTTGTTCTTCGTTTTTGAGCCTTGAACTTGATTTGTTCTTCGTTCTTGAGCTAGAACTTGATTTCTTGAACTTGAACTTGATTGCTTGAAGCTTGAAATTTGTGGAGGAATTTGCAGCGTTTGATCCACGAGCTCTTTCTTGTTTCTTGTTATAACTTCTGGTCTCTTTTCTGGGTTATGAAGACCCTTATTTATAGTTGTGGAAGGGAGGAATTGTGATAAGAACAAACTCTTTCCGACCAATCAGATTGAGGAGTGACAAGGCCGCATTTGATTGGCCAGAACATGCCACTTGCATATGTGGCGCGATTTCGTTGGCCTTTTAATGTGACTTGGCATGCCTTGTCATTTGGACATGTGGCATGATCCTATTGGCTCTTTCGTTTGACTTGGCGCGCCACGTCATTTGACGCGTGGCACCAAACTGGGCCTCTAGAAAGATGACATTGTGGCCTTAATGAAGTGGGCTCATCACTTTAGCCCAACTAAATGGGTTAGCCCAGTGGATTAAGACTTATTTATTTAATCCATAAAAATTGGACATATACAATTAATCCACTTATATTAGCCCAATAAATTTATTTGAAATAATATATCTTGAATTTCAAATATAGTCCAAATTATTTTATGAACTTAATTTTAATAAAATTTATATGTCTACAAATGCTCCCTACTTCAAGACTTATCAGGAATAATATCCCAAACATAGAAGACTAGGCTTGAAGTACCATGAATGCATGGAACGGTCATTAATACCCCATAACTTCAATATGAAGGAAAATTTCATGTCTTATTTCCTTTAACGATTCTGGGCATAAGGACGAGCTTTCAAAGTTTTAATTCTCTAAATCCAAAGATTTTCCCAAGTACAGATTTGATTAAGGAATCTTTGGATGGTTAATTGCTTTCTTCTTTTTTGTAATCTCAAACCAAGTGCCAAGAAATTTTGAGATGATAAAGTGCACGGAATTAAGATGGGATTTATATTGACTTGAGCTTTCCTAGCCATGATGCGGCATCTTCCCTAAGAAACTTTTGCAAGAATTATAGATAACATCTCCAACTTCACGTGGTTTAACAAGGAAACTACATGCTGCTAATATAGACTTCCACACTCTTGGCACCAATTAGAACACCGCCACTACTAGTAGCCGAATCCTTGTTGGATAAAAAGTCAGTCTCGCGGCTTTGCAACTAATCCCACATCGGAAACAAACTTTTAATGCCCTCTTCCATAAATCTATATAAACCTATGTGCTCACGTGTTTTTGCTTTTTACGTTTGTCTTCTTTTATTGTCCCTTTTTTTTGGGTAGGTCAAGAATAGTGGGATGAGCTCTTGCATGAAGATGGTGATCTTAGGGAGAGATTACTCTCAATGTGGCTCGACTATCGGAGAAATTACTATCAATGTGCCCCTATTATCAGAGAGATTATTATCAAGAGACTTACTTGTCCACCTTAATATTGGAAAATATAGTTTTCTTTTAAGGACAAACCCACGAAGAGGCCAACTTAAGGTGCAAAGGGACTCATATGTCCACCTTAAGATTGGAAAGTTATAGTTCCCTTTAAGGACAAACCCACGAAGAGGCCAACTTAAGGTGCAAAGGGACTCATATGTCCACCTTAAGATTGGAAAGTTATAGTTTTCTTTTAAGGACAAACTCACGAAGAGGCCAACTTAAGGTGCAAAGGGACTCATATGTCCACCTTAAGATTGGAAAATTATAAAGCTTCAACTCGAAGACTTCGTCCACTTGACGACGTTGACTTGAACAATTGGAATACTTTGAAGATTTGGCGGACTTTGCATACTTCACGTTGAAGACCGACAAACTTGAAGATTTGATGGACTTGAAGATTCGGCGGACTTTGACGCTTCAACCCGAAGACTTTGAGGGCTCAAATACTTCCACTTGAAGACCGGCGAGTTTGAGAACCTCAGCTTGAAGACTTGGAGGCTTAAATATTTCGACTTGAAGACCGGCAGACTTAAAGATTTGGCGAACATGAACCCTCGGATTTCAGAGCAAATACTTGGCATCCTCCTAAAATCGTCCCATTGAAGATACCAATTTACCATGGAGGGTTGCCCTCTTTAAATCAAATAGGATCCGAAGTTTAACAGAAGAATGGTATCTCAGCTCAATTTTCAAGTGATGATTGCATGAATTACACTCCATCGTACTTTATTCGGACAACGATTGGGGGGTTATGTATCTTTTGAACTTATGCGACTGAACTCAGAATGAAACTCTAAGGTGCCTATGTACCTCGTTGAAGAGGATCAAGTCATACCGTAGTTCAGAATGAGTGATTTATTTTTTATTTTTTTATGTCCTAACTTTTGCCTAGGCCGCCTCTTTCGAGGTTTTTAACCTAGCGAATTTTTTTTGTGAGTCGTACACAGTTTAGACTCATGCGGGCCAGGAGAGTAGGAACATGCAGTTTAGGCTCATGCGTCAAGGAGAATAGTGACTTGCAATTTAAGCTCATATTTTAGGGAGCTTTGTGACTTGAAGATTTTGCTCAAATTTGAAGAGATTCATGATATGCAGTTTAGGCTCGTATGTCGAGGAGCGTTGCAACTTGAAGATTTAGCTTACAATTTGAAGTTCCGCTCGAATTTCAAGAGCTTCATTACTTGAAGATTTAGCTCACAGTTGAAGAGCTTTGCAGCCTGAACAGTTTGCTCGAATTTGAAGAGCTTTACAACTTGAAAACTTTTCTCACATTTTAAAATCCTTACGTCTTAAAGTTTGGCTCTAATTTGAAAAGTTTTGCGACTTGAAGTCTTTGCTCGATTTTGAAGAGCTTTCGGCTTGAGTCTTTGCTCGAATTTAAAGAGATTTTCAACTTGAAGACTTTGCTCGAATTTTAAGAGTTTTGCGTCTTAAAGTTTGGCTCTAATTTGAAAAGCTTTGCGACTTGAAGTCTTTGTTCGACTTTGAAGAGCTTTCGTTTTGAGTCTTTGCTCGAATTTGAAGAGCTTTGCAACTTGAAGACTTTACTCGAATATGAAGAGCTTTGCAATTTGAAGACTTTTCTTGAATTTGAAGAGCTTTGCAACTTAAAGACTTTGCTCGAATTTGAAGAGATTTACGTCTTAAAGATTTAGTTCAAAATTGGGGAGCTTCGTGACATATAATACAGACTCATGTGCCAAGAAGTATTACAACTTGCAGTTTAGGTTCGTGCGTTGAGGAGCATTATAACTTGCAGTTTAGGCTCGTGCGTTAAGGAGCACTGCAACATGCATGGACTCTTCAACTACATCTTCGGATGAATACTTGCCCCCATTCTCAGCATCCTCTGCTTCTATTTCATCATGAGGCTCAAAGCCAAGAAACCTTTGATCTCTACTTGTATCCATACACAATTTGATATCATGTGCACGAGTTGCTAGTTCTTCAAATGTTTTGGGCTTTATGCCTTGTAAGATATAGCGAAGACTCTAATGCATGCCTTGAATGCACATTTCGATACCAAAAGTTTCGCTAAAGTGATCTTTGCAGTTGAGGCTTAAGCTCCTCCATCGGTCGATGAAGTCAATAACTGGCTCATCATTTCCTTGATGGGTGTTTGTAAGTTCGATCATGCTTACGATGCGTCTTGTGCTATAGAAACGATTGAGAAACTCTTGCTCAACTGCTCCCAACTACCGATAGAACCAGGTTCGAGATCTGTGTACCAATCGAATGCATTACCTTTAAGAGAACGAACAAACTGTTTGACAAGATGATCACTATAAGTCCCAGCGTTGTTGCATGTCTCGACGCAATGCGCCACATGTTGCTTGAGATTTCCTTTTCCATAAAATTGTTGAAGCTTTGGAGGTTGATATCCAGTAGGCATCTTCAAGTTAGCAATCCGTTGTGTGTATGACTTTGCATATGCGAGGGAAGATTTACTCGGAGGATCAATTTTATCTTCAATCTTCCCCATGATGAAGTCTTCCAATTGATCAACATGAATTAGACCTTGTGAAGAAACTTGGATCTCTTTGACCATGATCATTTGCCTTGCAGCGGATTCTCCCCCTTCTTTATCTTCGAAAAGATCCATAGGTGCTTGAATTGATTTTTCTTCAGCTAAGCTCTCGATCTCATTTGCTAACTTTTTGAGGCGAGTATCTCGATCCTCCATATACTTGGTCAACTTCTCAAGTGCTTTGGTCAAATTTGCAAGTTGTTCTTCCATGGTCGAATTGTTAGATCTTGTTCTTGAATTTGGAAAAGAAGAGATGAGAGGTAGAGATCGTCCCACTAGGCATTCCAGAATTTGTAAACAATAAATTAGGTCGAGAAAATAAAATCAAGACCGAAAATATTGCAACAATCGTAGTATTTGATTTCAAATAATATGAGTGTACATTCTCTATGAATCCTCTGATTCTTCTTTTCAATAGTAAATAAATTCAAGGGCCTTTGAGCTTGATCTTGAATCTATATTTGTTGTCACGAAAGATGATCTTGAACTCAACTAGCGCGAACTTTGATTTGAACTCGTACTCCTTGAATCTTGATTTGTTCTTCGTTCTTGAGCTTGAACTTGATTTATTCTTCGTTCTTGAGCTTGAACTTGATTTGTTCTTCGTTCTTGAGCTAGAACTTGATTTCTTGAACTTGAACTTGATTGCTTTAAGCTTGAAATTTGTGGAGGAATTTGCAGCGTTTGATCCACGAGCTCTTTCTTGTTTCTTGTTATAACTTCTGGTCTCTTTTCTGGGTTATGAAGACCCTTATTTATAGTTGTGGAAGGGAGGAGTTGTGATAAGAACAAACTCTTTCCGACCAATCAGATTGAGGAGTGACAAGGCCGCATTTGATTGGCCAGAACATGTCACTTGCATATGTGGCGCGATTTCATTGGCCTTTTAATGTGACTTGGCATGCCTTGTCATTTGGACACGTGGCATGATCCTATTGGCTCTTTCATTTGACTTGGCGCACCACGTCATTTGACGCATGGCACCAAACTGGGCCTCTAGGAAGATGACATTGTGGCCTTAATGAAGTGGGCTCATCACTTTAGCCCAATTAAATGGGTTAGCCCAATGGCTTAAGACTTATTTATTTAATCCATAAAAATTGGACATATACAATTAATCTACTTATATTAGCCCAATAAATTTATTTGAACTAATATATCTTGAGTTTCAAATATAGTCCAAATTATTTTATGAACTTAATTTTAATAAAATTTATATGTCTGTAGTGTCAAAAATGGAAACAATTGGAAGAAAATCACATCGAATTTATATGAAGAATTACAGTTTGTGCTCAAGATTTGCATAAGCCTAAAGAAAGTCTAATCGATTCAAAAAAAAAAAAGAAGGGGGAGATCAATAGGGATCAAAATTCATGCATGTTAAAGAATGCAATTAAACAAATATGAACTTCTGTCTCTCCATGCACTTTGCAGAAGAGGAAAAGAAAAATGAGTACATAACATCATTGCTTAAAATTTCAAAAGTAGGAATGAACCTAAAAATCACACACAATACTTATAACAGAAATTGAAATGTTTGTATTGAATGAAATCAGAAAAGGAACTATAAACACTGATAACATTATACAAGGAGGGCTTTATAAAGAATAACTCTATTCACCTACATGCTGTGACTTTGGTCACCTTGAGGCTTGAAAGCATGCACTTAAAATAACTTAAGGGACATATGAACCTCAACCTTTAGCATTCAAGTTTACCATTTCAGACAATCTCAAGGGCCAAATACTCTCCACAATATTTAGCAATACACTAATTAATCTGTATCTGCACAAGGAATTTGCGTTCATAACTTCCATGTATCTCAACTAGTTTCCGTTCTTTCCTTCCAATGTCATATAAAAAGAGGGCCGAACTCTTCTTGTCTGGAATTGATAGAATCTCTCCTTTAGGATTGATGGTAAACAAAGAGAAAAGACAACCTCCACCTGTCTTTGTTAATTCTGAGTTCTGACGGTAGCTCAATTATATGCATTCACCCATTCCTCAGTTTCACCAGTACCATTGAGAACATATAAAGCAATTGTGCTTTTTTTTTTTAAATATACAGGACCTAATAGTGCAACTTGTCCCTTTATTTCTACTATTCGTAGTGTATATTCAGAAAACCTCAATGCCCATTCTCTATCGGGGAATGAAATCATTCTAGTGAACTTTTCATCTCCAACACTGAATGTAGCTATGTCACATCGAATTATATTTACCCAATATAAACACAGTTGCCATTTGAAGGGAGAAAATTGGAGCAACCGGAGATCTCTCCATAACTTGTCCACTCCAATGGTGAAAATCCAGTATCTCATTTCATTATTCCTAAGGTGTGCCTTGAATACTTTATGTTTCTTCGTGATGGGATCAACACATAGGGAGCAACAAGTCACTAAACGGTTAAGTGAAAATTGAATACTTGGTTGTGACAGATGACCATACTGTTATGAGAAAATTTGAGAGCAAAGAATGAATTCATGAAACATATATATAAGCAGCATGGTTTAAAGGTGTCTTTGAGTTGGACTCGGTTTTGCAGTAACAATAACGGACTCGGTGTTTGGATGTTCTTTTAGGTTTAGGTTATTGCATTTTATTTTTAGCGGCCAACAGGCTTTGTAAAAAACGACTACATATAAAATTTTGTGTTAAATAGTATCCTTGTGAAGAAGCTTATTAAGCTATTTTAAAACGGAAACATCCGAATATATCTGCTTTGTTTGTCAGAATCTATCCATGTTCACTCCTCGTGCAGAAAAAATTTACCATTTATTTTTCTTAAACATAACTGAAACATGAAGAAGCCTAGGCCCCTGAACCAGCCAAACGTCGCTTGGTGGCATTGGAGACAGACACTTGACCAAGCTTGTCTGTTTCCGTATATGGTGATCGCTCTTTGAGAGGCATATAGTGACGCATCCATACACCAGTATACACCTGAAAGAGAAACAAAATTAAGTGAATAAACCCGGCAAAGTTCGATAAGGGGAAAAATTTATAGGACTACAAACTTACCTAGGGGATAACAAGTCAGAAGAAGAGAACTACAAACAAATCAATTATAAGCAGTCCAGCAAAGTAGCCAAAACTCATTAGTTCCTAATCAGACCTTCCACCTAAAATTCATTAGGTTCTAAACGAGCACCTTTATGTTTTCTGGATCTTCTAAGATGCCAAGGCAATCAAGAGACGGAGGAAAAATCCAAAGAGCCGAGGTTTTGACTTGGCACAAGCAAGTACTAAGCGGCTAACATAAAATTTAGTAATTGCTAATAATAGTCTTCTTTGTACAGAATCTGATTATACCAACATTGAAAAGCCAGACCAAGTGATTTTACCTGTGCAGGTCTCATTATCTTGGTATCAGGATCATCCAGGGACTCTCGCCAATGAGACAAGTAACCAGCCATCCTAGGAACTGCAAACAAGACTGGAAAGAATTCCGTCGGGAATCCCATTGCCCTAATACATGACAAAATATTATCATTAGAGAATTATCATACTGAATACCAAAAAGATTCATCTATCTTTGTTCTTACCTGTAAATTAAACCAGAGTAGAAATCAACATTTGGATACAGCTTCCTTTTTACAAAGTACTTGTCTGAGAGTGCGGCTTTTTCCAGAGCAATAGCAACCTGAAAATAATATGAGAAATTTTGGGAACCATATAAATATTTGGTCATTGAGAGAAAGCAGTCCATATCACATCATCTCATGCATGGGATTTAATAGATGTACAGAATTAACCAGCCGGCCAGAAGTAGAGATACAAGAAATTTGGGTGGTGGCATCAAATGCTCCCTGACTCTGTGTTACCTACCATAATATGTAATTCGCAGCCAATCCAATCTCTCAATTTTGATATATAATTTTCATATTTCAGAGAAACGAGATTCTATCACC
Source organism: Nicotiana tabacum (assembly GCF_000715075.1). Classification (NCBI taxonomy): domain Eukaryota; kingdom Viridiplantae; phylum Streptophyta; class Magnoliopsida; order Solanales; family Solanaceae; genus Nicotiana; species Nicotiana tabacum. The sequence goes on from NC_134100.1 coordinate 79,679,172, forward strand.
TCTTCCACATAGTAAGAGAGCGAACAGGTACACTCGATGTCGTTGTAGGATAAAGATGTAGTCAAACATCCGGCATTAAAAAAAAAAATCCCCTTAGTTAAATTTACAATGAAGAACCGAAGGGAAATAACTTCTTCGAATCAGAGGTAGAACTAGTGTGACAAAAGATAGAAATTTAGCTACCCCAAAAGATCTGATTTTTGTTAATTTGAAATTGCCGGAGAAAGAACAAAGACTTCCTATGGAACCATAAATAGTGGGAAAAAGAAGCTTAAATGACCTTCTGAACAACAAAGAGAAAATAGTGCTTCTTCCAGAATAACCAAGTAACCATAGAAGATAGAATGGATTTTAATAGACTTGTTTGAAGGTAACCATAGAAGAACATTTGGAAGGTGGTTTATTACTGTTGTAGTTGTGATATAACTAAAATAACTCAAATTTTCTTTATCAGCTTTTGTGTGAAAGTGAGTTTAAAACCACCAAAACCTAGCTCAAGACCAAGCCGAAACCACCTGAGCGTGCAATGCATATACTTATTTTAGTATGGATGCAACCAACTGGGAGAAGTTCGCTTCACACTTATTTCTTTCTAGCATATATGAAATGTTTTAGTGGGAACAATCTTTTATGTAATTAGGTTTGCACCAACTTTACTGCTTTAAGCTCTTCTCCTGAAATTCGAGAAAATCTGAAGTCCACGAGGATTGCTTAAACATGGATAAAAATATCATGTTACTTCTAAAATTCTAGCAAAAACAATTTAAATGATGGAATGGACCTCTTGGAAACACCAGCTAGACCAAGTAATCATTTTTAGAAGAAGTGAAAACCTTACCTCAATCAAAGGATCCCGACCAACAATTGAAAATACTTCATCGGCAAGCTTCTTAATGACTTTTGCTCTGGGATCATAATTTTTGTAGACACGGTGCCCAAAACCAGACATTTTTCGCTTCCTAAAGGGACGGAAGTATAAGGAAATTCATATGGTTAAAAATGTACAAGACAAATCTTCTGATGTTACAACAATGAGTATCAAAAAATGCTTGCCTGTTCTTCACACCCTCAATGAACTCTGGAATATTTTCAACGCTTCCAATCTCACTGAGCATCTTCAGCACAGCCTGTAACCATGTAATAACATCACAGGCAAGCACAATACAACCCAGCGCAATGTCATGTGAGAGACATAAAGATACAGAGGACTCATAAAATTTGAAACTCCCCTATACGCTCATTACTTGCTGTAGAAATATTTTACCTCATTCGCACCCCCATGGAGAGGGCCATACAAAGCTCCCACGGCTCCAGCTATAGCTGTGTATACATCAACCCCACTGCACAATCATTTGTATATAAGGCGTGTATCTTATTTATACATCAACCCCAAATGCACAATTATTTGTATATAAGTCGTGTATCTTAGTGCTATTGTCTGTGCAAAATGATGCCTACCTTGAAGCAAGATGACGTGCTGCAGCAGTAGAGCAATTCATTTCATGTTCTGCGTGTAATATGAAAAGAATGTCGAGCACCCGAGCGAGTCGAGGATTGGGTTTGTAAGACCTATTACCTCTGTAAGTAAGGTAAACAAAAAGATTCATTTAATTTATTGGCTGCACACGGAAGAATTGAAAGTGATGTGATGGCAAATGCAACAAGGAGAAGTCCACAGACACGTTGATTTTTACGATGACCACTATATTTACAATCATTCCCTGGCCAGTAAGAACCAGGATAATTACTTCTATCCAATTTAGGCATCATTTAGAATTCCGGACATAAACCAAAAAAAGCAAAGTGGAACAACAGAACATACAATGAATCTAGCATGTACAAGAAGTTCTCTGCATAAGAGAGATTGTTAGATGGAAGGACAGGTGGCCTTCCAGCCATTCTTAAGTAAGCAGCTGCAGCAATTGTAGGTGCCTGCAAATACAACGAATAGAATGCTTATTACTACTTAGTACTTTACACTCAGTTGACGAAGATCACAAAGAACATACATCAAACTTTAACGCAATATCGTAGTTCAAAATATCAGAAGTTCAGACAATCAAAGAAAAAATAGATGAAGGAAAGGAAAATAACCTTGCCAAGGATCCGGACTATTTGTTTATCTCTCACTTGTTTAGACTTGTATATATCCTGCCCCTGCATGAACAAAGACAAATGATCAGAATCATGAAATAAAATGGTGCAATTCAAATGCTTGCTGTCCAGCTATCATTAAAATCGGTCAAAATTCAGAAGGATCTAATTCAGAACGTAAATCATTTTTATTTTGATAAGGTAGTAAAATTTCATTAATAAAGTAGTACCAAGAGGGTACTAGCAAATGTACAGAAGATGAGGAGCAAGCTCCCAACTAGTTACAACTCTGATCAAAAAATTCCAAAAATTCAGCACGTAAATCAATTTGTGATCTCTCAACCCTTAGTTGAGAATTTTGCTTCTTAATGACCAAAATTCAGGCTTAAGAAGTGTCTTTAATAGTATTTCTTTTTCCATTGAGATGGACCACTAAGCAGACCAAGAGAAGCAATTTACATTGTACACCAAAAAATAAGTTATGTTGTCTTGTTAGCTTATAAAGGAAGCTAAATGATCATCCAAACTGGAGGAAGGGCCAGTTAGGATATTTAATTGTTCAACTTTGTGTAAGAGACACTTCTTCCGATCCATATACAAAGATGCCTTAAGATTTTCCTTTGAACTATTTGAGTTATCCAACTCGAGCTATGAGAATAGATATGGTTTCTTTTCCATTTGCTGAAAGAAAGAAGAAAGAAAGAGTTGGGATGTTTTTCAGATTCTAACCGGCAAAATGGTGGGCAACACTAGTAGCTCTAACAGATACCCTCTTGCCAACTACAAAGAAACTTCAGGTGGGGACAAGAGAGAGCAATTTAAACTACAGTATGAAATTGAGCAGAAGAGAGGGTTTAGACAAATAGCTGTTCCAATATACCCCCAAAAGAACAAACAGAAAAAAGATAAAACATGCTTCTTCACAAAATATATGAAAACAAATTTCGCTTTAAGTTCTGAAACATTTCAAGGTGGCAATTATAACATTTCATCATGAACCCCTTTGTTCAACTCTCACTAGGATAATAAGAAGCTAACTTTCAAATTATTATTCGCGTTACTGTCAACTCTTAGAGAGACACCTAGACAAAAAATTTGACAAGCATTCTCATCAGAAACCTACATTGAACTCTCTAAATATCGAGAAGCTAGTAATCTTCTTGGTGGTAAGACAATCATGATGAAGCAATGTCCCTTAATTGGAACTAAGAAACTAAGTTCATCTCAGGGAACCAAAATGAGATCGCAATGAATTTAGGTAAATCAGAGAAGCTTTGGCTACAGATTATACATTGGTCAAACACTTCCACATATGGTGCATCATAGCAAAGAGGGAGAAGAGGCTACACGAGGTGGAATATTTGAAAATGTTGCTTACTCTCAGAGCTGGATTGGCATCAGGATGAAAGACAGAAAGAGCACTCATTGCACTGACAAGAACACCCATTGGATGAGCATCATGGGGCATCGAATGTATAATATCCTGCATCACAAAATTGCAATTGGTTCAGATTTTTTTGGACTCCAACAAAAAGCAGGAACCCAACACCGAACACTCAACAGCATAAACTTTTAAAAAAAGGATTTTCCAGAACTGTTTAAAGGACATAAGGTATGACCATAAATGACCATATTTAAACAACTGACATTAACCCTCAGGGGTTGGCCTGGTGGCAATTGACTTGAGCCTTGGGGTTTGCTCCCTTTCAAGGTCTCAAGTTCGAAACCCACTGGGTGCAAACAATTTCTGAGGGCCATCGGACTGGGTAAAACCTGAATTAACCGTGGTGCACTTGCGGGAAACTCCTTGCCGAGGGCCTGTGCACCCCCGGGATTAGTCGGGGCTCAAAGAGACTCGGACACCCGGTGCAAATCAAAAAAAAAAAAAAAAAAACTGATATCGATATATACAAAGAAACATAAAACATAATCACATAAATACTGATGATGTGAAAATCTAATAGAAGTACTTCTTCCTCCCCTTGCAGGCTTGCACTTACATTCTCCTTCTACTAGTGAAGGGTGTTAAGAACTAAGAGAATTTAATGCAGTTATTTTGAGGGATATGCCTAGTTTAATAGTATGGAGTGTTCTTAATCTTTGTGCCAAAATTATAGATTCTGGTAGTTAGGGAACTTTTCTTATTTCATGTAAGGCTAAACTTGCGTATTTCTAGTAGCTGAAACTCCTATTTAAGGAGCTTTCTTGTATGTTCTTTACAACCAATTCAATACGATTTTTTTCTTTCTTTCTATTTCACATAGTATCAGTGTCTCTTCCATCTCGGCAAAGATTGCAGTAGTTACACCTACCGGACAAAAGGCTTTCCCTCTTGTCATAAGTTTTCAGTGACCATTTTGGAAGATGTAGTGACTGACCAAACATGTACAGTAGGTGAAATGCCCATGGGGTTTCACAAGTTTCATACTCCAAGACCACGAAATTTATGAGAGGGAAAATGTTGCAGACAATAGCTAATAAGTGCAGAAGCACTATAAGTTCATCATTTAAGTAAAATCCAAGGATGTTCCTGTCTTCAAGTCATGGAGAGCATTTTGCGAGTGACAAATATTTGAATCCATTATAACTCAAGCTTTCTTAGAAAACTAAAATATGAGCGCACCAAGATTCCTTGTGGAACTGCTGAATGTTGTGAAACTGTGAACTCCCAATCTGCCAACTGGTTCTCAGATGGTAAATTACCATACACTGCAAATTTCAATAAACACAAACGAAAAGATAAATCAAACAGATAAGTCAGATGTATGGATCTGCTATTTTTGTTTTGTGGGTTTTTTCTTTTTTTTTCTTTTTTTTTTTTGGGGGGGGGGGGGGGGGGAGTTCGAGCAACATTAGTTTTCCTCTGCATGTATAGCTGAAAGAAGTTCATTGTGAATGGAAGCAAAAAGGCTCAGTAATGGGAATAACCGAATAAGTGCTGAAGTTTAGAAAGCATGTGATAAGCGTGGAAGTATGCAGAAAAAGATAATGCAGGGATTGATGTATCTCTCTATTTTTTTGGTAAGTAAGACTAATGTGAGTTATCAGCCATGGAAAGAAGAGGCGAAGGCAGGGACTAGTGATAGAGTGTGAGTACTATAGGTTTACTCAGGTTGTCATATGAAGAATATAATTAAGTAAAATATGCAAAACATGCTTCGTAGTTCAAAATGTTTCAGCTTGATCAAAGCAGAACAAGTATGCATCCACAGTGCACCCTTGGTGGGCCCAGACCAGACAACCAGTGGACAACCTCCCCCAGGGTAAGGAGGTTTATCGGAACTGCCTACTATTTTCTCAGTTTATAACTCCAAAGTTCTATAGCATTACAGCTTGATTCGAAATTTAACACCTACGGAGTTTCATACCTAGACATATGCTTTTCTATTCCTTCAAAAAGCTCCTAGAAAGTTTGAAATTGTCAAAGTTATCTACCTCAAGCTGATTCTTTACGTCTATCCAATTGACTCGTGATGCGCGGATCTGATCTTATTTCTATTCAAACGCCATAGTCTTGAGCAAATATTCATACTTTTTCCCATTTGTCATTAAAACTCAGAGAAACCTTCACCACTATTACAATCTTTTTAAACCTTGCTCAATTATTTGATAATCAAAAAGCTACAGTTACGAAAAGTTTCAAGAGATTGCAAAATCCATTCAGAAATCACTCTAGACATCAGATACCCCCAATGGCAATGACTAAAAAGTACAAAGGCTTCAAAGATGAATCTGGGCCAGCAATAGCATAGGAACCTGTAATTAGACATTTAAATGAATAGAGATTTTCATGAGAAGCACTTACTCAAAAGATAAGCCACTTCCAAGAAGGAACTTCCCTCAGCCAGCTCTTCAATTGGGTAACCTCGATATCTGAGGATACCAGCATCACCATCTATATAACATATTGATGACCGAACAGGTGCTGTGTTGAGATAGCCCGGATCATAAAGCTTGAGACCCTTATCATTTTGTCCTGCTGTTATCTGTACGACAATTATATCTGGAGTTAGGAAACATTCTCAGGAAAAAATATGGCTGACAGTGGCAAGAAACAAAAATGATAACATGGGTAATTATTTGGAATTTAGAGCTCCAATGAGATATAGATCATGAAACAAGCACTAAGATATATCTGCTGAGCTCAATTGGCCCAATCTTAAAAATACTAGGACAAATAGCTCCATAATCTATCTCGCACTTTGCTGGAAATTAAGAAAAACAGAACAAGCAGGGTTTACAGCATCCCTGAATCGAGAACATCTACATGCTACGCCGGTAGTACAGATGCCTATAGCCAGAGGCATATACACACACACACACACTAAGATATATCTTAGTTGAGCTCAGCAGATATATTAGACTTTAAACCATATGTTTAAATTATAGATTTGGCCAAGCATGACAAGCAACTCTACCCAAAGTAAACTCATAGAATCGTTACTTTCAGAAAGCCTTGTTGACATCAACAAAAGAAGGCAAGGTCCAATTCGCAACGTTGACAATCTAAACTGGATCTGATTTAGACAGTCATCCATCCTTTATCAACATCAATAACTCATCTATGTACATTCATTTCTTTTTCATGTTTCTGACAATTTCACTTTCTAATATCAACTCGATTTCTCTGCATTAGCTAATTCCTATTGACATGTTTGATTGAGTTAAAGATCACAAAGCAAGTCCTTTCTTGCCTCATTATTGTAAATATTTTATGAAACAAGTTTTAAAAGCCTTTTAATAAATTTGGCTTCCTATTGATACCAAAGCACAGCTAATGCAGTCTATAATAGCTCAGTTTTAAATTTTAAAAAAAAACAGGACCGAGATTTCCACTATCGCAAAAGTAGTTACAAAATTATAGAAAGTAAAGAGATCAAAATTAAAAAGAAATTCGGAATTTGATTTAATGAATACCTTTTTCAAGTCGGTGGCTTTGATAGTGCCTTCCTCGGAAACTTGAACCGGGTACCTCTTACCGGTTCGCTCATCGATAATCGTCAACGCGCCTTTTAGATTCGGCGGCGGCGCAACGACGGAAGTGGCGGATACAACGGAAGTTTCTAAAAGTTTGGAATCGGAGAGATTGACTGAAGCGGCGAGGTGAGCTGAAAGTACAGCTAACCGCCCTCGCGCAACAGCTGAAGAATTCCCTTTCTCCATTTGAATGCTCTTTCGTTTTTCTCGAAAATTTTCTGTGATATGTTTGATGATGATTAGAAAGGTAATGATATTGTGTTTGTTGTGTATATATATGTGTGAAATGTATTGATCTTGATTTCATAAATTGGAAAGTCAAGTGGGGAAAGGCAATTTCTGAGTAGCTTGCGGTGAATTACTTTACTGGAAAAATGGTCCGATCTGGCTTTTTTGTTTTGCGGCGTGTCAGGGTAGATTTATCTATTACTAGTATTTTGGGCTCTTTTCCACGGAAAAGTATTTCATAATGAATTTTTAATTTATACGCAACGATAATATAAAATTAAATATGTTATATGGATTATGGACTATAATTTAACTTGTCTAACAGTTTGTCAATCTTATTTTTATGTAACTAATTTCATTATTATGAAAGAATATTATTAATCAAATGTTATTTAAATTAAATTTAAATCTTTTTCATCAAGCTCCCCTTGAGCTCAATGCCATATATACCGTGTTATAGCATGTTTGGCTGTACTTTTAAAATTAGCTTATTTTGAAAAGTATATTTTTTAAAATTATTTTGGTGATAAGTAATTTGTGTTTCGTTAATCAATTTGAAATATTTTTGTACAATAATTAGTGTTTGGTCAATCTTTTGAAAAGTGCTTTTAAGTTATTTTTCTCAAAAGTACTCTTCAAAAAAATATTTTTTGAAAAAAGATATTTTTTTCTACTTTTTAATAACTACTTTTACTTCTACTCAAAAATATTTTTTTCTTAATTAAATACTTTTGGGTAAAAAAATATTTTTGTCCAAAAAGAAGTATAGACAAACAAGCTATGTTAATCTTAACTAATTAATTCCTTTATAGCTCATCATATGCATCGCAAAAACAAAGAGGAGTTTGTGTATGACCTTTTAATATTCTCAAAATTTTCATAATTTATGGATGTTTTAATTTACCTTTTCTTTAGGAGGAGAATTGGGCACCGGACCAGGCGAAGGATCTCAGTATTGGGCTGGCAGATAAGGTCACTCAATTTTTAGGAAAAATTAATTAATTTAAAGAAAGAGAAAATAAAAAACAGAGCAATTCAAAGGCAGTGACGTAACGCAAGCGATTACAGCGATTTGTCTTGGGATGTACAAAATAATGGACGTGGAGTGGATAATATATCCTATTTTCCTAATTCCATCACGTTTTCCAAGACGGTAGTTAACGACGTTATCACAAGATTTATTTTTAGACCTTTTCTTGACTTCTTTTTTGTTTCTTTTTGTGCTATTTCTCTTTAGCCGTTAGTGGACCTTTTGAGGCCCAAGCAACAAATACACGAAAATGTGGAGGCCCAGTTCTAGATTTTTCCATGAGAAATCATCACTCTATCGCCACTCGACTCAAAATAATGTCCCTATTTTACACAAGCTATCCTTTTAAAATTTTATTAGCAATTTAATAAATAGTCAAAATCCTAAAATTTTATTCTTTCTCCTACTTCTCCTCCATCTCCCTCCCCACCTTCTCCCTTTTTCAACCTACCAGTCACTTCCATCTTTTTCCTCTTTGTTTATCTTCTCCCTTCTTCACTTCTCCCTTTTTCTTCCTTCTCTTCTCTTCTACTATAATGAAACCAAATTATTTTTTTTATTTTCTCTTTATTTTATCTACAATTTCATCCTCCTTCACTTAGATGAAAAAAAACTATTTTGTTTAAGTAATTTCCCGCAAAATTCTGACTGTGGTTGTCGCCTTCTTCGCTTTCTATCCACTTTTAGATATGGTATTGCATGATACTTTTTTGGATGAATTTTATGAGAAGATGAGAAATAGAGAAAATAAAATGACTACTGCCGTAGAAGAACAAAATCCCAGCCAAATTGGTTGTCCTCCATTACTGTCAATACCATTTTATTTATATATAGTGTAATTAGTGTATAATTATTATATAATATTTATATAATCACTGTGTATACATTATGCGATGATGATACATTTATTATACATGTACTATACAAAATTGGACGGGAAAGATTATAGTGATTGCGGTGAATATTGAGAATTTTATATATAATGTGTATAATTATGTACGCACATTTGTATGAAAGGTGTAGTTATACTAATATAATACATATATGCTATTTATACACATTTCATATAATTTTATATATAAAGTGTATAAAAAAGGGAGTTTTTTTTGAATTTTTGAAAATAAAGACTTTTAAAGAAGAAAGAAAATATTTTTTGTATTTCGATTTTTTTTTCCGAAATTTCGAAAGAAAAACTTCTAAATAAGAAAGGAAATATTTTTAGATTTTTAGAATTTTATTTTGAATTTATGAAAGAAATACTTCTAAAGAAAAAAAAAAGAAAATATTTTTGAATCTTGAATTTTCTTTTCAATTTTCGAAAGAAGAATGAAAATATTTTTGGATTTTGAGAAGAAATTAAAAGGAAAATATTTTTGTATTTTTTTAAAATTGGGGTCTAAAAAAAAGACTTTCTAAATAAGGAAGTAAAGGAAAATATTTTTGGATTTTTTGAAAATTGTGGGCCGGAACCGATGAAGTTTGCCTACGTATATCACATCCGGTGAGAATCAGACCCGCGTAGTTCATCCAGTTTTGACGGAACTGAGGAAACATGACCTTTGAAATATTGGCTTATTTTCTCTCCTTTTTTTTTCAAAATTTCGGCAGATTTTCGAAATGTTTCAAATACCTACCTCACTCTTGTTTTTTTTCTTCTTGATTTTCTTTCCCTATTCTAGAAGTCGGTCAACATACAACCCGAAGCAAATGAATACACAAGTAGGAAGTAATGCATCATGATGATTTTTTAATTTGGGTACACCTGTCCTGGACGGACTCAACCCATGTGTTGAGTCCCAAAGTCAAATGCACGTGATGCAAACAAACGTTCCTACTAGGGATCTGGCATGAGGTTGTGTTATTCTAAGTTTAAATCCTGGGTGTATTGTTCTAGACCTGGCTTACCCGAGCGGACAACTCGAGCCGAGGGGGGGGAAACATACCGGGAATACAGAAGCTTCACCGGCTTTGCAACTTATCCGAACCTCGTTCTAAAATTAGGATATGACTCTAACAGAAAAGAAGCCACGCGAAGCGCACACTTCTCAGAAGATTTAGAAGACTCAAATAGAAGATGGGTGTCGTAACAGTTTGTATATAATTCACAAAATATCAAAGCGGTAATGAGAGGCAATTAGCACACTAGGCCCAAACATGTAATATCAGACAATCAACAAAAGCCAAGTATAACAATCATCTAAGCTCGAATTCTGAACCCTGAACCAGAGATTCTGGATTCTTGTCCCCAGCAGAGTCGCCAGAGCTGTCACACCTTCTTTTTCTCGAAGGGGGGGATATGGGAGTTTTTCCAATTTAAGTGACATTAATCGAAATGGGATTATTTATTTATCAGAGTCGCCACTTGGAATAATTTATGGTGTCCCAAGTCACCGGTTTATTTTAAATCCTAAATCGAGGAAATTTGACTCTATTTATGGTCCGCGAACACAGAAAACCGGGTAAAAAATTTTGTTAACCCGGGAAAAAGTGTGAGGCACTCCCGAGTTCCGTGGTTTTAGCACGGTCGCTCAACTATTAATAATTTGGCCTAATTATCTGATTTATTACATATTTAAAACTTACGGTACATTGTTTATCTTCTAACCGCTTTTAATTGTTTATGGAATTATGTTTGGAACAAGCCACGATGTCGTACACTTGTCATTTTGGCACACGTTGCAACCCGCGCCACATAAAATGTACCCGCAATTTACGACATGCTTGTTTTTATTATTGTTTGAAGTTGTGGTCGAGTCACGTGAAACGCACACTCGAATTGGGGTTACGTATCATAACTATGCCACGGGAATCATACCCATAGTCACGATGATTTATTATTAATCGCGCCTAAAGCAAAACTATGCATATTCATGGTTTGATTATCCTAAAGTTCGAGATTGCATGTGAGGTACAAACGTTATGGAGATATACTGTAAGAGCCAGATCATTCTTTCCTAAGGGTTTTAGACTATTCAAGATGACATTTAATTTCCAGAAGCAAACATTATATGGAATTATAAACTAACATGTTATCAACTCAATTTAATTTATGAGATAACCGACAGCCAACCAAGAGAATTATCGAACTTGATTCAAATTTACAGCACAAGTACATTCTGAATTCGCAACACTAGTATAATAACACTTCGGCTACACCAGCTCTGAACAAATACACGATCAGGCCCTATTACTGGGCTCCATACCCCAGGCCCAATGGCCTAAGGTCCAGACTCGTTCAAAGGACTCCCAACTGACCCAAGTTATAAGTTTGGCCCATTTATGAAGTCCCTGTTAAGACGAAATCTGGAGAAGAACATCATTCACCCAAATTTCGAAACCATGTGTAAGCTAAATTAGAGGTTAAATTTACAAAGATAACCTACTCCATAGCTACTGATTACAGTAGCTAAATTCATGAATTATTACAAACCTTTTCAAAACAAATCTCGTACAAATCATTCATCAGCAGGCAACCCTCAAACTTAACGTTACAGAAGACTTAACTATTGTTATCAAGGGCACTTTGCTTATGAAGCCCTTTATTACACAACATAATGCCTAACGTGAGCCTGAGCTTCCTACCTGAGGACTTCTGCTTCCAATTACTCTCCCAAACTTACGAAGAAATAGCCATTGGGCTATTCTTCATAAACTGTTTGGCAAATCAAATGGCCCACATGTTCAGGTTTGACTAAGGTATTGCTGGTAGTCTCATCCAAACAAAGTCATTTTTTCTTGAGAATGTATATTAACAGCAATAGGAAGAAAACAAAAAGCAATACAAATGGTCAATCCAAGCAAAACAACTTAAACAACATTTAGAACTAACAAACCAGACATACAAGGCTGAAACATGCAACATGTCACTATGAACGAACTAAATCTGCCCTAAAAAAAATATCAGCAATAAGAAACTATTTAAATACATTAGGATTTAAGTCAATACATCGAAAACACAGTGATAAGTCAACAAAGAGAAAATTAGCAATCCATTTTGAAGCATAACCAATGTATAGAATTGTGATAAATACCTAACAACAGATAGAACAGCTGAAGAGCCAAATAAAGGCCAAGAGAGAAATAACAACCAGCAGAACTGAGTAGCAACCAAGGAAACCAAGCAACAATCCTAGCCTTAAAGCTGAGCCTCAAACACAGCTAGTCAACAGCAGCAGCAAACCAGAGAAAAACAGCCTTAAATCTGGGAATTTCCAGTATTCTCTAGAAGAAATCCATCTCAGAAAATGAGAAGAAGATTCAATTTCAAAGAATTCTCCCTAAAATCTGTCTATTCCCGATTGTATTTGAGAGGAATAAAACTCAATCTAAAAAAAATCCACCCTTCGTCTCTGTGTGAAGGGTGTATATATAGGCTATCTAAAATCAGAGAAGGTCTGTTGGGGGGAAGGAATATGTCAGCGTGAATTCAGGGAAGAATAGACGAGGGGAGGGAACCTTTTTCCAACTGAAAAATGCCAACTGTCCCTTCTAGAAACAGACTATCTGCTTAGGCTTGGGCCAAATGTTGTGACCTAAATGGCCCAAAACCAAGCCTAGATTTGACCTTAAAGAAAAACAGCCCACAAATGAAACAACATATGCCATAGTGGAATTTCAAATAAAATCAGAGATTTTACTAAATACTTAACTTTTGATTAATCTAAATCAGTTTATCAGTTGAACTAATTGAGCATGCGATTAACGACGGAGTTTAATTAACCGACTGACAGAAAAGAAGAAAGAAGGAAAAACAACAAAACAAAAACAAACAAGAAAAACACAGAGCCAGAACAAATGAGGAAAAAGAATACTAATTTAAACGCTAAAGAAATGAGTAAACGAAACAACCCGATAAGCAGTGAAAATGATGAACTCTAGCCGCGAATCGATGAAAGGACCGGACTCCGGTAACTTCGAAACGGGTCGATACTAGCCTAAAATAAATGCTCTCAACAAGATTACTCGATGCATGTGAGTCTTGAACTAAAATAAACAGAAACACCAAAGTAATTTAGAAATAAACCAGACTAGGATTTTTCTGAAATTTTAGATCTAGGACTCGCTAATTTTGGTGGGGGTTTTTTGATGAAATTGATGGGGGATTAGGGATTAGGAGGGTATGAGGGTTATAGGGTGCGAGTTTGAGAGGATTTGGAGTGGCGCCGCTGGCGTGGGGATTCTGGGCGGCTAGGGTTTGAGTGAGTTTGAGGGAGAGAGACGAGGGGTTTGGGGGGCGACTAGGGTTTGGTGAGTGAAAGAGAGGGAGAGGAAAATGAGATGGGTCTCTAGGGTTTTGGGGGGGGGGAATCCGACAGATATAAGGGTTAGAGGGGGGAGTTACGGGCCGTTCGATCGAAGGAGATCAACGGCTGAGATCGTTATTAACGAAACGACGTCGTTTCGGTTAAATGACGAGGCTGGGCCGGGTGAGGAGGTTTGTAGATGTTGGGTTGGGCGGATTTCGGGTAATTGTTTGGGTCAAAATTGTTTTGGCCCAAATTTGAGACCAAAACGGGTTTTCTTTCTTTCTTTTCTTTTTTCTTGATTTTAAATCCTAATAAAATTAATTAAAACCTAAATTAAATCTTAAATCAATTTAATTTGTAGAAATAAACCTAGTTATCTATTTTACCATAATTAATTAATTTAGACTAATGAAGGAAGAATTACTAATTTGTAATTTAAAGCTAAAAATGTAAAAATGACTCATATGTATATATATTTTTTGATTTTCGTTTAATAATGCAATTAACTCATGCAATTAAATCCTAAATGCAACTAGACCTAAAATGTTATGCACGAAATACTTTAGCCATTTTAGTATTTTTCTTATGATTTTAGAATGTTAAATATGCAACTAAATGCAAGCAACAATTAACCAAAAATCCTACGAATTCTACAAAAACTAAAAACAATTAAGAAAAAATCTATTTGTGAATTTCTATAGGAATATTTTAGTTGGGCAAAAATCACGTGCTCACAGCTGCCCCTCTTTGCTTGGAAACACGAAGAGTTTTCGGGCAAAGATACATTGAGCAAATACGAGCGATTTTTGACCGTTTGTATACTCCATGGAAGCATTTTGAAAACGTTTGACCGAACCTTGCTTCCGAGGTTGCCTACATATCCTCGGCTATGGAGGAACCAGGTCAGTGTAGTTCTGGAAGTTTTGGTAGCTGGAACTATCGAGAAGCTGTGATTTCACTGTTGTTGTTGCTGCTGCTGCTCTTTCTTGTTGAGCTCCCTATTACACCAAAGTCAAAATGAAAAAGAAACTAACTAAGCCTATCAGCTACGAGTTACAAGATTCCTATCTATGAGTCTTCTGAAGCATGATCTTGAGTCTTGAATGGTTCTTCATGCGGACTTTTGACTTGGACCTTGATGTTTGCTAACTGCAGGTGCTAGTTCTTTCTTCTTCAGCTTTTCGGATCAAGATGGGACATGCAAAGCTTGCGACTTCAATCATGTCTTGAGCAGCCCATATCTTTTCATCTACTTCTGCATTTTGGATTCACTTCTTTTTTTTCTTTTTTTTCTGGATTGAGACTTCTTCCTTTGGTCATCTCGGACTATCAGCTCGTATTCTTGAGGTGAGCTTCTGCTACTTCTAACTTGAATTGAATCCTCAAATGGCTTCCCTCGTTCTCCAGGTGGGCGCCTGATGACTTAAAACTCGAAATAAATTCCCTCATTCTCCAGGTGGGCGCCTGACGACTTACACTTGAAATGAATTCCCTCATTCTCCAGGCGGGCGCCTCATGACTAACTTGAACTTAAAATGAATTCCCTCGTTCTCCAGGTGGGTGCCTGACGACTTACACTTGAAATGACTTCCCTCATTCTCCAGGTGGGCGCCTGATTACTTAAAACTGAAATGAATTCCCTCGTTCTCCAGGTGGGCGCCTGATGACTTAAAAACTTGAAATAAATTCCCTCGTTTTCCAAGTAGGCGCCTCCTGACTTAAAACTTGAAATTAATTCCCTCGTTCTCCAGGTGGACGCCTTGTGACTTAAAAACTTGAAATAAATTCCCTCATTTTCCAGGTGGGCGCTTGCTGACTTAAAACTGAAATGAATTCCCTCGTTCTCCAGGTGGGCGCCTGCTAACTTAAAACTTTAAATAAATTCCCGCGTTCTCTAGGTGGGTGCCTGATGTTGACTTAAAACTTGAAATGAATTCCCTCATTTTCCAGGTGGGCGCCTAATTACTTAAAACTGAAATGAATTCTCTCGTTCTCCAGGTGGGCGCCTGATGACTTAAAACTTTAAATAAATTCCCTCGTTCTGCAGGTGGGCGTCTGACGTTGACTTAAAACTTGAAATAAATTCCCTCATTCTCCAGGTGGGTGCCTGTTGACTTACTTGAACTTAAAATAAATTCCCTCATTCTCCAGGTGGGTGCCTGCTGACTTAAAACTTTAAATAAATTCTCTCGTTCTCCAGGTGGGCGCCTGATATTGACTTAAAACTTGAAATGAATTCCCTCATTCTCCAGGTGGGCGCCTGACGACTTACACTTGAAATGACTTCCCTCATTCTCCAGGTGGGCGCCTGATTACTTAAAACTAAAATGAATTCTCTCGTTCTCCAGGTGGGCGCCTGATGACTTAAAACTTTAAATAAATTCCCTCGTTCTCCAGGTGGGCGCCTGACGTTGACTTAAAACTTGAAATAAATTCCCTCATTCTCCAGGTGGGTGCCTGCTGACTTACTTGAACTTAAAATAAATTCCCTCATTCTCCAGGTGGGTGCCTGCTGACTTAAAACTTTAAATAAATTCCCTCGTTCTCCAGGTGGGCGCCTGATGTTGACTTAAAACTTGAAATGAATTCCCTCGTTTTCCAGGTGGGCGCCTGCAATATGACAACATAGACAAAACAGAGAAAATTTTCTGCCCCAGTTTGTACCAGGAACATTCATTGATTGTTAGTTGCATCCCATTATCCAGGAGGGTCCTGAAAACTTAAAACTAGATCCCATTATCCAGGAGGGTCCTGAAAACTTAAGACTGAACTTATCTGGAACATATTTTCCTCATGGGGAATTCCTAGCACAGCAAACAAGATTTCTTTCCCCTGCTTAAAACAAAGAAAATTTTGTCAGTTTGAAACTGTGGCGGTTAGTTTGTGGCATCCTTGCTGAAGGTGTCTGCTTCTGCCACTATACTGCTTCATTCTGATTAGTTGCTTCGGGCTACGATGAATTGTTTGACCTTTCAATCGGACCTCGAACACAAAACCTCTGAATGACTTGAATCCCTTACACTCAACTCGTCGTATAACACTTTCATTCTGACAACTGTGGAACCTTTGCATTTCCTACAAATTCACGAATCACTTGACCAACTGAACTTCAGTTACCATCGCATTGCTCATTCTAAACCATGTCACTTGGAATGTGCCTGGCCAAATCGCTTGGTGCAAATAAAAAGCCGGTAATGAGCTTTGAAGTCCTTTCTTGCTTGCTTAACAAAAGACTAATTTGACAGAGACTTAGAAAAATAGACCCAAAAGAAACAAAGCGAAGTGACTTCGAGAATTAGGAATAATAAAAAAAACTTAGATGACTATTTGAAGAAAAATTGAAAAGAGACTTATCTGAATGAATAAGCTGGCTCTAATGATCATGACATGCATTTCGGATTGATCAGCCTAATCCGTTCAACTAATCACATTTCTGTTCATGTCATGTCTTCATACTTCAAAACCCAGACTTTCAACGATCCAACTTTTTCGTAAAGTCACCAACCTCTTTCGACTTGTAGTGCCCCGAAGGGTTTTCACCAACAAGCCTCTCTCATTTGTAATTTTTCCTCAGCTCACCATCGCCTTATGGTGCCCATGAGGGTTTTCACCAATAAGACTCTCATTTTAAATTTTTCCTCAGCTCACCATCGCCTTATGGTGCCCGTGAGGGTTTTCACCAATAAGACTCTCTTATTTATTCACTTTTCCTCGTGCCCGTGAACAAAGGTGCTACCCATGATGCAAATAGTACCTCCATCTCACTTGACTTGGCATCCTCAAAGTTGATCAGAAGGTCTTTATTTGGAATGTTGTGTAGGTTTTGGACATGGTTAGAAAGAAAGGGTGGCATGCAGGCTCAAAATAATTTAAGATGAAGGGTTTCAAAATTACAACTTTTGGAATCAGATCTTTTTACCAAACTAAAACTTCTGCCCCAGTTTCTTTGAATCTGGGGAATTTTTGGATTTTTATTTTGATAGGACCGAACCGTGTAAGGCTGCCTACATATCCTTAAAAGGAATCAGGTCGAACGTAGTTCAAACTAGTAAAAGTTTTTTTTTTTTGCTTCTAATTTTCTTTTTCTCCTATCTTTTCTCTTTCCCTTCTCTTTTTCTTTTGCTTCTATCTTTTCCTTCTTCTTTTTTTTTATTTTCTTTGATATTTCTAATTCTGCTTCTGACTCCAAAATAGGGGTATGAAAGAAAATAAATAAGGCTCAAAAAAGGGGTAACAAATGATAAAAGTGTTTGGGATAGCAGAATAAAAATGCCTTCGTCATTCCAACTTTGAACATGCCCAGTACAAAATACGATTGAAGATAAGAAAAGAAATCATACATAATATCTCTTGACTGCATCGGAATTGATGGCTATATCCACACATTTACCTTCTATGTATGTTAAATACAAAGCACCATTGGGCAACACCTTCGTCACAATGAAAGGCCCCTTCCAGTTTGGGGCGAACTTGCCTTTAGTTTCAGCCTGATGTGGAAGGATGTGTTTCAATACCAGCTGACCCAACTCAAATTTTCGGGGACGCACCTTCTTGTTGTATGCTCTTGCCATTCTTCTCTGATACAATTGACCATGGCATACTGCCGCCAATCTTTTTTCATCAATCAAACTTAATTGCTCTAGCCGGGTTTTGACCCACTCATCATCATCAATTTCAGCTTCAACAACGATCCGCAGGGATAGAATCTCAACTTCTGCAGGTATAACTGCCTCGGTTCCATATACCAACAAATAGGGAGTTGTGCCTATTGAAGTGCGAACAGTAGTGCGATAACCCAGTAAAGCAAAAGGTAACTTTTCATGCCATTGCCTAGAACCTTGCACCATCTTACGAAGTATCTTCTTTATGTTCTTGTTAGCAGCCTCAACAGCTCCGTTTGCCTTAGGACGATATGGAGTGGAGTTTTGATGCATGATCTTGAACTGTTGGCATACCTCTTTCATCAAATGACTATTGAGGTTAGCAGCATTATCTGTGATGATTACTTTGGGAATTCCGAACCGGCAAATGATGTTTGAATGAACAAAATCTACCACTACCTTCTTGGTCACGGACTTGAAAGTTACAGCTTCGACCCACTTGGTAAAATAATCAATGGCCACAAGAATAAACCTATGCACGTTTGACGTTGCCGGCTCAATCGGTCCAATGGCATCCATGCCCCAAGAAACAAAGGGCCAAGGTGCAGACATTGTGTGCAACTCAGATGGCGGGGAATGAATCAAATCACCGTGCACCTAGCATTGATGACATTTGCGAACGAAGCTGATGCAATCTCGTTCCATGGTGAGCCAATAATATCCTACTCGAAGAATCTTCTTCGCCAAGACATACCCACTCATATGTGGCCCGCAAACCCCGGAATGCACTTCGGCCATGATAGTCGAGGCTTTTTAACATCTATACACCTTAATAATCCTAGATCTGGAGTTCTCTTGTACAATATTCCCCCATTTAAGAAAAATCCGCTAGCCAGACGTCGAATGGTTCTCTTTTGATCGCCTGTGGCATGTGCCGGATATACCCCTGATTTGATGTATTCCTTGACATCATGGAACCAAGGCTCGCCATCAAGTTCCTCCTCAACCACATTGCAATAGGCATGCTGATCACGGATTTGGATTTGCAGAGGGTCGACGTAAGTCTTATCTGGATGGTGTAACATTGACGCCAGAGTAGCCAAGGCATCGGCAATCTCATTATGAATCCTGGGAATATGCCTGAATTCTACCGACCTGAATCATTGACAAAGATCATGCAGACATTGTCGATATTGTATGAGCTTTAAATCCCGAGTCTCCCATTCTCCCTGAATCTGGTGAACCAACAAATCTAAATCTCCCAAAACCAATATTTCTTGAACTCCCATGTCTATAGCTAGCCTCAAACCCAGAATGCATGCCTCGTATTCAGCCATGTTGTTAGTGCAATAAAATCGAAGTTGAGCTGTTACGGGGTAGTGATGCCTTGTTTCAGAAATGAGTACAACCCCTATTCCGACACCTTTCATATTAGCAGCCCCATCAAAGAAAAGTTTCCAACCTGGCTTTTCATCATGATCAGCCTCGTCAACATACATCACTTCTTCATCAGGAAAATAAGTCTTCAGTGGCTCATATACTTCATCCACCGGATTCTCGGCCAAGTGATCGGCTAGGGCTTGGGCTTTCATCGCGGTCCGAGTCACATAGATGATGTCAAATTCTGTGAGTAAAATCTGCCACTTTGCTAACCTCCCTGTGGGCATAGGCTTCTGAAAGATATACCTTAGAGGATCCATGAGAGAAATGAGGTAAGTAGTGTAGGATGACAGATAATGCTTCAACTTTTGCGCCACCCAAGTCAGGGCACAACATGTCCTTTCAAGAAGAGTATACTTAACCTCATAAGAAGTGAACTTCTTGCTGAGGTAATAAATGGCTTGCTCTTTCTTGCCCGTGATGTCGTGTTGACCCAACACACAACCAAAAGAATTATCCATGACCGACAAATAGAGGATTAAAGGTCTCTCAGGTTCTGGCGGGACCAACACAGGGGGGTTCAGCAGGTAATTCTTGATCTTATCAAATGCTTCCTAACACTCATCGGTCCACTTAACCGCAGCATTCTTCTTTAGCAACTTAAAGATGGGCTCACAAGTTGTCGTGAGTTGAGCAATAAACCTGTTGATGTAGTTTAACCTCCCGAGCAGGCTCATCACCTCAGTTTTATTCTTTGGTGGTGGTAATTCTTTGATGGCCTTAATCTTTGACGGGTCCAACTCGATACCGCGTCGACTGACTATGAATCCCAACAGTTTCCCCGATGGGAAACCAAATGCACATTTCGCCGGATTGAGCTTGAGGTTGTACCTGCGGAGCCTTTGGAAAAACTTTCTTAAATCCCCAACATGGTCGGACTGTTTCTTTGACTTTATGATCACATCATCTACATAAACCTCAATTTCCTTGTGTATCATGTCATGGAATATGGTAGTCATTTCCCTCATGTAAGTTGCCCCAGCATTCTTTAAACCGAATGGCATTACCCGGTAGCAATACGTCCCCCATGGCGTAATGAATGCTGTCTTTTCTGTGTCTTCCTCGTCCATCAGGATCTGATGATATCCCGCATAACAATCCATGAAAGAACCGATCTCATGCTTGGCATAATTATCAATCAGAATGTGGATGTTCGGCAATGGAAAGTTATACTTTGGACTTGCCTTGTTGAGATCACGATAATCAACACACACCCTCATCTTACCATCCTTCTTTGGTACTGGTACCACATTAGCTAACCAAGTGGGATATTGAGTGACCCGAATGACTTTTGCCTCCAGTTGCTTTGTGATTTCTTCTTTAATCTTCACACTCATATCAGTCTTGAACTTTCTTAACTTTTGCTTGACATGAGGGAATGTAGGGTCATTTGGCAATTTATGAGCTACCAAATCAGTGCTCAAACCCGGCATGTCATCATACGACCATGCAAAGACATCTTTGTATGCAAACAGTGTTTTGATTATTTCTTCCTTGATTTGCGGTTCCAGATGCACACTTATCTTGGTTTCCCTGACATTATTTTGATCCCCTAAATTGATTGCTTCGGTTTCATTCAAATTAGGCTTGGGTTTTTCTTCGAAGTGTTTTAGTTCTCTACTGACTTCTTCAAATGCCGCTTCTTCATCGTATTCTATTTCATCATCACCCTCTACTTCTTGGATCGTTATATCATAATTAGATTGGCTTTTAAGATTTGGCTGAAAATTCCTCATGCATGTCATGTCATTGAAACCAGCATAAAAAGAACTGTACAGAGAGAAAAAGCAAAAAACAAAAATGAAACGCTATCAGGATTAATGGAAAACTGGAAATTGTATTTTATTGAAAATAAGAGGATAGGAGGGTTTGTACATTGAAACAAGCAAAAAGTAAGAAAAATCTAGATTACAACCCTGGAATAACCCAGATGACAGAAAGGAAAACAAAGCAAACTACCAAAACTCCTTCCGGATGGGGAGATGAGTAGCTTTCCAATTGCTAAGCTTCGCATTTGGCCCAACAAGCTGCACATCGGTATTACTGGAACCTTCCCCGATTTTGACCATATTAACCTCATCAAATAGACTCTGGAACCTCTTGATCAGCTCTTCATCAAAGTCGACCACAGGTTTTGGGACCACTGATATTGGGCGTTTGGCGACCCCTGACTTAACGAAAGACTTGGAGAGATGTGGAACAGGTTTAGGGAGTGACCATGCCTTTCCTTTCAAACTTTTAGCCTTTTTCACGTCCTTCCCTGTGAGTGTGAATCCCAAACCAAATATACCGAAACTTTCACGTGGACACACCGGATGCACAATACCCTGCAGAGATGAACCCAGACCTTTGCCGGTAGAAAACCATTCTTCAACATTTCATTTGCTACCATGATAGACGCGGATGGTATCTTCGGACCTAGGATGCATTCTCCTTCGGGAATTTTCCCGACAGACACTGTTTCGAACATTTGGTAAACCCAAGGCCCTTTATCATCTTCAACTTCAATAAATGGAACGATTGTGTCATTGTAAGCAGATGAGTTCTCATCACCGTGCACAACTATTTCCTGCCTGTCCCATTCGAACTTTACCATTTGATGCAGAGAAGACGGGATTACCTTGGCAGCATGGATCCAGGGCCTGCCCAACAACAAGTTATAGGAGACAACCACATCTAGCACTTGGAACTCCATAGTGAACTCTACTGGCCCTATTGACAAATTGAGCATTATATCACCGACATAATCTTTCCCTCCTCCATCGAAGCCTCGAACGCATACATTATTAGTGTGGATCCTTTCAGTGCTAATCTTCAACTTTTGCAAAGTGGACAGAGGGCAAATATTTGCACTAGAACCGTTATCCACCAGTACCCTTGAGACAGCAGAATCCTCGCACTTCACTGTGAGATAAAGAGCTCGATTGTGTTCTGTACCCTCTATAGGGAGTTCACCATCTGAGAAAGTGATCCTATTTGCTTCGAAAATCTTGTTAGCAATCTTTTCCAAGTGGTTTACCGTGATCTTATCAGGAACATAAGCCTTGTTCAAAATCTTCATCAGGGCTTTGCGGTGTTCATCTGAATGTATCAGCAAAGACAAAAGAGAGATCTGAGCTGGTGTTTTCCTCAACTGTTCTACAATGGAATAGTCTTGCATTTTTATCTTTTTCAGGAATTCCTCAGCCTCTTCTTCGGTGACCGGCTTTTTTACTGGGATGTGGCCGTCCTTGAATGGCTTGGTTTTCCTCAGTTCTTCTGGGGTAAAACATCTCCCAGAACGAGTCAGTCCTCCGGTTTCATTGACTTCTTCCTCTACTTCTTTCCCTTTGTATGTTACTATCACCCATTTGTAATTCCACGGGACGGCCTTTGTGTCAACCATTGGTAATTGGGTCACTGGCTTAATAATAACGGGGGTAACACGAGTCCCTTCCACGATTATGACAGGCTTGCCCGGGACCCCTGGCACGACCAGTTTTTGCTTTTCCTTGTTCGCTTCAACATCAACCGGAGGCCCTTTCACAACCCATACAGATGGCTTCACGTTGAGCGTGCTTGGCTTCTCCGACATCCCTTCAACTGTCAAAGGCGTTGCCTTTGCAGAATCTAGAGCTTTAATTGGACCACTTTCGCTAGCCCGGATCATCATGACAGACTTGGAAGAATTCTTGGGCTCCCCATCCTTATGAACTATCTCGATCATATGTGTCTCTGCATGGGCCGACAAAGGATTTTGATTGATGTTTGGCGCTTCTGGGCTCTGGACCACAATTTGATTTGTATCAATAAGTTCTTGGATCGCCCTCTTCAAATGCCAGCACTTCTCCATGTCGTGCCCCGGGGCATCAGAACAATACGCACATCTAAGGGAGTAATCAAGGTTCCTTGGAGGCGGATTTGGTATCTTTGGCTCAATCGGCCTCAAAACGTCCAACTGCCTCAACCTCTGAAACAAACTTGTATAGGACTCTCCAAGAGGGGTGAAGGTTTCTTTCCGCTGCTGCCTCTCTTTTCTGTAATCTGGCCTTAGTCGAAAACTTGGACCAGTAGGGTTTTGGTATAGTTGTGGGGGTGTATAAGGATTTTGTGGGGTTGGAGCATGCCATTGCGGGTAAGGATGGGGTTGAGCATATGACTGTGCATGGTGAACATGGTATTGGGGTAGCCTGACAGAATATCGAGGGTCTTGTGGTGGGAAATAATGCTGAGATGGATTATATGGAGCTTGGGTATAGGTTTGAGGCCGGGGTTGAGTTTGGGTATACTGGTGAGGCGGACCCCTTGGGCCATGCCACGATCCGGAGACAAACATAGCGACATCTTCTTTCTTCGTTTTGCCTAACAGGCTTCCGGTGCCACTTTGAATTGCCTGTGTGGTTGCTTTTATAGCAGAGTAGCTCATGATCTTGCTTGACTTGAGTCCCTCTTCCACCATCCTCCCATCTTTACCACATCGTTGAAGGACTTACCTATGGCTGAGATCAAATGGCCAAAGTAAGTGGGCTCTAGGGCTTGAAGAAAGTACTCGACCATCTCATCTTCCTCCATTGGAGGGTAGACTCGTGCAGCTTGTTCTCTCCATCTGAAACCATATTCCCTAAAGCTTTCATTGGGACTCTTCTCGACCTTGGTCAAAGATAGGCGATCCGGGACAATGTCTATATTGTACTGAAAGTGCCGAACAAAAGCCTGAGCCAAGTCATCCCATGTGTACCACCTGCTAGTGTCTTGGCGGGTGTACCATTCTAAAGCTGCCCCACTCAGACTCTGACTGAAACACGCCATTAATAATTTATTTTTCCAACTGGCGCCTCTCATATTGCTGCAAAAGCCTCTCAAATGGGCCACGGGATCTCCATGTCCATTGTACGGGTCAAACTTGGGCATCTTGAACCCAGCGGGCAGTTGGACATCCGGAAATAAGCATAAATCCTTGTAAGCCACACTTACTTGGCTTCCTATCCCTTGCATGTTCTTCAAAGATTGCTCTAGACTCTTCACTTTCCTGAATATCTCGTCCTGCTCCACATTCCGGGATAGTTTCTCAGTTTCGACATGAGGTTCAAAGTGAGGGGTATAGGAATAAGGATCCGCGACTTTGAAAGTTGGTTCCGGGACATGATATTGGGTATCTGGAGCTTGGAACGCGGGTTCACTAGAAGATCTGTGAAGAGCAGCTCGCGGAGGGGCTACGAAAATAGGAGCGGATGTCGAAGCATGGTATGCGGTTGTTTTGGCTGGTGGGGCATGAAAGGTTTGGGACGAGGTGCCAGGATAATGATGATAAGGGGTAAAGCCTGGTGCGTGCTGAGGGGAAAGGTCAATGGTAATGGGATCTTGGGCTTGTGACAGTGGTGGGATGGAAGCAGGATTTTCTGGGTAGTTAGCGGGGAATGAAGGTGGAGGATGCCCCCTGATCCAGGCTTGATACATTTCTGCCATTTGATGCTTCAACCTGTAGACCTCCTCTTTCAATTCAGACTCTGATTCTACAATCTCCCTTGGCGGGTCGACAACACCCGTATCCGATTCTTTGCTAGTCATGACTGCCTTGCACTTTGATCTGGTGTTATAGGGGTGACTTACCAGGATACCAACAAACTAACCACCTAAAACAAAACCTGTCTTTATGCACACACAACAACTTGGTCAGTTTTAAAGCAATTTACAAATAGGTAATCGCATATTGGGGATGCAATGCACCTGAGCAGTTAAACGTTTCTAAATGCTTTGCGATGGCTCATATGTTTCATCCCGACTTTTTCAAATTCTCCAATCCTGATTTTCCCTCTCTCCTTTGCTATGTTTCGCTCTTTTAATACTTATTCTTTCCTCTTTTCTTTAGTTTGGCCCCTCTTTTCTTTCTTCCCTCATTTTCTCTCTTTCTCTCTCTCTTCTTTTCTATTTTCTTTTAAGAATATGATCGAATCATATAGGGATTGCCTACGTATCATGACGTCGCATGAATCAGATCATTATGTAGTTCAGAGAAATAGATACGAAATAATTTATTTCATCAATAAAAGACATCTTTTTGGATTTTCTATTACAAGGACTAAAAGTAGCGATGACTGCAAAAGGAAAATCTACAGACTCGAAATAAAGTAATAGACAACCTTGACAAAGACGAACGCGACTCGGAGAAAGTAAAATACAGACTACTAAAGGAAATCAAAAATACATAAGAGCCTCCACTGGTACTCCGGAGGCTTGCGGGACATCAGCCGGTCTCCGCACGGGCCTGCGGGCAATATCTTCTTGAAGGCGGTCTAGGTCAACCATCACCTGTCGGACGAATGTCATTACAGAAGCAAAAAACATAGACTTGGTCATGTCTTCACATTCATGGCATTTCATTACAACATAATCAGCTATCTCTTTAATCCTCATTCTGATGACACCCTTTTCTTGAAGCAAACGTCCAATCTGTTGGGCCCGAGCCTCTAACACTTGTGTATCTGTGTTGCTTTGGTCTTGTAACTGCTTCAGGCTTTCTTGTAGTTGGTAAATCAGTGCATTGCAATGCTCTCTTTCTGTCTTGAAATCCTTTGTTTGCTTGATCATTTCATTTTCCAGGGCAACCAGCTTTTTCTGTAAAATTGCTACTTTTTTGTCATATTTCTGCTTCAACTGGTGGGTTAATCTAGCGTGTTCTTCCGCACCTTTGGCCAGCCTTGCTTGAGCATTGAACAAATCCCTTTCGGCCTTTGTCAAGTCAAAACCGTAATCATGCATTTTCCGCCTCAGGTTGGTTATAATTTTCTCATCTCTCTCACTTCTTGCTGGTGTCTCGGCGGCTATTTTCATTCTCTGGATCTGGGCTCGAAGGGCTTCATTTTCCTTGGCCAACCTCTTCTTTTCCCCTTCATCTTCAGCTGCCTGCAAACTACTATCAAATTTGATTTTTTCAATTTGTTCTTCTAGCTTGTTTATAGTAGTTCGGTATTCCTTTTCTTTAGCCAACCAAACCCATTGCTCTCATGCTCCATCGGTGAATTGTTGGACATGGGGCCTTTTGGCGGGCTGTTCTGGCTCTTGACAGACCCAACTTCTTTTCCTGTACCAAGTGGCGTAGTTGGATCCTACTTCACCTATGGACAGATCTCGTACTTGAGTCTGTGGTTACAGGAACCTACATTGGTGCCAAATCTGGCGAACCCTTTCTTCTGGAAATGTGGCTTTCAGGCATATTTCAATAACTTGTGGACTCAAATCTTCGTCATAGGGGATTGTTTGGTATCTGCCCAACTGGCGTAGGACCCGATGTAGGGTATATGGCTGAATACTCCGAAGACCCATTAATAAAAGAAAGCACACTCCGGCGGATATGTAGATAACTTCATCGACCGGGAGCCAACCGAAAGTCCACTCAATTCGATTTGCGTTTAAAGAACCCAAATACACGAACCATGCCTCAGTACCTTCTGGAAACTCATGACCGTTTACTCGGTTTTCATATTCTTCGATGCAATTGAGTCCGGTCAGACCGTAGTTCATGTAACCTGGGCGATGACAAAGATGTTCTACCAACCACATTTGTAAAAGCAAGTTGCAACCCTCAAAAAACTTTGTCCCGGCTCGACAAGCGGTTAAAGCTCGATAAATTTCTGCGAGAATCATCGGTATGATAGTGCCATTGGCCTTTTTGACCATAAAGTCGGCCACTTCTGCGAGCCCCAATTCTATATGTTTGTCACTCCTTGGGCATATCAAAGTGCCTAAAAATGCCACCACAAAGGCCAAACCCCTGCGTGCTTCCCATTTGTCTTTATTTCCCTGATGACTCAAACCAGTGTCCGGAGCCTCAAATCCGTGGGGGTCCCCATACCGGCTGTATAAGAAACGGAATGTGCAGAATCCTCCGGCTAAATTTTCATCTTTAACCTGCCGGCTAATACTGAGGAGGTCCAAAAACTTATGAGGGGTTACAGTTCTTGGTGCTACTGGATATTGATACCTTAACTTCCCTTCGAAACCAACATAACCTGCTATCTCCTCTAGTGTAGGGGTCAACTCAAAATCAGAGAAGTGGAAAACATTGTGTGTCGGGTCCCAAAACGGTATCAAAGCTTCGATTATATCAACCCTTGGTTTAATTTCCAGAAGACCAGTGAGCCCACCTAAAGCCTTTGTCACAGAATGCGTACTGACCTCCCCCAGGTCATTCCACCAAATATGGAGTCCTAGTGGAATCTCGTCTACGAATCGAAAAGGTATATTTTCAACAATGCTCATCCTGCACATTTTATTTAAGGCGACTGGTTAAAAACAAGTGATTTTTTATTTTTATTTTTATTTTTGACCCCAAAAGAAAGATTATTTGTGCAAAATAAAACTCAAACAACTCAAGGCCACCTTTGCAAATAACGGCCCTTCAGCCCTTCAGAAATGAAGATTTTAAAGTTGTGCTTGCTAAGTGGCTAAAATTAGGAAAAAAGCCATAGGTGGCTATTCTGGTAAAACAAACTTCCTGCGTCCCGTCGGGACGTTTCTGGCTATTTGGACAGAAAGTGACATCCCCTAAATTTATTTATGACAAAATGACGCATTTTCAAATTTTCTGGTTATTTATTGCAAAAACGGGGCCGAACCCGATGAGGGTTGCCTACATATCTCACATCCGGTGAGAATCAAACCCACGTAGTTCGGTCCATCTTGATGCACAGAAAGATATGATTTGTTTTGAAATAATTTTTTTTTCTCTTTTTTTTTTTGAAACTTTGGCAGAGTAACGGGATTTTTGAATATCGGGATTATCAAAATCGGGCATTTTTCTATCCTACCTCACTCTTGGTTTTTTTTCCCCTTACTCTAGAAGCCGGTCAATATAAAAGCCAAGCAAATTAATGCACAAGTAGCACGTAAAGAATGCATCAGGATGGTCTTTTAATTTTTGGGTGCACCTATCCTAGACGGACCCAACCCCTGTTTTGAGTCCCCTAAGTCAAATGCACGTGATGCAAGCAAACGTACCTACTGGGGATCCGGCATGAGGCTGTGTTATTCTAAGTTTTAAATCCTGGGTGTATTATTCTAGACCTGGCTTACCCGAGCGGACAACTCGAGCCGGGGGAGGGGGGCAGCGTACCGGGAATACAGAAGATTCACCGGCTTTGCAACTTGTCCGAACCTCATTCTAAAATTAGGATACGACTCTAACAGAAAAGAAGCCACGCGAAGCGCACGCTCCCCAGAAGATTTAGAAGACTCAGAGAGAAGGAGGGCTTCGTAGCAATTTATATACAGTTCAAACATTCTCCTGAGTACCACTCGTATCTATTTGTTCTTCCTTCAAAGATTGAGAAGCCTGCCCAAAAGATGGCAAATGAAGAAATGACCCAAAGAGTGAAAAGCTTAGAACAAAAGTTGAAAAACATGCAAGGGTCGGCAGGTCAGAAGAGTATTGCCTTCAAGGATCTATGTATGTTCCCCGGTGTTCGTTTGCCACTTGATTTCAAGACTCCCAAATTTGAAAAGTATGATGGACATGGAGACCCCATAGCCCACATGGAAAGGTATTGCAATCAGCTAAGAGGTGTGGAGGGAAAGGAAGAACTAGTAATGGCTTATTTCGGGGAAAGCCTGACAGGGGTAGCCTCTGAATGGTTTATGGATCAAGAAACCTCTCACTGGCATGTCTGGGATGACATGGCCCAGGCCTTTGTCAAACAGTTCCAATGCAACATCGATATCGCCCCAGACCGCAATTCCCTTTCAGACCTGAAGAAGAAACCAACTGAAAGTTTTAGGGAATATGCCATTAATTGGAGAGAGCAAGCGGCTAGAGTTAAGCTACCCATGGATGACCACGAGCTAATCACTGTCTTCCTTTAGGCTCAAGAGCCAGATTATTTTCAAAACATGATGTCTACAGTGGGCAAATCCTTCTCGGAAGCAATCAAAATTGGGGAAATGGTTGAGAATGGCCTTAAGACAGGCAAAATTATAAGTCAAGTAGTTCTCAAAGTTGCAACTCAGGCTGTCCAGATTGAATCTGATAATTTTAGTGAAATGAATGAGAAGGATGAAGAAACCATGATGACAATAAGGCCGAGAATAGGTCCTAGGAGAACATCTCGAAGGAATGAGCAGCCTCATCAGGTTTCCGATGATTTCCCTGAGCACTACTATCCACCTCAGAACCCACAATACTCTATTGCTCCACTTCAGTATGTTGTCCAGCCACCAAGACACCCCATAAGGCGAGCACCAGCACCACAAAATCACCATCAGCCTCCACAAAATTTTCAAGTGCCCTATAACCCACATCCAAGCCAGAGGTATAGAGGGGAACAAAGGTTGAAAGATAATTTTACACCAATAGGAGAGTCCTATGCAAGTGTGTTTGAGAAATTAAAGCAGTATGACATGATTGCACCTATTCCTCCAAATCATGTGGACCCATGTGTGCAAGAAGCTTTGACCTTCTAAAAGGTATGAATACCAATCCAATGCCTAGGGGCACAATGTTGAAAGTTGTCGGGATTTGAAAAGAGAAATAGAAAGGATGATCCAGGAAAAACTGATAGTGATCCAAGATAATGACACCCAGAATATCAGCAGAATCCTTTACATGCACATGATGATGCACACTTTGTGGGGATGATATGTGGTGACATGGAGTATGAGAATCCTCTCGGGAACTTGTCGACTGAAATTGGAGAAGGCCATGGTGATTCTGATGAGCAAATTTGTGGCTAAATGTCAAGCTTAGCAATTGAAAAGTCATTCCCTCCTCACTAGGAAGGAATCTTGGTAGCTTGTTTTGATGTTTTTTCTATTATCTGGGTTATTCCAGGGTGTGATCCAGATTTATTTGTTTTATCCCTCTATTTTGTTTGTGTGAGTCTTGTCTGTCTGTTTTGTTGCTATTTTCATTAGCCAGGTTATTTTAGGGTTGTAACTCGGATTTTAGATTGTTTGTCTTGTTGTTTACTCAATGAAATACAGTTTGTCCTTTTGTGTCATTCTATGCTTAGTTTTTTTTCCGCTAGTTTTAGTGATATGACATGCATGCGAAATTTTTGGCCAGATCTTAGAAAACTGATTTAAGCTTGAATTGGATAAATGAGAAAAAGGAACTTTTGAGGATGAATAAAGAGTTTAAACACTTTGGAATTAAGCTCGAATAAAATGACTTGTGGAGGTTAATGATCTTTACCTTCAAATCATTGTGAAGGTCGAGTTAAAGGAAGAATCAATTGAAGTTTATTGGAAAGTTTGACATTAATAGGTGAAAAGTGTCTTCCGACAACGACACACCAAGAAGACAAACATGGTCATCAATGTTGTGACCGCAAAAGGATACTATGTTTGGCGTTCTCGAGGCTGGGAGGCCCTTTTTCTGCTACCCAAACACATTATACCCTTTGTTACCCCTTTTGAGCTTGTATTATTTTCTTCGACCACCCTATTTTGGAATCAAGTTTAGAGTTAAAAGTCCAAAAAAAATGAAAAAATAAAAAGAAAAGTCCATGTCCCAAGAATACAAACTGGGGCGACTCTTATAAAGTTCAAGTGAAAAAAAAGAATAAGAAAAGAACAGTCAAAGTCCATGCCCCCAGAAAATAAAAGTTGGGGCAACTTGTTTTGAAAAAAAAAGAAGAAAAAAAAATAGAAGAACGAAGGAAAAAATGAAAAAAAAGAAAGACAAAGAAAAAGAAAGAAAAAAAAAATAGTTAGGTTAGACCTGATTCCTTTAAAAAAAGGATACGTAGGCAGCCTTACACGGTTTGGTCCAACCAAATAAAAATTCCAAAAAAAGAAAAAAAAATCCAAAAAATCCTCAGTATCTAAAACTGGGGCATGAGTTTGTTTTAGTTTTTTGTAAAGAGTCGATTCCAAAAGTTGTAAGCCTACAACCCTCTCATTTTGAGTCTACTTTGAGCCTTATGACGTTCCTTCTTTCCATCCCCATCCAAAACCCATCCAAATAAAGACCTCCTGATCAGCCTTCAAGAATGCCAAGAGACGCATGCAATGAGCAACAGTTGTCACACGACATAGAACACTATAAATTTGCTCACACAAGAAAGCAAAAGAAAAAGAAAAATGAGAGAGTCTTACTAGTGAAAACCCTCACGGGCACTGTAAGGCGACGGTAAGCAGAGATGAATAAAGGAGAGAGACTTGTTGGTGAAAACACCTCGAGGCACCACTAGTCGATAGTGAGTCGTGAAGCTGATGCAAAGGATTGGCATGAACAAGCCCGACTTCAAAGTCATAAGAATGGTAAAAGGGAAGATTTGGTCAGTTTGTTAGATCATGCCGTTAAGTCCAAAATGCATGTCATGATTATTAAGGCTAGTTATTGAAAAGAAAAAAAAAACTCTTCCTTCTGTCCGTCCCGACAGGGGCATTTCTTGTCAATATTTTTTCTTTGGTCATTGTGTCCTTCACTCTGAGTCAGCCCTTGTCAAAATAAGTAAGAAAATATTTCAAAATCTTCTACCAGCTTTTCAGTTGCACAAAGTAAATTTGGCCAGCACACTCAGTTTTTACAGTCAACATGCATTGAGGATTCATGCAAAGGCTTCCCCCCAAAAGACTCTTGTCAGCCTATTCGGGTAAAGCAATCAAAGATAACCTCAAGATTAATCAGGGATTCTCTGTAGTACCGAACAATGACTATGAAGTGTACACATCGTGCAAAAGGCTCTAACCAGTTGTGATTCTCTCTGATAGACAAATTCCTCCAAAAGCAAAGCCATTCAAGATATCAGACAAGATTATTCAAGAAAAGAAATCTCTTTTTGAGATAAGGCTGATTGAGCCACAAATACAAATGGTACTGAGTGTAAAACAATCAGGGTTGATGCAGAGCAAAAAGTCTCATGACACTGACTCAAGCTGATTGAGCAAAAGCCAAGCTGCCCAAGACTCAAGTGCCACAAACCGACCACCACTTTTAAAACTGACAAAATTTTCTTTGTTTGAAACAGGAACAAAGCAGTGCAAGGAAGTTGGTTCAAAAACAAAAAACAAAAAAAAGAAAAGAAAAGAAAGAACAAAAAGAAGAAGAAGAAGAGAAGAGCCGACAAAGGGAAGTTTCTCAAATCTTTACCTTTATTTGTCTTGCTAGTGTGCATAAAATATTGCCATTGCTCTTCACATTTTTCCTCCTAGGATAAAAAGTCCTAGTGTGATGAATTTTCTCCTAGGATAGAAATCTTAGTCTGATGAATCTTTCTCCTAAGATAACAAAAAAAGACCTAGTCTGATGAACTTTCTCCTAGGATCGAAGTCTTAGTCTGATGAATCTTTCTCCTAAGATTGAAGACCTAGTCTGATAAACTTTATCCTAGGATAGAAATCTTAGTCTGATGAATCTTTCTCCTAAGATACCAAAAAAAAAAGGAAAAAAGAAAAAAAGACCTAGTCTGATGAATTTTCTCCTAGGATCAAAATCTTAGTCTGATGAATCATTCTCATAGGATCAAAATCTTAGTCTAATGAATCTTTCTCCTAAGATAGAAAACCTAGTCTGATGAATTTTCTCCTAGGATAAACGTCTTAGTCTGATGAATCTTTCTCCTAAGATAGAAAACCTAGTCTGATGAACTTTCTCCTAGCATAGAAATCTTACTCTGATGAATTTTTCTCCTAAGATAAAAAAAAAAGACCTAGTCTGATAAATTTTCTCCTAGGATAATAAGTTTTAAAAAAAGGGAAGTCTGGAAACAAAAAACAAAGGTCAATTTTTAGTTTTCTTAAGTTATCAATCTTTAGTTTTCTTGAAATCAGGGGTCCCGCCTGGAGAATAGGGTCAGTTTTTAGTTTAGTCAAGCTTAGTTTATAGTTTTTCGCAAGCTCAAACTCAAATTTAGGAGATACACTTCCTAGTTTGGGTTTTTCAGATTTTTATTTCTTTAGGAGACGCACATCCTAGTCGAGTCTTCAATTTTACTCTCATCATTGCATCCTTCATCAATAGCATAGGTAATTTATAGTTATGCTAATAACTCACAAATCTTCCTAGTGTAAACTGGGGCAGAAAAAGTTTCTTTTGTTATTTCCGTTTTGTTGTAGTAGCAGGAGTCCACCTGGAGAACGAGGGAATTCATTTCAACTTTTAAGTCATCAGGCACCCACCTGGAGAACGAGGGAATTCATTTCAGTTTTAAGTCATCAGGTGCCCACCTATCGAACGAGGGAATTTATTTCAAGTTTTAAGTCATCAGGCGCCCACCTGGAGAACGAGGGAATTTATTTCAAATTTTAAAGCAGCAAGCACCCACCTGGAGAACGAGGGAATTCATTTCAAGTTAAAGTCAGTCACAGGTGCCCACCTGGAGAATGAGGGAATTTATTTCAAGTTTAAGTCATCAGGCGCCCACCTGGAGAACAAGGGAATTTATTTCAAGTTTTAAGTCATCAGGCACCCACCTGGAGAACGAGGGAATTTATTTCAAGTTTTAAGTCAGCATCAGGCGCCCACCTGGAGAATGAGGGAATTCATTTAAGTTTTAAGTTAGTAGGCGCCCACCTGGAAAACAAGCGAATTCATTTCAAATTTTTAAAGTCAGCAGGCGCCCACCTGGAGAATGAGGGAATTTATTTCAAGGTTTAAGTCATTAGGCGCCCACCTGGAGAATGAGGTAATTTGTTTCAATTTTTAAGTCATTAGCAGGCGCCCACCTGGAGAACGAGGGAATTCATTTCAAATTTCAAGTCAGTTGCAGGCGCCCACCTGAAGAACGAGGGAAGTCATTTAAGAATTTAATTCAAGTTAGAAGTACAGAAGCTCGCTTCAAGAATGCAAGTCGATAGTGCGAGATGACCAAAAGAAGAAGTCTCAATCCAGAATTAAAAAAAAAAAATGAATTCAAAATGTAGAAGCAGATGAAAAGATATGGGCTGCTCAAGACATGACTGAAATCGCAAGCTTTGCATGTCCCGTCTTGATCCGAAGAAGCTGAAGAGATGAATCTGCACCTGCAGCTAGCAAGCATCAAGGTTCAAATCAAAAGTCTGCATGAAGAACCATTCAAGACTCAAGATCAAGCTTCAGAAGACTTATAGATAGGAATCTTGTAACTCATAGCTGGCAGGCTTAGTTAGTCTTTTTCATTTTTGATTTTGATGTAATAACAGGATCGCGGACCGGAACCTCGACGGAACGGTATCTCACTCGACTCTCTCATCCTCTCCACACACTCCATCACTTCTAAACTACATGTGTCATGATTCCTTTATAGCCAAGGATATGTAGGCAGCTCAGATACTAGAGCTCGGTCACAATCTTTTGTCCGTCTTTATTTCGTTTTGAATAAGTGTCGGGTCATAAACCAAATACATTGCTTAGTGTTCTTTGCTCCGAAAACTCTTCGTATTTCCAAGCAAAGAGGGGCAGCTGTAAGCACGTAATTTTTGACCCGCACAACTTTTAAAAGTAGTATTTTAAAAAAAGAATAGTTATTTATTTTTTATTTTAATAGAATTTTAGTCAACTTTTAGTTTTAATTTTAAAACATAAGTTTAAAAAAACAAAAAAAGTTTTATAATATTTCTTTTCTTATTATATATTTTTGTTAGCTTATTAGTATTTTATGATATTTATAATATTTAAAAAATACCAAAAATATTTTTATTTTTAATCTATAGTTCACTTTAATAGTTTATTCTTATTAACTAAGATTAATTAGTATATTTTGATAGTATTTTTATTTTTATTCAATGAGAAAGAATTGAATTTGGGCCAATTGGGAGCTCATTTTCGAATTTTAGTGGCCCAGTAAGACAAAAGCCCATTCTTCACAATATCTTTTAGCCCAAATCCTTTTCTCACCCATCAAACTCATCCCTTAATCATAGCCATTGATCTACTTTCATCCAAGGGACAATACCCACTTCCCATTACCATATAAAAACCAAATTAACACCCAAAAACCATAAGCTAATGGACAAAAACCAGCAGCGCAGCTCCTTGAAAAGGGCAGCAGTTCTTCATTAAAAACACACAGAGAGAGACATCACTCCCGGATACGACCCTTCTTGCCGTCGCACCTCGCCTGCCCGTAGATTAAAAAAACTGAGAATCAGATGAAGGGGATATTAGATTAGATTAGAGGAGAGAACATCAATTGAATTCACAAAAATCGGCACTCTCCTTCTCATTTTGACGCACAGTCCACATAGATGGATAGAAACAGAGGACTAGAGGAACCCAATTCCACCATGCCTTAAACCATTTTTACCATAAACTGACGTTGCAATTCCACTCAGAATTCTGGTTAGCTTTTAAAAAGTTTTGTTCGAGGTTGGATGGTCGATTAAGGTGTTGTTCGAAGCCGAAGGTCGCGGTCAGTGTCCCTGATTTTTAGCTATTTTTTGATCGAATTCCGTCGTCGGG
This sequence comes from Nicotiana tabacum, assembly GCF_000715075.1. Classification (NCBI taxonomy): domain Eukaryota; kingdom Viridiplantae; phylum Streptophyta; class Magnoliopsida; order Solanales; family Solanaceae; genus Nicotiana; species Nicotiana tabacum. The sequence goes on from NC_134100.1 coordinate 79,715,142, forward strand.
TCGTGCACATAGTTAGTCCGAGCATATCTTTGTATTCACTGATTTTACTCATTTAAAAGAAGCAATCGCAGGTTCAATTCTTTCCACTCTTACTTCTATTTTGGCGTCAATTTTCAACGTGGTATGAATAGCATGATACCTATCTATTATTTTTCTCAAATTAAGTTCTGTCGGAATTGCTAGAAGGATACTATCTGGTGTCATTTTGTAAAACTTGAGATCCCATTGAGGTCGTAGGTTCAATTAGGTTCTACTTTTCTAGATCTCATTATATTTGGATTAAATCTCGGTTGTTTGGTTCCGAGTCATATCTTAATACTTAAGGCTTAAATTAAGTCATTAGTTCATTCCTTAGTCATAATCAAGAATCCAACAGTGATTACTTAGTTTATAAGATCATTTCCTTGACTAGTTAAATATTTGTGTCATGTTCAAGATAGTTTTAGCATGAATGCCATGGTATTTGAGTTTGTTAAAAATTTGGGATGATAATGATGTTATGGGCTTTGTAGGTGAACGATTCTATAGAAATTGGTACAATTTTGAGCCTTAGGTCATTCTTTTCCTTGGTTATCTAATTAGGTCGTTAACATTCGATTTAAATAATAAAAGTTAGCCCACATTTCCGTAATTAACAAGTGTTTGCATATGTTCCGGAAAATATTAGTTAAGTCTCTCCAAAATATTTTATCCACAAGAATTTCCATAACCTATGGCCTTCACAATAAACTGAAACCTAGAGAATGAACAATTCATGAACATCGTAGTTTACTTTAGGCGCGATTAATAATAAAACAACGTGACTATGAGTACGGTTCCCGTGGCATGGTCATGATGCATAATACCCAATTCGAGTGTGCGTTTCATGTGACTCGACCACAACTTCTAATAATAATAAAAATAAATATGTTGTAAGTCGCGGGTGCGTTTCACGTGACGCGATTCACAATGTGTACAAAAACAAACGAGTGTGCGACATCGCGACTTGTTCAAACGAATTCCATAAATACTAAAAGCGGTTTTTTAAAAGTAAAAATGCACAGTAGGTTTCAAATGTGTAATAAATCAGATAATTAGGCCAATCATTAATAGTTGAGCGACCGTGCTAAAACCACGGAACTCGGGAGTGCCTCACACCTTCTCCCGGATTAACAGAATTCCTTACCCGGTCTTCTGTGTTCGCGAACCGTAATAATAGAGTCAATTTCCTCGATTTGGAATTTAAAATAAACCGGTGACTTGGGACACCATAACAACTATTCCAAGTGGCGACTCTGATCAAATAAATAATCTCATTTCGAATATTGTCACTTTAATTGGAAAAACTCCCTTATCCCCCGCGAGAAAAAGGAGGTGTGACAGCGCGAACTACGCATGGTCTGATTCATGTTCCCACATGATACGTAGGCAACCCACATCAGGTTCGATCGACCAAAATTTTAAAAAAATAAATAAAAATAAAATAAAAAATGATGATGATAATAAGGACCAACTGAGTCCATTCTAACGTGTCTCTTGTTTTGAATTATAGATGAAAGTTTGAGGTGGTCGGTTTGTGGTAAGCCATCAACACAAGATCCAAAGGAAAGATGTCATTGACAACTGACATTAGAGCTGTTACGGGTGGTCAAGAGACTCAGGGTCAGAGGGTTCACCAAGAGTCTACTATGGTTGAGGAAAATAGAATACTGAAACAACAAATGACTGAAATGTGTCGAGCATCGGCCAATGGTCAAGGACCACCCCTTTCTTATATTTTCCCAAAATTCACACCCATCTCGATTACTACCACTCATGTCTCATTGTCTGATCGATCCTATCCATTTGGGTTCAGTCTTTATCCCAACTGTACGACTACAGCTGAAACTTCTGTTGCGCGCTCCCAAAGTGTGCCATTGACCACAAATCAGACAATCACTGCTGTTATGCCCGTTTTCACTATCCCACAACCAACCGTGGTACAAAAGAAAAGTCATGAGTCACAATTTGCTACCCATCAAGAACAATACCATTCTCCTGAGTACCACTAGTATCTATTTGATCTTCCTTCAAAGATTGAGAAGCCTACCCGAAAGATGGCACAAGAAGAAATGACCCAAAGAGTGAAAAGCTTAGAACAAAAGTTGAAAAACCTGCAAGGGTCGACGTGTCAGAAGAGTATTGCCTTCAAGGATCTATGTATGTTCCCCGGTGTTCGTTTGCCACTTGGTTTCAAGACTCCCAAATTTGAAAAGTATGATGGACACGGAGACCCCATAGCCCATCTGAAAAGGTATTGCAATCAACTAAGAGGTGTGGAGGGAAAAGAAGAACTAACAATGGCTTATTTCGGGGAAAGCCTGACAGGGGTAGCCTCTGAATGGTTTATGGATCAAGAAACCTCTCACTGGCATGTCTGGGATGACATGGCCCAAGCCTTTGTCAAACAGTTCCAATACAACATCGATATCGCCCCAGATCGCAATTCCCTTTCAAACCTGAAGAAGAAACTAACTGAAAGTTTTAGGGAATATGCCATTAAATGGAGGGAGCAAGCGGCTAGAGTTAAGCCACCCATGGATGACCACGAGCTAATCACTGTCTTCCTTCAGGCTCAAGAGCCAGATTATTTTCAAAACATGATGTCTGTAGTGGGCAAATCCTTCTCGGAAGCAATCAAAATTGGGGAAATGGTTGAGAATGGCCTTAAGACAGGCAAAATTATAAGTCAAGCAGTTCTCAAAGCTGCAACTCAGGCTGTAAAGATTGAATCTGATAATTTTAGTGACACGAATGAGAAGGATGAAGAAACCATGATGACAATAAGGTCGAGAAGAGGTCCTAGGAGAACATCTCGAAGGTATGAGCAGCCTTATCAGGTTTCCGATGATTCCCCTGAGCACTACTATCCACCTCAGAACCCACAATACTCTATTGCTCCATTTCAGTATGTTGTCCAGCCACCAAGACACCCCAGAAGGCGAGCACTAGCACCGCAAAATCTCCACCAGCCTCCACAAAATTTTCAAGTTCCCTATGACCCACAACCAAGCCAGGGTTATAGAGGGGAACAAAGGTTGAAAGATAATTTTACACCGATAGGAGAGTCCTACGCAAGTGTGTTTGAGAAATTAAAGCATTATGACATGATTGCACCTATTCCTCCAAATCATGTGGACCCACGTGCAAGAAACTTTGACCCTTCTAAAAGGTGTGAATACCATTCCAATGCCCAGGGGCACAATGTTGAAAGTTGTCGGGATTTGAAAAGAGAAATAGAAAGGATGATCCAGGAAAAACTGATAGTGATCCAAGATAATGACACCCAGAATATCACGCAGAATCCTTTATATGCACATGATGATGCACACTTTGTGGGGATGATGTGTGGTGACATGGAGTATGAGAATCCTCTCGGGAACTTGCCGACTGAAATTGGAGAAGGCCATGGTGATTCTGATGAGCAAATTTGTGGCTAAATGTAAGCTTAGCAATTGAAAAGTCATTCCCTCCTCACTAGGAAGGAATCTTGGTAGCTTGTTTTGATATTTTTTCTATTATCTGGGTTATTCCAGGGTGTGATCCAGATTTTATTTATTTTATTGAGTCAAACCCTTCTATCCCTTTATTTTGTTTGTGTGAGTCTTATCTGTTCATTTTGTTGCTATTTTTATTAGCCGGGTTATTTTAGGGTCGTAACTCAAATTTCAGTTTGTTTGTCTTATTGTCAAATCCTTCTATCCGTTATTCAATGAAATACAATTTGTCCTTGTTTCATCCAATGCTTAGTTCTTTCGCCGCTAGTTCTAGTGACATGACATGCATGCGAAACTTTTGGCCAGATCTTAAAAAATTGATTTAATCTTGAATCGGATAACCGAAAAAAAGAAGAAGATATTTTTTAGGATAAACAAAGAGTCGAAACACTTTGGAATTAAGCTCGAGTAAGTTTTACCTTCAAATCATTGTGAAGATCGGGTTTGAGAAAGAATCAATTGAAGTTTATTGGAAAGTTTGACATTAAGGAATGGAAAGTGTCTTTCGACCACGACAAACCAAGAAGACAAATATGGTCATCAATGTTGTGACCGCAAAAGATAATATGTTTGGCGTTCTCGAGGCTGGGAGGCCTTTTTTGTGCTACCTAAACACTTTATACCCTTTGTTATCCCTTTTGAGCCTGTGTTATTTTCTTCGACCACCCTCTTTTGGAATCAAGTTTAGAGTTAAAAGTCCAAAAAAAATGAAATAAAAAAAATGAAAAGAAAAGTTCATGCTCCAAGAGTACAAGCTGGGGCAACTCTTAGAAAGTTCAAATAATAAAAAAATAAAAAATAAAAAAATTGTCTAAGTTCCAAATGAGAAAAAAAGAAAGAAAAAGAAAAAGAAAGAAAAATGAAAAAAATTAGTTAGCTCAGAGGTTTGAACTACGTTAGACCTGATTCCTTTAAAAGGGATACGTAGGCAGCCTTACACGGTTCGGTCCAACCAAATAAGAATTCAAAAAAAAAAGAAAGAAAAAAAATACAAAAATCCCCAGAGATTTTATTTCACTTTTGAAAGAGTCGATTCCAAGAGTTGTAAGTCTACAACCCCTTATTTTGAGTCTACTTTGAGCCTTCATGACGTCCCTCTTTTCCAACCCTATCCAAAATCCTTCCAAATAAAGACCTCCCGATATGCCTTCAAGAATGTCAAGAGAAGCATGCAATGAGCAACGGTTGTCACACGACATAGAACACTGTCAAGTTGCTCACACAAGAAAGCAAAAGAAAAAGAAAAAGAGAAGAAAAATGAGAGAGTCTTACTAGTGAAAACCCTCACAGGCACTGTAAGGCGACGGTAAGCAGAGATGAATAAAGAAGAGAGACTTGTTGGTGAAAATTCCTCGGGTCACCATTAGTCGATAGTGAGTCGTGAAGCTGATGCAAAGGATTGGCACGAACAAGCCCGACTTCAAAGGTCATAAGAATGGTAAAAGGGAAGATTGGATCAGTTTGATAGATCGGGCCGTTAAGTCCAAAATGCATGTCATGATCATTAAGGCTAGTTACCGCAAAATAAAAAAATAAAAAATAAAAAACTCTTCCTTCTGTCCTTCCGACAGGGGCATTTCTTGTTAATACTTGTTTCTTTGCATCATTGTGTACTTCCCTCTAAGTTAGTCCTTGTCAAAACAAGCAAGAAAAGATTTCAAAATCTGCTACTAGCTTTTCAGTTGCACAAAGTGAATTTGGCCAGCACAATCAGGTGTCACAGTCAACATGCCTTGAGGATTTATGCAAAGGCTTCCCCCCAAAATACCCTTGTCAGCCTACTTGGCTAAAGCAAGCAAAGATAACCTCGAGTTTAATCAGGGGCTCGGGCTCTCTGTAGTACTGAACAAGAACTATGAAGTGTGCACATCATGCAAAAGACACTTACCAGTTGTGATTCTCTCTGACAGACAAATTGCTCAAAAAGCAGAAAGACATTCAAGACATAGAAAAGGTCACCTAAGCAAAGATCTCCAGTTGGGATAAGGCTGATTGAGCCACAAATACAAATGGTACTGGGTGTGAAACGATCACGGTTGATGTAAAGCAAAAAGTCTTTTGAAACCGACTAAAGTTGATTGAGCAAAAACCAAGCTGCCCAAGACTCAAGGCCACAAACCGACCACTACTTTTAAAACTGACAAAATTTCCTTTGTTTGAAACAGGAACAAAGCAGTGCAAGGAAAGTGGTTCAAAAGAAAAAAAAGAGAAGAGAAGAGCCGACAAAGAGAAGTTTCTCAAATCTTTGCCTTTATTTGTCTTGCTAGTGTGCATAAAATATTGCCATTGCTCTTCACATTTTTCTCCTAAGATAGAAATCTTAGTCTGATGAATCTTTCTCCTAAGATAGAAGACCTAGTCTGATGAATTTTCTCGTAGGATCGAAATCTTAGTCTGATAAATTTTTCTCCTAAGATAGAAAACCTAGTCTGATGAATCTTTCTCCTAAGATAATAAAAAAGAAACCTAGTTTGATAAATTTTCTCCTAGGATCAAAATCTTAGTCTGATGAATCTTTCTCCTACGATTGAAGACCTAGTCTGATGAACTTTCTCCTAGGATAGAAATCTTAATCTGATGAATCTTTCTCCTAAGATAACAAAAAGAGGACTTAGTCTGATGAATTTTCTCCTAGGATAGAAATCTTAGTCTGATGAATCTTTCTCCTAAGATAATAAAAAAGAGACCTAGTCTGATGAATTTTCTCCTAGGACCGAAATCTTAGTCTGATCAATCTTTCTCCTAAGAATGAAGACCTAGTCTGATGAACTTTCTCCTAGGATAGAAATCTTAGTCTGATGAATCTTTCTCCTAAGATTGAAGACCTAGTCTGATGAACTTTCTCCTAGGATAGAAATCTTAGTCTGATGAATCTTTCTCCTAAGATAATAAAAAAGAGACCTAGTCTGATGAATTTTCTCCTAGGACCGAAATCTTAGTCTGATCAATCTTTCTCCTAAGAATGAAGACCTAGTCTGATGAACTTTCTCCTAGGATAAACGTCTTAGTCTGATGAATCATTCTCCTAAGATAGAAAACCTAGTCTGATGATTTTTCTCCTACGATAAACGTCTTAGTCTGATGAATCTTTCTCCTAAGATAGAAAACTTAGTCTGATGAACTTTCTCCTATGATAGAAATCTTAGTCTGATGAATCTTTCTCCTAAGATACAAAAAAAAAAAGGCCTAGTCTGATGAATTTTCTCCTAGGATAATAAGTTTAAAAACAAAGGAAGTCTTGAAAAAAAAAGGTCAATTTTTAGTTTTCTTAAGTTATCAAACTTTAGTTTTCTTGAAATCAGGGGTCCCGCCTGGAGAATAGGGTCAGTTTTTAGTTTAGTCAAGCTTAGTTTATAGTTTTCTGCAAGCTCAATCTCAAATTTAGGAGATGCACTTCCTAGTTTGGGTTTTTCAGATTTTTATTTCTTTAGGAGACGCACATCCTAGTCGAGTCTTCAATTTTGCTCTCATCATTGCATCATTCATCAATAGCATAGGTAATTTATAGTTCTGCTAATAACTCACAAATCTTCCTAGTGTAAACTGGGGCAGAAAAAATTTCTTTTGTTGTTTTCATTTTGTTGTAGTTGTAGGTGCCCACCTGGAGAACGAGGGAATTCATTTCAGTTTTAAGTCAACAGGCACCCACCTGGAGAACGAGGGAATTCATTTCAAGTTTTAAGTTAGCAACAGGCGCCCACCTAGAAAACGAGGAAATTTATTTCTGTTTTAAGTCAGCACAGGCACCCACCTGGAGAATGAGGGAATTTCTTTCAAGTTTTAAGTCATCAAGCACCCACCTGGAGAATGAGGGAATTTATTTCGAGTTTTAAGTTATCAGGCGCCCACCTGTAGAACGAGGGAAGTCATTTAAGAATTCAATTCAAGTTAGAAGTAGCAGAAGCTCGCCTCAAGAATGCGAGCTGACAGTCCGAGATGACCAAAGGAAGAAGTCTCAATCCAGAATAAAAGAAAAAAAAAAGAAAGTGAATCCAAAATGCATAAGCCGATGAAAGACATGAACTGTTCAAGACATGGCTGAATACACGAGCACTGCATGTCCGGTCTTGATCCGAAGAAGCTGTAGAAGAATGAACAGTTAGCAAGCAGCAAGTTTAAATCAAAAGTCTGCATGAAGAACCATTCAAGCCTCAAGATCAAGCTTCAGAAGACTTATAGATAGGAATCTTGTAACTCATAGCTGACAGACTTAGTTAGTCTTTTTTCATTTTTTGATTTTGATGTAATAACAGGACCGCGGACCGGAACCTCGACGGAACGGTATCTCACTCGACTCTGTCATCCTCTCCACACACTCCATTACTTCATTCACCTCTGAACTACATGTGACCTGATTCCTTTAAAGCCAAGGATATGTAGGTAGCTCAGATACCTGGGCTCGGTCATAATCTTTTGTCCGTCTTTGTTTTGCTTTGAATAAGCATCGGGTCATAAATCAATTACGTTGCTTATTGTTCTTTGCTCCGAAAATTCTTCGTGTTTCCAAGCAAAGAGGGGCAGCTGTAAGCACGTAATTTTTGATCCGGCACATTTTTGAGCTATTTTAGTGTTTAAAATATTTATTTAACTTAAGTTTAATTTTTATAGAGTTTCAATCAATTTTTACTTCAAATTACAATTGAAAAAAAAAACTCAAAAATATTTTTATTTTTAGTTTAAGGTCAGTTAGTATATTTATGTTTATAGTATTTTAATTTTACCATGACTTTAGCCTATTTTCTCTATTTTTACTTTATTATAACATTTAAAAATATAAAAATATAGTTTTATTTTTAATATTTAATTTTATTTTAGTAATTTATTAGGAGTGATTTTTATAAATACAGTACATTATTTTAGTCTTCTTAGCCCAAAATTAAAACCCAACAAGACACGGACCCAACCCAATTTCCTAAATCCAAGCCCAATCCCTTAACCCTAAGCCGCTTCTCCCTACCTAAAGATAAATACACACTCATTTTGCTTGACCACGGAGGAAGCCCTATCTCTAAGCGACAGCCGCAAGAAATCAAAGAGAAAACAAAAAGAGAAAAACGGCCATCTCCCTTGAGGGCAAGGAATCAGACACACACAAAAGAGAAAGGGATGAACAAACAAGAAAAGGAAAAAAATGGCAAAAAACAGTAACATACAATAGAGAGGGGACGGAACAGTAAAGAGGAAAACATAACAAGATTTTGGGGGGTTTTCTTCCTTTTGATTTGAGTTTCAAAAAAAGAAAAAATAATACAAAAATAATTTTATTCCCTCTTTCCAACTTCGATTTTGATTCTTAATTATGGAGTTTGGTTGATTCGAGTTTGTCGCGGTTCAAATTCTCCATTCGAGGTGTCCATTTTCGGTCGATATTCCTGTTGAAGCTCAAATTTCAGCACCTGTTTTCTTCCTTTCAAGTTCGTTCTTAAGTTTTCTCATGCTTGCATTCACTTTCAGCATTAATCCAAAGTTTTTGCGCATTCAGGTTCATCTCTTTAATCCTTATTTTATTAACGGAAAATATTTGCGAGCTAGTTTATATACTAGTTTGTGATGCAATTTTCTCGTGAATTTGATAAGTTTTGGTGGTGGTTGAATGTAAAGACAATTTTCTTCTATACTTGATGAGATGATTGTTATGAAGCTAAGTGTAAATATTATTATGTTTTTGTGCCTCTCCTCTTTTTGCTTGGGGATGTTTTGCTGATGAAAATAGATAGTCAATGTGAAATCTTTAGTTTCATTTGTTTGAATCTCTACAGGCAGGAAAACAAAGCAAAGGAAAACTTATTCTCTGCTCTTGCATGAATGTTTACGAAATATTGATAAAAAAAATCTAAAAAGAAACTTGATATCGAATTGATGATCATTTTGGTTTTTTTGTGGTATTTATTCTTTCTTTTCTATTGTTTCTGGCAAGAGTAAATGTGGAGGATTTGGTTTAGGATAGAACTGCTAGACTGATCACACCTTTCGTTTAAGATAATTAGTCAGTTTGGTTTAATTAGTATATTGACTACCAAAAATTATTTTCATAATTCTTAAATCTTCATGCTTGATCTCAAACTTAGGAAATTAATAATTTTGAACATCGTAGTTTTGCTTTAGGCGCGATTAATAATGAATCATCGTGGCCATGGGTACGGTTCTTGTGGCATGGTCACGATACGTAAATCTCATTCGAGTGTGCATTTCATGTGACCCGACCATAACTTCTAATAATAATAAAAAACCAACATGTTGTAAATCGCGGGTGCGTTTCACGTGGCGCGATTCACAATGTGCACAAAAACAAACGAGTGTGTGGCATCGCGATTTGTTTGAATTAATTCCATAAATAATGAAAAGCGGTTAGAAGATAAAAATGCACAATAAGCTTCAAACATGTAATAAATCAGATAATTAGGCCAATTATTAATAGTTGAGCGACCGTGCTAAAACCACGGAACTCGGGAGTGCCTCGCACCTTCTCCTGGGTTAACAGAATTCCTTACCCGGTCTTCTGTGTTCGCGGACCATAAATAGAGTCAAATTTCCTCGATTTAGGATTTTAAAATAAACCAGTGACTTAGGAAACCATAAATTATTCCAAGTGGCGACTCTGAAATAAATAAATAATTCCATTTCGAACAATGTCACTTAAATTGAAAAAACTCCCCTATCCCCCCCAATTGGGAAAAAGGAGGTGTGACAGCTCTACCTCCTTATTTTGGAAGGGGGTATTAGGGGATAGAGAGTTTTTCCAATTAAAATGACAATGTTCGAAATGTAATTATTTGTTTAATCAGAGTCGCCACTTAGAATATTTATGGTGTCCCAAGTCACCGGCTTATTTTAAATCCCAAATCGAGAAAATTGACTCTTATTTATGGTTTGCGAACACAGAAGATCGGGTAAGGAATTCTGTTAACCCGGGAGAAGGTGTGAGGCACTCCCGAATTCTGTGGTTCTAGCACAGTCGCTCAACTATTAATAATTAGCCAAATTATCTGATTTAATACATATTTGAGACATGTCGCGCACACGTTTGTTTTTGTACACATTGCGAATCGCGCCACGTGAAACGCACCCGCGATTTACAACATGTTAATTTTTATTATTATTTAAAGTGATGGTCGAGTCACGTGAAACGCACACTCGACTTGGAGATTACGTATCGTGACTATGCCACGGGAACCGTACCCATAGCCACGATAATTTATTAATCGCGCCTAAAGCAACTAGCGCATTTATGATTATTTCTTTCTATATTTTGGGATTATGTGAAGTTCTTGAGTTCAAATGCCTTCGATGGATTTACCTTATTAATAATATGGTTGATAGTTGGTTTTCACAAAATCGTGAGTTATGCATGAGGAAAGACTCACATTTAAACCTTAACCAGGTCTGGTGTAAACGTTTGTGGGCTTACAATTGAGCCCAAATGATAATATAGTGTGGAAATCATTAGGCCCCAAATTGGGCATGCAGCCTCGTTAGGCCAATTAAGAGGCCCATACTGGGAAAAGCTAAATCCACAAATTCCTACTCAAACAAGTCCAGTCACACAGATTAATTACTCAATGTTAAAATCAGTTCTTAAATAATAACATCCCAAATCATATACTCGATTATTATGCTAAACACAAAAGTCTCGATTGAGTCTAGGCTAAACATGTGAAAACAGTATGCCTCAATTCATGCTAAAAATCATCTTAAGCCACGAATCATTCACATAAAGCACATAAATGATTTTCCTAAACATTCTGCCATGTCACTTGAATCTATAGCATATTTAAGTATTAGCTAGATCTAGCATTTCAAATAAGTTCACACACGTTCCACTTATATTAAAATCAAAATTGACAACAAATTCAATCATTCACGACAAGAGAATTTAGGAGGAGAAAGCCAAAATTTCATTGCAAATCAAGGAAGAAGTACAAGTTGGAGATGTGTACCTAATCGCTTAGGAATTGGCTAGAAACGCCAAATAAAGGCTACACAAAAGGGCCAAATGAAGATCAACAAGACAGCGACAGCAACGGAAGCAGTCCACGGCAAAATCAACCTTCAACAACTTAAACTCAAGAACCCCAAAACTAACAAGTAGATGAACTGAAGTTTGACGGAAACAAGAGTTTCATAATTTCCCTTTCTAATCTGTTTCCTTTTTTCTTTTCTTTTTTGTATTTTTCCAGATCTGAAATTCAAAGTTTGAAACAAAATATTTTCAGCTATTTTTTATTGTGATTTCTGTGTATGAGAGGAGAGGAGAGTGTGGGAGTGAGGTCTGTGAATCGCGAGGTGAGGGATGAGATTAAGGGGACGACTCAGGTTTTTTGAGTGTAGAAGAGGAGTCCCTCTTTTGGGGGAGGTGGGGGGGGGGGGTCTGTTTTTCTATATTGAAGATGGTGAGGGTGAGATAGTAGTCCTTTTTTCAAAGCTGCTGGGATATTTCTTTTATGTGGGGATGGTGCGCCGCTGCTAAGGGTTGGGCCAGGCGGATCATGAAAATTGGGCTTCTAAAGTGATGGGCTCGACTAAACCAATTTGTGTGGCTAAACTATTATATATATTTTACTCACTAATTGACTAATGACCTACTTAATTAACTAGCCTAAGAATGCATGTAGAGTTACTAATGTATTTTTTTTTTGTATTTTAGTGTTTTACAAATGCAATTGATTATGCAATTAAAATTTAAAAAATATAAAAATTCAAAAATATTTTTGTATTTTCTTTAGGATTTAAAATGCAACTTAAAAATACATCAAACACGAATACGTACAAAGCAAACTAAGTAAAAATATTTTAAAAAAAATTAAAGCTATTTTTTGGATTTTTTAGGAGTAATTTTATATTAGGGCAAAAATTAGGTGCTCACAATGTATATAACCGGTACATATATAATTTATAAAATATGTAGATAAAGCGAATAAATAATATATTTTTTGTATATAAAGGTGTATAATTTTTCTCTCATAAATACTCTCAGCATTTCTTTCTTTTCCCCTTTTAGATCTTATTTCTTTAGGTTTAATAGTATCTTATATAATATATATATATATATATATATATATATATATATATATAAACATCTCTTTTTATTTTATTTTTTCTTCTTCTCATTCCTACTTTACTCTTTCTTCTTCCTTTTTTCCATATTTATTTTTTGTATAAATTCTCACTCTTTTTTTTATTCTCTTTTTAGTCCTTAATTGTTTAGATTTGGTGGTGAAAACGTGGGTGGATGACACTGGTCCAGGGGTGGGTGGGCCTGATTTTTTATGGTCTTCTTTTTTGGGGTGTCTGTAGGATAGTACGGTGGCGGTTGTGCGATGGTAGCAGGGTTGGTGGTAGAATTTTGGGGTGGATGACTAGCCCATGGGTGAGTAAGTTTGATTTTTGTAATCTGTTTTTAGGGGTATGGGTAGGGCATGCGGTGGTAGCGATATAGTGGAGGTTGCGGCGAAGGTGGCAGCGGTAGGGTGGAGGTCGCAACAGTACGTCAGTGCAACAACGACGAGGTAATAGTGGAACTTTTTTGTGTAGTCTGGCAAATGGCAGAAGAGGATGGTGGATGGGATGGGGTTGGCAGAATTTTGGGTTGGCCATTTAAATATATTTTAGGCTACTAAATGTATTGGAAATCTTGTGATTTCCAAACGATATAAGATTGGCTACAAATGACTTTTCCTCTTTTCTCTTTCAAAGAAGTGTCACGTAAGGGTTGTTCAGATTATACTCCCTCCAAACAAAATAAGTGTATTTAAGGGGATAAAGCGTAATATATTAAATAATTTTTCATTCATAAATTGAAACCGAGACCATTTAGATAAGGGCCGATGAATCTCAACCTTCCCAATGTACCCCTAGTGATAAATAGAAATGATTTAATAAAATTAATAATAAAAGCTATTTGGTTAAGTTATCATTTATTTCTCCTCACGTTACCTTTTTATTTTCTTTATTTACTCTTTATCTATCTTTAAAATTTTAAATCATTTACTAGAGGAAGTGTATATTTGAAAATTAATAATTAAGTCTATTTGATTTTTAAAGTGACACAGACTAAATTTATATGGTTAAAACAAAAAATTTGGATCAAATGGAGTAATATTTACGAGAGAAATTGTAACAATACTGAAGCTCTTCTACAAAAAAACTAGTAGTTGAACTAACACTCTAATTGCAAATTAACGATGGAAATACTGAAAATAAGTAGTACCTACGTGACGCGCAAACACAAATATTAAATTATAATTTGAGTTATTTGGATTAAATACAGATTACCTTAAAAATTAAACCTTCCGGATAACATCTTTTCCTTTTTTATATATGTAACGATCGAACCCTTGATTTTAGTACTTGCATTTTATTCTGGTGCCAATATTAAAGAATACTAAACATATCGCGTTTGTGATATATCTTGTTTGAGTATATTGTTTTAATAAAATTCTTACTATCACTTTATATTACGCATCAATTTCGAATAAGTCTTATCCTTCTACATTTTCGCCCAAAATAAATCTCTCTTTAATATTTGCTTATAGTTATTGCATTATTTATTACTTAATAATGTTATATTCATGTAATCTTTTGTTAGCTTACCAATTGACTTAATATCTTGCTCATTACCCTTTTGATAATCATATATAAATATAATTTTGTTATTCTAAAATTTATTGTATTTTTATACTTTTATCCTCTTACTCAGAACTCTTTCCTCATTTAAATATATCAATAATATTTTTGAGTATTATTTAATCATTTAATATACTTATCCTTCAATTAATTTAAAGTATATCCCAAAAGTGATCATATTCTAAAAGATCGTGGAAAATATAGTTATTATCCGCCGGTTAACCCATTTTTCGTCCGTATTGAATATGGATTGAGTCGGATAATTTCTTTATTTTTGCATTATTTATTTTGACCCGCCCATATTCGACCCGACCCTTATATTTTTCGCCCTTAATCTTAACCAATCAACGGACTTCATTCACTGTCAATCACCACAAACGCCAAAAGATTCAAACTCTTTTCAAAATTTTCCAAAATTCCCGCCCCCACTTCTCTCCTATAAAAGTGTGGAGTATTTTCAAAAATTAGACAAATGTCCTTCCAAGTGGCAATGAAGAGATGAGTGTGGCAATCTTGCATAGGAAATTCAAGACAAGTGTTATACACTTGTCATGCTCTCAGCCTCTCTTAAAGTCTATAAATAAGCAATCAACTTAGGCATCAATGTGCAGCATCCTTTACTTTGCCTTTTTCGTTTCTCTTCAGCTCCTTTTTTTTTTCCTTCTCAAAATTTTGTAGTCTACTTTCTTTGTTTCTCTTTTTTAATAGCTGGATTTATTATTAATATTTTGCTGATTCTTGTATCCTCTAAATAAATAGAGATGTGCTTGTTTAATCCTGGAGAAATATTTCACATTGTTGAAATAGTTTCTTAGGACAGTGCCCAGTACGACTCAAGCCAATTCGTATATTTTCGCTAATAATATTATTGTAGTATTATTGTTGTTATTTTTCGGTGTCATTTTCCTACAATCTAAGAAACTATGGCAAGTAATACTACTACGAAAATTTTTGATGGTGCTACCAATTTTGGTATTGTTTTCCACTGCTACTGTTCCAGCTGTCCTGCCAGATATCCACGGTGTTGCAAATACGTTATTGCATCCACAACTTGAGCAGACACTGATATCAAAATACATGTATGTAAATAAACATGGTTATATATCCAATGCTAATATTAAAACCTTCAAGAAAAATGCATCTCGATGCAAGAGAATAGTTGAGATAAATGACAATCTCGCTAAGTCAAAATTAAATTTGACAAAAGCGGATAATATAATTGTTGCGATCATTTCTCAAATAAATAATGTGGCCAATATGAGAAATTGGGTGATATACTCTGGTGCTACTAGGCACATTTGTGCAGACAAAAATGAATTTTTGTCTTACACCCAAGTTGAGGAGGGAGAAGAAACTATTTATCTTGCTGACTCAAGAACAACTCGCGTTCTTGGGAAAGGAAAAATTCTTCTCAAACTCACATCTGGTAAAACTCTAGCATTGAGTGATGTATTGCATGTACCTAATATCCAAACCAATTTAATTTCTATGGGATTATTAGAAAAAGTTGGAGTGAAGGTTTCTTTCGAGAATAATGAGGTCGTATTGATCAAAAATGATATTTTTGTGAGCAATGGATATTGTAACCATGGTTTATTTATGCTTAATATTTATTATACTAGATATGAAAATACATCTTCTTCTGCTTATATGGTTGAGTCAATTTCTTTGTGGCATGCTAGATTAGGACATGTTAATGTCGCGTATATAAAGAAAATGCAGTCACTAGGATTAATATTTGGTTTAGACTCAAATAATATTAACAAGTGTGAAATATGTGTTGAAGCTAAAAGTACTTAGAAAGATATATTTTTTCGTAAATAGAGAAACTGAATTGTTATCTTTAATTCACACCGATTTATTTGATTTGAAGCAGACTATGACTAGAGATGGTAAAAGATATTACGTGACTTTTATTGATGGTTTTTCGAGATATACTAAGTTGTATTTGCTTAGAAATAAAGATGATACCTTTAATGCTTTTATTTCTTATAAAACTGAGGTTGAAAATCAACTTAGTAGAAGAATCAAGAGAATTAGATCTGATAGAGGTGGAGAATATATTTTTTTAAATAATTTTTGTGAAACGAATGGAATTATTCATGAAGTAACTCCGCCTTATTCACCCGAGTCAAATGGAGTAGCTGGAAGAAAAAATAGAACATTGAAAGAGATGATGAACTTTATGTTAGTTAGTTCTAATGCTCCTGATAATTTGTGGGGTGAAGCTATATTATTTGCTTGTCACTTGCAAAATAGAGCACCACATAGAAGAATTGGCAAAACTCCTTATGAATTGTGGAAGGGTTATAAATCTAACTTGAAATATTTAAAAGTGTGGGGTTGCCTTGCTAAAGTTCTTTTGCATGAACCTAAAAAGAGGAAAATAGGTTCTAAAACTGCTGATTGTATGCTTATTGGATATGCTGAACATAGTGCTGCATATAGATTTCTTGTATTAAAAAGTGATGTGCTTGATTGCAATACTATAATTGAGACAAAGAATGCAGAGTTCTTTGAATATATTTATCCATTATCTGATAAAATTTCCCATACACCTATTAAAATAAATAGTGAAATTACCTCTAATGAGGAACTGAGAAGGAGCAAACGTTCTAGTAAAGAATATTTTTCTTATGAAAATGATTTTCAAACTTTTCTTGTCGATAATGAACCATCAAATTATTTTGAAGCCATATCTTCTTCAGATGCTAAAAAGTGGAAAGAGGCAATAAAAGTTGAAATCGATTCTATTTTGAAAAATAACACTTGAATTTTAACTGATTTACCTCCTGGTGCAAAGCCTATTGGTTGTAAATGAATTTTCAAAAAGAAATTTAACTCTGATGGATCTTTAGATAAATATAAAGCTCGATTAGTAGCAAAAGGATTTTCTCAAAAATAAAATATAGATTATTTTGATACATTTGCATCAGTGGCTAGAATTTCTTCTATTCGAGTTTTAATTGCCTTAGTTTCAATCCGTAAGATTTTTATCCACCAAATGAATGTCAAAACTGCTTTTCTAAATGGTGATTTGGAAGAAGAAATTTATATGGTTCAACCTGAAGGTTGTGTCTTTCCTGGACAAGAAAATAAATTTTGTAAATTAATTAAATCTCTTTATGGCCTTAAACAAGCTCCTAAGCAGTGGTATGAGAAATTTGAACAAGTCTTACTAAGAGACTATTTTTTATCAGTTGAGGTGGATAAATGTGTTTATACTAAAATGATAAACAATGATTATGTGATAATATGTCTATATGTTGATGACATGATTATATTTGGTACAAGTTTAAATATTGTGCAAAGTACTAAATTATTTTTATCTGCTAATTTTGATATGAAAGATTTGGGTGAAGTAAATACAATATTGGAAGTTAAAGTTATAAGGAGTGAAGATGCAATAATGTTGTCACAAGAACATTATGTTGAGAGACTTCTTAAGAAATTTGAATATTTTAATGTCACATCTGTGAGCATTCCTTTTTATGCTAACTCTCAGTTAAAAAAGAATAACGGTGACTTAGTTACTCAGTCTAAATATGCTCAGATTATTGGGAGTCTGATGCATTTAATAAATTTTACAAGGCCTGATATAGCCTATGTTGTGTGTAGACTGAGTAGATATACTCATAATCCCAACAGAGAGCATTGGTCTGCATTAGATAGACTAATGAAATATTTGAGAGGAACCATGAATTATGGTATCCTATATAGTGGATTTCCTTCTACTTTAGAAGGGTACAATGATGCAAACTGGATCTCTGATTCAGATGAGACAAAATCCACTAGTGGTTATGTATTCACCCTTGGTGGTGGTGCAATATCGTGGAAATCAGCTAAACAGACGATCATTACTAGATCGACTATGGAATCAGAGTTTGTAGCTTTGGAGTCAGCTGGTTCTGAGGCTGAGTGGCTAAGAAACTTCTTAGCTAATATCCCTTTAATAAAAGACGTATTGCTTCATGTGTCTATACACTGTGATTGCCAAGTGGCAATAGCTATAGCAAAGATAATTGTAAAAGTAGACACATGAAATTGAGACATGATGTCATAAAATAATTATTGAGAGATGGAATAATTTTCATTGACTATGTGAAGTCAGAGATAAATTTGGCCGATCCTTTGACTAAACTAGTGAGGAAAAAATTAATTCTTCAAACCTCAAAAGAGATGGGGTTAAGGCCGACATGTTGTCAATAAAGATGGTAACCCAACCCATGTGATTGGAGATCCCATGAAGTAGGTTCATATAGGTAATAACAAGTCGATATTGGCACTGATGCACTAAAAGAGAGTGCTTGACTGCTACTAATTGAGAGGTTGAGTTATAACTCTTAATGAAATTTATAGTCCTTATGGATGGTGTATTTAAAAGCAGTATACACTTGATGAATTCACCTATATAAGAGTAGAGTGGGCCGCTCCTATGAGATTTTGGCCTAGTCTCTAGAGCTTTCATGAATAACTAGGCACACACATGGCCTATTGGGCGCAAAACCGCGTTGAACAACAAAATTACCGAGGGTCAAAGTGTGATGATAAAATCTCTGACTTACAATAAGAATTATTGATTCATAGAAATATTATATTTCACCAGTAATTTTGTGAGTTAAATTTTATTGGTCTAAGTTTGGTTCATAGTCCAGAAGACACCAAACCTATTACATTTGGACCATGCAAATCCAGCAAGTTGTTAATTCTTCATCCTTTACCTATAAATTTTTGAAAATATGCGGTGATTGTGGTCTGCAATAATCTACCTTTTGTAGTCTACTTTCTTTGTTCCTCTCTTTTAATAGCTGGATTTATTATTAATATTTTATTGATTCATGTATCCTCTAAATAAATAGAAATGGACTTGTTTAATCCTGTGGAGATATTTCACATTGCTGAAATAGTTTCTTAGGACAGTGCTCAGCACGACTCAAGCCAATTAGTATATTTCCGCTAATAATATTATTGCAGTATTATTATTGTTATTTTCCGGTGTTATTTTCCTACAAAAAGTTTCCCATTACACCTCACAATTCACCATTATCTCACAGTCAAAGCATTTCCCATCTACAAATTGGCCCGTACTAATCACAGAAGAAGAATTAATTTAAGAGATATTTGCTAAGAATTATGTTTATCAAAAGCGTTTCCACTCCAATCCATCAACCAAGTATGAAGATAGCACAAAAAGATCTTAAATCCTACCTTTCGTATGGAGAAATTGAAGGTTCTATCTGAAATAAGCAGTTTAATTTCAATTAAACAGAAAATATTTTAGATGGGTTTAATTAAACTTGATGAGTTTAAATTGTGGCAAAAATAGAAACGACAAGTAAACACGCAAGTACAATCAGAAAGAAAACATGTTTAAAAAATCGGAAAGAAAACAAATTAGAAAGTAACAAACTTAACCACGTGGCGACTACTGATTTGTTACTTTGGTAGCACATAGATTACAATCCGACCTATCATCTCTTTCAAATCTCCACCGTTAACACAAATACTCAATCAATCAACGGACTTCATTCACTCTCAAAAAACTTCAAACTCTTTTCAAAATTTCCCAAAATTCCCGCCCCCACTTCCCTCCTATAAAACTTCCCCAGCACACCTCACAATTTCACCATTATCTCACAATCAAAGCAATTCCCAATCTACAAAATGGCCCGTACTAAGCAAACAGCTCGCAAATCAACAGGTGGTAAGGCTCCAAGGAAGCAGCTAGCTACCAAGGCAGCGAGAAAGTCAGCTCCGGCGACCGGAGGAGTGAAGAAGCCTCACCGTTTCCGTCCAGGAACTGTAGCTTTAAGGGAAATCAGGAAGTACCAGAAATCAACAGAGTTGTTGATAAGGAAGTTGCCATTTCAGAGGCTAGTGAGAGAAATAGCACAGGATTTCAAGACAGATCTGAGGTTCCAGAGCAGTGCTGTTGCTGCCCTACAAGAGGCTGCTGAGGCTTACCTTGTTGGCCTCTTTGAAGATACAAATCTCTGTGCCATTCACGCTAAGAGGGTTACTATCATGCCTAAGGACATGCAGCTTGCTAGGAGGATTCGCGGTGAAAGGGCTTAGGATGAAGCTTGTTATGCTTATGGTTAATTCGTGTTCTCTGATCTAGGGCATTGTTTTTGTGTCTTTTGCTGAATGTTGGGGTTAGTGATGTAAATCAAGTGACTTATTTCAATCAAAGTATATGTAAAACCTCTGGTTTATTAGTACTTTGAAATCTTATTAATGAAATTTGTAGTTCATTTTGCCGTTACATCTTATTAGCGTTTGTACTTTGTGTTTGAAGATTGATTATTTTTTAGGAGGCACTCAATAGAAACATGAAATTACAGTCTCCTTTTTCACTTCTTACTGGTGCTTGACACTTCCTATTCAGCTTATGGAATATTAATCCCCCACACCCTACCAAAAAACAAAGAAAAAGATTATGTCTTTGTTGGAAATGGAACTCAATACTAGCAGTTCCCAAGTCCTGACACTATTAGTTAAACATGGAATTAAAATCCTCTCTGTGGCGTAGGGATTGTTCTAACTATTTCCTTTATCGTTATTTGAAACTTAGATTGATTTGGGTTTGTATTAAATGCTTATTTACTATTGTTGTAGGAGGGTAGATGTTTCTTTTGTCACGTTAGTCATCAAGGGTTGAACTTGGCTGCTTTAGATATGGATTAGCCATTTGATGAGTTTTCTGTTTGACTTTAGGTTCTGGCAAAATGAGTTGTATTAAACTAAGATGATTGGTCTTTTGTGAGGCATCTCATCTTCCGCAATTTTTTTGTAAGTTTTTACCCTTGTCTTACCTAAGGTTGTTGGTCTATGTTGCCAAATAGAGCTGCTTTTTAGTTTCAGTCTGACTTGAAGTACTAAGTTTATGCATGCAAATGGTTTCATCAGCTGTTACCTTTTCTCATTATTAGTACTTTTAACAACGGATGTAGGGTAAGTTTTTTTTTCGCTTCTAGCAAAGTGACTGCTGCTGCATCTGAATGTGTCAATCAAGTGATAGAACCAGTCACTGTAATCTATTGGGATAAGCAGTGTCACAGTCATACTTGCTCAAATTGAGTTGCTTTCTGTATATTCAACCAGACCTAAAAGTTACATTTGTGGATATCAATATCTCCTGAATAGATGGTATGCCTTAAATGAAGGCATACCATTTAAGGATTGATGGTTGGATAGACATTTGAAAATGGTGTGAAATTCGCAAACACTTGAAAATTGGAAAACTATTTTAGTTTGGTGATTGACTATAGTAGTTTTGTACTGTGTGTTATGGAATAGTATAGGTACTCTTAATTCAAAATTGACTTAAAAGTCCTCATTTCTTGGCATCAGCATTCTACAAACTCTGTGGATCCTTTTATGTGTTTTCGGCAGTTGAACTTGATTTTGGTTTGTAATCAAATTTGGGTTTGTTGATAGATACTACTGCTTTGTAGGGGCTAGGTTGATGTTCATTCTTCTTAACCTAAACCCATCAAAGATTGAGCTTGGCATCATTTGAAGTGGTATAAGTTTTGTAGAATTTCCTATTTAACTTTAACTTCTAGCAACAGGTGCTGCAGTTGTTTTTAAGTTATTGAGGTTGTCTGTTTTGAGACTTCATCTCCAGCGAAAATAGGGGTATCAAATTTAGAGCACAAAAGTTTAACTTGCTCAACTTGTCTAAACTTTGGAGGGACTAGTAATTTTCTCGTTTACGAGTCAATTTGGACATAATCCAAATTATACCATCCAAGAGATTGGGTTTTGTTTGGGCGCACACGCTGGGATGTTAGGGTTAGTGTTGTAAATCTCATGATGTTAAACAGTGAACTAAATGTAAAATGTTGAGTATTTTGTACTCTGGTGTTGGTAGAATCTGTTTCATTTTGTTTTGATTTAGAATTTCCATGAATGTCTCATTGTGTTTAACTTGCTCAACTTGTCTAAACTTTGTAAATCTCATGATGTTAAACAGTGAACTAAATGCATAATGTTGAGTATTTTGTACTCTGGTGTTGGTAGAGTCTGTTTCATTTTGTTTTGATTTAGAATTTCCATGAATGTTGCAGTGTGTGGTATTCTATAACAGTTGAAGTTTGAGCTTTCTTCGAAAAAAGAAGCTTTAGGCTTTCTTTTGTGTATAATGAGAAAGCTGCTTTCTTTGTTTTCTATAAAGGGTTTAGTGATTGTACATTAAAAGGTCTCACTTCTTACTGCTGCCATAGTGCCATGTATACTGGTATTAAGAGAGCAACTGAAGGTTTTCAGTTTTTTGCAGATCTGGAAACAAGAAAATCATAGAAGGTGTCCACCCTCTACATTTACGTTATCAATTGTCAGAAGGTTAGATTAGCTAAGCTTTTTTTTTTTTTTTGTATTTCTTCTCTCGTTCTAATCTGAAAGGAAAAACTCTATTTTCAGGCACCCTGAGTCCAAGTCTTTATAAAGTAAATTTGAAATTAGAGCTGATTGAGTTTATGAATGTATGACTGCAAAATAGGAACACAAAAGATATAGAATTGGAACGACTCTTCACTTTCATTTTTTGTTGCTTAAATAGGCCGGTTTACTTGGATTTTTAATACAGGAAAGTGGAGTTAGTTTGTTGGCTCTCCTAATGTTTTAGTCGTCTTGTGGCTTGACCAGCCAAGAAAAATGATAAAAAATGCACCCTACAGATCAATTTGAACATTGTTGAATGATATTTAACTCTTGTACTAAATGGTAGTAATAGAACTGTAGTAGCAAATTCTCAATGGAGAACACTTGCCAGAGCCATTCTTGCAGTCTGCGGAGTGAATTGCCCCACTATTCTTTAGATTAATAACATCACACAGCATTTTGCTCTACAGTGGACTGGAGGATTGTTTCATGTTAAGTTCATTTTGGGTGGTGTCACTTCACTAATTGTAAAAGAATTATCAAAATATTTTCAACATGGAAACTTTATATATTTCACTTTATGCATAGCTAGATGATTATCTCTTCTCTGGAGAGGTTTACTGCATTTCATGTGTGAGTACTGTAAGCAACCAGTGGGAGAATGTGACTTTTGTTCCATCTCATGCTGTAGACGTAAAACGGAACCATTATCCTGATAACTTGAAAGCATCTTTAACAAGTTCGTGTAAGTAACCTTTGATACTATACAAACTCTGTTTAATGCAACCATGAGTTGAAAATTTAATCTATACTTTCCCAACCTGTTAAACATCTCCTTGAGCTTATCTGCCTCGGAGGTATGAAATCTAGTTTTGGCTATTTAAGTACACTAAATATCAACTATCAACCTCACCTGTTGTTGCAACTACATGAATTTACTAATAGCAACAAGAAAAAGATTGATTATTGTCAAATCTTAATAAGGGAAAAGAAAGATAGTTAGATCAAAGAGCATATCTTCCTTTCTAATTTTAGCATATATACACCCTTGCAAGGAAAAACTGGAATACAAGAGATTTATTAAGAGTATAAAGACAGTAAAGCAACTCTGAGTTTTAAACAAAGAATGATACTTGAAAGGCATAGTAAAGTACTGATACAAATGACAGAGTGCAGAAAAGTAGGACTGAAAAGACCCCTTTGGAGCCAAAATACACATGAGGAGGGAATGAATACTTGATCCTTCAAATATATAACAGCTATACACAATGCTCAATAAAAAAATGAAGTGAATGATGAAACTCTCCACAATTACAAAGACAAAAAGGAAAGTAAAGATTCTTGTGGCAAAACTTGCAACAAATCAAATCAGAATCTCGCTCAAAACCTCCTCCTCCTGTCCCAGCAGCGTTTGGGAGCACACGAATCTTTAGCAGGTTTAGGCATATCATGAAAGAGATAATTTGTTTGGCAGTCGAAAGAGATAGAAGGCACATTTAGGAGTAATACTTACATTTTATTCCTGTATTTTATTGTATTTTAATACTTTTATCCACTTACTTAGAACACCTCGTCAGTTAAATCTATCAATAATATTTTTGAGTATTATTTAATTATTTAATTTACTTATTTTTAAATTAATTCAAAGTATAAATATTCTCACACCATTTTTATTTTCCTCTTTATACCTTCTCTTCCATACTATAAAATTTCAATTAGTTTTTTACATTAATATTTACCAATAATCAAAATGTATAGTATCACATTTTATTTTAAGTTGTAACTTTGAATTAGACTAAAATATTATTACATAAGTTTTTTGATTATTATACTCTAAATCTATTGAATTTTTTTTATAATTATTTTTTGTATCAAGTGCAATTAATTTGTTTTCCTCTTTTAGCCAGGATACAAATTTGACTTTAATTTTTGTTAGTAAAATTACCTACATGAGATATTTATTTTGTATTTTTAAAATTTTAATTTGTTATCCAATTGTTATTTTCTATCTAGTAAAACTTTATTTTTGTGGTCCTATGCATAATTTGAGTGTTTTCACTATAATTTTAATCTGATCTCAAGTTCAAATCGTCTTCCTTCTATTTCTAATATTAAATATTTTTAAATTTTTAATTATTGCTACTACGTTGCTAATATATATATATATATATATATATATATATATATATATATATATAGTATTTCATGTTATGTGGCTTTTATTAACTTCCCTCTTTATTTAATCTCATTATCCATTATTATTTTTTAATATAATATATATAGATGTATTTTTTTAAATTTTGAAATAAATATTTAAATTAATACTCGAAATTATTACACTATTAAAATTTATTAATAATATTTTTAAGTATTATATATTTAATTTATTTTCTATTTTCTAGACTAATTCTTAGTATGAATATCCTCGCATTATCTCTAATTTATTTTTATTATTTATTATTTTAAATTTTTTACTTTATCTATTAAACTTCAGTTATGTGGCCTTATCCACATCATGATCTTTTTTATCATACTTAAATAAACTTTCTTATATCAAAATTAAATAAGTTTTATCCTTTTTTTCTTTATGATAAATTTTTTAACTTTCTCTCTATTTGTTTCTTATTTTGCTATTATATTATTCAATACTTAATATTATTACATTGTCATATAACTCTTTATTAGGTTGTTTGAATTTAATATCTATTATTACCACACTTATTTTAATATAATAATAATAACAAATAAAATTGATTTCAATAGTAACTTTGACCTCATTGCCCATATTCAAAAATAAGATTTTTCTTATCATATTTCAGGAAAAAAAATCTCATATCAAATTCAAATATATTTTATTCTTCTAATTAGATCGTATTTTCAAAAATCATCTTATACTTTGAAACTTAACCTAACAACACCCAATTCAGATATTAAGAAATATTTATTTATGTATAAAATATATGTTTATCCAATTTTTTAACATTAATATAACCTCATTGTTCTTGTTATTAAATATATATATATATATATATATATATATATATATATATATATATATATATATATATATATTTTAAGTAAAAAAACAATTGCTACTTGAAATTTTTTCACTTTTCAAAGTCATCAAATCCTTAATATTTTAAGTAAATTTATTCACTTTATTTATATTTTAAGTTACCCCAAAGTATAATTAGTTTTTGGTTATTCTAATCTACGTCTTTCTATTTTTTTTTTATTTTATTATTATGACTTTTAATTATTTTTTTACTTTCATATTTTTAACTAATATAGAAGAAAAATTGATGATTGAGTCTATATATGATATAAATATAGGTATACATACATATATAAATATGTAGATTAGATTTCTCTTTAGATTTTGTGTGCTAAGTGGTATTTTTTCAATATGCTACTTGGCTTAACCTCATGCTTCACTACCCGCATTTCAATATAATTATAATGATCCGGCCGATCGTTTTGAGTATTATAGCCCCGTTTCCCCATTTATTGTTCAATTTATGCCTTACAATGATTTTATGACTTGGCGAATTAGTTGGTTCGGGTCCGGAAGAAATTCGGAGTAAAACGAGACACTTAGTCTCACAATTAAAAATTTAAGTTAGAAAAGTTGACCGGATGTGGACTTATGTGTAAACGACCTCGGATTTAAATTTTTTTATTTCGATAGCTCCGTATGGTGATTTTGGACTTAGGAGCGTGTCCGAAAAATTTATTTGGAGGTCTGTAGAGGAATTAGGCTTAAAATGGCAAAATTTGAATTTTTGGAAAGTTTGACTGGGGGGGGGGTGACTTTTTGATATCAGGGTCGAAATTCGATTCTGAAAATTTTAATAGGTCTGTTATGTCATTTATGACTTGTGTACAAAATTTGAGGTCAATCGAACGTGATTTGATAGATTTCGACGTTGTTTGTAGAATTTGAAAGTTTCAAAGTTTATTAGGCTTGAATTGGGGTATGATTCGTGGTTTTAGTATTGTTTGAGGTGATTTGAGGGTTCGACTAGGTTTGTATGATATTTTAGGACTTGTTGGTATATTTGGTTAAGGTCCCGAGAGGCTCGGGTGAGTTTCAGATGGTTAACGGATCAAAATTTAAACTTAAACAGCTGCTAGAATTTTCTGATATCTGTATTTGATTTCCTTATACGTGATCGCGTGAATGCGTCTGCGATCGCGTAGGTTTAGTTGGTTAGTAGAGGTTTTGTGCTTCGGGATCGCGTATGGTTAATTGAGGACTGCTGAGTTTTGTGCTTCGCGATCGCGTGAAGCAGGATGCGATCGCGTAGATTTGAGATTTTGTGACTCGCGAACGCATGAAGAAGGTCGCGTTCGTGTAGAGTAAGTGAAGCGGAATAGAAGTCACGCGTTTTGTGCTTCGCGTTCGCGTGGACGAGTCCGCGATCGCGTAGGTCTGTGATGCTGTGCATCGCGATCGCGTGGGAAAGTCCGCGATCACGTAGGGTTAAATCCGGGTTGTGAAAAACTGTTCTTCGCGATCAATTGGGAATGTTCGCGATCACGTGGAGCAAATGACTGGGAAAAGAGTTTAAGTTTTGAAAATGGGACGAACTATTTTTGACGGATTGGAGCTCGAGAAGAGGCGATTTTTGGGATATTTTCAGAGAAAACAATGGGGTAAGTGTTCTTAACTCAATATTGATTAAATTACCCGAATCCATGGTCGTTTTAAACATTTAATCGGTGAATTAAGTTGGAAAATTGTGAAAACTCTCTTGGTTTAATTTGGAGATTTGAGGGTCGAGTTGATGTCGGATTTGAGTAAAATTTGTATGGTTGGACTCGTGGTTGAATGTGCGTTCATATTTTGTAACTTTTGTCGGGTTACAATACGTGGGGGCCATGAGCGATTTCTTGAGCTAATTTTTGGATTTTTATGAAAAATTAGTATTTTCTTATGGAATTAATTCCAATAAATTTTATTGACTGAATCGAATTATTTGTGGCTAGATTCGAGGCTTTTGGAAGCCAATTCACTAGGAAAAGACAATGCAGAGTAAAGAATTTCACGTTTTGAGATAGGTAACAGTTATAAATCTTGTCATGGGGTATGAAACTCCGAATTTTATATCATGTGATTATTTTGGAGGTGACGCACATGCTAGGTGACGGGCGTGTGGGCGTGCACCGAGGGGATTGTGACTTGGTGTGTCCCGTGAAACTGTAAAGTTGAATAATTTGTTGTTAGCTATATTCTCTCTATGTGTTGAAGAAATTTGACTATAAATCATGTTAGAAATCATGCTTAGGCCATGTGATAGTACTGTTGGGACCCACCGAGGTTGCGTACTTGTTGAATTATTTGCTAATTGCTGTATTGTACTCAGTCATGATTTTATTTTTGTATCATACCTCAGTCTTTCTTGATATTTGTTGATACACTATGTTATATTTGTTTGGGCTGATCTTTGTGATTTTCGAGAGCCCGAGAGACTAGAGAGGTCGAGGACTAAGTAAGGCCGAGGGCCTGTCGGTGAGGTACGGATAGTATGGCACGTGAGTTGTGCGTGCAAGATATTATAACACGTGAGTTGTCCGTGCAGCACGTGAGTTGTCCGTGCGGATTATGGCGCTTGGGTTGTAGGAGCCCCTCCAGAGTCTGTACACCCTAAGTGAGCGCGGGTACCCATTGAGTGTGAGTGCTGAGGGCTGAGAGCCGAGTGGTTGAGCTGTTGTGACGAGTTGAGTGACTGTTGCCTTGAGAGGCTGTACTTGCTTTTCATTTGATGTTGCACTTAGTTGCTTGATGTGTGGCAATAATTCCATAGTTTCGTACATTATGTGCCTTTCACTTTACATCCTTTAATGATAAATTACACTTTATTTGTGCATAATGGAGTCTATTTTATGTGTAGGTGAATTGGAGATGAAAGTAGAGCAAAATGGATACTTAAACATTGAAAGTGTGCTCGAGAACAGTGAAAAGGAGAGACCAGGCTGGACCAGGCTTTAGCCTGGCGAGGCCAGCCTAAGGCCAGGCTAGACCAGGCTTTAGCTTGGCGAGGCCAGCCAAATTCTAGGCGTTAGGCTGGCGACGCCAGGCCTAACGCCAGGTCCAATCCGAGTTTTGAAGACTTAATTTATTCCGGGTTTGACTAGGACCCGGCCCACACATTTAGGGTTTCTTCTACACATATAAATAGACCTAAAACATCACTTGGAAGGAGGTTCTATCAGCAGCCACGTTTTTTGGCAGCTAGAGGCAAGAAGAGCTTGTGGAATCACTCCTTGGAGTTAGAATCATCATTTTTACATCTTTTCATCTTTACTCTCTATTTTAATTATGCAAAATATTTGGGATATTGTTATTATGAGTATGAGTAGCTAAATTCCTAATCTAGGGTTTTGATGGAACCTATTGAAGGATGATTTTCTTGTTATGTTAATATAGATTTGCCGTAGTATTTTCTCTATTTGTTCAACTATATTATTCTTGTGGTTGATTGAAGGGCCTTCAATTAGATGTGCCTATTTAGTATGTATTACTCGGGAGAGAGTGCATATTTAGGTAGTTGTTGAATAACATCACTCCTAAACGTATATGATGGGTCAATACGAAGGTTTAAATGTGGGATTAGGGATAACGAAACCTTGGTGCGAACTGAGTGAGCTGTACTTAATGCCAGCTAGCGTAATTCAGGATAATATGTCTAGTAAATTGTGGTAATTACTCGGGAGAGAGTTACGACAGTTAGAGTGCTCATGGTCGATAGAGAAGACTTAGGCAAATTTGTAAAAAACGTAGCGGAAAAGATTCCGACAATACGGGAAATCACAACTCTAGACCTCCTTAGTCTTGTATAGAATTTCATCCATGTTAGTTGATAATTTTACTGCTTTATAATATTTTTTAGTTAATTAGTAGAAATAAAAATTAAATCTTTATAACTAGAAAATTATTTCAACTTGTGTTTCTTTGCAATATTGAACAACTATAGCTAAGCCTTAGTTCTCTGTGGGATTCGACTCCGGACTTGTAAACCGGATTATATTTGCAACGACCGCTTAGTCCTTTTTATAAGACATAATTGGGCGTAATCAAATTTTGGCGCCGTTGTCGGGGAACTAACGGTATAGATGTAGGTGTACATATTGCTAGGTTGCAAGTTTGAACTTTTATTTTGTTTTCTTGTATTTGATTTTTTTTTATTTTTGTTTTACTTGTTGATTTTAGAAATATGGCATCTTGAAATTATAATAGTTTTGATATTGGTAATTCTACTTTTGATCCTCCTTATGCATATTGTGGAGGAAACCACCCATGGCAAAATCATCAAAATATTCCTGAGAGCGAGTTATGTGCACCAACTCAATCTTATGTGTGGAATGTGTGTGATATGTGTGGTGGTCAAGATGGTCACTTTCATGGTTGTGCTTGTATATCTTATCATCCCCCAACCCCTTACTTTGATGGTTCTACATTTTCATGTGAAGTGAATAAGAATAAAGAATCTTGGGAAGCTGACCTGAAGGAGATCAAAGATATGTTAAAGGGCCTCATGGAACAATATGATGAGAAATTACTGCAGATACAAAGGCAAGAGACAACTATTCACAACTTGGAGGTTCAAGCTAATAAGCTAATTGAACCTTGTAAAGTGCAACAAGCTTACATTGTGGATAATAGCCAAGAAGAGCATGAATGGGCTACAGAAGTTGCCATTATAATGGAGGAGTTGAGAGTAGAATTTGACCAAACCAACCAACTAGAATTTGATGATGCCGATGTTGTAGAAGAGATACTAGAGTCAAGCAAGGACATTGATGATACATATTTAGTTGACTCTAGTGTCATTAGTGTTGAGGATGTAGACAGTCCCAATGCTCATGCAGTTGAACGCATTGGTCCACACTCCAAGCATTTTTCCACATTGTGTTTGGATGATGATATAGAATTAGAGTCATCCGAGCCACTTGAGGAGTCAAGGAATGAGGAACAAGGCGCCTATATTCTGAAATGCTTCTTGCCAGAAAGTCGGGAATACATATCTCATCTAAAGGCCAAGAAGTGCAGAATACTACATTGTTTTATTGGGCCAGTCAGATTCATTCCACCACCCCAGGAGAATGATCATAGAGCTGAATCAAAACTTGGGGTCCAATTCATAAATTCAAAGTGGAGGCAGAAAGTGATTCGTGTCGTGCCACGACGTTAAATCAAGCGCTTGTTGGGAGGAAACCCAACTTTACTGCTTTATTTTATTTTTTATTTTATTATTATTTTTTGTAGTGTCGATTTTTAATTTTCTAGGAGCATGGAAAGCAAAGCTATTGGAAGGATGTAACAACAAACCAGATGGTTGGAACTAAGTGTAAGGTACCCGCACGAAGGACCAAGCTTGGGAGAAGTCTGAGTATCCCATGAGTTGCTAGTGCTTTGGCCTTTGGCCTACCATGGAGTCTCTTTTACCCTCTTATTAGTTATGGTGTGCATAGGGAACAATGCACAATTTTAAGTGTGGGGTGAGGAGATTGTCTAGCTGACTTTCTATGCTATTTTAATTATGTTAGTTTAATTGATTTTTTTTTTTAGAGAACAAAAATAGAAAAGATTAGACTTTTCCTGACGATGGATCTATTAGACAATTTTCTTGAGGGATTTAAGTCAAAAGAAAAAAAAGACAAAAAGATTTTCTTTTGTTAGGTAGTGTAGCAATTCCCCCTTAGTTTTTCTTTGTACCGCGGTTCTTTTCCAAGGGTTTTGTTTGAACCGGGTGTAGTTAGTTTTATTTGTTTTTAGGAATAGGAACCATTGTGCCATGAATTGAATTGAAGCAATATCTCTTAGCTTTGTTATGCCTTGAGAATAGTTAGTACTATGGTTGTGACGCTTAGGCTCGGGTTTTGACTCTCGCATAAGTACCTTAAATCGTAGATTCCTAATTTGCTTAACTCCTTTAACTGGAATGTCGCGATGAAACCAATCCTGAGTGAGTTATGTGCCATATATGTGCGAGGTTTTGTATGTATTCTATGCATTGCATTTGATGTCTAGAATTTGTCCCGTGTATTTGCAAAGCGAAATAGTAGTATTATTCAATCTAGGAAGTGATATAGGCGTTTCTTTGTTAAGCCAGATATATAAAGTTTACCCACCTAAATGTTATGTACCGTAGTTAACCCCGTTGAGCCTATAATCTTGTTTCTTTGGTAACCATATTACAAGTCGTACCCCTTTGTTTTAATCGACCATATATTTAAACCTTTTCACCTCTCATGAGCACTTGAATTGTTATAAACTTTGTAAAAGTTAAAGTGTGGGGTGGTTGGTTCGGCTTTGGCGTGGAACTAATGAAATAAGGAGAAAGGTGCATTATTTTTGAAAAAGTAACAAAAAATTAGTTGTATTGCTGTGAAAAATATCCCTTGATAGTGGTGACTCTTGATGTAATTGTGCTTAAAGAAATATGGAGTTAATATATATTGAGGTGAAAGTGGAGTTATGATTTGACATAAGTATGGGATGTGTGTTAAAGTATATGTATTAAAGTGCTTAAGGGAGGTGTAGTCACTCATATCCAAATGTATCCTACCCGACCCGCAACCTACATTACAACCAATGAAAGTCCTACTTGATCTTAGACTGAATGAACTCGATTAGTAGAGTATTACACTACGGGCAAGCCTATGGTGCATCTTTTGTAGCATAAGAATGTTATTTCTGAGAGCGAGTGAATTCTTCCTATCTTGAGTTCCTACGGTCTTAAAATTTATTGTGTGTGGAACTAATCTCTTTGATTGGGTGGGGGCACATGATTCATAAAGAAAATGTAGTGTTGTTGACATCCATGTCAGAGTAAGTAAGTGAATTGTGAATAAGGCATGGTATTTGTGAGTCGAATCTTGAGGCGAGGATGTCACACTTGTGTGCTTAAACTATTATAAAAATTCTTGGTGTAATGAGTTAGGAGAATTGCTTAAAAAGGCCGTATCTATAAGTGTAGTTTGATTGCTCGAGGACGAGCAATATTTAAGTGTGGGGTATTGATGTGTGGCTATAATTCCATAGTTTCGTACATTATGTGCCTTGCATTTTACATGCTTTAATGATAAATTACATTTTATTTGTGCATAATGGAGTCTATTTTATGCGTAGGTGAATTGGAGATGAAAGTAGAGCAAAAGGAATACTTAAACAATGAAAGTGTGCTCGAGAACAGTGAAAAGGAGAGACCAGGCTGGACCAGGCTTTAGCCTGGCGAGGCCAGCTTAAGGCCAGGCTGAACCAGGCTTTAGCCTAGCGAGGCCAGCCAAATTCCAGGCGTTAGGCTGGCGACGCCAGGCCTAACGCCAGGTCCAATCCGAGTTTTGAAGACTTAATTCGTTCCGGGTTTGACTAGGACCCGGCCCACACGTTTAGGGTTTCTTCTACACATATAAATAGACCTAAAACACCACTTGGAAGGAGGTTCTATCAGCATCCACGTTTTTGGGCAGCTAGAGGCAAGAAGAGCTGGTGGAATCACCCCCTTGGAGTTAGAATCATTATTTCTACATCTTTTCATCTTTATTCTCTATTTTAATTATGCAAAATATTTGGGATATTGTTATTATGAGTATGAGTAGCTAAATTCCTAATCTAGGGTTTTGATGGAACCTATTGAAGGATGATTTTCATGTTATGTTAATATAGATTTGCCGTAGTATTTTCTCTATTTGTTCAACTATATTATTCTTGTGGTTGATTGAAGGGCCTTCAATTAGCTGTGCCTATTTAGTATGTATTACTCGGGAGAGAGTACATATTTAGGTAGTTTTTGAACAACATCACTCCTAAACGTATATGAGGGATCAATACGGAGGTTTAAAGGTGGGATTAGGGATAACGAAACCTTGGTGCGAACTAAGTGAGCTGTACTTAATGTCAGCTAGCGTAATTCGGAAGAATATGTCTAGTAAATTGTGGTAATTACTCGGGAGAGAGTTACGACAGTTAGAGTGCTCATGGTCGATAGAGAAGACTCAGGCAAATTTGTAGAAAACGTAGAGGAAAAGATTCCGACAATACGGGAAATCACAACTCTAGACCTCCTTAGTCTTGTATAGAATTTCATCCATGTTAGTTGATAATTTTACTGCTTTATAATATTTGCTAGTTAATTAATAGAAATAAAAATTAAATCTTTATAACTAGAAAATTATTTGAACTTGTGTTTCTTTGCAATATTGAACAACTATAGCTAAGCCTTAGTTCTCTGTGGGATTCGACTCCGGATTTGTAAACCGGATTATATTTGCAACGACCGCTTAGTCCCTTTTATAAGGTATAGTTGGGCGTGATCATTGCTATGTGTCATTGTTGTGAAATTCTCTGAAAGATTTTATATCTGGATTATATGAACTTGAACTGTATAAAATCCCCACGAGTAGGATTTGTGGCTCGATGAGCGATTGAATGGCTATATGGTAAGTATGTTGTGACTGCGAGATGTGTTCAGATGGGTTGAATGTGACGAATAAAGTTTGCTTATGACTCAAGAATTACTATTGGGTACTTAATTTCTGTCTTGATTTGACGTATAGTCTCGAGTTGTGAGTGTATTGAAGGATCTTTCACGTTGTTAAATTGTAGAAAAAATTAAATTCTCATGTCTTGTCAATGAGTTCGGACTCAAGAAGAGTAAGTGATTGTATAGTAATTGTGGTTGCGAATGGGCATTTATAATGTGATGGCTCGAGAAAGATAATCTTCGAAGAGGCTTAGAGTCGGTAATATTTTATTGGTTCAGGTGCGACATAGATGCATTTTGATTTGATGCAACAGTTGGGCAAGACATGATGGGAAGTGTTTCGCGGTGGTGAAAGTACTAGCAGGTCAAGTAGGAAAAGTAGAGGTTGAGAAGTTGCTTAAATTTCGTGGCAATTTACTATTTCGTAAAATCTTTTTTAAATTGGCAAAAGCTAATTCCTTATTTTGTCTGTCTTAGTATCATGGCAATAATTAGCTAAATTGCTACTAATTTCTAAGTGGATGGATATAAGCTGTAGAGGCAAGTTTATAGCCTCAGTGAAGAATGAGTTTCTTTTAGAATTTTCTGTTAAATTAGCCAAGAGATCAGCTGGAATATTGCTCCTTAAATGTATGAAGGAATTGAAATTGACCTTCCAGGTTCATGTCTTGGACTTAAATGATATATAATCCTCTTGAATTTGCCATGACCATCTAATCTCTCCCTTTATCATTTGGATAATAAGGAGGGAGTCAGATTCCAAACTTAAAATTTTATTGCAGTTTGTTTTCCTCAAATTTTCTTGCGACTTTAATTGTTGTTGCTTAATCCATACAAGAATACAATGTAAACATAAGAACTAGTGTTCTTTTTAACGAATCAACTGCGCGCAAACATAAATCTATGCTAGGAAATGTTTCTTTGTAGTGATTTGCCTGTGATGTTTAGCCATACATAGCCTATCTTCATGTTTTCGTCTACTTAAACATCATATCACCATCCTAAGCTTTTTTATTGCATATTTTTTTTGGGGGGGGGGGGGGGGATGATATTAGGATATGAGGATAAGCAATCTACCTTGTGGAAGCAGTCATATATTGTGGAATATGCTTGAGTTGTTATAGTCTGTACTTTTAATTAAGACTGTACAGTGTAGGTGGTTGATGAATACATTCATTCACTCTGATCATGTATTACCCAAAGATCTAGACAAATAGGCTGAAAACATAGACTTATAGTATGACTTTGGACTTATTATCTCGAACTTGGAGCTGATAATACAGAGAGATACATCAGCTTTCAAAGTGTAGCATTGAAAATTCAGTAGATATGTAAATGTGTGTAGCTATCTATATTAATGAACTCAATGCATCAAGAAGATCTTGAGTTCTTTAATTTAAAGAAGAAAAAGTAATATTTCTGAAATTGGAACGTGGCATTCACTCATGTAGCCTACAACAACAAAGTCATACATTTGACTAATAACTGATAAAACAGAAAGTTGGTATCCACTTAATTTTGTAAGATACAAAAGCATAGAGGAAAAACATTACTAGTATTCAATCCTAAGTAATTAAACACACAGGATAATACTATGAAACTGGACATAGCAAGAACTGATCAAAGTGACTTTGAATGAAATCATGAACTTCTCAAGCTCTGGGCTTGAGTCGACCCTCGTTAGCTAACTTGAACAGCTGTGCCTGAGCTGCTGCAGATTTATCTGAGTTGAGTGCTGTGACAAAACTATTCTTGACTTGGTTTGTAGTGTAGGTGAACCTCCTGCTAACCATGGAGTTCAATAAAGAAGCTGTTCCTTCTCTGTAAAGCTCCCCTAAGCCATCTGGGCGAGTGTTTGAAAGTGCTTGCAGTAAGTTCATGTTTGCTCCCAAAGCTGGAACACTAGCCACACCAAATGCATTGCCTACACTTCCCCACCAGCCGAGTATGCCCCATATCAGTGTTGGGTGAGTCCTCCAGTAGCTGCAGTTCATAACATTTCATGTTAGGACATGCCACTCATATTGTAGTTAAAAGTGCAAAAGTTTATACTGCCTCTGTTCCGTTCATATGATGCGCTTTTCCTAGTCTTTTCTAAACAGAATCACACCTTCACCGTTAATGATATATATGCTGGTATAATTGTATAAATGTCATGATATGTTTAAGATTACAAGTTCTCATTAGGTACTTTAGATATACGTTAAAAAATTCTCTTTCTTAAATTGTATGTCTAGTCAAATGCTGCCATATAAAATGAAACAAAGAATAATTTTCATTTGACTTACTCGCATGTAAAAGGTGGTGAGTTGGGGTCAATTGGAAAGACCCCTGGAGCACTTGGAGTACCTGGATCAATGGTAGGAGTAGTTGGTGGTGTTTCAACGACTGGAGTAGTTGGTGGTGTTTCAATGATAGGTGTAGAAGGGGTAGTGGGTGTAATACTAGGGGTAGGAATACTTGGAGGACTTCCACCATAGTAACCACCCCCTGGAGTACTTGGAGTGCCAGGGTCTATTGTAGGAGGTGTAGGTGGGGTTACAATAGTAGGTGTGGAGGGGGTGGATGGTGTACTGGGGGTACTAGGAGTACTTGGAGGGCTTCCACCATGAGATGGAGGGGAGGGATAGTAACCACCACCTCCATGGCCTCCTGAAGGAGGCGATGGAGTAGGGTTGTGGTGATGCCCGCCACTAGGGGCGGGGTTACCACAGTTCGCAGGTGGTGTTCCTCCGTGGCTACCGCTTCCATGCGACGGTGTTCCATGGCCACCTCCTGAATGTGATGGAGGTGTGTGAGAACCTGTTAATCATAAAAATATGCTGTGAGTGCAAAATGGTATATATAAAGAGGAGTTAATATATATACACCGACAATAATGTAAAGAGTTTTTACACTGATTTTAACCTATTATAACAAAAAAATTGTCTTATTTTCATGTTACGTAACTATAGTTATCTTTTAGGTGGTCTTACACTGTAGTGTACAAAATCATTCAAAATAATCTTTGAATAAATGCTCATGTCTCCAAATTTGGGAAGACTTGGAAAAGATGTTGGTTTAGCAAACATATTCTATTATGTACATATGTGTTGGTTTCTTTATTAGCTATCTTGCC
Organism: Nicotiana tabacum; assembly: GCF_000715075.1. Taxonomy (NCBI): domain Eukaryota; kingdom Viridiplantae; phylum Streptophyta; class Magnoliopsida; order Solanales; family Solanaceae; genus Nicotiana; species Nicotiana tabacum. The sequence continues at coordinate 79,752,272 of NC_134100.1, forward strand.
TTTTATAATTTTTGCTACAACTAGCAAATCAGCCCATTTTAGGTTCATAAAGTAGTTAAAGAAAACATATTAGCTTTTGTCAACTTAACTTTAAAATAGCTAGTAACAAGAAGACTATGAAACTATATAGGATAAATTAAGAATAATTAATCCAAAAGCCGTCCACGTAATCTCTTAAACTTAAAATAGACGGCGGATATATAATATATGTATAATTAATGTATATAACTGTGTATAATCTATATATACCGGCTAGAAAAAATAAACAGTGAATCTGACCGGCTATTTAAATTAAAGATGTGAGAAGAGACCTGTTGGGGGACTTCCGGCATTTGGATCAGGAGAGTAATAAGTCTTTTGTTCTTCAAAAGAAGCAGTAGACATGACAGGAATGACCAAATTCTGTGCAAGCAAAGCAGCAAAGGCAGCCCACAGAATTAGAGAAGTCTGCTTTCTTCCCTCCTTCCCCATCTTTGTTTGCTTTCAAAGTAGAGTGACTTAGAGAAAAAAAGAAAGGAGAGTGGATAAAGAGAGAAGGTGAAAGAGTTAAGTGATGGGAATTGACAAAAGAAAGGAGCTGCATATATAAAGAGTAATGACATATAGAAGTTAATATAAGCAGGTGAAAGAGTATGTGGTTAGTTGTGTACGCTGCAGGTGCATTTAAATTGCCATTTAAATCTCACTGTGCTGTACATGGAGAGTATACTCCATAGCTCTACACATATATATATCCAAGTACAGTCAAACCTCTCTATAACAGCCTCGTGTGTTCCGAATATTTTTGGATATTATAGCGAAGTGTTGTTATGGAGAACATATATTATAACATAACATGAAAATTGGTTCCGGAAAAAGTTTGGCTTTTATAGTGAAGTGTTATATAGGGATAGAGGTCTGTATAAGTATTTACCCTGACAAATCAAAATATGTTCCATGTCTTCAGTTATGGAATTATGGAAAATCATATGATAAATTGCTTGTAATATTTTATTGATATGTTGGTAATATGTGCCCATGTTAGACGCACTACTTATGAATGTGACTACTAATTCAGTGTCCAGAAGTATAATGTCTTAAGAAAAAAAAGTTAGACCTGCTCTTTCCCCGGAAAAAAAAAAGGCAGCTAGGTTATATGAACTATCAACATATAGAATTTTTTTATACAATCAATGTACAGTTTAACCTCTACTAGGAAGTTAGTTATCATTTTTACTAGATTATTAATTAAATACTTATCGTAGAGATTTACATGTAATTATCTTATAAGCAATCTAATTGTAATACATTTCTAGATTATCAGTTATTTTCTAGTTAGATTGTATTACTGGATTCTTTATTCGCAGATATTAATATACCTACATCCAGTTTCATCAGGTTTTTGCTTACTCTATAAGGAGCTAGTTTACCAAAAAGGTCGCTCGAAAATGGCCAAATGGGACAAGAGGGGGTTGCTTAGATGGTCAGCAACCCTACCTACAACCTCGGATTGTGGGTTTGAGTCACCGAAGGAGCAATAACTCCAAAAAAAAAAAAAAAAAAAAAGGGAGATCAAAGAGGAATCAAGGGATAAGGGAATCAAAAAAAAAAGCCAAATGGAGCTAGTTTACCAAAGGGCCTAAGCATTTTGTTACTCTGTGTCAATTGTCTAATGCAGATGAAACACAGAAAGAAACGAGATATTGTTGAAAAAGGAAATGAGTAGAAGGAACTGGTTGCTGGCCTGAGAAAAGTTGGTTCTTTCAGTGTCATTTCCTCCCTCCTGTGCTTTATTTATTTTATTTTATTTTTTGTGTGTTTTTCTCGTGTAAAAAGTGATGAAAATTTTCTTGTCTTTTTCATTTCAATAAAGAAACTATTAGCATTTTTGGTCTTTCTGAAGCACTTTCTTTTAGACCTATTCAAAAGTTCATAAACCTTATCATATGTAATGAAGATCAAATCATAATAATGGCTAGTATAAAATTGCCTCTTTATATATTGATTTCAGAGTGTGAAATATTGCACAATTAACAATTTCGTTTAAACAATGGCAGAAGTAGAATTTTGTAAACGCGGTGTCGATTTATTATCACACTTCTACTTGTATGTGAGTTTGAAGTTGGAGCTGTAGTCTTGTAGTAGGTTCTAAAGCTCTACTTGTTGTCCCAGATTAATGTTTATTTTGCATTATGCTCAAGTGGTGTCAATCTATTATTTATGTAAATGCTTTTTTTTGTAAATTAATATATTTATCTATATGTTAAGTGAATATTTTCAGTGACATTGTCAGATAACACCAGGTGTCTCCGCCACAGGATCCAAGGTCTAGTCCTTTTTCTTGCAGTTGTGCTGGTTTTCTTACTCAAATGGCCCGTGGCCGTTCTTAGAGTTGATGAATAAGCAGGGAAAAAATTAGAAATAGTTAGATTTGCAACCGGTAAATGAAAAATAGTCACGATTTCAAAAGTAATCGAATTTTAGTTATTTTTTCATATAAAGATAAAATCTAAACAAAAACACGCTTAATAATCCGGAAAAATTTCAGTATAATATGCTGAAGTTCAAATTTTTTACATATGAGATTCCAGCATAATGTGTTGGAATTTCATAACGTGCAGGAGTTCCAACGTAATATGCTGGAAGTTTATATGCAGAAACTCCTTAATCCAGCATATTATACTAGAACTTTATGTAATATGCTGGAAGTTTATACGCAGGAGCTCCATACTTCTGCATATTATGCTGAAACTTTCCGTGTTTCGGTAAAATAAAGGCTATTTTTTAATGACTTTGCAAACGTTGACTATTTTTTAATTACCAGTCCAAAAACTAACTAGTCCATGCTATTTTCACGATTAAGCATGATATAAAGTGATCTAAGAAAGTCGATAACTAGTTTATGAAAATAGCCACTTCCAATGGAGTTTTACATGTCCCGGAATGTGTTGTATATATTGCACTAAAGATGTTTGAAATCAGTCGTCAATCTAAGCAAATGGTTATAATGAAGGTTGTTAGAGCTGTTAAATGGATGTTTAAAACTGTCATTATACTGCTGCCGACAGTATTAGTAGATATGTTTATAATTCAATATTAGTACTTCAAATTATCACATTTCTATTTTGATATTTAAGAATCTGCACACTGATACAAGAAGTTCAGCAAAAAATGTGACACTTGGAAAGCATGGTACAGTATAAACAATAGTAGCCATGAAATATGAGGCTTAATTGCCCTGACAGACAACTAGGTGAAGCAGCATATGGTGAATTGCAGAAGTAGTAAATGAGACAGCACAACTATCGTCCCTACATTGGCGGTTCGAGCTTTCAAATTTCCTTTCTATGTGGTAAAGTAACAATTTTCACTAAAAATATTTAAAATATAAAGAAGTAAACACACAAAAAAAATAATTTCAACATCTATTATATATATATAAAGATTCAAGCAAATAAACACCATACACACTCCTAGTTCTGTGTTAGTCTTGTGTTAAAGACACCTTTGACTGTTGGCTTCGGTATCGAGAAAAAAATTGGTTTACCTTCAAATTCAATTGTGGTTGGAGTACCACTATACTAGCTAGGTTTATATGGATATTGCAGGCAGCGGCGGCTCAACGAAGTTGGTGGCCTAAAGTCAATTTGTATTAAGAGGCCTATTTCACAAAATTCATGTAACAGCTAGACACAAAAGAGCTTCTGTTCTAATCAATGAGTCAATTAAATATGAGAAAGTAGTTAAGTCAAAGAAACAAAGTTTGAAATTGGAAAGAGAAATCTCAAAGTCATGTAAAAGAAAGGAGGAAAAATTAAAACGGAAGAGGAAAATAAATATGCTACTAACAAGACGGAGATTTATCGCTCTTTACTCACTGATTTGTACGTTCTTAACCAAATAAACAAATATTAAAATTTGATCTCTTAAGAGTAATTAGATAAGATATATAATACATAATAATATAGTATAATATTTTTGGGGCCCTCTAGAATTTGGGGCCCAAGACAATGGCTTGAGCAGCCTTACCCCTTGCAGCCTAAGTTGTAAGGATGTACACTCATGTACATGAGGATCTCTACTCAACCTTTAGCAGTATATAGGGGAAGAAATGAAACCAACATTATATGAAGGGTTCCTTATATGAATAAGATTTAACAAGTACTATTTTCTTTCATTTATATTTGTCTATTATACTTGTTTATTTTAGCAAATTAAGAAAAATACGATATTTTTTGTTTTACCTTTATCACTCACTACTCATTATGCAAAGTAAAAAGTGGACAATTAAAAATGAATGGAAGAGAATTTGGTGAAATTGTAAAAAAGAAAAAACTGAGACCATCATTAATATAATGGAGGCCCCATTTCCATCGGCATAATTGCCCATAAAAAACAAGCCAAGTGGTAGGTTTGTCATCTAGGTGATATTTAATGATTTACATTTACCTCCTTTGTTCTGGTACTTGGGGTATCATTATTATAGAAGTCTAACTAGTCTTCTCTGAACATTTATGTCAATTTGATACATGTGTCCCTGTTTGGTGAAAAAAATTAAATTACAGATGAAAGACCAAAAGAAAAAGAAAATATCATTGCAGATCCTTTCCAGTTTCAATCATTGCACAAAAAATCACAAGTTACGGATAGACAAAAAAAAGAAGATATATAATGCCATTGCTTGCCATGGAAGCTGGGGCGTATTTAGAATTTTCAAAACATGTGCATCACTAAAAAGGAAGAGTGAAAAAATGGGGTAAGTGAGAATCAATCCCTATTCTTTTAGATAAATAACTTAATCTTTAACCAAGTGCACCATTCAACCAAGTTTAGATTAGTTTTAGAAAATATGTATACAAAATACTTAGTTTGATCGTGAGAACATGAGTTTATGTTCCGGATTTAGGGGGCGAAAACATTGTACATGTAAGTCAAAATTCATTTTGTACTTGTATATATTATATTTTGAATCACTTTAACACATCCTAAAAGTAGAGCTTAGTGGTCAAGGGGTTTCAAAACCTTTGTTAGGTTGCTGGTTCAATTCCCTTTGGCCATAGTCTTTTTTATTTTTCAAAACTTTTCTTTTTTGAACCCTTTAACAGAAATCCAAAATTATAGTAGTCGGATTAAACTTAAATGCACCATAAAACGAAGTAGGGAGCGTGTTAGATGGGGTTGGAGAAATGAGACATGTTTGGTTGAAAATATGATATTTTCTAGCCCTAAGTTGTATCTTTTGTCTTGTATTTTACTCTTCACAACAACTCAAGTTGAGTTACAAGACTTTCTGTGCCATATCAGCAAATAAGATGATAATTAGGTGTGTAATTGCAAAAGAAGACATGGTAAGGAGGGGTTAATTATGCATTCTCCCTTTAGTACCATAGCTGATTCGTTTTGAGTCAACAATGAAGTTGAATAAATAAACGTTGATATCATGTTTCTCAACAATTTCATTAGTTGGTACCCAATTAGATACCGAACACCAGGTAAAAAAGTGGAAAAGACAATCCCATTTGGCTAATATCAAATTTATCTTCACATTCCAGCACCAGAAGCCAAGGGGTAGGAGTAAGATTCTTTGTACACTTTGCTAGGATATGATTCAGTCAAACAAATGCCTAAATATGCACTTCAGAATATTCTTGTACACTTTGTTAGGATATGATCAGTCGAACAAATGCCTAAATATGCACTTAAAACAAATGCCTAAATATGCACTTTCCCTTCTTGCAGATTCCAAAGGCAGGCTTTTGAATCATGTTGCTGTTGTTGGTACTCCTATGCACAGCCAAAATATCAAACATGGACTACTCTGTATAATAGATAGTATATATTTTCTCCCTTCCCCAAAAAAAGAAAATAAAAATTTCCTAAAGACTAAAGTAGTTCGTTCTTTACACATTGCCGGCAATCAGGAAGAAGCTTGTGACTTATTGGTTTTATCCCTTTCCTAGACCATCTGTTCACAAGGGCCATTTCAAGTACCCGCACCTGCAAATGTTTTGCTTATAAAATTAGCTACTTTCCAACAAAATTTAAAGCTTAAAATGCAAGGACCAAAAAGAAAGGATGTAAAGCCGTGAAGGTATTGGTCCAGATTAAGAAGAAATTCTCTTGTTAGTTTTTCCTTCATTCAGCGTACATTACAATTCTATTCCATGAGTATATCAAACAGGCTTATCAGCAAGATGCTAAAACCGTTTTAAGCATCAGAAAATTGGATTTTACTACAACTTCATCTTTAGTTGAGAGTGCTACTAGTTCATTGTGACAAAGGTGCCAAATTTACACTCAGTTCCAAGGATTTAACTAAGAGATGACTAAGAGAAGGCAAACCTGCTGCACAATAAGTGGCTCCTGTGAGAGACTTAATGGTGCTGTCAAAATAGTAAGAAAGCCATTTCTGTTTCCATAAACGATATCGGTGAAAGGCCGATCGCCTACCTGCAAAGGACGCAAAATGAGGAAAAGGAGAAAAAAATTACAAAAGGAAAACAAAAATGAAGAACCACATCTACCATAATAAGTCTTGAGGATTTACAACCAAATTGCCTTTCAATTTCTTCAGCTGTTCCAGCTGGCTTCTTCACCCCTATATTTTAGTGTTAAAGGAATCAGCAGATACTAATTGCATTAACTCAAGGCTGGGGTAAGTGACAAGAAAACATGACAGGTAACTGGAATTACTATTCAAAGGGTACCATAGTAAATACTCTCTCGGTCCCAATTTATGTAGTTCCCTTTTAGTCTGCCCAAAAAAGAATGTCTTTCTGTATTTAGAATTAATTCAACTTTAAACTCCATATTACTCTTAATGAGTTGTTTTAGACCACAAGTTTCAAATGTAGTTCTTTTTTCATAAATTTTGTGTTATGTCAAACATCATCTCATAAATTGGGATGGACATAGTAAGAGATTTGAGATTCTGTACTCCCCCTCAGAGTTCATATTGCACACATATTTGACCCTGTTCAGCTAACAGTGTTGTTCTATACAATTTTCATAATTTTCAAGAATTCAAATTCATTTAACTCCTCACTAAACTTTGATGTGATGTTTTCTCTGTTAAACCAAATTTTAACCATTACTTCAATATTTTCTTCCAATATCAGTAATATAACACGTAAGATACAATAACAATCTTAAACTCCGTTCTAGCCAAACACTGTCACACAAAAATCGATACAGGTTGTACCAAATAGCATATGCATAGAACACAACTTACTGTGTCTAATGACTTTAATTCCAATTGCACGTTCGAGAATTCGAGCTTTCCTACCATCAGGGTCATATTCATCTAGTCCTACAAATTCCCAAATCATCAAACACTTAGTTCTGCAGAGAGAGAAAAAAACACCTTTAAAGTTACAACAAAACCCACAATACCAATCACAATTCCTAATAAGATTACCTGCAGAGTTGCTGAAAACTGCAATATTATCACCAAACAAAGATTTACACTGTTCTATGGATGAAGCAAGAGGAGACCACAGGTTCAAAGAATAAGGAACAGTAATAGTATTGTCCTTGTCAAAAACTACACCTTGAAATCCTCTTTTCTTCAGCTCAGCCCAATCAATGTACCTTATATCTGGCACAAACACATGTGGGATTGCCAAGTTCTTGTTTTTATAGAGAATCCCTGTAAAACAAGCAATTCCCTCCACGTTAATCCTCTGCCCCAATGCAGCTTTAAAACGTGCCCACCAGCTGTTTGTTCTAATGCTTGAACGAGTGATCACTGCAGTTTCTTGCTCCTCACTATCTTTTCTTTGATGGGGTTTCTCGTTTTCAACAGAAGGATAGAATTCTTGCCAAAATATATTGTTCAGTCTATCTGGGTCTGAATTGTTCTTGTGCTTTTCTTGTTCTTGGTAACAATTGTGCGTAGAACTGAGGACAAAGGAATTGTTTGTGCAGCGGGTGGGAATGTGTGAAAAATTTGAGGGAAAAACAAGTGGTTTCTTGTGGAAATGAAGGGAATGATTGGAGGGAAAATGCTTAGGAATGTAATAGTAACAAGTGTGCCATGGTGTAACTGAAGTTGACTGCATAATCTATCCTAATTTATTTGTTGAATATTAAGGAAGTATGTGTTCAATGTGCAGATAAGGAAACTTTCTCATGGCATTATTAATGGAATCTCCATCTTTGTACGTCATTCTACATTCCCGCAGAAAGTAGAGGTGTTGGGTGGCCAAGATATGGTCTTAGCCACTCAATTGAGGGACAAAATTTTAGTTGGAGATTTTCCGAGGTTCTTAGAAATTGGGCCAAGATCTACAAATGGAAGGGTGGACACTGGAATTATGGCCCAATGACATATACAACCCAATCAATGGGTTGACCTAAGTGGAAAAGGGGCATTTTCATATATACCCACTTTTGGGACTATCATTGAAGTTATACCCGCATTTTACAAAAGTTTGCAAAGTGTACCCGCTAGTATGTGAAGTAGTTCAGTCTTTTTATTTTTGGCTAAACTGAAAATTTTATTTAACCAACAATATGTACAATTGACTCTTTTGACTCCAGAGTCAGATCTCAGTATTCATACATTGTGGGACTATTCTACCTATCCTCTATTCAACCTTCCAACTTATCACTGACGCTATCCATGAAAACAACTATATGATTTAGTGTTATACTGGATTTTATTGCAACTTCAGAAATCAAATTTGAAGTTCTTCTATCTTTCAAATGCAATTTCAGAAATTCGAATCTTAATTAGTTCAATCTCTTCAATGCACCTTAAGAAATCAAATTTAAAAATTTTCTATCTTTCAAATGCAATTTTAGAAATTAGAATCTTAAGTAATTCAATTTTTTTAATGCAACTTCAGATTTCGAACCTTAAGTTCTGAAACATAAACTTGTTTTTCGAATTTCAACAATCCAACATACGATTCAACATCCAAATCTATTTCAAATGAGCTCAAATTTGAAATATAACTTTCAAATATTATAAAGAACAAACTCAATCAATAAAATATCGAAACAATAACAAATTTAACGAACTTATTTTGCAACTAAGAAGAAGAAGAAACCCTAAGCACAATGAAGAAGAAACCAACAACTTAGAAGAAGATAAAAATGTATGTATGAAGTTAACAAAAAAATCAGACATCAGTTAAACTTTTTTTAAAAAAGTGGGTACAAATTCAATGAGTGATGCAAAACTAGGCCCCATGTGAAAATCTTATAGTGGAAAATCTGGTCTAACCCAAGCTTAGATAAAGAAGAGTTAACTTAAATAGCCGCACACACAACTTCTTAAATTAAAAATAGTCGGAGGATATATAATATAGTATATATAATCATATATAATATGTACATAATCTATGTATATCGGCAAAAAAAGTAAATAATGAATTCGCTTGGCTTTTTGTGTAAAGACCCCTTAGATAAATAGGCCATTTGCATAAGCTTATACACCATTTTCTATGCTTTTGATAGAAGTATGTATAAGAAGTGTTTACATGTCATAATTGTTAAATTTGAATTTTAATGGTAGACAATAACTTAATTCTACTTGCAGGAAAACCATCCCAAAGGATGTCATGAGAATAGAAAAGACTCTAACAGAAGATTTGGAAGAACAAATCAAGGAGGCAAGAATCAAGCGGTAACCGCCCATTCTATGGAAACTGGATATTCGAATCAACCATTTACGCACGGCATAAATCAATCAGCATAAGATGATCAATCAATTAATATAGAAGATCAATCACGTGGATATTCAAATGGAGCATTTATGGAAGGCATCAATCAATCAGTATAGAAGATCCTCTGAAAATATTCTCTCCAATGGCTCACAAGGAAAAGGAAATCAAGGAAGCGACAAAAGGAAAAGTCCATTCTATTTCTGGAATGAAATCATCTTGATTGATTCTGAAAATCAACTCTCTTGGGTTGCTGCTCAATCATTTCACTATCACGCCATGAAGAATGAGAATCATCTCACCATATATATTCTACAGAAGATGCCAAGGATTCACATACTTTGATCAAACCAAAATCAATCTCTTTATTTTACTTCAAACAAGCACTATTGTCTGTCATAAATTTCTTGTGTAACTAAGAAGAGAAGAGAGAGAGAGAAAAGAACACTGGTAAGGCATTGTATCAACCATAAGAAAGAAGAACAAAGTGATCAAAAGGTTGTTGGTGTATAACAATATCAACCCATATGTACTAAATCACTTCATATCTAAAAGAGATTACCCTTGCAACCCAAGGGGACTGGATGTAGGATTCACTCTGAATTCGAACCAGTATAAAAACACTCTGTGTTATTTACTTTCTGTAATTTCCTTTCTTATACTTAGTTTCGAAAATATCAGTCGACTAGAACTCAAGTTAGTCGACTACCTCACAAAAGAAAGAATAATTTTTAATTCACCCCCTCTTGCATTTTCAATAATCAGCCCAGAGTCGTAAATTTGGCCAGCCTAACCAAAAATCTTTAGTTGATAAACACTTATGGGTTAACAAAAATTTCACTCTTTTAGCCTTAATATCTTTTGTGATTGAAATACCTTCCCCTGAGCGAAAACCCTAACTTTCTCTTTGTTCAGTTTTCGATGTCCGTCCTCTTTGTAAAGAACTTTCTCTTTTTTCTAAACACATTAAAGTAGTATTTAGTATCAACTTTAGTACTTCTATTCAAACACATAGAGTCCGTTTGGATTAGCTGGAAAAAAGTAGCTTTTAAGTGTTGCAACTTATTTTATAAATAAGCAGTTACCTGTTTGGATAAAAGTGCTGAAACTTAAAAAAAGTTGTTGAAGTGTTTGGTAAACAAGTGCTAGTAAGAACTTTTTTCTGTTAAAAAGATAAAAATATCCTTAAAGCTGTTAATATTATAAAGGGGCTGATTATTACAATATATTTGATTCATAATTAATGCGAATAAAAAATAATTTATATTTTAATTTAATTTCAATTTAAATGATTACTTAAGATAGTTTTTACAAATATAATTCTTGAAAGCTCATTTTTAACTTGAACAGAAGACGAAAGAAAAATAATTTGTTCCTCTAAATAATAAAGATTCAGAATATAAAATCAATGCATCAAATTTCCAGAACACCGATTTCTTAAATTCTATAGAAAGTTAGGTCATTATATGCATATTTTAAGAGAACGAAACAAAATAACATTTCTCAATTGGAATGTAAAATAACAAATATTAGTGTTTTAAAAGATTCATACAACTACAAGTATCAAGCTTCACAAATTTCATTAGCAATCAAATCGCGAAGACCCATCCAAACAAGATCACTTTGCTCTTCCATATTTTTCGCATTTATATTGTTATTAGCTCTCAAAGATGTACCAACATCAGGATCAACAGATGGAACATATCTCTCATTCTCAGTTGCTCGGAACGCATCATCCATATTGTATTTCTTTCTAATATAGTTATGAATGGCCATAGTAGCAAGTACGATGTCTCTTTGAGTGTCAATGTGATAGAAAGGCATGTCTCGTAAAATAGATCATCTTGCTTTCCAAACCCCAAATGTGCGCTCTACAATATTTCTACAAGAAGAATGCAAATAGTTAAATTTTTCAATTCGCCCTCTTGGTTCTCGCAATTGTCTTGTTGCACCACGGCGGAATTGTGCTAGGTGATATCTCACATTATCTCCTTTGTATGGAGCCATATATCCCTTCATGTGCGGATATCATGCATCAACTAGATAATATTTATTTCCAATTGGACGTGGAAAGTTGAGTTCTGGTCTACGAAGGGCCTCACCAAATATACGACTATCGTGAGCTGTTCCTTCCCATCCAGCCCATGCAAATGTAAAACACATATTAAAATCTACGACAGTAAGAATATTTTGAGTCGGATAACCTTTACGTCCAATATATGGTATCTCTTGACCTTGCGGTAATCTTGCTTTAACATGTGTGCCATCAAGTGCTCCAATACAATCCTACATACATTTACAAGTATAAATTTAACAAGTTAGTAATACTTATAAAAGTTAAGTTATAAGTTTAATAAAAACATTCTTATCCCTTATAATTTTTCTTAATCCCGAAATTATAGAAAACCCTAAAAACATACGGTCTCTTTCTTTATTAATTTTTCTCCTTGCGAATGTTTTTAATTTTTCCCTTATAATTTATTTATCAAACATACTATCGTATTTCTCTTATCAAACATACTATTCTTTTTACAATATTTCTTTTCTATTTCTCTTATCTCATTTTTAACCTTCCAACATGTTACTTATGGTATGTTTCTATATAATTTTGCAACTTCTCATATTTTTCGCTTTCTTTTTCTATTTTTTCTACTTTTTCTTAATTGTTAAACACAGTATCGTATTTTACTAGTTTTATTTTTTATTCATTTGTTTAAAATAATTATTAAGAAAAAAATACCTCTTAGACTCATATTTGTATTTTTGCTATTTAAAAGTTCAACAAATCAGAAATTTTTATTTCTCATATTAGTTGGTAAATTTTTTAAATTCATAATCATTTTTTTAATTAATTATGTTAAGTTAAGATATTATTTATTTGAAAGATAGTCAAGAAACCGATATTTTCTTTCCATTTTAGTTACTAATCTATAATTATTAATATTTTATTTTATTAAAATGTAGCTTAAATACCTGATTATAAATCGTTATTCCAATTTTGATTAATTAATTTGAGTAATAATATTATTTATTTGGAAGATACTACTACTTTTAAGATATTATTCATTAATTTATAATTATTTAATATTTTGATAGGTTAAAGTGCAAAAAAAATTATTTAACTGTGTCGTTTATTTTAATTTAAACGATCGGGTGAACATCTATTTAGGTCAAATCTCCATGGGCTTCTCGTAGCCGATCCTAATGCTAACCACATTTTGCTTGAGTTTACATGCACTAACACTATAACTTATACTATTAGGTCCTTTAAAACACTTGTAACTATACTTACCAAAAGCGTGATCCAGTAATCTAAAAATCAAGATAAATAAACTGTTACAACCGATTTAACTAAAATAATTTTAGCCTGACAAGGTCTTTAATTTACACCAAGTTGATTGGAAGTTATGGCGAAAAGTAGATAGATGAGAAATCTGGATAATGTTTTTGACTAGATCCATGTCTGATTAACTTACTAGTTATTGGTTGCATAATATAATACTCCTATGAGATATCACATTATATTACTGACCTATTCTGCCAACTGCATCTTAAAATTGCCTACTTCTTTAAGATAACATAATTTAATAGTATAGAAAATGGGTCTTCAAACTTATTCTGACATCGATCCTTCTCTTTGTCATTCAACATCAGATCTAGGAAGAACTTTGCAAACCACCCTAACATGCGTTTAAGGGGGAAAAAAAAAGAATAAAAGAATTTCTAAAGATAGGTCCTTGTCCTCTCTGAATAGGGTTTCACTAAAGGGATCCAAAAATAAAAAGTGGATACACAAAGAGATTTTCTTTTTTTTTGAAAGAAGGACAACATATTTATCATAATTGATTTTTCTTTTAACGAAAAAGAAATTTAATTCTTCCATATTTGAGAAGAAAAGGTTTTGACTTAACTAAGGATGCTTCTTTCTCATTTAGTAACATCCACAACTAAAGAGTTTGAGATCATTCAGCAACATCCACAACTAAAGAGTTTGAGAGTCTTGTTTATGAGAGAATTTGTGAGACAAGTATTATGTTGTCACTTGTGTATGCCTCTTTGTGAGGTTGTTCTCTCGATATGTTATACTCTCTTTTATATAGTGGATTGATCATCTTCGCCTATGGACGTAGGTCAATTGACCGAACTACATTAAATGTTTGTGTCTCTTTTGACATATTTCTCTGTTGTTGTCTAATTTATCATCGTTTAAGATTTGCTTTACTAGCGGACATGACACCTGATTATTTCGGTCCTAGAGGCCAAAAAAATTTCAAATAGACAACCCTCTTATGCCTAGTTCTGTCGCTGCTCCTGAAAGAACAAAAATACTTAAGCTTACTTAAATTTGTTATAATTAAGTTCCATTTTGTAACTACTTGTGTCATCTAGATTATTGTTAAAATATATAGATTAATAGTTAATATGTCATTTCTTTGCATATGGTGCACCGCTGAATTGTCTAACTTTGTATCTCTATTCTCCAATTGATGAACCTTTACTAAAATTTTCATCTATTTGTTGGTCCCTCGGTCCAACATCATTTGTCAGCATTATTATATGAAGAGTTAAAAGAGTTTTTTCTTTCTTTATTACTATGATATTTTCAAACATTAGAAAATTATTTAGCTATAAAAAGTAGTGATCTATAGTACTTTTTTATAGTCCAAAATCTAAACTTAATTTCAGAAAGATTAAAAGAAATTCAAGTTCGAATCTTTACTGAAAATTATATAAGTGTGAGACCCTCATACTCTAATCTCTGTTATTCTTGTTGGGATAGAGTTGTACTATTTTCACTTTATACCTTACAATAATATGAGGACTCTAAATGCAGAAAATTTCACAGTTAGACAGAAATTGATTACTCATACACTACTACAAAGAAAATGCTTCATGATATAACATCATTTGATTAAGAAAATTTTAGTAAACATGTAATTCCATAACAGAGATAAACTTGAATACCAATTACACAGCAACAAAATCAGTAACCAGCAGAACTTTTATTGGTACAAAAGAATAAAGAATTTCACACTCTCATATCCTAAAATCTTGAACTCTTGCACTCAGCAGAAAAACCTTGAGGAAACCTCTTAGAATCAGCACAATAGTTATAAACCATGTGTCTGCTTTGCACCCATCTTAGCCTATTCCTGCCCTTACCATCAAGTTCATGAGTTTGCCATGGCTTGGCATTGTTTGCTGAATTGCTGGATTTACATGACGAGGTACCGGCTAACACTGCACAACCATCAATATTGATGTTTCTGTAGTAAGCAGTGAAAGGAGCTAATTTCCAGTCTGTCTTGATTCTGCCTCCTTGTGTTGCCCACTCATCTGCATTCCATAAGCTGCAGTATACTCTCATTGCTTGGCTCTTTGGGAATGGAATACCAATGCTCTCATGGTTGTTATATACTCTAATGGGACTGTTATCCACTAAGAACCTGATTATATCAAATAATTGGTAAGATAAAATGTATAACTAACAGAAATATAAGAATTTAGATTTAAACTTATATACATTATTGGTGTAAGTTTTTCTTTTTACACTATCACAGTGTAATTTAATTTGTCATAGCAAGTTATGTATCCGCTTTATTTTTCAAGTAACTAGTTTCACTCGTTATGAGCAGTTACATGTTGTTATCTTTTAGCTGACCTGATGTGATGGTGTAATATTTCTTTTACACTTTCAGTATTTAGAAGTTAAACTCTAGAACTGTAAGAAAGTGATTGTTCTAATTAACTTACACTATGCGATGAGGGTTCCAGACAATGGAGTAAGTGTGAAATGCAGCAGTTGGGTCGAACCAAAGGTGGAATTGTTGTTCTTTGTTTCCTTTTCCTTGTGTATAAACATTGGTATGGACTGTGTAAGGCTGGCCAGAAACATTACCCAAGAACTCAAAATCAATCTCATCATGTCCTTCTCCTTGCGAAGATAACTGATGAAGAACAAAGAAAAGAAAAGAACAGAACAATCCATGAGCATTACGACATATAATCAATAATTAGGATATTAATTAGAGTTCAGCTTTAAGTAAGAGTAACTTACGAAGAAAGTGGTGACAGTGCCAGCGGAATTTCCAGGGACAAGCTTGAGTTGCATGTCAAATCTTCCAAATAAATACTCATTCTTGGACTGAAAACCAGAGCCTGATAATTTATCAAGAGTGAGGGCAAGACCTCTGCCACCTTCTTGTATTTTACCACGTCCTTCGCCCCAAGTAATCACAGTATCTCTGTAGAAGTTACCAGCTGAGGCTGCTAATCATTGGATGCTCATTAGTATACAAAGAAGAAGCATTGCTGATGAAAATTTAGAAGCCATTTTCTGAACTGAAATATTAATATTGTTCAAGAGAAAAGGGAAGAATGTGAGATGATGATGTACTGGTTTTTAAAGGAGGGCTATTTATAGGTGGAATTATGAAGCTGAAACATAGTAGGAAGGATCTGTTTTAATGAGAGGAATATGGGCAACAGCTGGAATTCTTAGTTTATTCACAATTATTGAGAAACAGAATAGTTATTTGCGTGTGGGGTTCTGTATTTTTGGATGAAAATAAGATCTAATTTTCATTACCACATCCGAGCGTGTCTGTTCTGAAACTTCCATTAGGATACAGCTATTGTTAAACACAGAAGGGCATGTGAGTATGTGACTGTGAATTCCTTGGTTTTCACAGTACTACTTCTAGGACTTCTTTTTTTTTTTAACTTCTTAGATCTGATGGTTATCGAGAGTCCTTTTTATTATGATTAAGATATAATAAATGAAATAAAAAAAAGGCAGTTCAGTGTACAAAACATCTTCAGAGATTGTCGCATTCTAAGAAATGTTATGTAGACAGTCTACCCTAATGCAATCATCAGTGACTGCTTCCACGACTCGAACCCGTGCCCTATAAGTCACACAGAGACATAATTACGATATAGTTGAGTAATCATAATTGGGAAATTTAAAGAATTTTGGATAAAAAAATTGGACAGAAATGGACTTGACTCATACGCCGTAGAGTTTGCACAAATGGAGGTGAAATTTTTCAGACTGTTCCTTTTTGTATCAACTGGTAAATGACTTTTTGTTTTCTTGCTACTAATGGACCTTTTAAGTTACGGTCTAAAGATCTTTTTTGAACAAACTAAAAATCTTATGAGACAACAGTAGACCACGGTCTAAAATTTTTAAGTTATTGCAAACTTTAGATCATATTCATATTGTGAGCAAATGAAAATTATACGAGCAAGTAGGCCCAAGTCTAACATTATATGGAATGGGTAATTTCCCGCACAATTTTTCAAAATAGGACAAAATTTAACCATTTGCCTAATAAAGGGGGAATCAGAAATAGTCTAATTTAGAATTGGTAATTGAAAAATAACCATATTTTCAAAAGTAATCAAAATTTAGCAATTTTTTCATATAAAGATAAAATCTGAACAAAAATATCCTTAGAAAATCAGAAAAACTCCAGTTTAATATGCTGGAGTTCGAATTTTTTATATATGAGATTCCAACATAATGTGCTGGAATTTCATAACGTGTTAGAGTTCCAAGATAATATGCTGGAAGTTTATACGTAAGAGCTCCATAATCCAGCATATTATGCTGGAACTTTTCATGTTTCAACTAAAATAATGACTATTTTTCAATGATTTTATAAGTACTCGCTATTTTTTAATTACCAGTTCGAAAACTGGCTAGCCCATGCTATTTTCACTAATAAAAAAGATTTGCATAAATACGCCCAAATGCAGACATGGTAAAAAAAGAAAGCCAATCCAAAAAATGTGTAAACGGTTGTAGGAGAAGTAAATTGAATAGTTAGAAGATGCAAATATTATGGAAGCATCTCAATCTAATAATTAAGTGGCTATGCCAAACATTTGGAACCAAATAATTCGTTTTGGTACTTACTATGACCAAGGTCCAAACGCTTTGAAACATGAGAATAATTGGAGCACAAACAGTGCATAATTAACTAAATTTATAATTAATTGTAACAGTGGGTTAGCCAGTCTTAATCATTCTAGGATTCTAATTATTGTTAGCTTCATAATTCTCAACCATCAAGTGGATGCAGCGTGGAGTGCAGAAGCTTCACTGGAAGTCATGTGCCAGAAATAATTAAACTAAACATCATAATTTTATATCATATAACAATGATTAATTGTTTACAGAATTATTCAAGATTTATCCAACCAACGTCTAATGGCGGAGACCTAAATTATTGGATATTAAATGAAACATATTTAAATGAATAAATATGAATAGTGAAAATTCCTATAGTTGATCCCTATTAGTTTGAGATTAAGGCGTAATTATTATTACGGTTCAATCAACAAAAATATGTTTGCTCGGCTTTAGCATTTTATTGCTTCGTCCACTGGAATTTACACCTTTTACTTAGTTGAGATCAATTTCTAGATCTTCAATTTAATTGTCTAACATACATTTAGGTATCATTAGTAGTAATTTCCAAATTTCATCTAAGAGATTGTTTGGCCAAACTTCGATTCTAAGAGGACAAAAAAGTATTTTTCGAAAATTTGAATTGTTTGGCCAAGGCAGAAAAGTGCTTTTGAACAGTAGCAAAATCAGTTTTTCTGCTTAGCTAAAATTTTTAGCTTCTTCAGAGAAGTAGCAGCAGAAGTAGAAAGTTAATTTTTCAAGACGGAAATATCTTTAACATAAATTTATATTTTTCAAATTATCCCTCGTTAATTTAACCTTTTTTTATTTCTACCATCTCTTTTGTTCTTTTTTTTATATTTCCACAATATTTTTATTCTCCTTCTCCTATTCCGCTTTAGAATAGTCTCTATACTATAAATAGATATCTTCTTCTTCTTCTTTTGTCATTTCTTCGTTCTTCGTCTCCTATTCCTCTTCGAATAGAATTAGGGAAGAAATTATTGAGAAATGTTATCATGTGTAAGGGAATTTTCTTATTATTTCATGGTGAATTTTTATATCTATTGATTGTTATGGAGTAGGTTTTTAATTTATAGTGAATGATATATTTTGATATATTTAAATAATCATGTAAACAATAATAATTATACTAGATATACAATATTACTTTTTGGTATAATAATATTTTATATTGATTAAAATCTTTAACACATATTTTTTAATTTATGTTTTATATTTTATTTAAATAAAAATAAAAAAATAATTAAATTCTCTTATTAATTTAAATTTATTTCTCTCTTTTAAATAATACTAATTATATACTTAATCTTAATACTGTCCTTTTTATAATTTGACATTTAAAGTCACAATTTGCTTATCAAATATTATAAAAAGTATTTCTTAAATGAATTTGTCAAACAAAAACTGCTACTCTCTAACAGTATTTTTTCAAGAAGTAGTTTTGAATAAAAACACTTTTCAAAATAAGCAGTTTTTGGCGGCTCGGCCAAACAGGCTCTAAATCAACCAACTCATTATTTTTTGCCAACTTTGTCACTCCTTTTTTTTCTCAACTTTTTAAATAGTAAAATACAATCTGTCCCCACTTAACATTGAAAATTTCTCCAATTATATTCCTACAAACTTACATAATGACATTTATATGATATATCTCAAATTCAAGAGCATAGTTGAGCTAAACTAGGTGATTACTTAAAACAAAAAAGAAAAGAAAAAAGCAGAGACAGTAAAATTGAGCTTCCGCGTAGAAGCATTACCTAAGTAGGAAGTCAGTTTCAATTATCTGAGAATATCGAAAACTTCTAGGTAAAATTTTGTTTCTTTAAAATCAAGGCATAAATGGCTATTCTGTATGTGTAATTCACTTTATAATTTACATAATATTCTATCAACATCGCCAGTCAATAAGAATTACGATAGGGATAAAGAACTTATCTAATAAAAATAAGCGATAGATACTTACAGCCAGTAATGCATCTTCAATCGACGATAATTAACTATGCTCCGTTTTAGTTCAAAATTAGACTCTGGTGGTCTTATATATTAGTCGTCTTTACAAACTATATTTGTTCTAAATTATTTGATATTTTCAGAAAAACTTTAAAAATAGTACTTTTTTCCCTTTCGAATTCACCTTTTAGTAAAATATTGATTAATTGAGACATTTAAGAGAGATAAAAAATTCAAATTAATATGGATCAAAAGTTTAATCTCAAATTGTGTCACAAAACCAAATGATGTAGCCGATATAGACTGTATTTTCGTTGGTGAAAGAAAAATTGAATAATTAAGGAGATTGATCAATGTTTACCACCAAAGGTTGTGGTGGAGATGTAAATATTTTTCATTTTTAATAAGAGGTCTTATGTTTGAGAACTAAGGTATGGAATCGTCTTTAAAAAAGAGCAATTTACCCTCAAAGTGGAATTTTAGGGCTTAAGTGCGAATATCGGACAAATGAATAAAAAAAACCAAAAAAGAGATTGATCATATGTTCATTTTGGATGAAATTATGATGTTTGGTCAATTATTTTTTGGCACGTGACTTCTGAGTAAGCATCAGCTATTATGAAGCTAGTAATTAGCATTGAAAAGATTGGCTACCAAATTGTTACATACAGTATTTAAAAGTTGTTAGTTATGCACTACTTATTGCTCCATTATTTTCATGTTTCTTTCGAAGTGTTTGTATTAAGCACCGTCATGAATTATTTTGTTCCAAATGTTTGGTATAGCCATTATTGTTGGTTGAGATGCTTCCTTAAATTTTTTGCATAGCGAGTTCAACCTTTTTCCATGGAAAATTTAAAATGAAAAAGAGTCATATTTACCCCTCTATTTTCATAAATAAATTATATTTATCGTACCTTTCACTTTTCTAATAAACATACCTCTACCGTCTAACTTTTAAGCCATTTTACCCTTCATCCGTCAAAACTACATTCTCAGCCTAAAAAGCCACGTGTCAAGCCCCTTTTTATCGAAAAAGCCCCATATTAAACCCCAAACTGACCCGACCCACCCTTTCATTAGAGTAAATAGTAAAGAATTTTTATAAGAACCTTTGACTAAAAGAAAACCATTGAACTGTACTATACTCACATGCCCTTGTGTGTTCGCAATAACGGTATCCTAATGGCAATTAAAGAACAGACATATTAGGAAATTGGCAGTGAAAATTAGATCTCATTTCCATCCAAAAAGAAAGAACCCCACACGTATACCAATACTTTTGTTCCCAATGATTTTGAATAAACTAAGGTTTACAGCTCACAGCCCTTGCCCCAGTTGCCCATAATTCCTCTCATTAGTCCGATCCTTCCTACTACTATTACTATGTTCAGCTTCATAATTCCACCTATAAATAGCCCTCCTTTAAAAACCAGTACATCATCATCTCACATTCTTCCCTTTTCTCTTGAACAATATTAATATTTCAGTTCAGAAAATGGCTTCTAAATTTTCATCAGCAATGCTTCTGCTTTGTATACTAATGAGCATCCAATTATTAGCAGCCTCAGCTGGTAACTTCTACAGAGATACTGTGATTACTTGGGGCGAAGGACGTGGTAAAATACAAGAAGGTGGCAGAGGTCTCGCTCTCACTCTTGATAAACTTTCAGGCTCTGGTTTCCAGTCCAAGAATGAATACTTATTCGGAAGATTTGATATGCAACTCAAGCTTGTGCCTGGAAACTCTGCTGGCACTGTCACCACTTTCTTTGTAAGTTGCTCTGCTTAAATTGAAACCTACTATCTTAATTCTTGTAATATGTCATATATGCTAATGGATTGTTATTGTTCTGTTCTTTTCTTTGTTCATCAATAGTTATCTTCGCAAGGAGAAGGACATGATGAGATTGATTTTGAGTTCTTGGGTAATGTTTCTGGCCAGCCTTACACTGTCCATACCAATGTTTATACACAAGGAAAAGGAAACAAAGAACAACAATTCCACCTTTGGTTCGATCCTACTGCTGCATTTCACACTTACACCATTGTCTGGAACCCTCACCGCATAGTGTAAGTTAGACAATCACCTTACATATATCTTTCTTATATATCCAGAGTTTAACTTCTAAACACAGAAAGTATAAAAGATGTTTTTACACTATCAAGTCGTCTAGCACTGACTGTCTGTAATAAGTCAAACTAGTTACCTGAAAAATAAAGCATATCTACGACTTTCTATAATAGATTAAATTACACTGTTATACTGTTAATGTATTTAAGTTTAAATCTAAATTCTTATATTTCTGTTAGTTATACATTTTATCTTACCAATTCTTTGATATAATCAGGTTCTTAGTGGATAACAGCCCCATTAGAGTATACAACAACCATGAAAACATTGGCATTCCATTCCCAAAGAGCCAAGCAATGAGAGTATACTGCAGCTTATGGAATGCAGATGAGTGGGCTACACAAGGAGGCAGAGTCAAGACAGATTGGACACTTGCTCCTTTCACTGCCTATTACCGAAACATCAATATTGATGGTTGTGCAGTGTTATCCGGTACCTCGTCGTGTAAGTCTAGCAATTCAGCAAACAATGCTAAGCCATGGCAAACTCATGAACTTGATGGTAAGGGAAGGAATAGGCTAAGATGGGTACAAAGCAGACACATGGTTTATAACTATTGTGCTGATTCTAAGAGGTTTCCTCAAGGTTTTTCTGAAGAGTGCAAGCGTTCAAGGTTTTAGATGATGGGTTCACTTGATCTACTTCCTAATGTTCAATGCATATTCCATTGGTTTTTGGGATTGGTTGTTTGCCTGTGAGATGAGAGTATGAAATTCTTTATTCTTTGTACCAATAAAAGTTTTGTTTGTTACTCATCGTTGTGTATTCAAGTTTCTTTTTGTAATGAAATGTGTATGGTTACTTTCTTTTCTTAATAAAATAATGTTATAATGGAGGAAGGATGTGCTTATTCGATGAAGTACACGAGTAATTTCTGTCTAAACGTGAAGTTTTCAACTTTTAAAACACATCATTTTGTTGTAAGATATAGAACAAAAGTAGTATAAAAGATGAAAAACTTAGTTTAAACATTCATAAATTAGAAGATACAAAGCCTAAATTATGTCAAGAAATTGAGACTAACCTCAGGAGTGTATATTCAGACAATAAGGTAGTTGGATGTACAATATCATCACATATCCTTTCCAGTGATCATATACCTCCAAACTGATTTGCAGTGATTCTGGATTGAAATTTGAATTCTAGAAGAATGGATAGGTCACTATCTTGAAATAACAATACTCAGTAGATTTCATATGCAAAAATATTCATGCACAATGAATCAAACATCATGTATTCTCAATATAATACAAAGATTGATATACTTCGCGGACCGATGGCTTCATTCCAAACTTACGAGTTCACATGTTTCAGGAAAGCATGACAGTAAACTCAACCAGGTTTGCCATTAAAAACCTTAAAACCTCTGAAGCAAGCTTTACTCCTTCTTCTCTATCTGGCCTGCAGAAGATATAGCAAGAAACAATTAGAAACTGTAAGAAGGAACTAGCATCTGGTCCAAGGACCATTGTAATTAACAGTTGAAGAAGGAATACTTCATTGCAAGAATACACATATAAATGGAGAATGATTGTTGTCACTTCTCACCATTAGTTTCATATATGCCAAGCACCATCAGCGGTTGCACCGCTACACACATTCAGTTTCGCACCTAAAGTCCGCTGTCCCCCTCCCCTCACCACTCCATGTTTTATTGACCTATAGAGTAGCCAACCCAAAAAAAGAACATCACATTGCAATTGCCCTTTAATATCAGGCACTCAGCCACTATTAACAGCTTATCCAATTCTCCTCCACATGGACCGAAAATAACCTCCTGTATACTAGTTGTGCTTTGGAAATAACCTCCCAACAGTCCCAACAATCTTTTTTGATGACGAACAGTCCCAACCATCTTATATACATGATGCTTACTTCTTCAAGTCCAACTCCTAAGACCAAAGGAGAAGTTGACTATGTTCTCTGAGTGTTTTTTTCCCTCATTACTTCGCTCTCGTCTTTATTCTCAGCAGCTTCTGAAAGCGTGAAACGAAGAAATACACTGAATTACTCAAACAGTCAACGTTCCTACTACTTCTACAACTCCTCTTTTCATCTGAGCTCCTGCATTGCTAAATCCAGAAAAATAAAACACTTTGTCCTCTTTTGGATTAGGCCTAGGGCCAAGTGCCCTGAGAAACTACAGAAACTAATATGACCATAGAGATCAAGCGCGAAAATTTTGACCTTCAGCAGAAGAAATTAAAAGTCTCAAATTCAAAATGAGGCTACAACCTTCATATTTTCTTTGAACCCCTAACATCTTCAAACTTTGCAATAAAACAAGTCTTTATTGCTAGATGTTCCTACCACTAAGACACCTAGATATTTTCAAATTTCATGCAATAACTATTACGAAAACCAAAACCACATTCACTTAATTTTGAATAAATGGGTGAAGAATAACATAAGCAAATTGGGATACTCATTACACTTAGTTACTTACTTTCCTCCTATTATCGTCACCTTGCTGTTCCTCATTTTAATGCCACTCAAAGCATTTCGGTACATAGCAAAATATTCCTGTCTTGAGCAAATGCTATGGAAGTTTTCAAGATTTTCTCCCTAAATGCAGTAAGCCTTGGTATGTACAGCACTATCTAGTTTTAAATAGAGAATTATGAAAAGTTCATTCAACAACAACGGAGGTCGGATGTCACAATTCCAAGCTAGTTGGGGTCGGATGTATGGATCCTCAATATCATAAATACTCTGTTTGGGTCCATAATATTTCTAAAGAATGTACCCATGGATTATGGTACGCTAGGTGTTCTTTAATATACTCTAGTGGTTATATCTCCAGAATGTTAAGCTAGCGTTTGGACATAGATTTGATTGAAATTTGAAAAAAGAATATTTGAAGTTGTGTTGAAAAATTAGTTTTTGAAAGTTAAAGTTGTGTTTGGACATGCATTTTATTTGAAAAAAAGTTTGAAGTTTTGTGAGTGGAAGAAAAAATTTCAAGCAAAAACTGCCCTAAACCAAAGATTTGGAAGTTATCATATTTCATAAACAAACAATGTTTTTGGAAAAATGAAGTCAAAATCTATGGTTAAACGGGAGCTAAGAATAGTAGTTATCACCTATACGCATTTACAAATCCATTATTTTCTATCTTCCATAATGAGAAGTCCATAGAAAAAGGAAAATTATTGCCAAATCATGAGAAGAGACTCCTCAAATTACCCATTTAGAAAAAAGCTTCGAGAAATTAGCACAATTAACCAACTACTTGGCAAAAACAAAACAAACAAATTTCAATCAGAATTGGGTTTGAGCTGATTTTACAAGATATATCAATATAAAATAACAACGAAAAGCAACAGACGCAAAGAAAAATTGCCAATACACCAGCAAAATGAATAAATAATTTTTAGGTTTTTACCTTTTGGGGAGAAAAAGCCAACTTCCCAACACATGTAATTGCAATGCCATAGCCATAAACTTTGGTTGGTCCAAAACCTAAATGGTTAAAGGTCTTCACAAGGACGGAGAGACAGTGAGGAAACTGCATTCAAAACAATATTCTAACTTGGCCTTTTCACGCACACACACAACACACAAAATCTCTCTTCTGTCTCTTCATATCACATTGGACAGCTCCATTTTATTTGTCCCTTTTTGTTTCTTCTTTAGAGACAGAAAAAAGTTTCGTGTTTGAAACTTTCTTTTTTGTCTGATGTTTCTGTGGGTTTTAGAAGGGGTTTATGAGATGCACGAAGTACGAGGAAGAGGGAAGTAAGGGGCAAGTGCAGACAAAATATAGGTTGAAACAGCTAATACTTTGGCACTTGTCAAACATCCTCAAACTGGTTCGAAATTATTTGGACAAATAGCCTGTTTGGCAAGGTTTTTTATGGGCCCAAAGTATTTTTTTTTGGTCGAGAGTGATTTTGGCAAAAAATTGAGTTGTTTGATAAAGTTTTTAGAAGGAAAAAAAAGTATTTTTGAGGAGAAACAGAAGCAGTTTTTGAGAAGCAGAAAAATGTAGTTTCTCTCCAAAAATATATTTTTGAGAAGCATTTTTGAGAAAAATACACTTAGAATCAGTTTTCAACAGCTTGTCAAACATTAATTACTGCTCAAAAATGCTTTTCAAATTAATAAGCCAAACACAAATCGATTCTCACCAAAATTTTTTTAATATCTCAAAATAAGCAGATTTTTGAAGTTTTGCCAAACAGGCTATAATTATGATAAGCATTAACTACGGCAAAGCGCCAAATAGTGGTGTTAATGGATATTTAAAAATCGATTAAACCGACCGAACCATACCGTGCCGAATTGATTTTTAAGTTTCTTTTAATAAAATCATAGGTTTTTATATAAATCTATAATCGTACCGATAATTAGGGTAGGTTTTTTATTTTATGAAAATAAACCGAAAAAAATACTGAACCGTACCGAATAAATTTACATATGAAAAATATATTTATATATTAAGTTTAAAAATAATAAAGTATTAAATTTTTTTTTTGGATCTTGGAATTATGAAAACAGTTACAAGCCAACAAGTAATTAAACTCAAAATCCTAATTCTCAAACCTATTATGCTACTCTTATTGAAGCTAAATTATTTTCAGTATATTCACTAGCAAGACACAAGATATTGTAACGATTATGAGTAGCAAACTACACTGTATTAAATATGTTTCCTTTCGTATGATTTAGATTTATCTTTTTGAATATCTAATCTTTTATAGATTTTATTCTTGAGTTCCTTCTTGGTTAATATCTTTCCACTCGTGTGATTTATATTTTTTAATATTAATTTGCTTAGTTTCTTTTACGCTGTTATAGAATAGTTGATGGATCTATACTCTAGCCATCTTTCATATTTTCTTAATTCATCGCCCTTTAAAATGTAAAAATATCTAGAGAGTTTTACTAAGTCCTTATAAAAATATGTATGTTATTGCATTCTACTTCTACTAGTGACTTTTACATGAGATTTTAAAAAAATACCGAAAATTAACCGAACCGTACCGATACCAAAGAGAAACTGATATGATTGGGACGGTTTCAAAGATTCTAATTTTGGTTATATATAATAGAATAACCGAAAAATTAGTACGGTACAAATTTTACAAAATAATCGACCGAACCGAACCATTGACACCCCTAGCGCCAAATATACCCCTGTAGAAAAGGTGTAAATGTACCCCTCGTTATACTTTGAGTCCAAATATATCCCTGTCGTTATACTACTAGTTCAACTATACCCTTTTTTGTTAAGTTTATTCAATGTGTACATCCAATCCTACGTGACACTAATATTTGATGAGGTGATGCCACATGACATGCCACCTCAGCGCCCCTAATCCATATATAAAAGACTAAAATTTGAAATACAATATTTTTTTATGGTAGCGGTAATGGTGGCCATAGTGGTGGAGGGAAAAGAAATTTTAGTATTGAAAAAAAATATGAGGGGTAAAATGGGTTAGGGGCACTGAAGTGGCAAGTCACGTGGCATCCACCTCATCAAATGTCAGTGTCATGTAGGATTGGATGTCCACTTTGGACAAACTTAACGAAAAAGAGTATATTTAAACCAATAGTATAACGATAGGGATATATTTGGACTCAAAGTATAATAAGAGGTACATTTAAACCTTTTCTGATAGTACATGCATATATTTGGCCCTTTGCCGTATTAGCTAAGAGCCCGCTAGGCAATGTTTTTTTTTTTTTTTCGAATTTTTTTTACTTTTTTTATTCGAAATATGCATTTGGTCATAAAATTTTTAATTTTCACTTGAACATGAATTTTGGAATTTTTCGAAAATTTGAAAAACTCCAAAAAAATATTTTTCAAATTTTTCATTCAGATCACTCACAAAAATTCAAAAACAACCCAAAATTATATTCATATCCAAATACAACTCTAATTTTAAAATACTATTTTCATTTGAATTTATTTTTCCACTTTTTTCGGAATTTACAATTCGTATGTCCAAACGCCCACTAAGTAATTCGATAAAAATGTTAACTCTTGCCTATTAATTTTTGTTTTGATGTACAGAGAATCTTACCAATCTTACTTGTCGGGTAAAAAAGTGGGGTACTGGTAAAAAGGGAGGGGGCAAAAAGGAACCAGCTCAGTTTTAAGTCAAGTGTTGAACACGTGGCAAATTGTGATTTGTCAACAAGAGCAAATATAGGCAATACTTGTAATGGCTGGGATAGTTTTGACTTTTGAATCAAACATATTATCCTATCTGTCCCATTTGAACTATTATTCCCTCTCAGTTTGACTCGGCATGAAGTTTAGGAAAAAAAAAAGATTTTTAATTTTGTGATCTTAAAAATTTAAGGGGTAAAAGCTGTGTAAGGTCATGACATTTGTGTGGTTATAAAAGCTTCTCATTAATGGTAAAATGAGTAAACTGAAGATTTTAAAGTTGAATTATTTTTAAATTTAAAAATATGTCATTTATTTTGAAAAATACTAAAAAGGGAAGTACTTTATCTAATTTGAAACAAAGGGAGTACTAGTATTACTTTAGTCAAAAATATTGTCTCAAAATAATTGTCACTTTAGAAATTTCAGACTAAATTTATTACGTAATTGTTGATTTGTTTCCAACTATATTCTTAAAAAGAAGTAGTAGTTCTTTTTAATAATGTTAAATTCTCAAAAAATATTTAATATTGATAATTTAGTGAACTATACCTTATACTTATTATTTTCTTAATGAGCTTGAAAAAAACTAAAGCAACAACTAAAATTGGTCGGAGGGAGTAAAAGTTTTTGTCCATGGTGGAACTGAATAGACGAGAATGAATAATGAGAATTCTTAAATTGACTATTAACGGGGATCTTTTATTTTATTTTTGGAATAATATGTTACCCAATAAGCTAGCAAGGGGAATAATAGCCTGTTTGGCCAAAAAAAATTTTGGGTCAAAAGTGTTTTTTTTTGGCCAAAAGTATTTTTGGCTAAAAATTAAGATATTTGGCCAAGCTTTTAGAAAAAGAAAAAAAATGCTTTTAAGGAGAAGAAACACTTTTCTAAGAAGTGAGAAGCATTCTTGAGAAAAAAAAAGAATCAGTTTTCAAAAACTTGGCCAAATACTAATTACTGTTCAAAAATATTTTTTAAATTAATTAGTCAAACACAAACCGATTCTCGACAAAAGTACTTTTTTTTAAAAGCAATTCTAAAAATAAACAGATTTTTGACAAATTATTGCAGCAGCAAACAACACTGCTTCAGAGCAACAGTTTAAACCGTGAAAACTATTAACACAAGTGGCAAGTGCAGTAAGAAATGAATTTGATTATTTGACAGAACATAATATACATATCCTATTCAATGAAAATGCTATCTTACACCAGAAACAAGTACATCAATCTACAATCAATCAATATTAAAAAAAAAAGAAAGAAAAAAAAGACCTAAGTAATTAATCCCCAACATAGCCAAAGAGCCATCAAATTGTAAAATCCAAAACTTAGTTACAGAAAAAAAAAAATCAACTTATTAAAACAAGCTCTTGTTTTACAGTTTTCTTCCATATCGAAGATAACACAATATACTGATTGCAACTGCAGCAACAGTCGATAGAGCCACCAGCGGCCATTCGGTGTTTACACCAAACAATCCAAACCTATCTCTTTCAGTAATCACATTTTCCTGCTCCTTTATTTTCTGTTCCAGTTTAGCAACTTTATTATTCATCTCTTTAACTCTCTGTTCCAATCTATCTTTTACCATAAACATCTCCTTTTTCTCTTTTTCCCACTGTTTAATTTTTATCATAAGATTTTGATCATTTCCACTTGCCTCCTCCAACTTCTCAATTTTCATTACTAACTCATTTCTTTCACTCTCTAAGGTACTTAATTTAACACTCATCTCATTTTCTCTAATCTTTAAGCCCTCTATAATCGCCTTAAGTCGCGATAATTCAGAATTCGACTCCTTCAGATTGTTCATTGAGGTTAGGAGATCGTTCTGCAGTCGAGAAACTTCAGCCTCTAGATCATTCTAACCACCCATATTTGAACCAGAAAATGGTTGGATAATATTCGACTCAATCTGTTAATCAAGAAACTGAAAATAATTGTTGAAAATTTGAGAAATTGAAGAATGTGAATTGAACTTCGATTAGTGTTTGTTGGTAGTTATTTTTCTCTGGCGCGGAATAACTGAATAACGAATGAAAGGAATTCATCTCATAAATTGAATGTGCATATATATATATATATATATATATATATATATATATATATATATATATATATATATATATATATATACACACACACGTGTTTAACGGGCGGGCTGAGACGGGCTGGACACAAAAAAAATCAGCCCGTCCGTTTAATGTTGCGGGCTGTTAGCGGACTGTACTTTTTCGGGTTTTTTTGTCCATCCGGGTTCGGGCTTAGCGGGTTGTTAGCGGGCTGTGGATTTTTTTTTTTAAAGTAAATTTTATTTTTCTTATTCAATGTTATTGATACTTAAGTGTTTGCAAACTTTTAAGGCTTAGAATTAAACTTTGAAGTTTAAAATTTTAAATTTGAAATTTGAATTTTATAATTTTAAATTTGAAATTTGAATTTTATAATTTTAAAATTGAAATTTGAAAGTAAGTGGCTACAAAAAAATATTTAATAAGACCAATAGGCAATATGTAAGGATCAAGCTCCGAAAATTTTTATTTGATATTTTTATTGAATAATATATAATACTTCAAATTAAGTTGCAAGTTCTTTTTTGATTTTGTTATTTTTGAACTTGCAAATTAAAAGTTTACAACAATTATAAAAAAAAAAGAAATAGTACATCACATGCTTTGCATCATTTTTGTAAGTTCATCCATGTCAACATGAGGTTCTTGGTTTCCGGCATTGGTTGAATCAGAACCATAAACCATTATATCTCCAATTTCTTGGTCCTCCGCTTCATCTACCTCGTCACGCCCTTGATTTCATCGTTCTGATCTTATCCAATCTCTGAAGCACACTAGAATTTCCAAAGCGTTGCTACCCAATGAATGACGGGTATCTCCTAGTTGCTGCCTTGCTTGGCTAAATGTGCTCTGTAATGCGACTGTTGATATTGGCACATTTAGCACGTCTCGAGCCATGGCCGAAAGAACAAGAAATTGGTTTGAGTTGCTCCTCCACCAACCTAGTGGTAGAAATTTCTTTGTGCGGGGCTCTGCTGACTTTTGCAAGTAGAATTAAAGTTCATCAATATTCCTGTTACTGGTTTGTTGATGCTCTCCTATTGTAGACCAAATCAAATAATCTTCAACACCATCATTATCATCCAAAGCACTAGTCTCATATGTTGAAACTGAACTTGAAGGAATATTTGCATCTACAGCAGAAGAAGCATCAACAATGTTAGCATAATAATTACATAATGTTTCTAAATATTTGTGTAGATCAGAAATACAAGTGTCAATATCAGGAGTTTCAGTTGGTCCAATATCCATATAAGAATATAAAAATTAATTGGCGACAAGTGGCCATTTTAATAGAAGGGTTTAAAATAATACCAATTAGGTAAATAGAGGAAATTGGGTAAAAATATTTTTTAAAGTTATCTAACATAGATTCAACAACAGAAGTATATCCTTCTTTTTTCTTCAAATTATGTAGTAAAAGAGAAATTTCAGCAATATGAACTAAACCATTGCTCCCCCCACGCTACAGTACCGGGCTGACCCGGGCTAAACCGGGTTGTAAACGGCCCGACCCAGACTATTCGTTTACCTTTTAGTTTTGCTGCTTCACCAGATCTTGTTACTTATATTCAAAGAATTTATAACCCTTTGTTTAAAGGTATTCCTAGAAGTACTTGTAGAGCTGATATCTTTAGGCTTTTTGGACAATATCAGACATATATACGTTATTTGTTCGCCAGTCTTTCTTATAGAATTTCTCTTACTTCTGATATTGGTCGTGCTGTAAATGGTATTGATTATTTGACTGTTACATGCCATTGGATAGATGGTAATTTTTGTATGCAAAAATGTATTATTGCTTTTAAATATGATGAAGATCAAAGTCATACTGGTGCATTTATAAGTAATACTATCCATGAAGTTGCTATATTTTATAATCTTGCAGAAAAAATTTTGTGTGTGTCATTTGATAAATCTTCTAACAACAATGCTGCTATTACAATATTAAAATTGCATCTACACCCACCACTTCCTGAAATATTTCATGTTAGATGCGCATGTGATATTTATAATTTGATTGTGAAGAGTGGCCTTGAATTATTTAGAGATGATATTACTTTAGCTAGAAGAGTTGTTGGTGCAATTCAAGAAAATAATAGAAGTACTAGATTAAATGCATTTAAAGAAAAATGTGTACACTATGGACTAAAACCAAGACTCATGCCTGAAGAAATAGTTACTAGGTGGAATTATACTTATTTATTCTTAAAATGTTGTTATAAATATAGAATGCCTATAACTGAAGTTGCTAATTCTCATTGTACCGATCCTAGCCGTTTGTTAACATCTAGAACTTGGGATGTCATTGAAGATGTTGTAAAGTTTTTACAAAAAATTTATGTGGCTACACTTGAGTTTTCTGGAGCTTATTATCCTACTATTGCAAATGGTTTAGTTCATATTGCTGAAATTTCTCTTTTACTACATAATTTGAAGAAGAAAGAAGGATATACTTCTGTTGTTGAATCTATGTTAGATAACTTTAAAAAATATTTTTACCCAATTCCCTCTATTTACCTAATTGGTGCTATTTTAAACCCTTCTATCAAAATGGTCACTTGTCGCCAATTAATCACTGCTTTATATTCTTATATGAATATTGGACCAACTGAAACTCCTGATATTGACACTTGTATTTCTGATCTACACAAACATTTAGAAATATTATGTAATTATTATGCTAACATTGTTGATGCTTCTTCTGCTGTAGATGCAAATATTCCTTCAAGTTCAGTTTCAACATATGAGACCAGTGCTTTGGATGATAATGATGGTGTTGAAGATTATTTGATTTGGTCTACAATAGGAGAGCATCAACAAACCAGTAGCAGGAATATTGATGAACTTTAATTCTACTTGCAAAAGTCAGCAGAGCCCCACACAAAGAAATTTCTACCACTAGGTTGGTGGAGGAGCAACTCAAACCAATTTCTTGTTCTTTCGGCCATGGCTCGAGGCGTGCTAAATGTGCCAATTTCAACAGTCACATTAGAGAGCACATTTAGCCAAGTAAGGCAGCAAATAGGAGATACCTGTCATTCATTGGGTAGCAACGCTTTGTAAATTCTAGTGTGCTTTAGAGATTGGATAAGATCAGAACGACGAAATCAAGGGCGTGACGAGGTAGATGAAGCGGAGGACCAAGAAATTGGAGATATAATAATTTATGGTTCTGATTCAACCAATGCTGGAAACCAAGAATCTCATGTTGACATGGATGAACTTACAAAAATGATGCAAAGCATGTGATGTACTATTTTTTTTTTTTTATAATTGTTGTAAACTTTTAATTTGCAAGTTCAAAAATAACAAAATCAAAAAAGAACTTGCAACTTAATTTGAAGTATTATATATTATTCAATAAAAATATCAAATGAAAGTTTTTCAGAGCTTGATCCTTACATATTGTCTATTGGTCTTATTAAATAATTTTTTGTAGCCATTTACTTTCAAATTTCAATTTTAAAATTATAAAATTCGAATTTCAAATTTACAATTTTAAACTTCAAAGTTTAATTCTAAGTCTTAAAAGTTTGCAAACACTTAAGTATCAATAACATTGAATAAGAAAAATAAAATTTACTTTTAAAAAAAAAATTACGGCCCGCTAACAACCTGCTAATCCCGAACCCGAAAGGACAAAAAAAATCCGAAAAAGTACAGCCCGCTAGCAGTCCGCTAACTCAGTCCACTAACAACCCGCAATGTTAAACGAGCGTGCTGATTTTTTTTGTGTCCAGCCCGTCCCAGCCCACCCGTTAAACACCCATATTGTTAACGGAAAGAAAGAGTTAATACCCTAAAACCTCCTTAAACTATCATATTTTTGTGGATTTTCTACTTAAATTATTCGATGTCCCCAAAATTTCCTTGAACTTTAATGCCCTTCATATTAAAACATCCTTGTTCCTGGCCTGGCGTAACGTTTGTAAGCACTCGCTTGGGAGCGCGTGACAGCTGGACAAAACTATCAAAATGACTCACTTGACAAAAAATAATGGCTAATTAGCCTACCCCTCTTTGACATTTATTTTTTTAATAAATATTTTCCTTATTTTAGTTATATTCACCTTTCCTTATTTTTTCGCCATTCTTCCTTTTTTTTTTTCTTATCTTTTTTTTTTTTCACATTCTTCTTCATTTTCTAACATTTTTTTCTTCGGTTCTCCATATGGGTTTCCTCTGAAAAAAATTCTCCCTCTCTTGTCTCCTTTGAGAAGATTTATTCTCTTTCTTGTTTTTGTCTTCTTTCATGTCTTACACATATTGTTGAAAGAATACCAATTTAAATCTTCTTATAAAACTCAACACCTGACAGAGAATAAAATTGAATCTTTTGAACTTTCTTTATGTAATCTGGAATTAGGGAATGTAATTGTTGGCCAATAATTTTTTATTTGCAAAATTTTATTTTGTGTAATCTTTATTATGTAATATAAGATAATTTTTAAGAAATGCAACACTATATGCCTTTATTTGTATTTTTACTGCGCTACAAAGTGAATATAAATACGGGCTTATTAAATTGGAATTTAGTATAAATCACAATAACAATTAATCCTAAAATTAACACAGTACATTAGATATTATTTTTGCCAAAACTCCTAAAATTAATAAATCATCCAAGAGAAATATATCATGAGTAAACTAAATTAAAATTTTCGTACAAACCATAAGGTTTTAATATAGTTAGATAGGCGCACCTTTAAAAGTCCAACATTGGATTTTAATATATACAGGGGAATATAGTTTGGGGGGGTTTTGGGAACACCAGATAGTTTAAGTAGGTAACTGACAAAGAAGTAATAGTTTAGACGGGTTTTAAGCCGAGTTAAATAGTCACGTGTAGTGCTACATGACATGTTTTTAGATAATTAAGAATGTGTACTAGACACACTTCTAAGAATGCAATGAGAGATTTTTAATATGAAGGGCAATATAGTTGAGGGAGTTTTGGGGACACTAAATAGTTTAAGTAGGAAATTGACAAAAATATGATAGTATAGGGGGATTTTAGGGTATTAACTCGGGAAAAAAAGAGAGAAGAAGATTGGATGCTATTTACTAAATATACAAATTTTACAAATATAAAGTAAAGTTTTTCGTATTCTACTTGTAGGAGAGTTTTGTACTCCATTATGTCCTAAAGTTTAATCCCTCCATCTTATTTTATGTAACAATGTTTGACTTGCAGGAGTTAAGAAATATAGAAAGAATTTTGAAATTTATGGTATAAAATAAATAATAATATTTGTGTTAATAAACCATCTTATTAAAGGTAGAATAAGAAGTTTAAAGTTAAATTATAATTAAATATAATTTTTTTTTTGAAATAAACTAAAAAGAAAAATAGGTCATATAAAATGGAATAGTGAAGTAACTAACAACTTGTTTGGATGTTTGTTACATGTACAATATTTATTTTGATTGTTACTTAAATTTTATTGTGTCGTATCATTAAATTCATCGTTACATAGTAGTGAAAAGTACCGCTTTATGGAACGACTAATTTTGTGTGATTGAGTTGTTACCTTATTTTTTCCTCTCATCTAGCCTTTTATTATTATTAAATAATCATATTTTATCCGTTACCCTACCATTTTATATAATAATATTACCTCGTACCTTACTTTTTCTTTATAATATTGCAAGTTTATTCTTCATATTATTGGTACATGACATCATGAAATGACGACAAATAATACAATTTATCCAAATATTATATATATCAAAACGATACAACACAATACAATACAATACAATACAATACTACGTGATACATTATTAAACAATACATAACAACCATCAAAACAACCTGTAATATTCGTCTCATGGTTATTGTCACGACCCGAATTTCCTCCGTAAGATGTCGTGACGGCACCTAGTCTCTAAGACTAGATAAGCCTAACAAAATGCGGAATCATTGAAATAATAACTTAAATAGCAAACATCAACAACTATATAAATGAAAACTACCGCTCAACATGTACAAATCCCAAAACGTGGTGAATTATAAGTCACAAGCTCTAGATATAGTGTGGAACGCTCCTATACATCACTGTCTATCAAAATGTAAAGAAATAAGAAGAGAATGGGATAAAAAGGGACTCCGAGGCATGCAGACGCAGGCAGGTGTACCTTGAAGTCTCCAAAGCAACAACACAATGCACTAATATCGAGGCTGATAGGCTGCACCTTGATCTGCCCAAAAATATGTGCAGAAGCGCAGTATGAGTACACCACAATGGTACCTAGTAAGTGCCAAGCCTAACCTCGGTAGAATAGTGACGAGGTCAGGTCAGGGCCCTACTAAGAATAATAGGAAAAAAAGGCAGGAGATATAATAATGTAATTAGATGACACAAATGTGTAACAATAAAAATTCATAGAAGATAACAACCCGGAATTCAAGAAG
The DNA here is from genome assembly GCF_000715075.1 of Nicotiana tabacum. Classification (NCBI taxonomy): domain Eukaryota; kingdom Viridiplantae; phylum Streptophyta; class Magnoliopsida; order Solanales; family Solanaceae; genus Nicotiana; species Nicotiana tabacum. Next base: position 79,788,565 of record NC_134100.1, read on the forward strand.
ACAATTACAACACGTAAGACAACAAGAATCTTACAAGTTAAAAAACAACAAAAATAACAACAATATAGCAAATAGAGGGTAACAACATGGGGGCTCACGAGGTACAACCTCATAGTCCCAAAAGTAAATATCTCACACAACAGGGGCACTCCTGAGGTACCGCCTTGTACTCCCAAAAGTAAATATCTCATAACAGCACAACAGAAATCTCATGCAGACAATGATAACCGCACGACAGAAATCTCGTGCCACAATAACACTCCGCAAGCAGAAATATCGTGCCATAACCAAATAATTATCTCAACAAAAGTCACGAAAACAACACATAACAAATTGAACAATGAAATTACAGTAAGGAATCCTACAGTTAAGGAATGAATACGAAATCAAAGGAAATAAGTTATTCAACTAAGCATGTTGCACAAATTGCAAGTAAGAGTTAAGATACGTAGGCATGCGATATTAGGCTAAACATGATGACTACACATGCTAGAGTAATTCAGTTAAGGAATTAAAAAGGAAACTACTTAGCAAAAACCGGATTTTCAATATTTAGTTCGAGTACGCACTCATCACCTCGCGTACACGGCCTTCACGTATAGCAAATACCATAACAGTACCAAATCCTACGGGAAATTTCACCCACACAAGGTTAGATAAGTCACTTACCTCAAACCTCGCTCAATCAATCAATAAGAAGACCTTTACTTCGATTTTTCAATTCCGATCGGCTCGAATCTAGTCAAAACAATTACATACTATAAATATAGCTATAAGAAACTAATTTAAATAATGAAACTAAGACTTTACAAAGAATTGAAAAATTACCCCAAAATGTCGACCCGAGCCCACGTCTCGGAACCTAACAAAAATTATAAATTCGAACACCCATTCGATATCGAGTTTACCCATACCAAATTTACTCAAATCCGATACAAAAATCTCGATCAAAACCTCAAAATTCGGCCTAAGGATTTTTCCACCTTATCCACCCCCCCCCCCCCAATTTCTCAACCTAAATCCTTAATTAAATGAAAAATTAATGTTAAATTAGCAAAAATTAATCAAAAATGAGTCAAGAATCCTTACCCAAGTATTTTCTTTGCAACCCTCAAAAAATCGCCACAAACCGAGCTCTCTAGGTCGAAAAATAGATTATGAAATCAAACCCTCAAAAAATCCCCTTTTTGCCCAGTGAATCCGCATCTGCGAACCCACAGTCGTATCTGCGGAATTTCCATCGTAGGTGCGGACTTCACATAAGTCCCCTGGGTCCGCTTCTGCGAGAATAGGGCCGCACCTGCATGTGCACGCCTTCGGCAAAACATGTCGCACCTGCGACCCAGTCGCTCATGCGCATCTCCCCACTGCAGAAGCGAAGCCGCTTCTGCGAAAAATGTTCTGCACGTGCGAGTCCTACCTGGACTTCCCATGACCTCTTATGCGCTCCATTTCTCGCACATGCGAGTCCGCCTCTATGGCCTATCCCTCCGCAGGTGCGATGACACCAAAACTAGGAGTTTCAGCATTTTCACAAGTCCAAAGTTTGTTTCGGATTCAGTCCGAATCACCCCTGGGCCCCCTGGATCCCGTTCGAATATACCAACAAGTCCTAAATATCGTACGAACTTGTAGAGCCTTTAAATCACATCAAACAACGCTAGAAATACGAATTGTACATCGATTCAAGTCTAATGAACTTTAGAACTTCTAAGTTCTACATTCAACATCGAAACCTATCAAATCAAGTCCGATTGACCTCAAATTTTGCACACAAGTCACAATTGACATTATGGACCTACTCCATCTTCCAGAATCGGAATCCGACCCCGATATCAAACAGTCCACTCCCGGGCAAACTTTTCAAAAATCATCCAATTTTCCAACTTTTGCCAATTAACGCCTTAAAGAACTACGGACCTCCAAATCAATATCCGGACACGCGCCTGTGACCAAAATCACCCTATAGAGCTATTGGGACCATCAAAACTCCATTACAGAGTCGTCTTCATACAAAGTAACCTACGGTAAATTCCTAGAACTTAAACCTCTAATCTAGGGACTATGGGTCCCATTTCACTCCAAAACTCTCCCGAATTCGACACCAAGCACCCCGAAAGTCACAAAACCACAAAATGAAAAAGAGGGAGAAATAAATAGGGGTTCGAGACTAATACTCTCAAAATGACCGACTGGGTCGTTACATCTTCCCCCTCTTAAAACAAAACATTCGTTCTCGAACGAGTATAGAAACATACCTAAAGTGGTGAATAGATGAGGATAACGGCTGCGCATATCATGCTCGGTCTCCAAAGTTTCCTCCTCGATCGGATAACCTCTCCACTAAACCTTCACTAAATCGATGTTCTTCGACCTCAACCTTCGAACCTGCCTATCCAGAATGGCCACCGACTCCTCAACATAAGATATACCTTTGTCTAACTGGACTGAGCTGAAGTCTAGCACATGAGACGGATCGCCGTGATACTTCCGGAACATGGAAGCATGGAACACTGGATGAGCTGAAGAGATACTAGGTGGTAGTACAAGTCTGTAATCTACCTCTCCAACCCTCCCAAGAATCTCAAAAGGCCTGATTTACCTACGGCTCAACTTTCCCTTCCTTCCGAACCTCATGACACCCTTCATGGGCAAGACCCGAAGCAAGACCCGCTCCCCAACCATGAATGCAACGTCGCGAACCTTCCGATCCTCATAACTCTTCTGTGAAAACTGTTCCGCACCTATGAGTCTTGCCTGGACTTCCCATAACCACTTCTGTGCTCCATTTCTCGCACATGCGAGTCCGCACCTGCGGCCAATCCATCCGCAGGTGTGATGATACCAGAATTGGGAGCTTCAGCATTTTCACAAGTCCAAAATTTGTTCCGGATTCAATGTGAATCACACCCGAGGCCCCTGTGACCCCATACGAATATACCAACAAGTCCTAATACATTGTACGAACTTTGCCAAACCTTCAAATCACTTCAAACAATGCTAAAAATATGAATTGCACATCGATTCAAGCCTAGTGAACTTTAGAACTTCTAACTTCTACATTAGACGCCAAAAGTTATCAAATCAAGTCCGATTGACCTCAAATTTTGCACACAAGTCACAATGGACATTACAGAACTACTCCAACTTCCAGAATTAAAATTCAACCCCGATATCAAAAAGTCCACTCCCGGTCAAACTTTCCAAAAATCATCCAATTTTCTAACTTTTGCCAATTAACGCCGAATTGACCTACAAACCTCCAAATCAATATCTGGATACGCTCCTAAGACCAAAATTATCCTACAGAGCTATTGGGACCATTAAAACCCCATTCTGGAGTCCTCTTCACACAAATTAACCTATGATAAATTCTTAGAACTTAAGCTTCCAATCTAGGGACTATGGGTCTCATTCCACTCTGAAACTCTCCCGAATCCGACACCAAACACCCCGGCAAGTCACAAAATCACAAAATAAAATAGTGAGAGCATTAAATAGGGGTTCGAGGCTAATAGTCTCAAAATGACCGGTCGGGTCATTACAATTATGTTATTGTGATTACATGGCACCAGTGGCTGATTCACCCTTTAGGGTGGGGGTGGTATGACACCCGCTAGGTTGGTAAAATTATTATATATTTATGTAAAAATTTTCTTAAACTAGGTTAAATATTTGATCCCGCTACCCCTAGTCGCAAACTATACAAATGTGCCATGACTGATAGACCTTTTAAAAACTTTTCTCGTGTGTAAAATTCAGGTTCGAATTTATCTTGAACCTTGCTTGATTTTTCTTTTCGTTTATTTTCCTTTTTTGGCTATCTCCCAATTTCCTATTTATCGTTTATTATTTTTATTTTTATTTTCCCCCTATTTTATAATTTTATTTATAATCTTTAGCAAGAACACTCAAAAAAGAGCTTCCAAAATTTAAAAAATTTCATAAATAAGCATTTCTCTTAATCTCAATTCTTTTAGGTTTTTTCTTTCAAAATCAAAGAACTTGGGTCTTTATCGAAATTTTGGATTGAGTTCAATTTGTTTTAAATTATAATATAAAAATTTGTGTTGTTCTATGATTCTAAAATACAATTTAAATCTTTTTACTATTAAATTATAATAAATATTTCGCAAGCAACCCCTAAAAACATATGAGATTTATGATTTTAGTTTTTAGGATATTGTAGTTTATCTAATTCTGCATTTACTTAAGGGGTATAATTTATCTATTAATTTTTTTTTTCTTATTCTTATGGGTGGAACTCCCTTATGAAGATGTTATTTTACTTGTGCAAATTTATTTTTAGCATACAAAAAAAGAGGTAGTTCCCTAGTGAAAATATTAATTTTATTTATATTGTTAATAATAAAAGTGTGATTCCTTCTTTAAAATGCTAGTTACATTTGCTTCTTGATGTCAATAAAATAAAAAAATAAACGTTTCGAACAAACTCTATATTACTTATTACAAGGTGTTACATTAAAGAAAATTGTGGCATCCGCCACCTTCAAATCCCAGATCCCCTTCCATGACATAATCATGCAAATGAAAAGAAGAAGAAACAATCTTAGCATCATATGTCTATTTGATTGATGATCTTTTAGCCGGATACAATTCGTTAATTCCTCTGCATGTACAAAACACCATACTTTTTCTCCTTTCTTTTACCCTGACACTACTAGAAAATTGTCTAAAACCGTCTAGAAATACCGACCGAAATCGGTTGGAAAACTGGAAAAACCGACCGATTTCCAACCGACTTTAATCCGTCGAACTTAAGTTGGTCGCAATTTTCGACCGATTTCGGTTGGTAAATTAATTTTCACAAACGACCCTAACAGAAAAATCTATTGAAAAGCCCGACGGAAGTCGGTCGGTATTTTTAATTATGCAATTTAAAAAATGCACCGTCTGGGACTCGAACTAGGGTCTCTACTATGACAGGATACTATTATACCACTATACTATTGGTACATTTTGGTTTATGACTTTCTTTTAATTTATTTGTACTCTTTAATTGCATTGTCGTGCGAAAATAACCGATCGATTTCGGTCGGTTTTATTAAAAATATAAAATTACCGAGCGAAGTCGGTTGGTTTTTAAAAATGAATGACTGAAATAACCGACCGATTTCGGTTGGTTTTTTGAATATTAATTTTAATTTATTTTATATGAAAAACCTACCGATTTTGGTCGGTTTCTTAAAAAATAAATTTCGCGGGATGCTAAAATAGTTTTCCGTATTTTTTGTGCCAAAAAAACCGACCGAAGTCGGTTGGTTTCTAAAAAAATAAATTAAAAAATAAAATATTTTTAAAAACCGACCGATTTTCGGTCGGTTTTTTTGGCCGACCGATTTTCGGTCGGTTTCGGTCGATTTTGGCTGAATTTCTAGTAGTGCGAAAACAACTCCCCTCCTCCACAAGCATGAATCTAAAATATTTACATTCACCTTATTGTTGGTAAATAAAGTTTTTTATACCAATTGAACTGTCTATACATTAAAGAAGAAGAATTGAGTGTTGGACATGCTGCCCCAACATCAGCGTCTATAGGAACCAACCGTATCAACTAATTGCTGCATCATGACCTCCAATATAGCCACAAACTAAGGATAAAAATTTCCTAGTTTCTTAGTTATTCTTGCCTGCATTGCTCCTCTATAGCATACTTCCTGGATGATTTGTTTCATAATGTGATCAAGGAAAAATCATAGAAGAGAAAATAATTTTTGATCCTTTTTTTAGGAAGAAAATCTAAAGAATAAACCACAGAAAACTAGTCCTGAGCATGCAGGGGTGTTGGTGCCCCATATCGGCTATGGGTGAGGTGTTTGGTTTCTTTATATGATCCTTTTGAACAGGGGCGGCTCAAGCACATACGGGGCCTAAAGCAGTTGTTTAATATGGGGCCTATATCTTTTTAAGAAAGTTATAAGATATATTTTTATTTGAAGTTTATTCTTCTAATTTTTTGAGATACAAAATTGTTAATAATTTTTTTCATAATCGATTTTCTCTAATAGTTCATGTTCAATTGACAATATAACCAACTCATTTAATCTTTCTTGAGATATTGTTGATCTTAGATAAGATTTTACAAAATAATAGAAGTATAAAACTATTGAAAACTTAAAAGTATTGTTGAACACTTGAAATAATGAAATCTTTGAGAAAAAGGGCGACTAATGAAATCTTTGAGAAAGAAAGAGAATAAGAATATCAAAGAAAAAGACAAAAAATATATACGATTTTCTGAGATATGAAGAGATTAGAAAAAATAAAGATTGACTTGGACAAATTAAGGAAGAGAAAACAAAAATTCTAATGACGGAGTGAAAAGTGGAAAACTGAAACATTGGGAAAAGTATTCATCTACCCATTTTTAAGTAAGTTTTCTTTCTTTTATATTAAAAACTATATTTTTGTATTAAAAATATTAAATATTATTTTTTAAATACTTATAAACTTATTATTTTTAAAAAATGGGCCCCCCAAATTTTGGGGGCCTAAGGCACACGCCTTACCCTTCATTACTATGGAGCCGGCTCTGTTTTTGAAATTGGGTTAGGCTCAAGGTCCGTCTCTTTAACCGAAAGGAAGAGGAGGTGGGGGTGACATTCATCAAAAAGAAGCGAAAGCCATATCATTAAGCTTTTCAAAGAGAAACAGAAACTAGCTTAGCGGTCACCAACACCCTAATCCACCAAAATTTGCTAACTATAGAAGGAAAATCCCAACTCCTATATAGAGATCAATTCTCATATTGCATTGAAAGAATCTGCTAGAGGCCAAACAAAAAAAAAATCAAGTTGTATACACAGACAGACAGTAAAAGGTAATTTCTTTTGCTAACAGAAGAATTTAAGTTTTATGCATTCGTTATACAACAAATATTAACACAATCAGATCACTTGTAAGACAATCATAAATAAACTTATATGATAAACATTGTAGTTGATAACTTGGTAAAAAGAGTAACTACTCTATTATCTCAACCTCACAGGTTAAACTTTGCCAATAGTGTATATCATTAATGCATTAATTATTATTATTATTATTAGTTTTAGGGTACATGTGTTGCGCGTGTATTTCATACTCCGTAGTAAGCGAATCCAAACTAATATTTGTTAAATATGTCATATAAAATAATGATTCATGGTTAAATGGTCAAACAAACTCACCGTGCAATTTTTCAAAATTCTAAATATTAGCAAAACTAATATGAGAGGAAATAATATTAGGTTGTATAGTTCAAATAAAGGAATGAATTATATAAGATAAATCTTATTTGAATTTAAAATCCTAAACTTTAGGACTTGTTATTTATTTCAAATAAGAAAAAAATTAATAACCAGAATCTTAGTTGATTTAAAAATTCTTAGAAAAATAATTAAATTATAATTTTGTCCAATGTAAAATATGTATTTAAAGTATAAAAAGAACGAATGACATTTTATTAAGGGTTGTTGTGCTTTTAATATAATATAAATATAGATACATATAAATATAGATATAGGTAGATATAGATAGATAGATCAAGAAATACTTGTAATTATTTTATCGTAATTTTTGCACAAAGAAGAACCAATTGTGTTTTGGCGGAAATTAATTCTTGAGGCGTGGCTAATCAAATACAATGATCAGCTTCCCTTTTAATTACTCCTATAAATTTACTCTACAGTTGCTCCAATTCTCTTCATCCTTTCCAACTTATTGCTTCCTTTTCCAATTTATCCATTTCAAATTCTTCTCACTGTAGCCAACTTTCCCCTTTGTTACTACTCATTATATCATATAATCAATGACAATGGCAGTTAAAAATATAGTTTTCACATTGGTACTACTGCTAGAGTCATTCTTATTATACAAATTTCTGACTAATTCATGTTATAAAGTTGCAATAAAAGTCAAAAACTCTACCTTCCTTTTCAGAAAACTATCTTTTAGATCATCCCATCAGCTTCCTTTGTACCCCAATATAACAAAATGTAATTTACATGGTAGAAAATCTCAAACATTAGTATGTGATATACAAGGCAATTTGCTTAGATCAAAGCCTTTCTTTCCATATTTTATGTTAGTTGCATTTGAAGGTGGGAGCATTTTCAGAGCCTTTTTCTTGCTTTTGTCAAGTCCTTTATTATGTGTTTTAAATTCTGAACTTAAATTAAGAGTCATGATTTTCATTACCTTTTGTGGATTAAGATTAAAGGACATGGATATTGTTGGAAGAGCTGTTTTGCCCAAATTTTATCTTGAAAACCTTAATCTTCATGTTTATGAAGTCTTAAATTCAGCAGGGGCTAAGATGGTATTTACTAGTGTGCCTAGAGTAATGGTTGAAGGATTTCTTAAGGAGTATTTAAATGTTGATAGTGTTATTGGGACTGAGTTGCATACTTTTGGGAATTACTTTACTGGATTGGTATCCAATTCAGGGTTGCTTATAAAGCACAGAGCTCTAAAAGAATTCATTGGGGAAAAGAAACCAGATATTGGCATTGGAACTTTAAGTCTTAATGATCATCTCTTTATCTCCTTTTGCAAGGTATGATTTTTATTTTATACTATCAGTGTATTATAATTTATTATAACACGTTACCTATCTTATTTTTAGCTTATAAATCTCACTTATGCCGAATGATTACCTAGTTATCTCTTAGGTGATCTGATAATATAATTAAATATATTGTAATAGTACTACATCTTTTAAGCATGGGTGCTTAGTGCTCTAATTTCTATACAAGCCACGGCCAACTTCGTGCCATTGACATAGGCATGCCATAGTGGCATGCCACGATCGACCTCGTGCCATTGACATAGGCATGCCACGGCCGACCTCGGACAATAGTGGCTTGCCACGGCCGACCTCGTGCCATTGACTTAGGCATACCACGACTGACGCCGTGCCATTGACAAAGGTATTGCCACGGCCGACCTCGGCTTATAGCGACCTTCCACAACCGACATAAAGGTGGTAAAAATGATTTAGGCTATTAGAGTATTTTAACCTACCGTAGTAGGTTACTTGTTTTATTTTTTAAAATTACTAACAATCCCACTTGTTATGCACATTAGCACAAGTATCCATATTTATCTTTTAGGTGACCCGACAATGTAAAAGTTCTTTTACAAAAAAAATGAATAGTGTATCTTCTGGAATTTGAACAGGAAGCTTATGTGGTTAACAAAGAAGACATGAAAATTGGTGCAAACTCCACAATAATGCCAAGGGAGAAATATCCAAAGCCTCTAATATTTCATGATGGAAGGCTAGCTTTCCTTCCTACACCTCTTGCAACTCTTTCAATGTTCATATGGTTTCCTCTTGGAATATTTCTAGCAATTTTTAGAATCTCCATTGATATATTCTTGCCCTACAAATTGGCTCTATTTTTGGCCACTTTAAGTGGTGTGAAACTCAGTTTAAATGGCACAGATCCATCAAGATTAGAAAATGGGAAAGGTGTACTCTATGTTTGCAATCACAGGACACTTTTGGACCCTGTTTTCCTTAGTATATTATTGGGGAAACATTTGACAGCAGTGACCTACAGCTTGAGCAAGATGTCAGAGTTTATTTCACCTATAAAAACTGTGAGATTGACAAGAGATAGAAAACAAGATAGACAGACCATGCAGAAATTGCTAAGTGAAGGTGATGTTAGAATTCTCTAGAAATTCAAACGCTTAATTCACTGCAGCTATTTAATCTCGGTCTCATAGCAATCTCACAAAAGGAGCACAAATATCGCTTTTACAATAACGTTTTTAAGTGTTTAAAATCATGCTCCCTGCGTTTCAATTTATCTAAATCTTTTCAGAGTACGAGAGTCAAACTGACTAGTTTTCTGTGTAATTTAGGACATAGAATTTTCAAAATTTTCGAAATAAAATTATGTACTTAAAAACTACATAAAAAAATACTTTAAGTCAAAATAGTTAACAAGTAAAAATATTTAAAATGTTTGTAAATATAAGGTTAAAAAAACCTTGTTTCACTCCCCAAATAGTAATAGATTCAAATGTAGCCTGTATGGAGTAGTTATTTTGTGTTCTTCTAACAATATTTTTCAACAGGTGATTTAGTGGTTTGTCCAGAAGGAACCACATGCAGAGAACCATATCTATTGAGGTTCAGTTCCTTGTTTGCTGAGTTAACTGATGAGATTGTGTCAGTGGCTGTGAACACAAGTGTGACAATGTTTTATGGAACTACTGCTAGTGGGTTCAAGTGCTTGGACCCAATCTTTTTCTTAATGAATCCCAGGCCTAGTTGCACTATTAAGATACTTGGGAAGGTGCCTAAAGAGCTAACATGCGCCGGTGGGAAGTCTAGACATAATAAAAAAGAGCAGTCCGATGCAGTAAGCTCCCGCTATGCGCAGGGTCCGGGGAAGGACCGTACCACAAGGGTCTATTGTACGCAGCCTTACCCTGCATTTCTGCAAGAGGCTGTTTCTACTGCTCGAGCCCGTGACCTCCTGATCACATGGCAGGGTGAGAAGTCTAGACATGAGGTTGCTAATTACATACAGAGGCAATTGGCCGATGCATTGGGTTTTCAGTGCACTAATTTTACAAGAAGGGACAAATATTTGATGCTAGCTGGGCATGAAGGCATAGTTCAGCAGAATCCCTGATTAGTTGTTCTCAACTTATAGCAGATGTTAATTCAAGAATCATGATCTATAAGTATGCTTCGGAATGAGTGTGATTTTATGTATATATTTTAATTTTTTTTTAATATATACATATATCGAGTTAAAAGTAATAGGCTCAATTGAACCCACAGAATTCGTTCTAAATCCGCTCCAGCCATGTAACAAACCATATAAGTATATATAAACTTGGCATTTTTAGGACAGATATATATAGTATGTTTTTTACCCTTACATTTTGTATTTTGTTTGGGGGTGGGGTGGGGGGTTGGTGTCTCACTTTTGGTTTTGGATGTATAATAAACCTTTACAATTATTGACGAATAATATATGATGCCAAAACTTCAGGAATTACTGATTGAATTCTAGAAGTTGGCGGATTGAGCGCATGAAAAATAAAACCTCTTGCAATTAACCATGTTTAAGTGTTAAAAAAGGTGTACACAAAATATATATCTTATATTTATTGGCTTGACGTAAGTTTTTACCCCAAATACTGGACCAAAATGGAAAGAAAAAGGGAGGAGAAAGGAAAGGATAAGCATCCCCTCCAACTTTTGTACAAACGGCTTTGGAGGAAGATAAGTTAGGAACATTTTTTGTTAGACACATTGACGTGTCAACATGACACCTCCTTTTGTATGCAGAGTTAGAATTTGAACTTTATGGGTTCGAAATTATAATCATTTTAAGTTATTGAGTTTTAAATTAATAAATTGTATATATTCAATGAATTTCTTAAGATAAATACATGGTTTGAACAAGAGCTACTGAGTTCGGTCAAACCCGCATCCCATACTCTTTTTCCGCCCTCGCATCTTAGGGACTTAGCTAGTACTAGCACAAACCCCCTCCCCTCCTTTTGTCACGACCAATCACGAGGTCGTCCCCATAGCTCCTCTACTGTTGAAGGCTTAAATTTACCTCCCTGTACTACGCAATCGTTAACTTAATATAACTAAATCCTTTTGGACCAAAAAAAAAAAGAAAGGAAAAGATAACCTACGGCTGACTATATTCATTCAGTTGTTAGCAATTACATTAATATAAGTTGGCTGTATTTGTTCAAAGAATGAGTTAGGTATAACTACTAATGTAAGTTACAAATTATCTAACACGTGCTAATACCTAGCTAACTAATTGAACTAACTGTGTATCATAATTAATTTGCTAATAAAAGGAACTTCAAATTAAGGACGAAAATTTAAAGAGGGTCATTAAATAAAGGGATTGATCTGGACGATTCAGTCCTAGAAAAGTCTTTGCGGAAAGGTAAATAAGAAAATAAAGGAGGATAGTTCCAAACCAGTTCTTTATTTCCAGTGAAGCTATGCGAGGCCTAGGTACTCCAATAACTAGCTAGAGTGTGCGCTACCATATTTGCCTCACGGTAGATGTGGTACATGGAAGGATGATCCATTGCCTCATGGAGGAGCCCGTAATCATTCAACAAATGTAAATAAGGTGCATTTTTGTGAAGGTGGTGAGAATAGACTGATTAATACATGTGCATCTGTTTCCACTATAAGTGAATATATATTCTTAGTATTGAAAATTGAGTTTTGATGATTAAAAATTGTGTGCAATGAACGTGTGCTAAGAACCAGGTTCTTAAAATAATTGTTGAAAGTTCTTACAGGGTAGTAACTTTTATACAAAGTTACTGCAGTCCGATATTGCTGGGAAGGACTCTTGATGCGATAAGGATTGTTACCCAAGAATATGTGACTGCATATTCGGTAGATGTGAGTCACACGATTCGTGGAGTCCTCAGAACTTCAGGTGTTGCAAGCAAACGAGAGTTCGACTAAGTGTAGAACTCCCAAAGATCTCGAAGCATTGGGAAGTTAAATACTTTTGCACATCGACTGAAGAACGTAGCATAGCATTTTCAATTCAACACTCAAGTCTCTCATTAGTGTGTTTTGAAAGTCATTCCTTCTTGTGTCAGTTTAGTTCATGTGTATTAAGAGATTAAGTTGTAATCAAGATGTTATTCAAACAATGTTAGTTGGAGTATTGTCTGAGTGTGCAAGTTAGAGTAACTTGTAATTCATACAGCAAGTAGAAGTAGGAGAAGTGTGAGAGTATTAGTTTACAAGTGTTATAATCAGTACATTTGGCTCAGCTGTTCTAGTGAAGTTGAAGTTAAAATCCTACGTGGTAGGTTATGGTTTTTGTACCTTTGAGCCATATGATTTTCTACGTAAAAATTGATGTTCTTACTTTGCTGTTTATTTCATTTACGCGTAAAGAGTAAGACAAAGGCCAAGAAGATTCTCATTTGTGGACTTGGTCCAAATGAGTATAACATGATATCTGCTTGCTCCAATGCAAAGGAGGTCTGGGATGCGCTTCAAACTGCTCATGAAGGAACCAGTTAGGTAAAGAGATCAAGGATTGAGTTGCTCATGAGAAACTATGGGCTTTTCTCTATGAGGGAATCTGAACCTATTTAGGAGATGATGACTAGGTTCACTATAATAACAAATAAACTAAAGTCGTTGGGAAAGGTATTTACCTTTGAAGAACTGGTTAACAAGGTTTTAAGGATTCTCCCTGCTTCATGAGAATCAAAAATCACAGCCATTTAGGAAGCAAAAGAGTTGGACAAGATATCACTAGATGAGTTGATTGGAAACTTAAAAACTCATGAGATGAGAAAGCTGGAACTACGTGAGGAGGAACCAAAGAGAGATAAGGCACTAGTTCTTAAGGCGTCTGAAGAAGATGAGTCTGACAATGATGATCTGAACCTAGAAATATTTGCTAAGTATAAAGGTTCATGAAGAATTCCAAGAATGAACCTAAAAGAGAAAGCAATGGCAAACCTAAGTAGATTGGCAAGTATTCTTATGATGGGTGTTACAAGTGTAACAAACTGGATCACATGGACAAGGACTGTCTAATGTGGAAAATTGACTGGAAGAAAGAAAGAGATGAAAGGGAAAAAGGATAAATTGAAAGATCGAGGCCTAAAACAAAGCAAAATTCTATGCAAGGGATTCACTGTGGCCATGAAACAAGCTTTCCTAGTAACATATGAAGACAGTGGAAGTGACAAAGAGGAGGAGAAAGAAGACGAGGCCATCAGTCTTTATGCTGTGATTGACTCACACGAGGTTGTTGAGACTGAGCCTCTCGTACAACTAGGAATGCATATTGGAAGACCCCCTCCTTTTGATAGACACCACTATAATGAATGGAAGATGCTTATGGAAGTGTTCCTCCAGGCTACTTATTTTGACCCATGGATAATTGTTAATCACGTGACAATTACACCCACTAAAGTGGACAACTATAGAAATAAGAGCATCAAAAGAAAGGAGGAATATGATACTGAGGATTGTCAGATAATTTAGAAAAATGCTTAAGCAAAGGATATTCTCTATAGGAGCCTGCCAAGGAATGTTCTCTACAAGGTATCCTCCTGTATCTCTGCCCATGATATATGGAGGACTTTGTAAGCTGATTAGGGATTTGAAAACATTAAGTTTGCCCTCATGGCAATTGAAGAAAGCAAGACAGAAGAAGAAGTGATAGGGATGATGGCCATGAGTGACTTAGAGGCTGAAGATGAAGCAAATCAGGTAAGTATCTCTAATCTGAAAGAAAACATCCATGCTATGTCCAAAAATAATTAATGACCATAATAGTAACCATGATGAGTGAGATGGATATGTTAAGTGCTGGAAATGATCAATTAGTGAGCAACTTTTCATGTGTCAAACTTGATTACAAAAAGGCCGCTGATCGTGAGCAGCCTTTCATGTGTCAAACTTGGCCTCCCTAACTTGAGGCAAATCGGCCTCGCCTCTCACCAGTTCGGAGGCCCCTTGCCCCTCTGGTTGCGATGACATGCGGGCCATTAGATCGAAGTCTTCTCAGTTTTCTTCGGATTCGTCCCTCAACCGATAGAGTGAATCCAAAGATGGTGCTCGAACCCTTGTGCTTTCTTTGGATTTGCGCACCAACCTACTCCTTGGTTTCTTCTTCTTCGAGTTCGGAGAACTCGAAGCCCTCTTTCTTTTCTTCTCATCACCCTGTCTTGGAGCAGGGGACTCGGCGGGGAAGTTCTCTCCACCGGATGAAGGCCTCAGTGTGACGACCTTGGATAAACTTGCAAAAGGAAATGAAACAAGTGAGAATTTAATGACACGAGAGGAACCCAAATATTACTTACTCGGGTAAGGAATCTCACCATGAGAACGGGCGTCCCACCGGCCCTTCGAAAGTTCACGCCATGATCGCTTGGAATATGGACTTTGTAACATGATGCTTTCGACCCATTCCTTGTGTTGAGGGACTGCATTCGAGACCCAAGCGACAGTTGCACCACCACAAAGCACCGATAAGAAGGAAGGAAAAAAACGTAAAATAAGATTTTGGAAACAAAATTTTACTTACGTGATATATTCCACTTCTCGGAAAACGACATGCACTCGACTGGGATCAAGTTCGAGGTCCTCACTTGGACAAAATGGCCTAGCGAGCCTCGATCCCGATCTTCATCAATACTCGAGAAAGAAGCTTTACTGGACCGACACGCGAGCTTGATCAGTCCCCTCCCCCCCGAATGATTCGGGGACTGTATAGGCACATAAGGCGGTCGACGGTGAACGAGCATCCATCGATCTTGATCACGAAGAACCGAAGAAGGATCACGATCCTCTAGAATGATGGGTGAATTTGACCGAGGCATACCTCGTATCTTCTATAGAAGTCTATAATAACCAGATCCAATGGGATCAATGTAAAGGGATAAGTGTAAACACTTAAGTATCCCTCGACGTGAGTGGTGATGTCTTTGTCGGGGTTCGGGAATCACCACGTACTTGTCAACTCAATTGCAATCCTTATTGACCGTAGGGAGGACTTCTTCAGTGATTGAGCATATGTATCTCGAAACCTCCTCACACCGGCCTTGTACAGGGGAAGGTTTTTCAGCCTTGAAATTGGTGGTTACCGAGCATTATCCAGGGACGAACATTTTCAATGGGGGTTCCTGTACTGTTTCCTTGATAGTAGTACGCGATACGGTCTCCTCGGTAGCCGGCCGCGAGGTAGAAGGAGTTTCTTTTTTGGGAACAATTTTTGAAGTTTTCGCCATTTCTTTGAAAATGGAGGAAAATTGAGGAAAAAGAGGAAGTGAAAGGAGTACACTTGATGGATTGAGATGGAAATGAACAAGGTTTCTTGCAAAGGATCTCAATAACCAAAGTATAACTGCTAGAAAGTATTGAAATTTCAAAGGTACGAGGGTAGAAGATTTGAATGTAAAGTTGAAATGAACAAAGGAATAGGTATTTATAGTATTTTAGTGGCGGTTCACATATAGTAACAGCCGACCGGCTGGTGACATGCATTTAATTCCATTAAGACTTGACTGACGAGACATTTCATTTGTTTTGTGGTTTCTGTCGTGGGGTATCGAAGTAAGAACCAGAAGCTCATATCATTTCTCGTCGTCTACTCTCCGAAAAATGAGGGGATTATTTGTATACGGTCGAAACCAAGCTCGCCTACGACATGGTAGGTCAGGTTCCGAACATGGCAACAAAGGACTGAAGATCGACCCCAAGTTCCACCACGCTAGAACCCGGGGTTGGAACGCCCTCCTTCGAGAATATCGAGGCCGTGATCCCGGAATCGATCCTAGCCCCGAACGAGCTCGAAGAAATATTGTTAGCATAACAGAAGACCGAAATATCCGTGACCGGTCGGATATTGCGGCGGGAATCTCGACACGTATCAATGAGGAACTGGCAATTGGCAAATCATGATATTTTTTTTACCTTTTATAGAATTGTACCTAAAGTAGGACTCCTTTACTATATAAAAGGGGTCTGATGATTTATTTAGCACATTGTAACACGTATTCCAAAGCAGTACATTATTATTTTTCTTTTTAAGCTCTTGTTCTTCTGTATCGTGATATCGATCAAAGTGCGTCTGGCTAACCTTCCGAGATTAAAACTGTCCAATTCGTGTGGTTTGAATTTACTTTATCATTGTTTATTTTAATTGTAACTTAATTTATCACTTTGTATCAAGTTAATCAGCGTATCCTTAAAATCACTTACAAATTCAATTATTATCCGATTTTGAGGGTAAACACTTACCATGTTAGTTGTTTCTGGAACATAGCACCAGACCATCAGTTATTCTCAAAATTATAAAGATATATCTTTTATAAATATACATTTGCCTAACTTTAACATATATGTGAACGTTTGGATAATATAAAGTCATAGAAGAAAGCATAATATTCTTTGTAAGTAGGGTAAAAAATGATGTTAGTGAGCAATGTGGTCTTTACTTATTTAGCCAATCAATCGTGAAAAGATTAGCTAAAGGAGAAGCAATTCTACATATATAGCAAGTTCATGAGAAAGATTTACGTTTAAACCAAGTTTGAAATTTTCACGCATTCAAAAGTATTGCTCCATTTTTCAAATTTATGTGATGCAGTTTGGAATTCGAGAGTTAAATAAGTTTTTCTTTTAAAAAAAAAGTTTCTATATTCAAATTCGCGGTCAGAATTAAGAAGTTTAACTCTAAAAATTCAAACTGCATCATATAATTTGGGGCAGAGGAAGTATTTTTTTTTATTTGGTTTCCCACCAGGTGCCAAGTACCAGTATTGAAACCCGATTAATTTCAGATTCATGCCAGAAAGTCTCACATTGGAGGGTAAGTACTCCCTAATAACGGTGATTCTATACTCAGAGTTCGAATCCGAGACGTTCAATTAAAAGTGAAGAAGTACTTACCACTCCACTACAACTTTGTTGGTGGAAATATTTGTTAAGGGGAATGTGATGTGTATCACAAATATAAAAAGGAAGTATGTTTTGTTTCTCTTGGGTGGTTTCCCCATAGGACCAAAGCAAAACAATAAAAAAAGTTAGGAGAAGTTTTTGTTTTATTGTGTCCACTGATGAGTTTAAAGTTACTTAATATTTATACCCACTTTGTGTCTTGGATTCGGTTGATTCGATAGAGATTTGGTCTGATTTGGGTCTAATATGTTGTCTTTCAGTGCAGGTGATGCAGAGGGAATCAATGGGAGGAAAACAAGTTGAGCAAGAAGAAATTCTCGTGTGTGGCCGCACACGAGCGACCCCCAACGCGCACTTGAGCACGCAAGTGCTACAGAATTCTGCCATAGGTGCGCGGCCATGAGCGCGGTCATACTCCCAGGTGCACGGCCGCATACGTCCGTCTCCTGGAATTTGACCCAGGCTTATTTTTGTAATTTTGGAGGCAGCCTTTTGACTTATATGAAGCCTAGCTCATCCCAAAACAAGGTATCTCGGATTTTGGAGCAATTTTTGGAGAGGAGAAGGCAAGGAAACAACATAGACTCTGAATACTTCATCCAATTCATTCAATACGGAGGTTTATTTGATTTTGGGGATTGTAATATTTTCTTGTTCTCTTAATACTCTTATGATGAACAACTTCTCCACTATGGAGTAATATTTTTTAGGGTTATTGACGGATATTGTGATTTGACTATTGTTCTGGGTTTGCTTTATGTTAGTTGCCTGAATTCGTTGAATGAGTTACTAATTGAATTGCAAGGTTAATTGTGGTTTTACTTTAATCGAAAGAGAAGTGTTGATGTAATTCGCACTGTGTTATCTTGCTTGGGTTGATTTCACGACTATCATAGGTAATCGAAAGAGCTTATAGAGTTATCAAATTACCCAAGTTAGAAGAGTAGTCGAGAGACGTTCTTCGTAAGACCATTCATTCAACATATTTTTACAATACATATCATTAGGTTGTTTAGCGAACTCTAATTTATTCGGAAGAAGAATTTGAATCCTTAAGATAGCCTAATCATCTGTTGAAATCGAGAGAGTCAATAGAAGTTAAGAGTGAACATAACACAAAGTTGTCCATAGTAATAGTTGATCACGTATCTTGTCAAAGCCCTTGTTTCTTACCTTGATATTCAATAGTTGCTACTTAGTTACTAAATTTCCATTATTCATTCACAATTGAGAATCTTAGCTTTTACTCTTAGTTAATTAATAACTCAAAATCAAAGGTTTATTTTCCTGAATAGTGTTAAGCTACAGATTTCTTTGAGCATTATTTAAACTAATCTCTGTGAAGACGATTTAATACTATATTATCTTTGACTAGCGAGCCTAGTTTCATGTACCGGTTTTGCACTCATCATTTACTTTCTTGATCAAGTCATAGGCAAGCACGAAACTTAAATTAAACGTGAACTTGCTAATCGTGGTACTCACTTATTTTGAGTATATTTGGTAAGATCGAATTGTTTAATGAGCGAGAAAATATTTAAAACTGTGTGAGCATAACCCATTTGCTGCATGTGGTTGATGGCATTATAAATTTAGCAAACAATAATGTCAGCGTAGTTGTGAAGTTGACATGATGTACGTGTATAAATTTTCTGTTTTGTCCATAAAAAATTGAGGCTTAATAGAAAATTATTTAACCATAAATTTCAAAAAGAGTCTTAAGAAGTTTATAGAAATAACAGGTTTAGTACCAACAAAAATTGGGGCGGAGTGACAAATACCCTTCATCATTAATCAAAGGTCTGAGGTTGGAGTTCTGTATATGAAGTCCTCTTTGTTTGACAGCGTTTTACCCCAATGTAGGATTTTTGAGTCCGAATCTAAATTTCGTTCCGGGGAGAAACCAAAAAATAGGTTCAAAGTTGAAAAACACTAGCTATATGCATAATTCTAAAATAAATACATCAATTAAAAATTAAATAGGGAATCGTTAGTGTAGTTAGTGATTTTTAAGGGGGGAAAAAGTATCCCACGTTAAAAGGAAAAAAGTGTTTTTTAGTTTTTACGCCTTTGATTAGTACTACGTCCTCTTTACCACCTTTTTATGTACAAGCAGACAAGAGGGAAGGAATGTTGGGATTTATTACAATCAGTAGTATGAAGTTATTAAAAAATAGCCATCCATGACAGTGTCAGAACTTAAATAAGTGAAACTCTATGGTAGTATTGAATTAGTTGTCCCAAGAATGCCATTGGATTAGTTGTCCCAAGAATGCCAAATAGTCCAGCCCACTGTTAAAGTGATTGAATTGAGAACCAATAGACCATACATACCTTATCCAATATGTCATACTAAACCAAATTACTCTGACTCAACACATTCTTGATAAATTTTGCCACTTCTTTAGATATCACAAACAAACAGAGATGCCATCATATTTTTGCTCATACAATCCATCATCAACTTCCATTTCAAAATTCATTTCAGACCAACCATATCTTTATATGCTAGAAACCAAATGTACAACCATAACAGACCTAAAAAAGATTCATGCCCAACTCATAAAAACAGGTCTAATTAAGGATAAAATAGCATCAAGCCGTGTCCTAGCATTTTCAGCCAAATCCCCTACTGGTGACATCAATTATGCAAACATGGTTTTCACTCAAATAGAGAATCCAAATCTTTTTATTTGGAATACCATTATTAGAGGTTTCTCAGAGAGTTCAACTCCACAATATGCAATTCATCTTTTTATTGAAATGTTAACCATTTCAGAAATTCAACCACAGTTGCTTACTTATCCTTCGGTTTTTAAGGCCTATACTAGACTTGGTCTTGCCAAAAGTGGAACTCAGCTTCATGGGAGAATCATCAAACTAGGCTTACAATTCGACACATTCGTAAAAAATACTATGTTACATATGTATGCAAGTTGTGGATTCTTGTTTGAAGCAAGGAAATTGTTCGATGAGGATGAGGACGAGGACGTTGTTGCTTGGAATTCTATGATCATGGGACTAGCTAAAACTGGAGAAATCGACAAATCTTGGAGGTTATTTGGTAAAATGGAAACAAGAAATGATGTTTCTTGGAACAGTATGATAAGTGGTTTTGTTAGAAATGGAAAGTGGACTGAAGCAT
Organism: Nicotiana tabacum; assembly: GCF_000715075.1. Classification (NCBI taxonomy): domain Eukaryota; kingdom Viridiplantae; phylum Streptophyta; class Magnoliopsida; order Solanales; family Solanaceae; genus Nicotiana; species Nicotiana tabacum. Next base: position 79,809,159 of record NC_134100.1, read on the forward strand.
TAGACCTTTTCAGCACAATGCAAGAGGAAAAAATTAAGCCTAGTGAATTCACACTTGTGAGCTTGTTGAATGCTTGTGGACACTTAGGAGCACTTGAACAAGGGAATTGGATTTATAACTATGTTAAAAAGAACAATGTTAAGTTGAATGTTATTGTTGTTACAGCAATTATAGACATGTATTGCAAGTGTGCAAACATTGAAATGGCGTGGCAAGTTTTTGAGAGTGCCCCGAATAAAGGGTTATCATCTTGGAACTCTATGATTTTGGGCTTAGCAACTAATGGATTTGAGGATGAAGCGATTCAGCTATTCTCGAGGCTACAGTGCTCGAATCTAAAACCAGACTGTGTGAGTTTTATAGGTGTCCTAACTGCATGCAATCACTCAGGATTGGTAGATAAAGCTAAATACTATTTCCAATTAATGAAAGAAGAATATGGTATTGAGCCATCAATTAAGCACTATGGTTGTATGGTCGATATTTTGGGCCGAGCAGGACTACTTGAAGAAGCAGAAGAGATTATAAGAAGTATGAATATAGAACCTGATGCTGTTATATGGGGCTCTTTGTTGTCAGCTTGTAGGAGTCACAGAAACATGGCGTTGGCGAGATGGTCAGCTCAGCATTTGCTTGAGTTGGATCCAAATCAGTGCAGTGGATATGTATTGATGGCGAATATGTATGCAGCCTCTGGACACTTTGAAAAAGCTATGGATGAAAGAATTTCAATGAAGGAAAAACAGATAGAGAAAGAACCAGGATGTAGTTTACTAGAAGTTAATGGAGAAGTTCATGAGTTTGCTTCTGGTAGGAAGTTAGATTCTCAGTTCCATGACATATATTCTTTATTGTCTTCTTAGAGACTATTGTACACAATCATTACTGCATTTGCCATTCACCTTTTATGAATGTCAGCAGAACTAAGAGGAACATATTCATGCAACTTTTGGCAGTATATCTAGCAGTCTAGAGCTACAATTTCTTATATTTGCTGACAATCTAAAAACAGTTAGTAAAACTTTGTTCATAAACAGAAAAACAGAAAAACAGAAAACAGAAACGAAAAATAATTCCGAGCACATAGTTTTTTTGTGTGTACTTAAAGAATTTAATCCTCTCACTATTGCCCTAGGACAAATACGTTTGCTTTTGAAAATGATGCGGAAATACAGTGGAGAGAGGGGAGAGCTTGAAGATTTTGTGTGAAGATGCCTCAAATCATTTGACCAAATCCGAAGCCGAGCAATGACGACGTGACGCTTGCTTTTTTACGTACTCCTTAAGAGCTAGAAGAAGTGCTTCTATATACAAGCATAGCAATCTTTCTCTTCTTTTTCAATGAGGGACAAAGTTCCTTAGTAAAAAGGAAACTTTCAAGATTTTCATTTTCCTCCATTTCCCATTCACACCTCAACAAAAACCCAACAAAACCTGCTATTAATTATGACCCCAGTAGAATATAAGGGAAATGTAGGTTTATAGGGGAAGACAGTCAATCAGAAAGAAGGATATGCTGAGAGTTAAGAATTACGTGAATGTACCAAGAGACCTATGGATTTATCATTGATCAGTGTTACTTAACCATCTCCTACACTGCACTCATTCTTTGTGGTTGCATAATAATTCTATGAGCAAAACCCCCTACTTAACCACGCGGTCAAAACACAAAATTTTTGTTCTGTTTAGTTTCTGAGAGAAACAGTGAGGAAAAAGATATGGCCATTCCTGCAAACCTCACTCTCGCTGCAGTTGCAACCAAAGAGTCTAGCAATTAGAATCCATAACTTGACGGAGTTGGTAACCACAAGCCTGGAATTTGTAGAAATGGCATAATAGTAACTCCCAAAATGCCAGTGGTTTCCTCCAAACGGGAGGGAGATCCCATACGAAGATCTCGTGGATGGACAACTGGCTCCAAGACAAGGCCCAAACCACCTATTATCATCTCAAAGTATAGTGATACTGCTAATGCCCTGCAGCACAGGAATGGAGGTAATTCAGGCTGTGATGTGAACCTAAGCTTAATGAATTTCGCCTGGAGGAAGCCAAAAAGAGAAAGAAATCCCCTATTCCGCTTAAGGCACCGAAGTCCCTGATCTAATATCAATAGCAGTTGATTCGAGGGAAGTTCTTTCTAAAGCAGCAAGAGCCTATTCTGGCATTCTTTCTGATTCAATTCTGCTGCTGGTGAGACACGTGTGAGAACAACAAAATAAAGTTTGAATTTTTTGGAAAAATATAGATTTCTCTACAATGTCCTAATTTAGTGTCCTTGATATTTATCTAGTAGACAAATCTAGATGTTCTAGAATATTGTGGGAAGATATGGTTATCGATTAGACATATCTAGATATTCTAGAGTATTGTGGGAAGATAAAGTTAGCTAGATTTTTCTTGTACATGTTTTAGAATATTATTTAGAACATCCTTAGAGAAGTATACATAGCTGTGGCCTTAGGCATTTGTAATGAAGCCAAAAAATCAAGAAAGCCTTTGTTTTCTAAACAAGTTCTCCTGTCTAAAAACTCTCTTCTCTTTTCAAGCTCCCTCTTCTTTAGTTGAATCCTCCGATCTTAGTTAAGGTCTCCAATAATACTTTTTATCTGCTATTCTTTACATGGTATCAGAGTCATAGTTGGCTTCTAGATATATTTGCAAGGCCGGGTTAGTGGTTGATTCAACTGATTTCTCTAAATGGATTTATATGGTCATGCTAATGGACTGAGGATGGAGTTATTAAACCAGTCCAACTACAAGGTATGGAAGATTTCTATGGAGTCATACCTTGTTGGTCAGGATTTGTGGGAAGTTGTCAATAGGAGTAACACAAATCCTCTTGCTAACGCATCGGAAAATAGCAATGCGCGTAAGTGGAAGCAGATTAATGCTAAGACGCAGTTTTTCCTGAAGAGTTCTATCTCCCCTAATTTATTTAATCATATCATAAGGTGTAAATCAGCTCATGAAATATGGAGGACTCTCGATCGGTTGTTCAACAAGAAGGATGAAACTGGGCTACAGATTTTGGAGAATGAATTGGCTAACACTACTCAATGTAATCTTTCTATCGCCGAGTATTTTTTGAAGGTTAAAAGTCTATGTTCCGAAATTTCTTTATTGAATCCGGATGAGGCTATCTCAGAAGCACGAATAAGAAAAATTATTATTCGTGATTTAAAGCCGGAATATATTCCCTTTGTTACATCGACTCAAGAATGGTTCAACAACCATCCTAGGAAGAATTTGAGAATTTGCTGTCATCACAGGAGCTACTAGCCAAACAGATGGCTGATGTAGCTGTCAAAGAAGAGGAAGGAAATGCTCTTGCCGCTGCTAAGAGGAACTTTAAAGGAAAATCAAGAGATATCATGCACTTTCGATCCTCAAGTGGTTCAAGCTCTCCAGGAAAGAAGGAGGAAGCTTCCAATAACGGTAAAAAGCATTTAAAATGTTACTGTTGTGGCAAAGTCGGACACATAAAAATATATTGTCGATCCAAAGAGAGAAATTTGGCTCAAACCAAGAAAGCTACTGAAGAAGAAGGAAAAGAAGATGACTGGGGAAAGTGCTTCGCATCGCCGACTCGAGCTACAAATGCCATGGCTTCCATAAATTTTGAAAGAGACTGGATTGTGGATTCAGGATCTGGGCACCATCTCACTAGAGACCAATCCAAATTCTCCACCTTTCGTGAATACATTAGACATGATGTCATTATTTCAACAAATAATACAGTCCATAATGTGGATAAGGAAGGCACTGTTGTGATCAACGAGAAGCAAAAAGACGCTATCACCCACAATAGTGTCATTCATGTTCCAAGTATGAAGAAAAATATTTTTTCAGTTGCAAATGCTGTAGATGCTGGAAACGATTTGCTATTTGGCCCACGTGATGTGAAGTTCCTTCGAAATATCATGGTACTCAAGGCAAGTAAGAGAGTTAACAATTTATATGTCTTATCTGCCTCTAATTTATATATTGAGAAGATGAGTAGCAATGATAAAACACATCTTTGGCATGCTAGAACTGGACATTTTAGCATGGATAAATTATAAGCTATGGTAAAATTGAATCTAGTAAAAGGACTATCTAACTTAAGAATTTTTGGTGGAGAAGAGATTTGTGAAGAATGTCAATATGGAAAGGCACATCGTCTTCCATTTGATAGTCAAGGTGCGATGCCCCACTAGAACTTTTTCGCAGTGATTTGATGGGGCCAACGAGAACTCCTTCGTTCTTAGGCTATTATTATATGCTAATTTTCATTGATAATTTTACTAGATTCACTTGGGTTTATTTTGTGAAGTACGAGTAAGAAGTTTTCAATAAGCTTGTGGAGTTCAAAGAAATAGTTGAACACGAACTCGATTCTAGAATAAGGCGATTGCTAACTGATAATGGCGATGAGTTCACTTTAAATGCGTTTCTTTTCTTTTTTCTTCATCATGACATTAAAAGAAAACTCATATGCACTGATACGCCACAACAAAATGAAGTGGCTGAAAGAAAGATCCGACACTTAACTGAGAGATGTAAGAGTTAGCTTCATGCCAAGAATTTACCTATAGCCTTGTGTGATGAAGGTATGAAATATGCAGCGTATGTGATTAACATGATGCCGCTTTCTCCAAACAATATGAAGTCTCTGTATCAATAAATATTTGGAGAAAAGCCTAGCGTTAAACATCTCAGGATTTTTGGCTCTATTTGTTATGTTCACATTCCGGATTCTCAATAGAGCAAGTTGGATGCCAAGGCAAGGAAATGCATCTTTATAGGATATGATGAAAGAAAAAAGGGATGGAAGTGCATGGATTCTAAAACACATCTCTTTGTTGTCTCAAGGGATGTCATATTCGACGAAATGTCTTTGTATTTTGGAGCTGCATTGGATGGAGTGAGTTCGAAAACCTTATATAGTGAAGATTCAAGCTTGCCCATTGCAGGTGCTTCTTTAGATAATGCAGTTGTCGAGGAGCTAAGAGAAATGGGGAGCCTGAGAACTCAACGACATGAAACTCAGCAAGGAGATGATTCAAGTGTTTAAGGAAGGCCAAAAAGAACTATTGTCAAGCCAGCTCATTTCAGAGATGAAAATTTCGTCAGCACATACTCATGTTCCTTTGCAGGACCAATTGAAGAACCTTCAGTCTTTGGGGAAGCAAGAGGAGCCAGAAAAATAGTGCTGAGATCTTCACCAAGACACGTCCTAAAGCATCGATTGAGTTCTTCCGCGACAAGCTTGAGATAATTTCTTAAAAATCCCTTTAAGGGAAAGTGAGAAAAATAAAGTAAACTTGATTTTTTGGAAAAACATAGATCTCTTTAGAATGTCCTAGTGCAGTGTCCTTGATATTTATCTAGTAGATACATTTAGATGTTCTAGAATATTGTGGGAATATAAGGTTATCAATTAGACACATCGATATTCTAGAGTATTGTGGGAAGATAGGTTAACTAGATTTTTTTTGTACATGTTCTAGAATATTATCTAGAACCATCCTTAGAGAAGTATAAATAGGGGAGGCCTTAGGCATTTGTAATGAAGCCAAAAAATCAAGAAAGCATTTCTTTCCTAAACTAGTTCTCCTATCTAAAAACTCTTTTCTCTTTTTAAGTTTCCTCTTCTTTAGTTGAATCCTCCAATCTTAATTAACGATCTTGGGCTAGCAGAAGGTCTCCAATAATATTTTTCTTCTGCTATTCTTTACAACGTGTGTGCTGAGTGCAACACGAGTGTGTGACCAAGGTGAAATTACACCAACAAGCCTCATCAGGGTCCATTGTCACACTCCTATTGCCCTACGAACGCAAAACCTATAGTACAAAAGCATCATCAGCATCGCAAGATTGATGTTTCACAATTCAGATATTTATGGCTTGCCACAGAATGCAATCAACAATGCTGTTTTGCATCCCTAGGTCTCTTCAGCACCTGGAAGGACTCTAAGTCCTAGATTAGTTAGAGAGCCAAAGAAATATAAAAATAGATAGTATTACTCAAAATTTGACATATTTAATTAGTTCTAATCTATTTGTAAGCCCTTAAAAGAATAGAAAGGGCCACGTTGTAACTTCAACATTAACTACAGTTTCACAATACTAGACGAATATTATGTTAAACTAGTCATTCCCCATTTTGCTGAAGCCTGAAGGTCCGTAATCTTTTGAGGTAATTAAGGTGCAATCGGACAACATAAATCTTGTTATATGATATTGTTAAGAACTGTCAATACCAATATTCCAAGGGTGATTGACAGGAATGATCATATAAGGATTTGGTCTTTAAACAATATACCCATTTCGGAAAGTATTTAGAAAATGACTTTGCGCTTGCTTATCTGGAATTTTTCTACCAGATTAGTAGATTTTATGTTATATTTAATCTAACTATATTGCTAATTGTTTTCAAACTCTACATGTTGGTATCACTTTGTGCTTGTTCAATTGTTCACTAGGTTAGAAACTATACTTTTGAAATCTCAAAAAAATTGTTCAAAATCATGTATAGGTTCATTCTCATAATATAATATTAATGGTCTTTATTATGCTAATCAATTTTTCATATTTGTTTTGTGCAAATATAATTTTGAATAATTGTTCAAAACGGCAAAGGCCATCGAATAGCCTTAATGGCATTTACTAGTATTCAATATTGAGATGTCTTCTTTTCTTTTAGAACTTTACCTTGTATCCATCATTTCATCTTTTAAGTTAATTGAATAGCAATCATAAAGTCACCATTATATGTCAATAACTTTGGTTGACTATCAAATTAAGGCTATGCAATAGTCTTAGCTGTTTCGAACAATTATTCAAGACAAATTCTTCTTCTATTTTCTTCTCGTGTTCTAGGTTTTTTTTATTTAATCTTTGTTGTTTCTTTTCCTAGTTTATACTAGAAAAGCTTATTGAATCCGAGAGATACGCCTAATTCCATTTATTATTGTGGGGGCGAAATATTCTTAAGAATAGTGTCCTTGACACACATCAAGCTAACTTTATTCTCATTCTTCATGACTATTTTTCCCACAATCTTAAGGATATTTTTACGCTATTATTATGGAGAACAACACTGCTAATTTTGTTGTTGATGTGTAATGATTCGGCCGACCGTTTTTAGTATTTTAGCCCCGATCCCCTATTTATTGCCTCCTCTATGTTGTATTATGGTTACGTGACTTGACGAGGGTGTTTGGTTTTGGTTTTGGGTGAGTTTCGGAGTGAAATAGGACACATAGTCCCTAAGTTGGAGCCTTAAGTTAATAGAGTTGACTGTAGTTTGACTTTTATGTAGACGATTCAAGAATGGAGTTTTGATGGCTCCAATAGTTCCGTATGGTGATTTTAGACTTAGAAGCGTGTCCAGATGTTGATTTGGAGGTCCATAGTTCATTTCGGCTTGAAATAGCGAAAGTTAGAAAGTTGAAGGTTTGGAAGGTTGAAAAGTTTGATTGACGGTTAATATTATTAATATCAAGGTCGGATTTCGATTCCGAAAATTGGAATAGGTCTGTCATGTCATTTATGACTTGTGTGCGAAATTCGAAGTCAATCGGAGTTGTTTTGTTATGAATCGGCATTCGTTTTGGAATTAGGAAGTTCATAGTTTGTATAGGCTTGAATTGGGTTACAATTCGTAGAATCGATGTTGTTTGATGTGATTTTTGGCCTCGACTAGGTCTGTAATATATTTTGAAACTTGTTGGTATATTCAGACGTGGTCGCGGGAGCCCCCGATGTGATTTGGATTGAATCTGGAAAAAGTTTGGACCTAGTGTGATTGCTGAAGGTTGCTGTGTCTGGTGCAATCGCATCTGCACATTTTGGGTCGCAGGTGAGGCGCCGTAGGAGCATCCCTTGAGCCAAAGAAGCGGATTTTGGCATGCCCAGCTAGGACCGTAGGTGCGGTCCATATTCCATAGAAATGGAAGCGCAAGAGCGGAAGGGGCATTGCAGGAGTGGAGTTGAGTGAGCAAAAGAAAGACCGCAGGTGCGGTCAAAACTCCGTAGATGCGGGCTAGCAGAAGCGAGCCATAGGCCGCAAAAGCATTAACCCATGTGCGCTTTGGTGTCCGCAGATGCGTATTCTTAGAACTTAAGTCATGGCCGCACCTGCGATGGAATTTCCGCAGGTGCGGAGCCACAAATCCGGTTGTGGGTTTGCATGTGCGAATTCCCTAGGCAGAAAAAGATCTAAGTCGGGGGTTTGATTTCATAATCAATTTTTGAACTTAGAGAGCTCGATTTGTGGAAACTTTTGCATGATATTTTCGAGAAAAATATTAGGGGTAAGAAATCCTAACTCGATTTTGGTTAAATTACATGAATCTATTGTTAATTTCATCATTTAATTAGTGATGTGAGTTGAAATTTAAGGAAACATTGTGAAAACTTCTTAGGCTAAGATTTGGGGATTTGAAAGGTGATTTGAAGTTGGATTTGAGTTACTCTTGTATGGTTAGACTCGTTATCGAATAGGTGTTTAGATTTTGAAATTTTGGTCGGGTTCTGAGACGCGGTCTCAGGTTGACTTTTTGAGTTGACTTTTTATTTCTTTGCAAAGATCGTAATTTTATTATTCAATATAGTTTCGTATAGTTTATTTTTATAGTATGAAGTTGTTTTGGCTAGATTCGAGCTGTTTGGAGTTGGATAATCGATGAAAAGGCCTACTAGTGGATTGAGTTATTTTGAGGTAGTGTCTTACCTAACTTTGTGTGAGGAAATTACCCCTTAGGATTTGTGTTATTTATAATAATTGTGATGTCTAAAAGCTGTGTACGCAAGGTGACGAGTGTGTGCACGGGCTAAATGTGAAAATTTACCGGGTTTTCCTATGTAGACTCCTTTCATTCCTTAATTGAGTTACTTAACATGTTATAGCCATAATTTATAGTTTATATTCACATGCTCTACTTGTCTTATCTCTTACTTGTGTTTAGTTGAAGTTCTTGATTCCTTTATTCCATATTCATTATTTGACCGTTGAATTCTTTACTTGAAGTTGTCATTCTTGGAATATCTTGTTGATGAAACTGGTATTGAGTTATAAAGGTCGTGATTCACGTTGAGGCAAAGTGTTAAGTTGTGAAATACTATTTTGTTGAGTTATTAACTTCAGTTTGTTATTATTAAGACTCTTGTGTACATTGTGCTTGAGCCATGGGCTCTTTATTGTGAAAACACCGTTATTGTTGCTTTCTTGGGCTAGTTGTGAGATTGGGCACTTGAGGTGCGATTTGTGATACGTTGTGATATCGATACGCGTGCGGCGGTATAAGGTTTTGGGGTTGAAACGCATGCGGTGAGATAAGGTGGGATTGATACGTGTGGCTAGTAGGGAAACTACTAGAAGATATGCGGTGTGATAAGGTGGGCTAAAACACGGGAAGCTATTTCGGGAAAAATAATTTTTAAAGCTAAATGCAAGGCTTCCGCGGCGATATAAGGAAAAATTATGAATTTTTCTTGTTATTTGAGACTACGAGGCGGTACGTCGGTAGTAACTCTTGTTGGTATTTCTCTATTGCTGCACTTGTCTTTGGTTGTTTTGTTTCCTTATCATATCATTCCTTGTTTTCTCTGTGTTGAATTATTTGCTTTAGTTCCGTGTAGCTAACCTTGATATGTTATTTGTTGTTTCAATTCCATTGCTTTCCATACTACACTGCCATACACTTGTACATTTTTCTTATTTATTCCAGTAGGACCTTGACCTGACCTCGTCACTACTCTACCAAAGTTAGGCTTTTCACTTACTGGGTACCGTTGTGATGTACTCATGCTACGCTTCTGCACAACTTTTGTGCAGATTCAGGTACCTCCTATCAGCCTAAGTACTAGAGAAAGCTCAGCTTCAGAGACTTCAAGGTATACCTATCGGCGTCCGCAGGCCTCGGAGTCCCCCTTCTACCTAGACTATTCTATTTTCCTTATCCTTTTGTAGACATTGATGTATAGGATTGTTCAGTATTACTATTTAGAGCTTATGATTTGTATTCGTCGGGTTTTGGGAAATTATATATACTGAGCTACAGAGTTTCTTTATGTTAAATTGTTGAGTATTTGAGAGCCTTTGCCATTTCAGTTATATTCCGCATGTTTTGTTAGGCTTACCTAGTCTTAGAGACTAGATGCCATCACGACATCCTACGGAGGAAAATGGGGGTCGTGACATGATGCTACTACACCCGATGCACCTACTATTTCTATTATTGTTTTATCATGTCCAACTCTAGTCCTAAAAAAGATAAGCGGTCACTGCAAATATAATCCGATATAAAAGTCCGGAGTCGAATCCCATAGAGAACTAAGGTTTCACTATAACAGTTCAATATCACTCAGAAGACAAGCTCGAACAATTCCTAAGTTATAAATATTAAGATTCTTATGTCTAACTAATTAACTAACAAATTAAAGTAGTAAATTAATAACAAGGGATACTAAGGGTTGGAGACAAGATTGGAAATGCCTAGAGTTATGATTTTCCCAACTGTCGGAATCATTCCCGCTACGGCTCCTATAATTTTGCCTAAGTATTCTTAACTAATCATGAGAACTCGACTTATCGTAATTCTCTCTCGAGCAACTACACTAATGTACTAGTCATATTCTCTCAAATTACGCTAGCTCGCATTCTTTCACCGCTCACTATGATCACGTCAAAGTTTTGTTATCTCTAATCCCATTTTAAACCGACGTATTGATCTCTCATATTCCTTGGGAATGATGTCGTTCGACAACAACCTAAATATTCACTCTTTCTCAAGAAATACATAATAAATAGGCACAGTCAATTGATGGTCATTCAATCAACAACAATAAACACATCGTTGAACAAGCAGGGATATTCAAAGGCAAAATTATATTACAACGTAACAAGAATTCATCCTTCAAAAGGTTCCATCAAACCCTAGGTTAGAGAGTTTAGCTACTCATAATTGTATAAACAATCATAGTCATATTCAAAAGCATTAAACTACAGATTAAAGAAGAACAAAGAGAAAAACTCTTGTGATCCACACTCCAGAGTGTTTTGTAGCCTTTTGCCTCTCCAATAATATCTCTCCCTTGAAAAACTAACTTTAAGAGATATTTATTCATAGGGATGAGGTCTACATGTCTAACTTTAATGAGAAAATAAAAGTGATCGGATAAGTATTGTCAGCGCGGGGCATTGTCAGAGGCACCAACATTACCCCGTGAGGTGCCATCATAGGTGCCATCAGAGGCACCAACGTTACCCCACCAGGCGCTATCAGAGGCGCCAATGAAAATTCCCTGGACAAAGCCTTGCACTGTCTAGGACTGTGAGTTTTTATTGCCTTGTACGTCTTCTTTTATTGATCCATTTTGTAGTTTCGAGGTAGCATTTTGTGTAACTTTTCTTCACTTCATGCCCAGGCATTCCTACACATAAAATAAACTCTGTTAAGCTCAATTATTGCATAAATTAGCATCTGAACAACAAGCAAGTAGGGTAAATAACGTCAAAATATATGAAATTATAGCACGCCATCATTGTTCTATCAACAATTACCTATGCCAAACCTTTTCCTGATATTTCAAAAATTGAGGTTTTTGGTAGAGATAATTTTAACCGCAAGCAAGCTGTTGCGGACAAAGAAAGAGATTGCTACTAGAGCCAACCTTGTGGAAGACAAAAAACGTCAGAGCAAATCAAACAACAGGTATGACAAAAGACATGGTTATAAGCCTAAAACCAACAATCGGACCTTCAAGAAAAAAAGGCAACTCCTTTGTACGTTGTAAACCTGACCATCAATGCTGGAAAAGGGCTGGAAAAGAGAATCCCGCTAAGGCTAAAGTAAATTTGACTGAAGCCAAAGTGGATGATATAACTATTGCAGTTATTTTCCAAATGAACCTTGTGGCCTATGTGAAAGACTGGGTGTTAGATTCTTGTGCCATTAGTCATATATGTGGTAACAAAAAAAGATCTTTTGTCTTACACCCAAGTTGAGAAAGGATAAGAAGTTGTATATCTTGGTGACTCCAGAGCTACTCAAGTTCCTGGAGAAGGCAAAGTTCTTCGCAAAGTCACATAATGGTAAAACTCTGGCGTTGAATGATGTGTTGCATGTTCCTAGAATCCGAGCTAATTTGGACTCTGTTGGATTATTAGAACAAGTGAGAGTGAAGGTTTCTTCTGAATCTGATAAGGTCGTATTGACCAAGAGTTATTGTAATCATGGCTTGTTTGTACTCAATATTATGAATGAAAATGTTAGTTCTTATGCTTACTTGATTGACTCTTTTAATTTATTACATACTAGATTAGGACATGTTAGTTTATCTTATTTTAAGAAGATGCATTCTGAAGGTCTTATTTCAAATATTAATTTTTCGAATATTGATAAGTGTGAAGTTTGTGCAGAAGCTAAACAAACTAAGAAATCATGTACTTCCGAATTTAGAGAAACTATATTATTGAGCTTAATTCATACTGACTTAGAAGACTTGAAACAAACTATGACTAGAGGAGGAAAAAAATATCACGTGACAATTATAGATGAATTTTCTAGATATACAAAAGTTTATTTGATAAGAAATAAAGATGAAGCCTTTTGATAAGTTTTTAATCTACAAATTAGAACTAGAGAATCAATTAAGTATGAAAATTAAAAGAGTTAGATCCGATAGAGGTGGTGAATTTATTTTGTTGAATGATTACTGTGAGAATGAAGGCATAATTCATGAGATAACACCTCCATATTCTCCAAAATCAAATGGTGTAGCGGAAAGGAAAATAGAACCTTAAAAGAAATAATGAATAGTATGCTTGTTAGTTATAGTGTCTCGGATAATCTTTGGGTTGAAGCCATATTATATGCTTGTTATTTTACAAAATAGGATTCCATATAAGAAAATAAGTAGAACTCCTTATGAGTTGTGGAAAGGCTATCCCTCTAACTTGAAATATTTAAAAATGTAGGGGGAGGGGGCTTGCCAAAGTGATGTTACCTGATCCTAAGAAAAGAAAAATAAGATCTAAAACATCTCATTGTATGTTTATTGGGTATACTGAAAGTAGTGCAACATGTAAATGTTTAGTAGTAAAAAAATGATGTGCTTGACAGAATATCATTGTTGAAACAAAAAATGCTGAATTTAAAAAAAAAAAAAAATTTCCTATAAAACTTGAGAAGATTGAGAATCTTCTGTTAATTAAAGTAATAATACTTCTCATGTTCCTATTATTCAAAATGATTTTGAAAGTGAGGAACTCAGAAGAAGCAAAAGACCAAGGAAAGAAAAATCTTTTGATAATGATTTTTATACTTATCTTGTGAATAATGATCCTTTGATATATTCTGAAGCAGTTTCTTCGTCTAATGCCTCATTCTGGAAATAAGCTATTGATGTAGAAATAAATTTAATTTTACAAAATAGAACTTGGTTTTTAGTTGATTTACCTCTGGGAGCTAAACTCATTGGTTGTAAATGGGTGTTTAAAAAGAAACTCAATCCGGATGGTTCCATTGATAAATATAAAATCTAGACTTATTGCAAAAACTTTTACTCAAAAGAAAAATGTTGAATATTTTGATACTAATGCACCCATAACTAGAATTTCCTCAATTCGTATTTTACTTGCATTGGCTTCTATTTATAAATATTTTATTCATCAAATGGATGTTAAAATGCCTTTTTAACCCGCCTAGTAGTATATTTTCCAAAAAAGAAATGCCTTTTTAAATGGTTATTTAGAAGAGAAAATTTATATGGTATAACCCGAAGGATGTGTAGTGGATGGGCAAGAAAATAAAGTGCATAAGTTGATAAAATTCCTTTATGGTCTAAAGCAAAGCACCTAAACAGTGGCGTGAAAAACGTGAACAAGTATTGATTAATGATCATTTTTTGTGATGACCCGATGAGTTGTTTTGAGTACTAGCCTTTATTTTCATATTTTGAGACCTCTATTAGGTCTATTTGATATTACTCCATTTGCGTGCGTAGTCTGTGTCTTTTTCGAAAAGAGTTTATGCAAAAATTTGAAGAAAATATGGTTTTTGGCTTTAAAAATAACTTGAGATGACTACGGTCAATATTTTATGTAAACGACCCCGGATCAGTATTTTAAAAATTCCGGTGGGTCCATACCGTGATTGTAGACTTGGGCATATATCTGGAATTGAATTCAGATGTCCCTAACTTGATTTGACTTGTTTTGCCGAAAGCTAGTAATTTGAAGGTTTGAATTTTTTCTAGGTTTGACCGTAGGTTGATTTTGTAGTTATCGGGTTTGGTTTTGGTTCTGGAACTTTGGTATAGGACCATTTTTCTATTTGAAACTTGTTTGTAAAATTTGGTGTAAATCGGAGTTGGTTTGTTAGAATTCGGATGCTCGGTTGTGATTTTAGAAGTTTTTGAATTTTCTTTAAAATTTCATGCATTTTGACATCTGATTTGTAGTTCTAGGTGTTATTTTGGTATTTTGATCACGTGACCAAGTTTGTATGATATTATTATACTTGTGTGCATGTTTGGTTTGGAGCCCGAGGGGTTCAGGTGGGTTTCGGATAGGTGATAGACCATTTCAGGTTAGGGATATTGCTAGTTTTCAGCAGTTTCTGGTATCTGGTGTGATGTGCATCGCAATCATGAAGCGGTTGTCGCGATTGCGAAGGGGAACATAGACTGGGGTGAAATGTTTCTTCGCAAATGCAAGGATCTAGTCGCGAACGCGAAGTAGTAGGAGGTTTACCCTTCGCAAACGCGACCGTCCTCTCACGAACGCGATGAGTTGTGGGATCAGGGGGGGAAGGCGTTACTCTTCACGAACGCGAAGTCAGGGTGGAGCAAGCCTACACAAATGAGAAGGCCTTTTGGCCGTTATGCTTCGTGATCGCGTCAGGTGCTTCGCGAACACGAAGAACACCTGACGCCCAGTGATTTAAACTTTCCAAAATCGGGATTTACTTCATTTTTCACAATCTTCAAGTTTGAGCTCGGCCTAGAGGCGATTTTGAAGAGGTTATTAATCTCAGCTTCATTGGTTAGTAGATTTTAACTTGTTTTATCACATTTTCATAAACACCCATTGGTTTTAGCCTTTAATCGAAGCTTTTTCATGGTAGAAATTAGGGATTTAGGTAGAAATTAAAATTTAGACATCAAATTAAGGTCGGATTTCAAAACTAATCATATAATCGGGCTCGGGGTGAATTGGTACTTGGGTTTTGGTCCGAATCTCGGGTTTTGACTAAACGAGCCTGGGGTTGTCTTTTGTTGACTTGTTTTCAAAATCATTAAAGATTGAATCTTTTTCAATCATAGGTAGTGTCTAAAGCATATTTTAAATTATTTGAACTATATTTGCCTAGATTTGATTGCTTTGGAGGCTAATTCTAAAGGGAAAGTCGTGGTTGTGCCTTGGTTTGGTTGAGGATCAAGATAAGTGTCGTGGTTAACGTTGACTTGAGGGATTAGGACTTATTGGTATATTTTCCATGTTTACTATGTGTGGGGATGACGCATATGTGAGGTGACATACATATGCATGGTTATTGGGTTGGAGCATGCGGGTGGGAATTGTTTCTTGTACTAGGTTCTTTCATTGACAATATTTTTCATGCTTAGGGTAGATTATTAATTTTTTAATTATTCGCCTCGTATTTATAGTTTTCTTTTGAGATGTTGGTAATTTTTTCAAGTTGGATTTGTTACCATGGCTTTATAATTGAAATGAAATTGCATTCCGCCTTGCATTTGTTATTTGGTTTTGTATTGTTGCTTGGTGAGGACGAATGAAAAGTACGAAGGGTATTGTCGTGCCTTATTTGCATTCATTATCATATATTGAGAGGTTATGAGGATTAAAGCATGACGGGTGATGTCGTGCATTTGATTAATTATCATCATTTATCATATTATGGGAGGTTGAGAGTAAAAGCACAAAGGGTGATGCCGTGCTATTTTATTTATGATGTTACATGGTGAGGACGAGAGTAAAAGCACGAAAAGTGATGCCGTGCCATCTTTATTTCACTGCTTTATTTGATTTACGGAGTGGTGATTTACTTGGTTACACTGTTTCTTATTTCAGAAGATGTTTTTGGTGATTTCGTACTTGTCGTTCTTATGATATTTTCCCTTTCGGATGTCACCTCCCAGTTAATATTTAATTGTTCTACTTGTTATTTTGCTGCTTTATATATAAAATGACTCGGTCGGTTATTTTGAGTATTATAACCCCGATCCCCTAAATATGCTTCCTCTATGCTATATTGTGGTTATGAAACTTGTTGGGGTGTTTGGTTTTGGTTTCGGAGTGAAATGGGACACATAGTCCCTAACTTGGAAGTTTAAGTTGTAAGAGTTGCCCGTAGTATGAACTTTGTGTAGACGACCCCTGAATAGAGTTTTGATGATTCCAATAGCCATGTATGATGATTTTAGACTTAGGAGCGCGACCAGATGTTGATTAGGAGGTCCGTAGGTCTCTTCGGTGTAAATTGGCAAAAGTTGGAAGATTTTTGAAAAGTTTGACGAGGAGTTGACTTTATTTATATCGTAGTTGGAATCCGATTCCGGAAGTTGGAATAGGTATGTTATATTATTTACGACTTGTGTGCTAAATTTGACGTCAATCGAACTTGATTTGATAGGTTTCGGCATCGAATGTAGAAGTTAGAAGTTTATAAGTTCATAGGCTTGAATTTGGGATGCGATTCGTGATTTTAGCGTTGTTTGATGTGATTTGACGTCTCAACTAAGTTCGTATCATGATTTAGGACGTGTTTCATAATTGGTTGATGTCCCGAGGGCTTCGAGTTTTAGTTCGGATCACATTTTAGACTTGGAAGATTGCTGAAGATTTTCTGGTGTTCATGTCGGGTTTCCTTATATGCGATTCTGTGGGAAGGCCCGTGATCGCGTAGGCTTAATTGGGCAGCCGAGATTTTATTCTATGCGATCACATGAATGTGTTTGGGATCGCGTAGCTGGATAACGCAGTGCATCGCGAACGCGTGGGCTAAGCCGCGTTCGCGAAGAGGAAATGAGGCAGAAGCTGGGTCACGCGTTTTGCTCTACGCGATCGCGTGATGTTGTCCGCTATCATGTAGGTCTGTTGGAGTTGTGCTTCAGGATCACCTGAATTCGTCCGCGATCATTTTGCTCTACGCGATCGCGAAGAATTTTCCGTGATCGCATAGGGTAAATGACTAGGCAGCAAAACTTAAGTTCTGAAATTTTCAATTTTTCGCGATTTAGAGCTCGGAGAGGCGATTTTCGAGGAAAACATTGGGGTAAGATTTTCTAACTAAATTTTGGTTAAAGTACCCGAATCTATTGTTGTTTTTAGCATTTAATTGGTGTTTTAGGTTGGAAAATTTTGAAAACCCTTTTGGTTAAATTTGAGGATTTGAGGGCCGAGTTGTGGTCAGAATTTGGTAATTTTGGTATGGTTGGACTCGTCGTTAAATGGGGGTTCGGATTTCATAACTTTTGCAATTTTGAGATATGGGCTCCGCGTTGTCTTTCCGAGTTGACTTTTTAATTTCTTCGTAAATATCGTAAATTTTATCATTTTTCCTATGGTTATAATTATAGTATGAAATTGTTTTGTCTAGATTCGATCTATTCAGAGTTGGATAATCGAAGAAAATGCATACTATTGGATTGAGATATCGCGATTTGAGGTAAGTGACTTGTCTAACCTTGTGTGGGAAAAATTCCCCTTAGGATTGGTGTTGTAATGATAATTGTGATGTGTTGAAAGTCGGGTAGGCGAGGTGACGAGTGTGTACACTGGCTAAATATAAAAAAATTTGGCTTTAATTGTGTAGATCCCTGTCACGTATTAATTGAGTCGTGTTATCATGTTATATTCATCATCATTATTCTATTTTCACATGTCCTACTTGCCTTACCTTTTTCTTGCTAATTGCTTTACCTGTTTAGTTGCAGTATTGTTTCCTTTTATTACATGCTCATTATTTGAAAGTTGAATTCCTTACTTGAATTATTAAAATATGAAATATCTTATTGTTGAAATTTGTATTGAGGTAAAGTGTTAAATTGTGAAATATTATTCTGTTGAGTTGTTCACTCCCGGATATTTTTGTTGAGATTTGTGTACATTGTGGTTGAGTCATGGGCTCGTTATTTTGGAAAATAATGTTATTATTGATTTCTTTGTCAAGTTGAAATACTTGGGCAATTGAGGTGCGAATTGTGATATGTTGTGATATTTATACGCATGCGGTGGTGTAAGGTATGGGTGTTGAAATGCATGCAGTGAGATAAGTTGGGCTTGATACACGTGGCTAGTAGGGGAACTACTAGAAGTCATGCGGTGTGATAAGGTGGGCTAAAACGCGGGATGCTATTTCGGAAAAATGATTTTCAAAAACTAAATATAAAGGCTCCCGCTGTGATATATGGAAGAATTGTGAATTTACTTATGATTTGGGACTAGGAGGCGGTACCTCGGGAGTGCCCTTGTTGATATTTTTCTATTGGTGTTCTTGTCTTTGGTTGTTTTACTTTCCTTAACATGTAGATTCATGTTTTCTTCCGTGGTGTATTATTTGCCTTATTCTGTGTAGCTAAATTGTGGCATACTCCTTACCTGTTTCTTTCCCATTGTCATTATTAAAATATTGTTAGATCTTTCATCCTGTTTCTTATTATTTCCAGTAGGGCCCGGACCTGACCTCGTCACTGCTCTACCGAGGTTAGGCTCGACACTTACTAGGTACCACTGTGGTGTACACATGCTACACTTCTGCACATCCTTTTGTGCAGATCCAGGTACTTCCTATCAGACCAGACATTAGTGATGAGTCCGTATGTGGAGACTTCAAGGTGTACCTGCCAGTGTTCGCAGGCCTCGGAGTCCCTCTACCTATATTATGTTGTTTCCTTATCCTTATTAGACTCTGATGTATAGAGATATTCAGTGTTATCTCATAGAGGTTGTGACTTATATTTCGCTGGGTTTTGGGAAATTTACATATGTACTGAGTTGTGAGATTTTTCTTATATCAGTTGTTGAGTTTTAAGACTTGAAATTATTAAATCAGTTATTCCACATGTTTGATAGGCTTACCTAGTCTTAGAGACTGGGTGCCGTCACGATAGCCCACCGAGAGAAATTAGGGTCGTGACAAGTTGGTATCAGAGCCCTAGGTTCATAGGTGTTATAAGTCACAAGCAAGTTTAGTAGAGTCTCGCGGATAGGTACAGAGACGTCTGTACTTATCTTTAGGAAAAGTTTCGATTCTTTGATTCCTTGCCGTGCGAGTTTGTTGACTTCGAGATTCTAAATCATTGTCTTTCTATTCTCTCACAGATGGTGAGGACACGCAAAACTGGATGGGATGATTAGACACTCGCGCCCCCTATTAGAGCCGCGAGAGGCCGAGGTCGGGGCAGAGGCCGAAGAAGGCCATATGGTGCAGCCAGGGCACCTACACAAGTTGTTGTAGAGGAGCCACCAGTAGCTCCAGTTAGAGAGCTGGCATGTGAGACGCCTGTTACTACCCCTGCACTCGAGAAGACTCTTGCTCAGGTTTTTAGCATGTTTGGCACTTTAGCTCAGGCGAGGTTAATTCCACTAGCCTTCATGAGAGATGTCAGTGTTGATACTCTTAACGTGGAGTCAGTTTCGATAGTGAGGGATTTCCCAGATGTATTTCCAGCGGATCTTCCGAGTATGCCGCCCGACAAGGATATTGACTTTGGCATTGATTTGTTACCGGGCACAAAGCCCATTTCTATTCCACCATATTGTATGGCCCCTACAGAGTTGAAAGAGTTAAAAGAACAGTTGCAAGAGTTGCTTGATAAGGGTTTCATTGGGCTCAGTATATCGCCTTGTGGTGCTCCAGCCTTGTTTGTAAAGAAGAAGGATGGTTCTATGCATATGTGTATTGATTATCGACAGTTGAACAAGGTTACAGTGAAGAACAAGTATCCATTGCCACACATTGATGACCTATTTGATCAGATATAGGGTGCTAGAGTGTTCTTGAAAATCGACTTGCGTTTGGGCTATCATCAGTTAAAACTTTAGGAGCCAGATATCCCGAAGACTGCTTTTAGGACTCGGTATGGTCATTATGAGTTCCTTGTGATGTCATTTGGGCTGACCAATGCCCTAGCGATATTCATGCACTTGATGTACAGTGTATTCCAGCCCTATCTAGATTCATTCATCATTGTGTTTATTGACGACATTCTGGTGTACTCCGAAAGCCAGAAGGATTATGAGCAACACTTGAGGACCATACTTCAGATTTTGAGAGAAAAGAAGTTATATGCAAAATTTTCCAAATGTAAATTCTCGCTTGATTTGGTGGGATATTTGGGTCATGTAGTGTCGAGTGAGGGAATCCAAGTAGATCCGAAGAAAATTGAAGCTTTGCAGAGTTGTCCCAGACCGTCATCGGCTAGTGAGATCCGGAGTTTCCTTGGTTTGGCTGGAATTATCACCGATTCATAAAGGGTTTCTCGTATATTGCTGCACCTATGACCTGATTGACCTAGAAGGGTGCTCTGTTCAGGTCGACTGAGGAATATGAGGAGAGCTTTCAAAAGCTCAAGATAGCTTTGACTATCGCCCTAGTGTTAGTGTTGCCTACAGGTTCAGGATCTTATACTGTGTATTATGATGCATCGCGTATTGGTCTCAGCACGGTGTTGGTGCAAGACGGTAGGTTGATTGTCTATGCGTCTACACAGTTAAAGATACATGAGAAGAATTATCATGTCCACGACCTTGAGCTAGCAACTATTGTTCATGCCTTGAAGATTTGGCGGCACTATTTATACGATATTCAGTATGAGGTCTATACCGACCATCAGAGCCTACAACATATGTTCAAATAGAAAGATCTTAATATGTGGCAGCTAAGGTGGTTAGAGTTACTTAAATATTATAGTATCACCATTTTGTATCATCCCGGGAAGGCCAATGTGGTGGCCGCTGCCTTGAGTCGAAAGGCGGAGAGTTTGAGCAGTTTAGCGTATCTACCGGTAGCAGAGAGGCCATTAGCATTGGAGGTTCAGGCCTTAGCCAACCAGTTTGTTAGATTGGATGTCTCGGAGTGTAGTCGAGTTTTTGCCTGTATGGTTTCTCGGCCTTCTTTATATGATCGTATCAGAGAGCGTCAGTATGACGACCCCCATCTTCTTGTCCTCAAGGACACGGTTCAATACGGCGATGCCAAGGAAGTCACTATATGGGATGACAATGTATTACGGATGCAGGGCATGCTATGTTTGCCCTATGTAGATGGTTTGTGTGAGTTGATTCTCCAAGAGGCTCACAGTTTGCGGTACTCCATTCATCCGGGTACTGCCAAGATGTATTTGGACTTGAGGCAACACTATTGGTTGAGGAGAATGAAGAAATACATAGTAGAGTATGTAGATAGAGCCTAAATTGTCAACAGGTGAAGTATGAGTATCAGCGGCCAAGTAGGTTACTTCAAAAGCTACAGATTCCAGAGTGGAAATGGGAGCGGATTACTATGAATTTTGTTGTTGGGCTTCCACGGACTAAGAAGAAGTTTGATGCAGTTTGGGTGATTGTGGATAAATTGACCAAGTCGGCTCATTTCATTCTAGTGATGACTACTTATTCCTTAGAATAACTGGCTAAAGTTTTTATTCGCGAGATTATAAGTCTGCATGGCACACCAGTATCCATTATCTGGGATCGAGGTACGCAGTTTATATCGCAGTTCTGGAGGGTCGTACAATATGAGTAAGGTACACGGGTTGAGCTGAGTACGGCATTTCACCCTTAGACAGACGGACAGTCCGAGCGTACTATTCAGATATTGGAGGATATGCTTCTTTCATGTGTGATGGAGTTTGGGGGTTCTTGGGATCATTTCTTACTGCTTGCGTAGTTTGCCTACAATAACAGCTACCCGTCGAGCACTCAGATGGCTTCGTATGAGGCCTTATATGGGAGGCGATGTCGGTCTTCGGTGGGTTGGTTTGAACCGGGTGAGGCTAGGCTATTGGGTACAAACATGGTTTAGGATGCTTTGGAAAATGTTAAATTGATTCAAGATTGACTTCGCACGACCCAATCTAGATAGAAGAGTTATGCGGATCGGAAGGTTCGCGACGTTGCATTCATGTTTGGGGATCGGGTCTTGCTCTGGATTTCACCGATGAAGGGTGTTACGAGGTTCGAGAAGAAGGGCAAGTTGAGTCCCAGGTATATCAGACCTTTTGCGATTCTTGAGAGGATCAGGGAGGTATCCTACAAGCTTACACTGCCACCTAGTCTAGCTGCAGTTCATCAAGTATTCCACGTTTCTATGCTCCGGAAGTATCATGGTGATCTATCTCATGTGTTGGATTTCAGCTCAGTCCAATTGGACAAGGATTTATATTATGTTGAGGAGCCAGTGGCTACTTTGGACAGGCAGGTTCGAAAGTTGAGGTAGAAGAACATTGTTTCAGTGAAGGTCCAGTGGAGGGGTCAACCAGTCAAGGAGGCGACTTGTGAGACCGAGCATGATATGCGTAGCCATTATCCTCATCTTTCCACCACTTCAGGTATGTCTCTATACTCATTATAGGATGAACATTTGTTAAGAGAGGGAGAATGTAAAAACTCGGCCGGTCGTTTTGATTATTATAGCCCATATCCCCTAAATTATTCTTCCTCTATGCTATATTGTGATTATGTAACTTTCCGGAGTATTTGGTTTTGGTTTTGGAGTGAAATAGGACACATAGTCTCTAAGTTGGAAGTTAAGCTGTAAGAGTTGACCGTAGTATGACTTTTGTGTAGATGACCCCAGAATAGAGTTTTGATGATTCCAAAAGCTCTGTATGATGATTTAATACTTAGGTATGCGATCGGATGCTGATTTGGAGGTTCGTAGGTCGTTTAGGTGTAAATTGGCGAAAGTTGGAAAAGTTTTGGAAAGTTTGACCGGGAGTTGACTTTATCTATATCGAGGTCGGAATCTGATTTTCGGAGTTGGAATAAGTTCTTTATGCCATTTACAACTTGTGTGCAAAATTTGAGGTCAATCAGACTTGATTTGATAGGTTTCGGCATCGCATGTAGAAGTTAGAAGTCTATAAGTTCATAGGCTTGAATTTGGGGTGCGATTCATGATTTTAGCATTGTTTGATATGATTTGAGGTATCGACTAAGTTTGTATCATGATTTAGGACATGTTGGTATAAATGGTTGAGGTCCTGGGGGCCTGTGGTGTATTTCGGATGGTTAACATCCCAAATTTTGGACTTGGAAGACTACTGAAGATTTGCTGGTGTTCAGGTCTGGTTTCCTTATACGCGATCGCGTAGACTTAATTCGGCAGCCGAGATTTTATTCTTTGTGATCGCATGAATGTGTTTGTGATCTCGTGGCCAGAGAAGGCGGTGCATCGCGAACGCTTGGGCTAAGCCGCGTTCGTGAAGTGAAAATGAGGCAGAAGGTGGGTCACGCGTTTTGCTCTACGCGATCGTGTGGTGTTGTCCGCGATCGCGTAGGTCTGTTGGAGCTCTGCTTCACGATCGCATGAATTCGGCAGCGATCGCATAGGGTCAATTCTTGGCAGTAAAAATTTGTGCTTCGCGATCGCGAAGAATTTTCTGCGATCGCATAGGGTAAATGACCGGGCAGTTTCCACTTTTGGCGATTTAGAGCTCGGGGAGAGGTGATATTTAGTAGATTTTCAAGAAAACCATTGGGGTAAGAATTCCTAACTTAATTTTGGTTAAAGTACCAGAATCTATTGTTACTTTTAGCATTTAATTGGTGTTTTAAGTTGAAAGTTTTGAAAACCCTTTTGGTTAAATTTGAGTATTTGAGGGCTTAGTTATGGTCAGAATTTTGTAATTTTGGTATGGTTGGACTCGTCGTTGAATGGAGATTTGGATTTCGTAACTTTTGTAATTATGAGACGTGGGCTCCGCATTGACTTTCGGAGTTGACTTTTGAATTTCTCCGTAAATATCGTAAATTTTATCGTCCGAATTAGTTTCCTATGGTTATAATTATAGTATGAAATTGTTTTGTCTAGATTCGAGCCATTTGGAGCGGATTACTATGGATTTTGTTGTTGGGCTTCCACAGACTCAGAAGAAGTTCGATGCAGTTTGGATGATTGGGGATAAGTTGACCAAGTCGGCTCATTTCATTCCAGTAGTGACTACTTATTCCTTAGAACAACTGGCTAAGGTTTTTATTCGCGAGATTGTCAAACTGCATGGCGTACCAGTATCCATTATCTCGGACCAGGGTACGCAGTTTACATCATGGTTCTGGAGGGTCGAACAATATGAGTTAGGCACACGAGTTGAGTATGACATTTCACCCTTAGACAGATAGACAGTCCGAGCATACTATTCAGATATTGAAGGATATGCTTCTTTCATGTGTGATGGAGTTCGGGGGTTCTTGGGATCATTTCCTCTATTCGATCGCGGCCAAACTCCCGCGATCGCGAAGAACAAAATTATTCTAGCATTTTTTTACTCTATGCGATCGCGGCCATTCTCCCGCGATCGCGAAGAACAAAATTTTCCAACAACCTTCTCCAACTCTTCCGGACATCCTCTAGTATATTGGTCATAACGTTTTGTACAAAACTCCAAATAACAAATGGTTTACCTTTCTGAAAACTATACATCAAGATCTACAACTTTCATGGTTGGTCATTTCCTAATTCCTTATAGATTTTGAGATATAAGCTGCCAAAGTCAGCCATGTGCAACAAAAATTTCTTCTTCTCGATTTCCAAACATCTTCCCGGACAGCATGTAGTGTACCAAGCATAACTATTTGTACACAACTCCAGATGCCAAATGGGTTGCTTTTACGAAAACTAGACACAAAGGGCTACAACTTTTATTCTTGGATCATCTCTAAATTCCTTATAGATTGCGAGATATAAGCTTCCAAAGTCGGGTCAGTGCAACAGAAGTTTCATCTACGAGATCGTGAAAGATCATCCGCGATCGCGAAGCACAGGCCAATGTTTCCCATTTTACTCATCTCTATCGCGTCCATTTACCCTCTATCGCATAGCACACGGTTGTAGCCAAAACGCAGCAGCCAAAAATGGCCTAGCAATGGTCCGAAACTACTCCGAAACTCACCCGAGCCCCTCGGGACCCCGTCCGAACATTCAAACAAGTCTCAAAACATATTATGGACTCAGTCAAAACCTCAAATCACATCAAACAATGCTGAAACTACGAATCGCACCATGAATCGAACTTATGATCTTCTAAAACTTCTAACTTCGAAAACTCGTGCCAAAACCTATCAAACAAACCCGGAATAACGTCAAATTTTGCAGGCAAGTCCCAAATAACATAACGGAGTTGTTCTAACTCTCGAAATTCCATTCCGACCCCGATATCGAAAAATCCACTTCCGGTCCAAAACTCCAAAAATTTGACTTTGCCATTTTATGCATAAATTAGTTACGGACCTCAGATTCACAGTTCGGAAAAGCTCCTAAATCCAAAATCACCCAACGGAACTGACAGAACTCCATTCCGGAGTCGTCTTCACACAGTTCCGACTACGGTCACAATCCTAATACTTAAGCTCCCATTTTAGGGACTAAGTGTCCCAAATCACTCCGAATCATCCGGTAACTGAATTCAATCACGCACGCAAGCTAATACACATAATACGAAACTGCTCAAGGCCTTATGCCGCCGAACGAGACTTAAATTCTCAAAACGACCGGCCGGGTCGTTACATTCTCCATCTCTTAATCAAACGCTCATCCTCGAACGTGCCAAGAATCTTTTTGAGGATTTAAATTACTGAGTGTATTCTTACACACATATTTGTGGGTGATTCTACGTTCCCGTAATTTAACACGGGTCCGACAACACCATCTCAATTGAGATTTTTTCTTTTATTTACACTTATAAGCCTTAAACCCAATTTCTTACACTCAAAGCATTTTCAAAAGGCCTGATTTTCACATCAACGCACGGTATTAGTCTCAACTGGCTATAGAAACTCGTGCCTACGCACACATCAACTTTCCTGATTGTGTTACATTCTCCACCGCTTAGGATCATTCGCCCTCAGACACATAACATAATTTATCTCTGCACGTCTCAATCCCCCAAATATTTTTACTAACTCCCAAATTTTTCAGAAATTTCGGCAGAGTCTTCCCTGTAATTGGGCCTATCCACTTGCCAGAGTAACACCAAAACAACTCCTAACAACACATCCACAACCCAACAATGTATCACAATGTATATATCAATAACACTAATCTCAGTGTTACAAGCACTGCGTTATCATAATGATATCAGGACATGAAATACATCATATGTATGCCCATCACCACATATCCGGTCTTAAAAGTTGTTCATAAATAATTCCAACATCATCAATTAATCTCATATTAACCAACACATCGTTTCGAATTTTCACAACACTGACAATAGAATGTGAGGCATGAAGACCTCAGTACTATTTACCTGTCTTAACGAGTAACATTTAACGCCACCTGGGCACTCACCTCGTAGGCTAAAACTCAATAATTACAACACAATTATGGCACAAAAATACATAAAAGAATTATCACATAAGCCTATCAGGCATAACCCCCTATTTGTACTATAGTATAAATTAAACTTCACAAAGGGAGAATTTAAACTCATAAATATTTCACCTCAAGGACCTCGTCCTTATATAACTTCCACTACGACTTGCAACACGGTTTAAATATTTCACATCATATAAAATGCGAGGATCTCGTCCTCAACTTTGAATCACAAGTATTTTGCACATTGTGCCAACTGAAATTTCAATTTCCTTTCTTTCTTCTTTTCAATAAATTTCGTAAATATTTTTTTATAACACATAATGAACCCTCATACCGGTAGGGCATATAAATCATAAAATTGTAATCAATTATTCCGAAATACATCAAACCCACTGTAATGCATAATAAAAATTATTTTTGGACTTATAGCCCTCAATGGTGCACAAAAATAAAAATGACAGATACAGGCTCACATCTCTGAATCTCCCAACAGGGATAAACATATAAGTGGGTCACAAAAATTATGAAGTTCACCCATAAGCGGAGCATAATAGGAGGACTCATCTCAATATTCAGAACCGAATCAAATTAAGGGAAAATATTCTTTTATAACAAATCGAGATCGTACCTGTAACGACACCATTTGGTGTATCAGCCCCAGCAAAATCATAGCGATTATATCAACGGGTCGGGCCTCCACCTCTTAGGCGCCCTCTACCCGCCTGTCCTCCACCTCTAGCTGACTGTGTACGTGGAGTTTATTAACTGGAATAAAGCATGTAGCTTGAGTGCTCTGATGAAATCCACCCCTCCCAAGTCTGGGACAATCTCTCATGATGTACCTAGTATCACCACATTCATAACAACCCCTCTGAGGTCGCGGTTTCTCGTACTGAGTCTGTGCCGGATAAATAAAATAATCATTATAGAAATCTTGTGCCTGTGGTGTGTTGTAAGAACTTACTGGAGCACTCCCAGTAATCTGATGTGCGAACTGAGCTGGCCGATTGCTTGAGCCTCTGCTATAATGGGTCATAGCTGAAGAGTAAAATCCACTGAACCCTCCAGATCTTCGAGACCTTTTGGCCTCCTTAGACTCCCTTTCCTCCCCTAAAACACACACAATCTATCTCGCAATCTCCACTACTTGTTGAAATAAAGTATCAGTTTGCAATTCTCGAGCCATGCATATTTTAATATCATATTCGAGCCCCTCAATGAATCTGCGAACCCGCTATCTGATTGTAGGAACCAAGATAGGTGCATGACGGGCTAACTCACTGAACTTGATAGCATATTCGGACACTTTCATAGTGCCCTAACGCAACCGTTCAAACTTTGTGCGCCACGCATCTCGGAGAGTCTGGGGAACAAATTCTTTCAAGAACATTTTCGAAAATTGAGCCCAAGTTGGTGGTGTTGCATTGACTGGTCTACCTTCTTCATAGATTTGCCACCACCGATACGCTGCGCCTGACAGTTGAAATGTAGTAAAGGCAACTCCGCTCACTTCCACAATACCCATGGAGCGGAGAATACATTGACAATTTTCTAGAAATCCTTGGGCATCCTCTGTATTTGTGCCACTGAAAGTAGGTGGACTATACCTCTTAAACTTTTCAAGTCTCTTTTGTTCTTCTTCTGATGCCTCTGGCCTGACCTCAGACCGAACCGGAATAACAGGTTATACCGGTACTACACCCGGAACCTGACCAACGTGAACCTGCTGCTCTGGAGTTATGGCAGGAGTCAGAGCTACTCCCCCAATCTGCGGAAAATTTGGTGCAACAGAGATCAATCCCGCATGGGTTAATATACCAAACATACTCAGGAACTGTGCCAAAGTCTCTTGAAGTCCGGGGGTAAAAACAGGTGCTTCCGGTACCTTTTCCCTAATTGGAGCTACTGGTGGCTCCTCCACTGTTGTTCTGACAAGTGCCCTAGTCTCGGCACGTGCCCTTCCTCGACCTCTACCTCGGCCCCGGCCTCTTACAGCCCTAGCAGTATGTGCGGATGCCTGCTCAACTAACCCGATAGCATGTGTCCTCACCATCTGTGAGAGAATAGAGATACAAAGGCTCAAATTCTACAATCAACAAATCCGCACGACAAAAATCAAAGAAGTGGAAATTTCCTAACAATTCTGTAGCCTCTCAAAGATAAGTACAGACGTCTTCGTACCGATCCGTAAGACTCTACTAGACTCGTTCGTGACTCATAGAACCTATGAACCTAGAGCTCTGATACCAACTTATCAAGACCCAAAATCCCACCACTGGCGTCGTGATGGCACCTAGTCTCTAAGACTAGGTAAGCCGATTTCAATTACATTTTGAAGCCATTATTTTTGAATTAAATAAGTAATCAAAACTAACAACGGAAAAAATATGAATATACAACCTCCCAAGACTGGTAGTACTGAGTCACGAACTCTAATTGAATACATGGAATGATCTCAAAGATCGAATATTCCATACTGTTTGAATAACAATTGACAGTACAATAAAATGGAAAGACTCCAAGGAACTGCGACGACCAAACAACTCTACCTTGAATCCTTGCGATCTCACTTTAACTTTGTCCGTGTCTGATAGCTCCAATACCTAACTCTGCACAAAAATGTGCAGAAGTGTAGTATGAGTACCCCACGGTCGGTACTGAGTAACTATCAAGACTAACCTCAGTGAAGTAGAGACGAGGTACAGTCAAGACACTTACTAGTCTAATAATCTGTGCAATATGATATACAAAATAATAGGAAACAAATAACAATAAGGGCAACATAAATCAACCAGTGATATGCACAATAAGACAACAAGAACATCATTAATATCGCTCAACAATTAATAAATACAAGTACACCCAATTAAATCAAGTCCTTCAAATAAATGTCTTTAATATATAATTCTTCCAAATAACTCTCTTTCAAATATAATTTTCCAAATAAATATCTTTCAAATATAATTCTTTCAATAAATCTCTTCAAATAAAATTTCCTCAAATTAATATCTTTCAAAAATAATTCTTTCATATAATACTTTTTGAATAACAATCCTTCCAAATAAATATTTGAATATAATTCTTTCAATTAAAAAGTCACCATGTGATACCTCATTACATAATCATAAAACTGTGGGTCTCAGTCCATTTTCATATATTTCCATGGCACTTCGTGCCCATAAATAAATTATCATATTTACCCGGCACCTCGTGCCCTCATTTCATATCACAATTGCACGGACAATTCACGTGCCAAATATCATTATCTTTTACTCACAGCACCTCATTCCCACACTTCATTTTATAATCCTCCTGCCAATAGCCACAGGTTCTCAATTTCAACATAAATCAGATTGTTATCAATTTAGCAACAACAAGACAAATTGCACAAGGTATAAAACTAAACACAAGAAAATAATAACATCGCATGAAAATCACCAACACCATGACTCCACATCGTCACATATAGTCCCTGACAATATCCACCCTTATCTCTCTTATAGCCACCCTTATCACTACTATAATAGTCACCCTTATCCCTCTGCCCTGAAAATATCAATAGCCACCCTTATCGCTCCTATAGCTACCCTTATCGCTCCTATTGCCACCCTTATCTCTCCTATAGCCACCCTTATCGCTCCGCCCAGACAATATTTCAACAAACACAACAAAAGTGAAATACCACCCTTATACCCGCATAATATGTACAGTAGAATGCCACCCTTATATCCTCAAACTAACAACTCACACAATACAACAATTTATACGGAAAATTATCACAACAATATAACAAAATCAAATCACATCACAATTTGTCCAATGGCCACAATTAAATCCAAGGATATAACAAAACCAATTAATTTCACAACAAATAGCCCAAGCCTCTACACAATGTATATAAAATCTCAAAATCAATCAACAGAGATAGAAATTATTCAGCACAAAGTAAAGCCTTCATTAAATCAAATTTAGATAATTATATTAGCACATCTTCTTAAGCTTGCTAAATAAATTATTTGTATAAGGAAAATTTATAATGAAAAAAGTAAATTCCAAGAATATCAAACCATCAAACTCACGGAATTCACATAAATATACAGGTAATAATTACATCAAGTTATCATATAAAAACAAATTCAATAAATGTGATTTGAGGCATGGCAAACAAATGATTAAATATATGCCAACAATTATTCAATTTACTACGCAATATGCCCAAGACTTTAACTCAATAAAATTTGCACATATAATCTGAGTACGTACTCGTCACCTCACGTACACGGTTTTTCATATTTCACAAATGGCACATAAGACTCGATGCCTAAGGGGTAATTCCTCCACTCGAGGTTAAGCAAGACACTTACCTTTTTGAAGTTATGTCGATATTCCAAAATCGCCTTCTTGCTTGAATTGACCTCCGGACAGCTCAAATCTATCCAAATTAATTGTATAACTTCATTAAAATTCATCGGAAATAATTCCGGATAATAAAATGTCGACTTGAAAATTTATTCTAAAAAGTCAACAAAAGTCAATGCGGGGCTCGCCTCCCGGAACCAGGCGGAATTTTTACAAAATCCGAACACTCATTCTGATACGAGTTCAACCATACCAAATTTATCAAATTCCGATAACGAATCGACCTCCAAATCTTGAATTTAAAGTCTCTTAAATTTCTACCATTTTCAACCCAAAACACTAATTTAATGATAAAAACAACTATAGATTCGGATAATTTAACCAAAATTGAGTTAAGAACTCTTACCCCGATGTTTTCCTTTAAATGCTCCCAAAAATCGCTTTTCCCCGAGCTCCAAATCGTCAAACATAGAAAATGGGACGAAGTCCCATTTTCAGAACTTAAATCTGTTGCCCAGTCATTTCCTCTATGCGATTGCGGCCAAACTCCCGTGATCGCGAAGCATAAAATTATACTAGCATTTTTTTTACTTTATGCGATCGCGGCTATTCTCCCGCGATTGCGAAGAACAAATCTTTCCAACAACCTTCTCCAACTCTTTCGGCCAACCTCTAGTATAATGGCCATAACTTTTTGTACAAAACTACAAATAACAAATGGTTTATCTTTATGAAAACTAGACATGAAGGTCTACAACTTTCATGTTTGGTCATTTCCCAATTCCTTATAGATTTCGAGATATAAGCTGCCAAAATCAGCCTTATGCAACACAAATTTCTTCTTCGCGATTTCCAAACATCTTCCTAGACAGCATGTAGTTTACCAACCATAACTATTTGTACACAACTCCAGATACCAAATGGTTTGCTTTTATGAAAACTAGACACAAAGGGATACAACTTTTATTTTTGGATCATCTCTAAATTCCTTATAGATTGCGAGATATAAGATTCCAAAGTTGGGTCAGTGCAGCAGAAGTTTCCTCTACGAGATCGTAGAAGATCATTCGCGATCGCAATGCACAGGCCAATGTTTCCCATTTTACTCATCGCTATCGCGTCCATTTACCCGCTATCGCATAGCACACTGCTGTAGCCAAAACCAACAGCTAAAAATGGCCTAGAAATGGTCTAAAACCACCCCGAAAGTCACCCGAGCCACTCGGGACCCCGTCCGAACATACCAACAAGTCTTAAGACATATTACGGACTTAGCCAAAACCTCAAATCACATCAAATAATGCCGAAACTACGAATAGCACCATGAATCGAACTTATAAACTTCGAAAACTCGTGCCGAAACCTATCAAACCAACCCGGAATGACATCACATTTTGCAGGCAAGTCCCAAATAACATAACGGAGCTGTTCTAACTCTCAGAATCACATTCCAACCCTGATATCGAAAAGTCCACTTCCGGTCCAAAACTCCAAAAAATCGACTTTGCCATTTTAAGCCTAAATCAACTACGAACCTCAGATTTACAGTCCGGACAAGCTCCTAAGTCTAAAATCACCCAATGGAGTTAACGGAAATGACAGAACTCCATTCCAAAGTCGTCTTCACACAGTTTCGAATACGGTCAAAATCCTAGTAGTTAAGCTCCCATTTTAGGCACTTAGTGCCTCAAATCACCTTGAATCATCTGGTAACTGAATTCAACCACGCATGCAAGTCAATATACATAATACGAAACTATTCAGGGCCTTATGCCAACGAACGGGACTTACATTCTCAAAAGGGGCCGGGTCGTTACAAGGATGCTTTGGAAAAGGTTAAATTGATTCAATATCGACTTCACACGACCCAATCTAGACAGAAGAGTTATGCAGATCGGAAGGTTCGCGACATTGCATTCATGTTTGGTGATCGGGTCTTGCTCTGGGTTTCACCTATGAATGGTATTATGACGTTTGAGAAGAAGGGCAAGTTGAGTCCCAGGTATATCAGACCTTTTGAGATTCTTGAGAGGATCGATGAGGTAGCCTACAAGCTTGCACTGCCACCTAGTATAGCTGCAGTTCATCAAGTATTCCACATTTCTATGCTCCGGAAGTATCATTGTGATCTGTCTCATGTGTTGGATTTCAGCTCAGTCCAGTTGGACAAGGATTTATCTTATGTTGAGGAGCCGGTGGCTATTTTGGACAGGCAGGTTCGAAAGTTAAGGTAGAAGAACATTGCTTCAGTGAAGGTCTAGTGGAGGAGTCAACCAGTCAAGGAGGCGACTTGGGAGACCGAGCATGATATGCGTAGCCGTTATCCTCATCTTTCCACCACTTCAGGTATGTCTCTATACTCATTAAAAACTCGGCCGGTTGTTTTGATTATTATAGACTTTATCCCTAAATTATGCTTCCTCTATGCTATATTGTGGTTATGTAACTTTCAGGAGTATTTGGTTTTGGTTTTGGAGTGAAATGGGATACATAGTATTTAAGTTGGAAGTTAAGGTGTAAGAGTTGACTGTAGTATGACTTTTTTGTAGACGACCCCGAAATATAGTTTTGATGATTCCAAAAGCTCCGTATGATGATTTTATACTTAGGTATGCAATCGGATATTAATTTGGAGCTTCATAGGTCGTTTAGGTGTAAATTGGCGAAAGTTCGAAAAGTTTTGGAATGTTTGACCGGAAATTGACTTTATTGATATCAAGGTCAGAATCTGATTTCTAAAGTTGAAACAAGTCTGTTATGCCATTTATAACTTGTGTGCAAAATTTGAGGTCAATCGGACTTGATTTGATAGGTTTCGGCATCGCATGTAGAAGTTAGAAGTCTATAAGTTCATAGGCTTGAATTTGGGATGCGATTCGTGATTTTAGCATTGTTTGATATGATTTGAGGTATCTACTAAGTTTCTATCATGATTTAGGACATGTTGGTATAATTGGTTGAGGTTCCGGGGGCCTGGGGTATTTCGGATGGTTAACAGATCAAATTTTGGACTTGGAAGACTACTGAAGATTTGCTGGTGTTCAGGTCTGGTTTCCCTATACCCGATCGCATGGGAAGATCCGCGATCGTGTAGACTTAATTCGGCAGCCGAGATTTTATTCTTTGTGATCGCATGAATGTGTTTGTGATCTTGTGGCCGGAGAAGGCAGTACATCGCGAATGCTTGGGCTAAGCCGCGTTCATGAAGTGGAAATGACACAGAAGCTGGGTCACACGTTTTGCTCTACGCGATCGCGTGGTGTTGTCCACGATCACGTAGGTTTGTTGGAGCTCTGCTTTGCGATCGCGTGAATTAGGCAGTGATCGCATAGGGTCAATTCTTGGCAGTAAAAATTTGTGCTTCGCGATCGCGAAGAATTTTCCGCGATCGCATAGGGTAAATGACTTGGCAGTTTCCATTTTTGGCGATTTAGAGCTCGGGGAGAGTTGATGTTTAGTAGATTTTCAAGGAAACCATTGGGGTAAGAATTCCTAACTTAATTTTGGTTAAAGTACCCGAATCTATTATTATTTTTAGCATTTAATTGGTGTTTTAAGTTGAAAATTCTGAAAACCCTTTTTGTTAAATTTCAGTATTTGAGGGCTTAGTTGTGGTCAGAATTTAATAATTTTGGTATGGTTCAACTCGTCGTTGAATGGAGATTTGGATTTCGTAACTTTTGTAATTATGAGACGTGGGCCCCGCGTTGACTTTCGGAGTTGACTTTTGAATTTCTCCGTAAATATCGTAAATTTTATCGTCCGAATTAGTTTCCTATGGTTATAATTATAGTATGAAATTGTTTTAGCTAGATTCGAGCCATTCAGAGTTGGTTAATCGAGGAAAAGGCCTACTATTGGATTGAGATAGCACAATTTGAGGTAAGTGACTTGTCTAACCTTGTGTGGGGGGAAATTCACCTTAGGATTAGTGTTGTTATGATAATTGTGATGTATTGAAAGCCGTGTATGCGAGGTGACGAGTGTGTACACAGGCTAAATGTGAAACATTCTGGCTTTAATTGTGTAGATCATGTCACGTATTAATTGAGTAATGTTATCCTGTTATATTCATCATCGTTATTCTACTTTCACATGTCCTACTTGCCTTACCTTTTTCTTGCTAATTTCTTTACCTGTTTAGTTGAAGTTTTGTTCCCTTTTATTCCGTGCTCATTATTTGAAAGTTGGATTCCTTACTTGAATTATTAAAATATGAAATATCTGATTGTTGAAATTTCTATTGAGACAAAGTGTTAAATTGTGAAATATTATTCTGTTGAGTTGTTCACTCTCTGATATTTTTGTTGAGATTTGTGTACATTGTGGTTGAGCTGTATGCTCCTTATTTTGGAATATAATGTTATTGTTGATTTCGTAGTCAAGTTGAAATATTTGGGCACTTGAGGTGCGAATTGTGATATGTTCTGATATTGATGCGCATGCGGTGTTATAAGGTCTGGGTGTTGAAACGCATGCGGTGATATAAGGTTGGCTTGATACGCATGGCTAGTAGGGGAACTACTAGAAGTCATGCGGTGTGATAAGGTGGGCTAAAATGCGGGATGCTGTTTCGGGAAAAATGATTTTTAAAAGTAAATGTGAAGGCTTCCACGATGATATATAGAAAGATTTTGAAGTTATTTATGATTTGGGACTACGCGGTGGTACCTCAGGAGTGCCCTTGTTAATATTTATCTATTGGTGTTCTTTTCTTTGGTTGTTTTGCTTTCCATAACATGTAGATTCTTGTTTTCTTCGTGGTGTATTATTTGCCTTTTTTCTGTGTAGCTAAATTGTGGCATACTCCTTACCTGTTTCTTTCCCATTGCCATTATTAATATTTTGTTAGAGCTTTCTTCCTGTTTCTTAATATTTCCAGTAGGGCCTGGACCTGACCTCGTCACTACTCTCCCGAGGCTAGGCTTGAAACTTATTGGGTACTGCTGTGGTGTACTCATGCTACGCTTCTGCACATCTTTTTGTGCAGATCCTGCTATTTCCTACCAGCCCAGACATCAGTGAGCTGAGTCTGTACATGGAGATTTCAAGATATACATGCCAGGGTGCGCAGGCCTCGGAGTCCCCCTCTACCTATAGTATGTTGTTTCCTTATCCTTATTAGACACTAATGTATAGAGATATTGAGTGTTACCTCATAGAGCTTGTGACTTGTATTTCGCTGGGTTTTGGGAAATTTGCATATATACTGAGTTGTGATATTTTTCTTATATCAGGTGTTCAGTTTTAAGACTTTAAATTAATAAATCAGTTATTCCTCATGTTTGATAGGCTTACCTAGTCTTAGAGACTAGGTACCGTCATGATAGCACACAGAGGGAAATTGGAGTCGTGAAAATATATGTACCTGATTTTATGTAGGTGTCTTGTCATAGTCTTGTCACTACCTCGTCGAGGTTAGGCTCGACACTTGCGGAGTATATTGGGTCGGTTGGACTCATGCTACACTTCTGCACTTCATGTGTAGATACTAGTGTTGGTCCTAGTGGCGTCTAGTGGTGTTCTGCTCGGATCCAGTGACATTCGAATATTTGAGGTATAGCTGCACAACGTTCGGAACCCTGAAATCCCCTTCTTTATCTATCCTACTATTTATCTAGTCTCGAACAGTTGTATTTGCTTCAGACCATAAGTGTAGTACTCTAGTTGCTCATGTAATCGAGACTTCAGATTCTGAGAGATGTTTAGATATCGTCATATGTATTTTATTATTCCATCTCAGACTATTTTATTAATATTTTATTTTGAACTGTTAAAATTGGTTAAATATCTAGCTAACGTTGGCTTGCCTAGTAAGTGAAATGTTAGGCGCCATCACGGTCCAAAGAGTGGGATTCCGGGTCGTAACATTTTTCATCAATGGAAGTGGATAAATGTGTTTGTACAAGATGTGTAGATGGTATTTGTGTTATTATTTGACTTTATGTGGATGACATGCTTATTTTTAGTTCTAGACTTGATTTGGTACATGAAATCAATTTTTTTCTTTCGTCTAATATTGAGATGAAAGATATGAGAGAAGCTAGTGTTATTTTAGGCATGAAAATTATAAGAGGTGGTAATAGCTTGATGTTGAGTCAAGAACATTATGTTGAAAGAATTTTTAAAAAATTAATAATTTTGATGTGGTACCTATAAGCACTCCTTAAGATGCTAGTAGTCAATTAAAAAAGAATGGGGAA
This sequence comes from Nicotiana tabacum, assembly GCF_000715075.1. Lineage (NCBI taxonomy): Eukaryota > Viridiplantae > Streptophyta > Magnoliopsida > Solanales > Solanaceae > Nicotiana > Nicotiana tabacum. The sequence goes on from NC_134100.1 coordinate 79,846,267, forward strand.
ATGATGTAGGTCAAAATAAATATGCTCAAATAATTGGTAATCTAATGCATTTGATGAATTTTACAAGACCTGATATTGCATATGATGTATGTAGATTGAGTAGATATACTCAAAATCGATTCATGATCATTTAAATGTATTAGTAAGAGCAATAAAATATTTCAGAGGTACCATAAACTATGGTATCAAATATAGTGAATTTCCCACTGTATTAGAAAGATACAATGATGCTAACTAGATCTCTAATTCAGATGAGACAAAATCCCCTAGTGGTTATGTGTTCACCCTTTGTGGGGTTGCTGTAGCATGAAAATCAGCTAAACAAACAATAATAGTTATATCTACCATGGAATCTAAGTTTGTAGAACTGAAATTGGCTGGCAATGATGCTGAGTGGTTCAAATCTCTTGGCAAGTAGCCACTAGAAATTAAACTGACAACTTCTGTGTCGATGCATTGTGATTGCCAAGCTCCAATAGCCATTGCTAAAAAACATTCTTCAATGGAAAGATTAGACATATACGATTGAGACATAATGTGATAAAACAACTGCTAAAATATGGAATTACTTTCCTAGATTATGTGAAGTCAGAAGTGAATTTGGCCGATCGTCCGACTAAACATTTAGGAAGAAAACTAATATCTGAAACATCCAGGGGAAAATGACTATTACCAATTTGAGTTATATAAATAATGATGGTAACTCAACCTATGTAATTGGAGATCCCATGAAGTAGGTTCATATGGGTAATAACAAGTCATTAGTTGATAAAATATGCACTTGTCACGACCCGAAATTTCCCACTGACGGGACCGTGATGGCACCTAACATTCCACTTGCTAGGCAAGCCAACGTTAGAGAATCATTAAACCAATTCCTTATTTCCATTCAGTAATTAATAATAATTAACTAAGATAAAATATAATAAGTGCAGAATATCATAAAACTGTATTAATTACTACCACACGGATCTGGAGTCACAATTCACGAGCATTCTAGAATTTACTACAAGTAATAGTCTGAAAGAAGTACAACTGTCTGAATGAAAGAAATAGTAGAACATAAAAGATACACGGGGACTTCAAGGTCTGTGAACGCTGACAGATCTACGTTGAGTCTCCGGACAGTGGACCACTAGCAAAAATCTCGATCATCCCGAGCCGGTATCAAAATCTGCACAGAAAGTGCAGAGTGCAATATCAATACAACTGACCCCATGTTCTGGTAAGTGTCGAGCCTAACCTCAACGAAGTAGTGACGAGGCTAAGGCAAGGCACCTACAAATCCACCTGTACAATTTAACAGTGTATGTACAAATAACAGAAATGAAGGACTAAACAGGAAATGTCGGGAGGGGAACATACTGAGGGTAATGCAAGATAAAGAACTACAACAGAATGATTACCGGAGCAGTCAATATACCAGGAATCAACAGGAATAGTGAATAAAGTAAGGAAAAATGCACGACATCATCCTTCGTGCTTTTACTCTCAACCTCACCATAAAATAAATAGAAATGACACGACATCACCCATCGTGCATTAACTCTAATATCATGGCACGACATCACCCTTCATGCATTAACACTCACAATATGGTACGACATCACCCTTCGTGCATTAACACTCACAATATGGCACGACATCACCCTTCGTGCATTAACACTCTCCCTTACTATAATGCAGTATATAAATAACAACAAGGAGATAGAATACAAGTACAAACCTTACTTCAACATTTGGTTCCATAACATCAATCTCAACTTTGAAATAAAAACTCAATTATCACCAAAAAATCCGTAAACACGATAAGAACGATAAATTGAACAACACTAGTATAACACATATCAATTAGGCATAGAAATGAGACAATATAAGAAAAACGGAGAAACATGGAAGACAGGTAAATTAGTGGCGCATAAGTACTCGTCACCTCACATATACGCCTCTCACATGAATTTTACTTAACAAGTAATCTAAGTTCCTAATTCCCTCAAGTTAGGGTTAGACACAACGCTTACCTCGATTTCGCAGGCCCCTCACTGCTCAAGTACAACTTTTCCTTTAGAATTCACCTCCAACCCACTCATATCTAATCATAATTAGTTTAATATTATCAATTATCACTAAAGGAATCAACTTTAATGCATAATTATAGTTTTCCAAAGTTTTCCCAACAAAAGTAAAAAATCGACCCCGGGCCCGCTTGGTCCAAACTTGAGGTTCAGACCAAAATTCGTTTACCCATTCTCCCCCGAGCCCGAATATACAATTGGTTTTGTATTCCGACCTCAATTCGAGGTCTAGATCCCCAAATTTTGAAATTCCTAAGTTCTACCCAAAAATCCTAATTTCACCATAAAAGTTCTAGATTCTAGGTTGAAATCTTGTTATAATATGTAAAAGATTGAAAGAAAAGAGTTAGGAATCACTTACATATGATTTGGGGAAGATTTGGTCTTTGGAAAATCGCCTCTTAAGGTTTAGGGTTTGAAAAATTGAAGAACGAATGAAAAATCCCATCTAAGTCCAAAGTTATCAGCTGCGGATGTCGCATTTGCGACCTGAGCTTCGCAATTGCGAAGCTCGCAAATGCGAAGGGGTCATCGCAAATGCAAGATCCTTCACATTTTCGTTGCCTTCGCATTTGCGAAAAATATGTCGCATTTGCGACAATTGGCCCATCGCATTTGCTAGCAGAAATTCGCATTTGCGAACATACCCTTCCCCAGACCCCCATCGCAAGTGCGAAGAAAATCTTGCAATTGCGAGAACATGCTGACCCAGGCCTTCTTCGCAATTGCGATAGATACCTCGCAATTGCCAGGCCTGCTTAGTTCGCATTTACGAAGCCTGATCTCGCAATTGCGAGATCAGAGGCCTGCTCCAGACACTAGTTACACCAGCAATTCTCTAAGTTCTAAAATCACTCAGTAGCCTATCCGAAACTCACCCGAACCCTCGGGGCTCCAAACCAAATATGCACACAAGTCTAAAAACATCATACGAACTTGCTCGTACAACCAAATCACAAAAATAACACCTAAAACTATGGATTTAGCACCAAAACTCATGAATTCCTCAAGAACATTTCAAAGCTACTATCTTCTCAACCGGACGTCCGAATCACGTCAAATCAACTCCGATTTCTACCAAATTTCACAGACATGACTTATATATTATATTAAACCTATAACGGGCTACGGAATCAAAATATGGGCCCGATACCAACGAGATCAAATATTAATCAATTTCTTTAAATCCATAGAATTTCGGTCTTACAATTTTCATCAAAAATTTATTTCTCGAGCTAGGGACCTCGGAATTCGATTCCGGGCATATGCCCAAGTCCTATATTTTAGTACGAACCTTCCGGGTCCGTCAAAACATGGGGCCGGGTCTGTTTACTCAAAACGTTGACCAAAGTCAACTAAAAATTAATTTTAAATACCAAAAATTATTACTTCATAAATTTCCACATAAAGGCTTTTCGGATTTAATCCCAATCGAGGCGAGTAAAAAACAAGGTTTTAAAGGCTAACAGGCTCGGAACATAGTCTTAATTCACAAGATGACCCTTTGGGTCATCACAACACTATTAAATTATGTCTGTTCCTATCGTATTTGTGTATACAGTGCAAGACTACAAGGAATAAGAAGCTGAGTTATTAAACTCTTAATCTAATCCATAGTCTTTTATAGGTGGTGTATTGCGCTGCAGCATACACTTGATGGATGGACCTATATGAATGTGGAGTGGGACTGCTCCTATGAAATTTATGGCAAATATTTCTTAGCACTCATGAAAGCCAGGCGCGCGCTAGCCTATAAGCGTAAAACTGCGACAAACAACAAAGTGTGTGGGAGTATAGTGTGATAGATAAGACACTAAACTTATAAAAGAATTTTTGGTTCAGAGAAGTTCTAAGCTTCACCAATTATTCTGTAAGTTTAATTTTAATTTATTTACGTCTGGTTCATAGTCCAAGAGACACCGGATGCTCATTTATGAAAACCTAGCCAAACTTTTTATTTTATTATATTCCTTAATATTCTTTTTGAGCTATGTGGGGATTGTTAGAAAAAATAATTTTAATATCTCGAAAGGAATTGTTCAAAATCATGTATAGGTTCATTCTCTTAATATAATATTAATGAGCCTTTATTATATTAATCAATATGAAATCATTCTCTTCATATTTATTTTGTGCAAATAGGATTTTGAATAATTGTTCGAAACAGCTTAGACCATTGAATAGCCTTAATGGCATTTACTAGTATTCAATATTGAGATGTCTTCTTTTTTATCAGAACGTTACCTTATATCCATTATTTCATCTTTTAAAGTTACTTGAATAACAATCGTAAAGTTACCTCAGAGATAGAGCCATTAGGCGAGAAAAAAGAAGGTAGTTAGTGCACTAACCCAAACTTTATTCTTGGACGAAATGTCCTGCTAACATAGGGGCACTCCTACTAAGAAATGGAAGAGCCAATTTTTTTCTCTTCGACGACACAATGCCTCACCTGCCCTCTGCTACACATCTCTTTCGTTCGCCCTAGCCACCACCAAATGGAACCCTGCCCTTTTTTTTGGGTTATAACGAGTATGAAGTCATGGGGGAAGAAGAGAGGGAAGAAAGAATATAGTAATATTTACCTTTCCCATGTGATGACCCAAAATGTCATCTTTAAATCTAATAATTAATTATGTGTTATAAAACTTCAAAAAGAACTATTTGTCACTCCTCGACTTGCGCGCGAAATCCATAAAATTTTCCGGAAAGTTTTTATATGAAAAATGGATTAAAATGTGAACTAGAGCCTTAAAAATCAATTGAGTTGACTTTGGTCAATATTTTGAGCAAACGGACCCGGATCAGTATTTTGACAGTTTCGGTAGGTCCGTATCGTGATTTGGGAATTAGGCGTATACTCAAAATTTAATTTGGAGGTACCATTTAACGAAAACTAGTAATTTAAAGGCTAAAGATTTCCAAATTTGACCACAGGGTTGACTTTTTGATATCGGAGTCGGAATCCAATTCCAAAATTTTTTATAGCTCCGTTATGTCATTTATGACTTGTGTGCAAAATTTGAGGTCAATCGGATTAGATTCGTTAGGTTTCGGAATCAAATGTAGAAGTTGAAAATTTCATAAGACAAAAGTTTCAAGTGAGTTCGCACAAGATATAACTTCAAATGAGCATAAATCTCATGATACAAAGTGTTATATAGCATATTGTCTATCAAATCAAAAATCTTTGAGTCTAGTTTCTAACGCTTCAAACCGTTCGTCATTTGGGCATTCCTACAAGAGGTTATGACCAAATTACCAAAAGCTGAAAATATGTGATTATGCGACAAATTGTGCGACTGCAAATCAATTATGCGAGCCGCAAAAATGGTTTGCGACCCGCAAAATGGTCGCCGATATGCCCAGCGTACACCACTTCTGGGCATCAGTTTTGCGATCTATTATGCGACCCGCATACCTATTTGCAGTGCATTGTGCGATCGCCTACCTGTTTTCGTAGAGGTAATTTTCCTATTTTCATAACCCGACCCCATTTTGATAAATTGGTTTGGGGCAATTATCTGATAATTTTAGAGAGAAGTGAGAGTGTTCTAGAGAGAGGAAGAAGATAAAGTGTCTTGTTCATCAAATTCTTGTCCAAGCCTTGGAATCCAACAAGAAATCCCTCAAGTTCTTCATCAAAGAGGTAAGGTTCTAACCCCTAATCTTCAATTTCGAGTTTGGGTAATGATAGGTGATTAAGAGTAGGATTCTTGGTGTAAGTGTTCCTTATCCTATATTGATTATATTTTATGATTCCATATTCATTTACATCATGAATCGTGAATTTAGGGAAGAAAAATCAGATTTTTATAAAATCTTCCAAAAACGAAAATTTAAGCTTTGAAGGTCCATTTGATATCAGAATTAGATAATATTTCTATGGTTGAACTCGCAGCAGAACGGGTGTTCGAATTTTGCGATTTTTTTCGGATTTGAGACATGGGCCCAACTATCGAATATTTAAATGAATTTCGGATTTTTATCCAGAAATTCATATGGAATTAATTCCTATGATTCATATTGAGTATATTGAATTGTTTGTGAATAGATTTGAAAATTTTGGAGACAAAATTAAAAGGAAAAGCTGTGGTCGAGTAATTGATTGGAATTTACAAAGAGAGGTAAGTTTCGTGGCTAACCTTGACTTGAGGGAATAGAACCCTTAAATTATTTGTTATGTGAAATGCATGTGAACGATGTATAGGCGAGGTGACGAGTGTCTATACGTCATCAAATTAATTGTTTGCCTACTTACTTGAAAAATCATAAATTTTTTTAAATCATGAATTAATTATTATAATAATTGTTTCTCTCCTATTCTTTGTCAAATTTTAATTCTTGAATTCATGCATTAATTGTTACATGCTATTTGAATTATGTGTCTTAGTTGTTATTTGACATTTAGCATATTAAATATTAAACTACGTATTTTCTCCCTATTTTCCATAATAACTTGTTACTTGTCATTGTTTATTTTATAATTAAATCATAATTATTGTATGCTTGTTGTCTTATAATTTTATATTAATAGATGCATTTATAGGTGAAATTTCTTCTATAAGAATTGGTAAATGAATATATTGGAGGAGCGGGTTGTACGCTGCAACAGACTTATTACAAAGTCCATATTGGAGGATCGGGTTGCACGCCGCAACAAACTTATTAAAAAGTTCATATTGGAGGATCAGGTTACACGCCGCAACCAACTTATTAAAAAGTCCATATTGGAGGATCATGTTGCACGCCGCAACAGACTTATTAAAAAGTCCATATTGGAGGATCGGGTTGCACGCCGCAACAGACATATTAAAAAGTCCATATTGGAGGATCAGGTTGCACGCCGCAACAGACTTATTAAAAAGTCCATATTGGAGGATCGGGTTGCACGCCACAATAGACTTATTAAAAAATCCATATTGGAGGATCGGGTTGCACGCCGCAATAGACTTATTAAAAGTCAATATTTGGGGGATCGGATTGCACTCCGCAATAGACTTATTTAAAACTCAATATATACTTGATTAAAAATAATTATATGAGAGGATTGAAAATTATTATATTGTGGAAGCAGTTTGCATGCTATAACGGAAATTGGTTGAAATAATAATGGATTATGACTCCTGAGTTGGATTCAGTTATTATAAATGAGTTACCTGATTTATTTCTATTATTTGTTGTTGTTACTAATATTGCGTACAGGTTAATGTAAGTGAACCGTCTTAGCCTCGTCACTACTTCGTCTAGGTTAGGCTCAGCACTTACCAGTGCATGGGGTCGGTTGTACTGATACTACACTCTGCACTTCTTGTGTAGATTTCGGAGTTGGTCCCAGCGGCTTACCATAGACTTGCTCGGATTTCAGCTACTCAGAGGAGACTTGAGGTATAACTGCATGGTGTTCTTAGTTCTGAAGTCCCGTCTACTTTACTTTAGCTGTGTGTTTGTTTTCAGACAACTTTATTTTATTCAGACCTTTATTTGTATTATTCTAGAAGCTCGTGCACTTGTGACACCAATTCTGGGATGGTATTTAGACACTGTTATTTTTTTATGGATTATTCACTACATTTCAGACTTTACTTCCGCATTTGTTTCTTTGTTATTAATAAATTTTAAAAAAATATTTTAAAATGGATAATATTATCCTAACGTTGGCTTGCCTAGCAAGTGAAATGTTAGGCGCTATCACAGTCCGAAGGTGGAAATTTTGGGTCGTGACAGTTGGTATCAGAGCACTAGGTTACATAGATCTCACGAGTCACGAGCAAACCTAGTAGAGTCTGAAAGATCGGTACGGAGACTTCTGTACTTATATCTCAAAGGCTATAAAGTTTAGGAACAATATCACTTCTTTCATTCCTTATCGTGCGGCATTGATTTTTCTTTAAACATATATCTCATATTCCTTTGTATTCACTCGTGTATGACATTGCGCACTGGGTATCAGTTGTGCGTCGACGGCTCGTGATGCCGCTGATGAACTACAAGGGAGCCAGAGATGCTCAAACATTGCCTCAACGTGTGATTTCGACTGAAGATGCGGACATATTAAGAGATCGCCTAGTGAATCATGTGGGAGGTGTAACAGACCTTGGCATCTGGTTGATTTATACGAGCTGTGAAGGTTATTATTGTGGATCATCAGACGTGGTGAACTATGACTTCGTGCCGAGTGGGGGGGGGAGGGGGAGTCCACTATCAATGGATGGATTGCGGGGTCATGTGTTATATCAGTTTTGTCCTGAAATGTATATATGTGGTACTGAAAGGTTCCCCAAAAATTTACACATGTTTAAGGCCTGCGATTTTGTAGAGGATAAGGTTGGGACTTGCGGTATGTCCGCCTAATTAATAATCCTATACTTCAGTACCAAAGGAGTTAGAGAAACAACTTTAAATTTACAGAATGTATACGCAACGTGGACGTCATGGTTATGAATTTTGGGGTGCTTCGGAGGAAGTACAGTGGTTGATGAGATTCTGGACTATGTGGTTCGTGCCAAGATTTTCCTGTATGGAGCTCTACTTTTGTGATCGTTGTGTATAAATAGGGGTAAGGGTTAACCCAAAGAAGATTCTAAGAGTATGTTAAGAAATGGGTCAGTTCAACAGTGTTGAGTCAGCATAACAAAAGAAGAAATTGGCCTTGGGAGAGATAATTCTCCACAGGTGTCCGTGGTAAGCCTATGAAGAGGGAAAACCAACCAATGCAACACTACCCACTTGGCTCAATTCTCAGAACACTTTCGAAAGAGTTTGTTTCCCGGACTCTCAATAATGCGTGGCACATAGGGTTTGAATGGTTGCATCAAGTCACCATGATGGTGTGATAATATTCCATCAGGTTCAATAAGTTTGCCCGTCATATTCCTACTCTGCTTCCTACAGCAAGAGAGTGAGTCCACAGACTCATTAAAGGACTTAATTATGATCGTAAAATTTTGTATGACTCGAGAGCTACAGGCTGATATTTCATTTCCACTAGTGGTAGAAATTGCCAAGATATTAGAATGTGTTCGGGCTGAGGAAAAAAGAAACTAAGGAGACCAAGACGTCTCGAGGTTTTGGTGGATTCAGTGGATTCTACTCTGTGAGTATAAATCATTATGGCGGGGGCTCGGGCAGTCGGCCAGCCCAGTTCGCACATCGGATTAATCGAGGTGCTCCAATAAGATCTTTTAATCACCACTGGCATAAGTGTCCTACAATGGTTATTCCAATTATCTGGCACAGACTCAGTATGAGCAGCCAAACCCGAAAATGGGTTGTTATGAATGCGATGATACTAGGCACATCATAAGAAAATTGTCCCAGACTTAGGAGAGACATGTTTCATCAAAGCACTCAGGCTACGTGCCACATTTTCAGTTACTACACCACCCACATGACCAGTTAGGGGTGGAGGACATGCGGGTAGAAGGCGTCCTAGAGGTGGAGGCCCAGCCGTTGATATATTTATTTTATGATATGGCGGAGGTCGCTACATCATATGGTGTTGTTACAGGTACGACCTCAATTTAATATAAAGGAATAATTTCCCTAACTTGATTCGGTTCTAAGTATCGAAACGAGTCCTCCTATTGTGCTCCACTTATGAGTGAGCTTCGTAATTCTATAATCTACTTATGTGTTTACTCCTGTTGGGAGATTCTATGGAGATAACTACGCATATCATTCCATGTTGGTCACTAATAAGAGCTGCGAGGCTAAAGGTGGCTTTCTGGTACTCATTTCGGTAAGTTTTGATGTAATTTTCGGATAATTAATTACAAATTGTGAATTATATGCCCTACCGGTGTGTGGTTCATTATATGTTGTGATTTTGTGTAACCGAAATTATTTAAAAGGAGAAAATGGAAATTTTCTATTGGCACGATGTGCATATTACTTGTGATCCAGAACTGAGGATGAGATCCTCGCATTTTTAATATAAATCGATATGTTTAAACCGGGTTACGAGCTGCGGTGGAAGTTATATAAGGACGAGATCCTTGTGAGGAAAATTTTTGTGTTTAAGTTCTCCCTTGTGAAATTAAATTTGTACTATAGCAATAATAGGGAGTCATGCCTGTTAGGCTTATTTGAGAACTCTTGTATGAATTTCTCTGTGCATACTTTCCAAATTCGTGTTTGTAATTATGGAGTTTTAACCTACGAGGTAGGTGCTCGCCCAGATGGCGTTAAATGTTACTCTTTAATTCGGGTAAATAATTATGAGGTCTTCATGTCTCACATCTCGTTATCAGTATTGTGAAGGTGTGAAACGCGATTTTTGTTAACATGAAGTTAATTGGCGATTCTGTAATTAATTATGAACAACTATTAAGACCAGATTGACCCAGAAAGGTGCCCCATTCAGATGTTCAGAAAAGTGTGAGTTGAGATTCCAGGAGCTCAAGACCTCTTTGACTACAACGCCAGTATTGGTATTACCCACAGGTTCAGGATCGTATACGGTACATTGTGACGCATCTCACATTGGGCTTAGTGCAGTATTAATGCAAGATGGTAGGGTGATTGCATATGCGTAACGCCAGTTGAAAGTTCACGAGAAGAATTATCATGTTCATGACTTAGAATTGGAGGCCATTGTTCATACGCTGAAGATTTGGGGGCATTACCTCTACGGTGTCTCGTGTGAGGTATTTACCGATCATCATAGCCTTAAGTATTTGTTCAAACAAAAGGATCTTAATTTGAGGCAGAGAAAATGGTTAGAGTTGTTGAAAGACTATGATATCACCATTTTGTATCACCCCGGAAAGCCAATGTGGTGGCCGATGCTTTGAGTAAAAAGGCCGTGAGTATGGGCAGCCTTGCTTATATTCCGGTTGGTGAGAGACCGTTAGTTTCAGATGTTCAGACCTTGGCTAATCAGTTCGTGAGGTTAGATGTTTCAGAACCCAGTTGGGTTCTAGCTTGCACAGTCGCTTGGTCTTCTTTATATGAGCATATCCGAGAGCGACAATATGATGATCCTCATTTACTTGTCCTTAAGGACATGGTGCGGCACGGTGATGCCAAACAGGTTGTTGTGGGGGAAGATGGAGTTCTGCGAATGTAGGGTCATATTTGTGTGCCTAATGTTGGCGGGCTTCGTGAATTAATCCTTGAAGAGGCACACAGTTCCAGGTATTCTATTCATCCAGGTACCGCCAAAATGTATCAAGATTTGCGGCAATATTATTGGTGGAGGAGAATGAAAAAGGATATAGTTGCATATGTAGATCGGTGTCTGAATTATAAGCAAGTTAAGCACGAGCATCAGAGACCTGGTGGTTTGCTTCAGAAGTTAGAAATTCCTGAGTGGAAATAGGAGCGTATCACTATGGATTTTGTTGTTGGACTCCCACAGACTCAGAGAAAATTTTGATGTAGTTTGGGTCATTGTGGACAGGTTGACCAAGTCAGCACATTTCATTTCAGTGGTAGTTACCTATTCTTCAGAAAGGTTAGCTGAAATTTACATTCGTGAGATTGTCCGCCTTCACGGTGTACCCGTGTCTATTATTTTTGATCGAGGTACACAATTTACCTCATACTTCTGGAGAGCTGTACAGTATGAGTTAGGCACACGGGTTGAGTTGAGTATAATATTTCATCCACAGACAGACGGACAGTCAGAGCGCACCATTCAGATATTGGAAGATATGCTTCGCGCTTGTGTTATGGACTTTGGAGGTTCTTGGGATCAATTCTTGCCACTTGCTGAGTTTGCTTATAATAATAGCTACTAGTCGATCATTTAGATGGCTCCATATGAGGCATTATACGGAAGGCGATGTCGTTCGCCAGTTGGCTGGTTTGAACCGGGAGAGACTCGGTTGTTGGGTACCGATTTGGTACAGGATGCCTTGGATAAGGTCAAAGTTATTCAAGATCGACTTCGCACAGCTCAGTCTAGGCAAAAGAGTTATGCCGACCGTAAAGTTCATGATATTGCATTTATGGTTGGAGAAAGAATATTGCTCTGGGTTTCACCTATGAAAGGTGTAATGAGGTTCGGAAAGAAGGGAAAGTTGAGACCTAGGTATATTGGACCCTTTGAAATTCTTGAAAGGGTGGGTGAAGTAGCCTACGAGCTGGCATTACCACCTAGTTTATCAGCAGGTTCATCCGATGTTCTATGTGTCTATGCTCCGAAGATATCATAGTGATCCGTCCCATGCGTTAGATTTTAGCTCAGTCCAATTGGACAAAGATTTGACTTACGGGGAGGATTCGGTGGCTATTCTAGCCCAACAGGTCCGGCAGTTGAGGTCTAAGAGTTATCCTTCGGTCCGAGTATAATGGAGAGGTCAGTCGGTAGAGGCATCTACCTGGGAGTCTGAGTCGTACATGCGGAGTAAATATCCACACTTATTCACCAGCTCAGGTACTTTTTCTAACTTCGTTCGAGGACGAACGTTTGTTGTAGAGGTGGAGAATGTGATGATCCAAAATGTCAACCTTAAATCTAATAATTAATTATATATTCTAAGACATCAAAAATCACTATTTTTCACTCCTCGACTTGCGTGCAAAGTCCGTAAAATGTTTTAGAAAGTTTTTATGTGAAAAATGGATTAAAATGTGAACTAGAGCCTTAAAACTCAATTGAGTTGACTTTGGTCAATATTTTGAGCAAACGGAACCAGATCAGTGTTTTGACACCTCAGGTAGGTATGTATCGTGATTTGGGACTTGGGCGTATGCCCGGAATTTAATTTGGAGGTCCCTAACTCAAGTTATGACCATTTAACGGAAACTAGTAATTTAAAGGCTAAAGATTTTCAAGTTTGACTACGGGGTTGACTTTTTGATATCGGAGTCGGAATCCAGTTCCGAAATTTTTCATAGCTCCGTTATGTCATTTATGACTTGTGTGCAAAATGTGAGGTCAATCGGACTTGATTCGATAGGTTTCGGCATCGAATATAGAAGTTGGAAATTTCATAAGACTAAAGTTTCAAGTAAGTTCGCATAAGACCTAATTTCAAATAAGCATAAATCTCATAATACGAAGTGTTATATAGTGTATTTCATATCAAATGAAATATCTTTGAGTCTAGTTTCTAACGCTTCAAACCGTTTGTCATTTGGACATTCTTATAATAAGTTATGACCAAATTACCAAAAGCTGGAAAATACGATTATACGACAAATTGTGCGACCGCAAATCAATTATGCGAGCCGCAAAACAGGTTTGCGACTTGCAAAATGGTCGCTGATATGCCCAGAACACGGGCATCAGTTTTGCGATCCATTGTGTGACCCGCGTACCGATTTGGCGGTGCATTGTGCGACCGCGTACCTGTTTTCGGAGGGGTAATTTTTCTATTTTTATAACCCGACCCCATTTTGATAAATAGGTTTTGGGGCATATTTTGGGGCAATGATCTGATGATTTTAGAGAGAACTGAGAGTGTTCTAGAGAGAGAAAGTAGATAAAGTGTCTTGTTCATCAAATTCTTATCCAAGCCTTGAAATCCAACAAGAAATCCCTCAAGTTCTTCATCAAAGAGGTAAGGTTCTAACCCCTAATCTTCAATTTCGAGTTTGGGTAATGATGGGTGATTAAGAGTATGATTCTTGGGGTAAGTATTCCTTATCCTATATTGATTATATTTCATGATTCCATATTCATTTATATCATGAATCCGTGAATTTAGGGAAGAAAAATCAGATTTTTATAAAATCTTCCAAAAATAAAAATTTAAGATTTGAAGGTCCATTTGATATCGGAATTGGATAATTTTTCTATGGTTGAACTTGTAGCGGAACGGGTGTTCGGATTTCGCAAGGTTTTCCGGGATTTGAGACGTGGGTCCCACTATCAAATATTTAAATGAATTTCGGATTTTTTATCCGAAAAATTAGTAAATTAATATGGAATTAATTCCTATGATTCATATTGAGTATATCGAATTGTTTGTGAATAGATTTGAAGCTTTTGGAGACATATTTAAAAGGAAAAGTTGTGGTCGAGTAATTGATTGGAATTTGCAAAGAGAGGTAAGTGTCGTGGTTAACCTTGACTTGAGGGAATAAAACTCTTAAATTATTTGTTATGTGAAATGCATATGAACGACGTATAGGCGAGGTGACGAGTGTCTATACGTCATCAAATTAATTGTTTGCTTATTTACTTGAAAAATCATAAATTATTTTAAATCATGAATTAATTGTTATAATAATTGTTCCTCTCCTATTCTTTGTCAAATATTAATTCTTGAATTCATGCATTAATTGTTACATGCTATTTGAATTATGTGTCTTAGTTGTTATTTGACATTTAGCATATTAAATATTAAACTGCCTATTTTCTCCCTGATTTCCATAATAACTTGTTACTGTTCATTGTTTGTTTCATAATTAAATCATAATTATTGTATGCTTGTTATCTTATAATTTTATATTAGTTGTTGCATTTATTGGTGAAATTTATTCTATAAGAATCGGCAAATGAATATATTGGAGGAGCGAGTTGCACGCCGCAACAGACTTATTAAAAAGTCCATATTAGAGGATCGGGTTGCACGCCGCAACAGACTTATTAAAAAGTCCATATTGGAGGATCGGATTGCACGCCGCAACAGACTTATTAAAAAGTCCATATTGGAGGATAAGGTTGCACGCTGCAACAGACTTATTAAAAATTCCATATTGGAGGATCAGGTTTCACGCCGCAACAGACTTATTAAAAAATCCATATTGGAGGATCGGATTGCACGCCACAACAGACTTATTAAAAGTCAATATTTGGGGGGTCGAATTGCACGCCGCAATAGACTTATTAAAAAGTCAATATATACTTGATTAAAATTAATTATATGAGAGGATTGAAAATGATTATATTGTGGAAACGGTTTGCATGCTATAACGGAAATTGATTGAAATAATAATGGATTATGACTGCTGAGTTGGCTTCAATTATTATCAATGAGTTACCAGATTTATTTCTATTATTTGTTATTGTTACTCATAGTGCGTACAGGTTAATGTAAGTGGACCGCCTTAGCCTCGTCACTTCTTCGTCTAGGTTAGGCTCAGCACTTCCCAGTACATGGGGTCGGTTGTACTGATACTACACTCTGTACTTCTTGTGTAGATTTCGGAGTTGGTCCCAACGGCGTACCATAGACTTACTCGAATTTCAACTACTCAGAGGAGACTTGAGGTATAATTGCACGGCGTTCGTAGTTTTGAAGTCCCTGTCTACTTTACTTTAGTTGTGTGTTTATTTCCAGACATCTTTATTTTATTCAGACCTTTATTTGTATTATTCTAGAAGCTCGTGCACTTGTGACACCAATTCTGGGATGGTATTTAGACACCATTATTTTTTTTATGGATTATTCACTACATTTCAGACTTTACTTCCGCATTTGTTTCTTTGCTATTAATAAATTTTAAAAAAATGTTTTAAAATGGATAATATTATTCTAACGTTGGCTTGCCTAGCAAGTGAAATGTTAGGCGACATCACGGTCCGAAGGTGGGAATTTCGGGTCGTGACATCCCAGCTCTCAAAAATGGAGAAGGAATCAAAAATCTAGTGAACCCCTCAAACTCCGTAGGTAATTCGAGACAATTCAAGAAGAATAAGATAAGCTAAGACAAAGAACTTGAATATTGACAATAGAAAGTTGAATACTACCATCTTTCACGTTGACTCTTCCGCGGAGTAGCCTAAAGAATCCTCTTTTTCGCTCATTACTCCTATAGAACAAGAGATTCAGCAACATTCACTGAGTAAAAAGAAACGTCCACTTTCTTTCATAAGAAAACTTCTTGTGTCAATTCCAGTTTTGAACAACCGTATACTTGTTTCATAGTTTTCAATTGAGCGGCATACCAGACGTTTAGTATGGAGGAGCACGAGCAGCATTTGAGAGTGGTGCTTCGGACCTTGCGGGAACATAAGTTATATGCTAATTTCTCCAAGTGTGAGTTTTGGATAGATTCTTTAGCATTCTTGGGGCATGTCGTATTAGGCGAGAGTATTAAGGTGGACCCCAAGAAGATTGAGGCAGTTCAGAGTTGTCCTCGTCATACTAGGGCGACTGAGATCAAGAGCTTCTTGGGGTTAGCAGGTTATTATCGCCGGTTTGTGAAGGGCTTCTCATTTATTGCAGCACCTTTGACTAGATTGACCTAGAAAGGTGCTCCGTTCCGTTGGTCCGATGATTGTGAGGCGAGCTTCTAGAAGCTCAAGATAGCTCTGACTACATCACCAGTTCTAGTGTTGCCTTTCGGTTCGGGGATCTATACTGTGTATTGCGATGCTTCACGCGTTAGTTTGGGTTGTGTGCTGATGCAGGAGGGACGAGTTATTGCATATGCTTCACGTCAGCTGAAGCCCCATGAGAAGAATTATCCTGTATACGATTTGGAGTTGGCCGCTATCGTTCATGCTCTTAAGATCCGGAGGCATTATCTTTATGGGGTGTCCTGTGAGGTTTAAACCGATCATCGTAGCTTGCAATATTTGTTCAAGTAGAGGGATCTTAATTTGAGGCAGCACTGGTGGCTTGAGTTACTGAAGGATTATGATATTACCATTCTTTATCATCCGGTCAAGGCGAATGCAATTGCAGATGCATTGAGCAGGAAGTCGGAGAGTATGGGTAGCTTGGCATTTATTTTAGCAGAGAAGAGGCCATTAGCTTTGGACGTTCAGTCCTTGGCTAATAGACTTGTGAGGTTGGATATTTCAGTGCCCAACTGAGTTCTTGCATGCGTCATTAGCCAGTCTTCACTATTGGAGCAGATCAAGGCTCGACAGTTTAATGATCCGCACTTGTTGGTTCTCAGGGTGACGGTACTACAGGGTGGTGCCAAGGAGGTTACTATCAGTGGGGATGGTGTTTTGCGATTCCAGGGCCGCCTTTGTGTTCCTAATGTTAATGGCTTGAGGGAGCGGATTCTAGATAAGGCACACAGTTATCTCTATTCCATTCATCCAGGTGCTACGAAGATGTATTGCGACCTAGGGCAGCATTTCCAGGTGTCTAAATTGCCAGTTATCTGTGGTGGAGGATGAATAAGGACATAGTTGAGTATGTTACGAGGTGTCTAAATTGCCAGCAGGTTAAGTATGAGCATCAGAATCCAGGTGGCCTACTCTAGTATATGACTATACCTGAGTGAAAATGGGAGCGCATTACTATGGACTTCATAGTTGGTTTGTCGCGGACCTTGCGGAAGTTTGATGCAGTTTGGGTAATTGTTGATAGGTCGACCAAGTCGGCACACTTCATTCCGGTGGTGACTTTAGAGAGGTTGGCCCAGATTTATATTCAGGAGATAGGTCAGTTGCATGGTGTGCCTGTTTCCATCATATCAGATATACGCCCTCAATTCACTTCGCATTTCTGGAGGGAAGTACAGAGTGAGTTGGCGACCTGTGTAGGCTCAGCACAGCCTTTTATCCACAGACCGATGAGTAGTCGGAGCAGACAATCCTGATCTTGGAGGACATGCTCAGAGCATGTGTGATTGACTTTGGAGGGCAGTGGGATCGATTCTTGCCTTTGGCCGAGTTTTCTTATAATAAAAGTTATCAGTCCAGCATTGAGAAGGCTCCATTTGAGACTTTATATGGTCGGCGATGTCGTTCTTCCATCGGATGGTTTGAGCCCGGCGAGGCTAAGTTATATGGTTCTGATTTGGTGAAGGATGCCTTGGAAAAAGAAAAGTTGATTCAGGAGCGACTTTGCCCAACACAGTCCAGACAAAAGAGTTACGCAGATTAGAAGGCGCGTGATTTATCATTCTTGGTGGGCGAGAACGTTCTCTTAAATGTCTCGCAGATGAAAGGGATCATGAGGTTCGGGAAGAAGGGAAAGTTGAGCCCAAGGTTTATAGGCCCATTTGAGTTGTTGAGACGAGTTAGGGAGGTTGCTTATGAGCTTGCTTTGCCTCCCAGTTTATCAGGAATTCATCCGGTTTTCCACGTGTCTATGCTCCGGAGGTATCATGCCGACAGGTCACATGTGTTAGACTTCAGCACGATTGGGATATGAGGAGGAGCCAAGGATATGAGGAGGAGCCAGTTGCCATTGTTGATAGACAGGTTTGTCAGTTGAGGTCCAAGAGTATTTCCGTTGTGAACCAATCGAGGAGGCGACTTGGGAGTCCGAGGAGGACATGCGGAGCAGATATCTCACTTATTCAGCACTCCACGTATGATTGTAGACCCGTTCGAGGAAGAACGTTTGTGTAAGAGGTGGAGAATGTAACGACCTGATCGGTCGTTTTACTTTTTAGAACCCTGTTCCGCTAAATAAGGCTCCCCGTATGTTCCTTTACTGTTTTATGACTTGCGGGGATGTCACGACTCATAATCCCACCACAGGCGTCGTGATGGAACCTAGTCTCTAAGACTAGGTAAGCTGATTTCAATTAAATTTTGAAGCCATTTTTTTTTATAAGTAATCAAAACTAACAGCAGAAATAATTACGATATACAACCTCCCAAGACTGGTAGTACTGAGTCAAGAACTCTAACTGAATACATAGAATGATCACGAGGACCGAATATATAATACTGTTTGATTACAAGTTAACAGTACAATGAAATAAAAATACTGCAAGGGACTGCGACGACCAAACAGCTCTACCTTGAATCCTTACGATCCCACTTTAATTCCGCTCAAGTCCATTATCTTCAATACCTGGCTCTGCACAAAAATGTGCAGAAGTGTAGTATGAGTACGCCACGGTCGGTACTCAGTAAGTATCAAGACTAACCTCAATGGAGTAGACACGCGGTACAGTCAAGACACTCACTAGTCTAATAGCCTGTGCAATATAATATATAAAATAATAGGAAACAAATAACAATAGGGCAATATGAAATAGCCAGTGATATGCACAGCAGACAACAAGAATACCATTAATATCGCTCAACAATTAATAAGTACAATTACACCCAATTAAATCAAGTCCTTCAAATAAATGTCTTTCACATATAATTCTTCCAAATAATTCTCTTTCAAATATAATTTTCTCAAATAATTATTTTTTAAATATAATTCTTTCAATAAATATTTTCAAATATAATTTCCTATAATATTTTCTAAGTAAAAATCCTTCCAAATAAATCTTTTGAATATAATTCTTTCAAATAAAAAGTCACCATGTGACACCTCATTTCATAATCATAAAAATACGGGTCTCAGCCCGGACAATACCAATAGCCACCCTTATCGCTCCTATTTCCACCCTTATAACTACATAATATCAATGGTGAAATGCCACCCTTATCTCCCCAAAATAACAACTCACACAACACAATAATTTACACGAAAAATTATCACAGCAACATAACAAAAATCAATTCATATCACAATTTGCCCAATGGCCACAACCAAATTCCAAAGCTACAACCAAGTCAATTAATTTCACAACAAATATCCAGAAGCTCAACACAATGGGTACAACACCCAAAAACAATCAATAGAGATAGAAATTACTCAACATAAAGCAAAGTCTTCATTAAAATCAAATTTTCAATAATTATATAAACACCTCTTCTTAAGCTCATTTAATTAATTATTTGCAGAGGGAAAATCCATAATGAAATTAAATTCCAATAATTATCAAACCAATAAATTCACGGAATTACATAAATAATCAAGTAACAGTCACATCAAATTGTCATATAACAACAGATTCAACAACAACAAGGATTTAGGCACGGCAATTAGAAAATTAAATATATACCAACAATTACCCAATTTACCACACAGTATGTTCAGGACTTTAACTCAATAAAATTACACATATAGGCTGAGTACGTACTCGTCACCTCGCGTACACGGCTTTTAATATTTCACAAATGACACATAAGACTCGATACCTAAGGGATAATTCCCACACTCGAGGTTAAGCAAGACAGTTACCTTTTTGAAGTTAGGCCGATTTTCCAAAATAACCTCCTTACTTGAATTGATCTCCGGACATCTCAAATCTATCCAAATTAATTGTATAACTCCATTAAAATTCGTCAAAAATAATTGCAGATAATAATATGTCGACTTAAAATTTTATTCCAAAAAGTCAACTCGGGACTCGCCTCTTGGAACCCGACATAATTTTCATGAAATTCAAACACCCATTCCGATACGAGTTCAACCATTTATCGAATTCCAATAACAACTCGACTTCCAAATCTTAAATTTTCATTTTTGGAAGATTTTACAAAAATCTTGATTTTTCCTCCATTAAATCCGAATTAAATGATGGATTCAAAGACATAATCATGAAAATTAATCAAAACTGGATAAGAATCACTTACCCCAAACACCCACGCAAGAATCTCTCCGAAAATCGCCTTCTACCGAGCTCCCAATTAGATTTTGAGTTATGAACTCAAACTCCCATTTTGGGACTTTTAATTCTTCCTAGAAGTGCCTTCATAGCGTTCGCGACCATAGCTTCGCGTTCGCGAAGCACAAAAAATGTGCTGCCCAGATTCCTTCTTCGCGTTCGCGATATCCTCATCGCGTTCGCGATGCATTCCGACCTCTGCCCTTCGCATTCGCGAGACACGAGTCGCGAAGGCTTAACGCCAGGCAGGCCCCCAACTCCCCTTCCTCTTCGCGTTCGCGCCTGCCCACTTGCGTTCGCGCCTTCCCACTCGCGTTCGTGCCTGCCCACTCGCGTTCGCGTAGGCTTTCCTTAGCTCCCTTCTTCGCGTTCGTTTCTTCTTCATCGCGTTCGCGATGGAAAAATCCCAGCCATCCAAAATCCTTCTTCGCGAACGCGTGAGACCCTTCGCGTTTGCGAAGAACAATAACAAATATCAGTTCCAGCAGCTGCAAAACAAGGAAAAATGATCCGAAACCATCCCGAAACTCACCCGAGCCCCTGAGACCTCAACCAAACATACCATCAAATCCCAAAACATCATACGAACTTAGTCGAACCTTCAAATCACCTCAAACAACTCTAAAACCATGAGTCATACCCCAATTCAAGCCTAATGAACTTTGAAATTTCAAATTCTATATCTTGTGCCGAAACACATCAAATCAATCCGGAATGACTTCAAATTTTGCACACAAATCATAATTGAAACAATAATGCTATTCCAATTTCCAGAATCGTATTCCGGCCCCGATATCAAAAAGTCAACCCCCGGTCAAACTTACCAAAATTCGACTTTCGCCATTTCAAGCCTAAATTGGCTACAGACCTCAGATTCACAGTCCGGACACGCTCCTAAGTCCAAAATCACCCAACAGAGCTAACAAAATCGACAGAACTCTATTCCGGAGTCGTCTTCACACAGTTCCAACTACGGTAAAAATCCTAAGACTTAAGCTTCCATCTTAGGGACTAAGTGTCCCAAATCACTCCGAATCATCCGTAAATCAAACTCTACCACACACGCAGGTCATAATACATATTGCGAGGCTGCTCGAGACCTTAAGTCACTGAACGGGGCGTAAATTCTTAAAATGACAAGTCGGGTCGTTACATTCTCCACCTCTTAAACAAACGTTAGTCCTCGAACGTGCTAAGAATTATTCTGCAGTTATCAAATTGATGATTTTACTTTTACACATATACTCACGGTTGATCCCACGTTACTGCATTTGAGATAAGCCTGACAACATCATCTCATTTGAGTTTATTTCTTTTATCCATATTTGTAGACTTTAAGATCAATTGCTTACACTCCAAACATTTTAAAAGGTTTGATTTTCACAGCAACGCACGGTATTAGTCTCAACTGGCTATAGCAACTCATGCCTACGCACACATCAATTTTCTTGATAGTGTTGAAGTACTTCAAAACTTTCTCTGGGTTGCTACATTCTTCCCCCGCTTAGGATCATTCGCCCTCAAACACATAACATATTTATCTCTTCCTTTGCAATTCTCAATCCTTCAAATTTTACTAACTCCCAAATTTTCAGAAATTTTGGCAGAGTGCCCCCTGTAATTGGGCCTATCCACCTGCCAGAGTAACACCAAAACAACTCATAACAACACATCCACAACCCAACAAAATACCACAAGGTATATATCAATAACACCAATCTCAGCATTACAAGCACTGCATTATCATAATGATATCAGGACATGAAGCACATCATATGTATGCTCATCACCACATCTCTGGTCTTAAAAGCTGTTCATAATTAATTTCAGTATCATCAATTAATCTCATATTAACCACCACCTCATTTCGAATTTTCATAATACTGACAACAGAATGTGAGGCATGAAGACCTCATGATTACTTACTCGGATTAATGAGTCACATTTAACGTCACCTGGGCACTCACCTCATAGGCTAAAACTCAATGTTTACAGCACGAAAATGGTTGAATATGAACAGAAAATTATACAAGAATTATCAAAAAAGCCTAACAGGCATGATTCCCTATTAATACTATTGTACGAATTAAATTTAAAAGGAAAAAACTTTAAACTCATAAATATTTCACCACAAGGACCTCGTCCTTACATAACTTCCACCGCGGCTTGCAGCCCGGTTTAAATATTTTACATCATGTAAAAATGCGAGGATCTCATCCTCAAATCCGAATCACAATTATGTTGTACATTGTGCCAACTGAAATTATCAATTTCCTTTCTTTCTTCTTTTCAATATATTTCATAAATAATTTTCACAACATATAATGAACCCTTATACCGGTAGGGCGTATGATTCATAAAAATTATAATCAATTATTCTAAAACATATTAAACCCAATGTATTGAATAATACAATTTAGCTTTTGGACTTATAGCCCTCAATGGTGCACAAAAATAAAATGACAGACACGGGCTCACATCTTTAAATCTCCCAACAGGGATACACATATAAGTGGGTCACAAATTTATGAAGCTCACTCATAAGTGGAGCATAATAGGAGAATTCACCTCAATATTCAGAACTGAATCAAATTAAGGAAACTATCCTTTTATAATAAAAATCAGGATCGTACCTGTAACAAAATCATCTGGTGTATTGGCCTCAGCCAAATCATAGTGATTAAATCAACGGGTCGGGCCTCCACCTCTTAGGCGCCTACTACCCGCCTGTCCTCCACCTCTAGGTGACTGTGCACGTGGAGTATCAACTGGAATAAAGCTTGTAGCTGGAGTGTTCTGATGAAATCCACCCCTCTCAAGTTTGGGACAATCTCTCATGATATGCCTAGTATCACCATACTCATAACAACCCCTCTGAGGTCGCGGCTGCTCGTACTGAGTCTGTGCCGGATAACTGGAATAACCACTGTAAGAATCTCGTGTCAGTGGTGCACTGTAAACTGGAGCACTCCGAGTAATCTGATTTGCGGACTGAGCTGACCGACTGCTCGAGCCTTTGCTATAATGGGTTCTAGCTGAAGAGTAAAATCCACTGAACCCTCCAGATCTTCGAGACCTTTTGGTTTCCTTAGACTCCCTTTTCTCGCCTAAAACACCCTCAATCTTCCTTGCAATCTCCACTACTTGTTGAAACGGAGCATCAGTTTGCAACTCTCGAGCCATGCATATTTTAATATTATAATTGAGCCCCTCAATGAATCTGCGGACCCGTTCTCTAATTGTAGGAACTAAGATAGGTGCATAACGGGCTAAATCATTGAACCTAATAGCATATTATGACACTGTCATAGTGCCCTGACGCAACCGTTCAAACTCTGTGCGCCCCGCATCTCAGAGAGTCTAGGGAACAAACTCTTTCAAGAACATTTTCGAAAATTTAGCCCAAGTTGGTGGTGTGGCATCGGCTGGTCTACCTTCTTCATCGATTTGCCACCACCGATACGCTGCGTCTGACAATTGAAATGTAGTAAAGGCAACTCCACTCACCTCCACAATACCCATGGTGCGGAGAATACAGTGACAATTTTCTAGAAATTCTTGGGCATCCTCTGTAGCTGTGCCACTGAAAGTTTGTGGATCATATTTCTTAAACCTTTCAAGTTTCTTTTGTTCTTCTTCTGATGCCTCGGGCCTGACCTCAGGCCGAACCGGAATAATAGGTTGTACCGGTACTACACCCGGAACCTGACCAATATGAACCTGCTGCTCTGGAGCTGTGATAGGAGTCTGAGCTACTCCTCCAATCTGCGGAATGTTTGGTGCAACAGAGATCAATCCCGCCTGAGTTAATGTACCAAACATACTCAGGAACTGTGCCAAAGTCTCCTGATGTCTAGGAGTAACAACAGGTGCTTCTGGTACATGTCCCCCAACTAGAGCTACTAGTGGCTCCTCAACTGTTGTTCTGATAGGCGCTCTAGTCGTAGCACGTGCCCTTCCTCGGCCTCTACCTCAGCCCCTGCCTCTTGCAGCCCTAGCAGTATGTGCGGATGCCTGCTCAGCTAACCCAGTAGTATGTGTCCTTACCATCTGTGAGAGAATGGAGATACAAAGGTTCAAATTCCAAATTCAACAAATTTCGCACGACAGGAATGAAAAAAATGGAAATTTCCTAACAGTTCTGTACCATCTCGAAGATAAGTACAGACGTCTCCATACCGATCCACAAGACACGTTCGTGACTCGTAAAACTTATGAACCTAGAGCTCTGATACCAACTTGTCATGACCCATAATCCTACCACAGGAGTCGTGATGGCACCTAGTCTCTAAGACTAGGTAAGCCGATTTCAATTAAATTTTGAAGCCATTTTTTTATAAGTAATAAAAACTAACAGCGGAAATAATTTCGATATACAACCTCCCAAGACTGGTAGTAATGAGTCACGAACTCTAACTGAATACATAGAATGATCACGAAGACCCGAATATACAATACTATTTGATTACAAGTTAACAGTATAATGAAATGAAAAGACTCCAAGGGACTGCGACGACCAAGCAGCTCTACCTTGAATCCTTACGATCCCACTTTAATTCCGCTCAAGTCCGTTATCTTCAATACCTGACTCTGCACAAAAATATTCAGAAGTGTAGTATGAGTACGCCATGGTCGGTAGCCAGTAAGTATCAAGACTAACCTCAATGGAGTAGAGATGAGGTACAGTCAAGACACTAACTAGTCTAATAGCCTGTGCAATATAATATACAAAATAATAGGAAACAAATAACAATAGGGCAACATGAAACAGCCAGTGATATGCACAACAGACAACAAGAATACCATTAATATCGCTCAACAATTAATAAGTACAATTACACCCAATTAAATCAAGTCCTTCAAATAAATGTCTTTCACATATAATTCTTCCAAATAATTCTCTTTCAAATATAATTTTCTCAAATAATTTTTTTTCAAATATAATTCTTTCAATAAATATTTTTGAAATATAATTTCCTATAATACTTTCTAAGTAAAAATCCTTCCAAATAAATATTTTGAATATAATTCTTTCAAATTAAAAGTCACCATGTGACACCTCATTTCATAATCATAAAAATACGGGTCTCAACCCATTTTCATATTTTTCGTAAACACGGGTCTCAGTCCATTTTCATATTTCCACGGCACCTCGTGCCCATAATTAAATCATCATATTTCCCCGGCACCTCGTGCCCTCATTTCATATCACAACTGCACGGACAATTCATGTGCCAATTATCATTATCATTCCATCACAGCACCTCGTGCCCACATTTCATATCACAATTGTACGGACAATTCACGTGCCAAATATTCTCATTATTTACTCACGGCACCTCGTGCCCACATTTCATTTTATAATCCGCCTGGCAATAGCCACAGGCTCTCAATTTCAATATAAATCAGATTGTTATCAATTTACCAACAACATGACAAGTTGCACAAGGTATAAAAATAAACACATGAAAAATATCAACACCACAACCCCACATCATCACATATCATCCCTAATAATAGCCACCCTTATCGCTCTTATTGCCACCCTTATCACTCCTATAGCCACCCTTATCACTCTTATAGCCACCCTTATCGCTCCGCCCAGACAATACCAATAGCCACCCTTATCGCTCCTATTGCCACCCTTATAACCACATAATATCAATGGTGAAATGCCACCCTTATCTCTCCAAAATAATAACTCACACAACACAACAATTTACACGGGAAATTATCACAACAACATAACAAAAAATCAATTTATATCACAATTTGCCCAATGGACACAACCAATTTCCAAAGCTACAACCAAGTCAATTAATTTCACAACAAATAGCCAGAAGCTCCACACAATGGGTACAACACCCAAAAACAATCAATAGAGATAAAAATTACTCAACATAAAGCAAAGTCTTTATTAAAATCAAATTTTCAATAATTATATAAACACCTCTTCTTAAGCTCATTTAATTAATTATTTGCAGAGGGAAAATCCATAATGAAATTAAATTTCAATAATTATCAAACCAACAAATTCACGGAATTACATAAATAATCAAGTAACAGTCACATCAAATTATCATATAACAACATATTCAACAACAACAAGGATTTAGGCATAGCAATTAGATGATTAAATATATACCAACAATTACCCAATTTACCACACAACATGCTCAAGACATTAACTCAATAAAATTTACACATATAAGCCGAGTACGTACTCGTCACCTCGCGTACACGGCTTTTCACATTTCACAAATGGCACATAAGACTCGATACCTAAGGGGTGATTCCCCCACTCGAGGTTAAGAAAGACACTTACCTTTTTGAAGTTAGGCTGATATTCCAAAATAACCTTCTTGCTTGAATTGACCTCCAGACAGCTCAAATCTATCCAAATTAATTGTATAACTACATTAAAATTCGTCAAAAATAATTCCGGATAATAATACGTCGACTTAAAAATTTATTCCAAAAAGTCAACAAAAGTCAACGCGGGACCCGCCTCTTGGAACCCGACATAATTTTCATGAAATCCGAAAATTCATTCCGATATGATTTCAACCATACCAATTTTATCGAATTCCAATAACAACTCGACTTCCAAATCTTAAATTTTCTTTTTTGGAAGATTTTACAAAAATCTAGATTTTTCCTCCATTAAATCCGAATTAAATGATGGATTCAAAGACATAATCATGAAAATTAATAAAAACTGGATAAGAATCACTTACCCTAA
Organism: Nicotiana tabacum; assembly: GCF_000715075.1. Taxonomy (NCBI): domain Eukaryota; kingdom Viridiplantae; phylum Streptophyta; class Magnoliopsida; order Solanales; family Solanaceae; genus Nicotiana; species Nicotiana tabacum. Next base: position 79,873,405 of record NC_134100.1, read on the forward strand.
ACACCCACGCAAGAATCTCTCCGTAAATAGCCTTCTACCGAGCTCCCAATTAGATTTTGAGTTATGAACTCAAACCCCCGTTTTGGGACTTTTAATTCTGCCCAAAAGTGCCTTCATCGCGTTCGCGGCCATAGTTTCGCATTCGCGCAGCACAAAATATGTGCTGCCCAGATTCCTTTTTCGCGTTCGTGATATCCTCATCGTGTTCGCGATGCCTTCCGACCTCTGTCCTTCGTGTTCGCGAGACACAAGTCGCGTTCGCGAAGGCTTAACGCCAAGCAGCCCCCCCCCCCCAACTCCCCTTCCTCTTCGCGTTCGCGTAGGCTTTCCTCAGCTCCCTTCTTCGTGTTCGCATCTTCTTCATCGCATTCGCGATGGGCAAATCCCAGCCGTCCAAAATTCTTCTTCGCAAACGCGTGAGACCCTTCGTGTTCACGAAGAACAATACCAGATATCAGTTCCAGCAGTTGCAAAACAAGGAAAAATGATCCGAAACCATCCCGAAACTCACCCGAGCCCCCCGGGACCTCAACCAAACATACCATCAAGTCCTAAAACATCATACGAACTTAGTCGAACCTTCAAATCACCTCAAACAACTCTAAACCCACGAGTCATACCCCAATTCAAGCCTAATGAACTTTGAAATTTCAAATTCTATATCTTGTGCCAAAACACATCAAATCAATCCGGAATGACTTCAAATTTTGCAGACAAATCATAATTGACACAAAAAGACTATTCTAATTTCCAGTATTGGATTCTGGCCCCGATATCAAAAAGTCAACCCCCCGGTAAAACTTTCCAAAATTTTGACTTTCGCCATTTCAAGCCTAAATTGGCTACAGACCTCAGATTCACAGTCTGGACACGCTCCTAAGTCCAAAATTACCCAACGGAGCTAACAGAACCGACATAACTCTATTCCGGAGTTGTCTTCACATAGTTCCGACTACCGTAAAAATCCTAAGACTTAAGCTTCCATCTTAGGGACTAAGTGTCCCAAATCACTCCGAATCATCCGTAAATCAAACTCGACCACACACGCGGGTCATAATATATATTGCGAGGCTGTTCGAGACCTTAAGTCACTGAACGGGGCATAAATTCTTAAAACAACAAGTCGAATCGTTACAAGGGATGGTTAAGTCGGAATTTGGAAGAGTTCGGGTTGAAATCAGAACACTTGGTTCCATGGTTTGGCTTTAAAGGCTATGTTTGGCTTCGGTCAATATTTTGAGTAAACGACCTCGGAATCATGATTTTACTGTTCCAATAGGTTCGCATAATGATTTCGGACTTGGGCGTATGTTCGGCACGAGTTTTGGATAAACCCGAGGCATTTCGACGCCTAATAGTGAAAGTTGGTTCTTTGAAGGTTTTAAAATTTTTTAAATTTAGTTTGGAGCAGGTTTTGATGTTATCGAGGTCCAACTGGTATTCCAAGAACGGGAATAGTTCTATAATGTCACCTAATACTTGCACACAAAATTTGACGTCATTCCGAGTAGTTTAAGTACGTCTCGGCGAGTTGGAAGTAAATTGAAGAACTTGAAGTTCATAAGTTTGATTCAATTGGTTTGGGATGTGATTCTTAGTTTTAATGTTATTTTGTGCATTCCGAGAGTTCGAGCGAGTCCATTTTATGATTTCAAACTTGTTGGTACATTCGGGCGGGGCCTGGGGGGCCTCGGGTGTTAATCGGACGAGCCTCAGACTAAGTTTGGACTTGGAGTTGCAGCTGAAGCTTCCAGATTATGGTGTGATCGCACCTACGCTTGGCCAGCTGTAGGTGCAAGCTCGCAGAAGTGACCTCTTGACCGCAGAAGTGGCCCAATGTGGGCTGCCTAATAACCGTAGAAGCGGGCGAGGTACCGCACCTGCGGTGACGCAGGTGCGAAGGTGGCCATCACAGGAGCGAACTAAGGTCGCAGGTGCGGCGCACGTGCCGCAGGAGCGGTCTCGCAGAAGCGAGGGGGGCAGCTGAGGAGAGGACCGCATCTGCGAGGCCCTTTCCGCAGATGCGGAGCCGCAAAAGCGGCCAAACCTCCGCAGATGCGAAAATCGCAAAAGGAAGAACCCCAATTTAATGTGGGACTTAGGCATTTTGAGCTCATTTATTTCATTGCTTGGGCGATTTTTGGAGCTCTTAGAGAGGGGAGTTTACCTAAAACTTTGAGGTAAGTAACACAATGTGAGTTAAATACATAGTTTATGGGGTAGATTTAACATGTAAATTAGTAAAAATCATGGGTTTGGGTGAAAACCTAGGTTTTTGATAAAATTGGGATTCAACCACGAAAATGGTTATGGAATTTAGTGAAAATCATATATATGAGTTCATGAGGTTATGGGTAACAACTTTCTTCGAAAATTTCCGGAATCCGGGCATGTGGACCCGGGGTGAATTTTAGGAATTCTTCAATTGGGATTGGGTAATCACTTTAATAATTAGGATATGAACTTTTGAACATGTATTGACTATTTTATATAACATTTGACTAGTTTCAAGTCGTTTGGCACTGAATTGAGGGTTTAAGCACAATCTTGGACCGGAAAGTAGGCTTTGAGATGAGGTAAGTCTTTTTTCTAACCTTGTAAGAGGGAATTAACCCCATAGGTGAATTTAATTAATATGTGCTTCTATTTGTGGGGGGCTACGTACGCACGAGGTGACGAGAGTCCGTACGTAGCTACTAATTATGCTTATGTCCGAGAAGTTTTAGGTTCACGCCATGCTTTGTTGACACCATTATTTGATTATGCTTACTAATTTCCTTAAATAGAGCTAAGATTGAGAGTTTCAAGATTTTAAAAGTTTCTAGTTGAATTTCTTGTTTTGGAAAGAATTGAGGGACATTATGATAACTTGAGAAATCTATGTTCATTTACGTCACAAGTATGTTCCGCGAGCGGGGTAAATTTTCAATAATCTCATGGGAGCGGGTGGTTCGCCTCGGCAGGCTAATAGATTCATCTATGGTTCGTGTCGTTCGACCCTCGGCAGTGCACACAGTATATGTACATATATTTTGGATCGGGTCGTACGTCTTGGCATAATTCGTGCGTAACAATACCGGGAGCTCAATTATATTTGATATTGTTTCATTGGCTTGAGAGATTAAATGGTTAAATAAGGAAAATTAATTTGGTACTTACTATCGGTGAAAGGATTGTTTAATATTTCTTGCTTCCGAGTTCTATTATCATCTATATCCCATGTTTAATTATAATTTTATATATTTTATTGTTGGCCCATAGTAAGTGTCGAAGTCGACCCCTCGTCACTACTTCTTCGAGGTTAGACTAGATACTTACTGGGTACATGTTGTTTATGTACTCACGCTACACTTTTGCACTAAATGTGTAGGATCTGAGGCAGGTGCATCTGGATATCAGTCTGGCACGCATCCTTGACTATTACGAGACTTTGCGGTGAGCTGCCTTCCGAGCCTGTTCTACAGCAGCCGAAGTCTTTCTTTTCCTTGTATTTTCTATCTATTTCACTTCAGACAGCAGTGTAGTATTCTTTTGTATATTCTACTAGTAGCTCATACACTTGTGACACCAGGTCTTGAAAAATTTGCTAGTAGACACATGATAATTTTTGGGTTTTTTACTTATCTCATTTGATCTTAAAAGTTTTTATCTCTCATCTTATTAAATTTTTACTTCCTATTTATGTATTAATTAAAGATTAGATATTTTAATAATATTAAAAGAAGCAATCATGTGGTTAGTTCATTGTTGGCTTGCCTAGCGCTAGCGTTGGGCGCCATCACGGCCTATAGGAGAATTTGGGTCTTGACATTCCATATAAATTTCTTCCTCCAAATATCCATTTAAGAAGGTTGTCTTTACATCCATCTGATTGATTTGAAGGCCATACACAACAAGTAATGCTATTAACACCCGGATAGATGTAATCCTCATTACCAGTGAGTATGTATTAAAGTAATCAAGACCTTCTCGTTGTTTAAACCTTGCCTTATATTTGTCAATAGTACCATCAACTTTCATTTTTCTTTTGAAAATCCACTTAGAACCCAAAGATTTATTTCCTGGGGGAAGATCAACCAATTCTCAAGTATGATTACATAATATCGATTTTATCTCACTATTGACTGCCTCTTTCTGATATTGTGCTTCTAAGGAAGACATTGCTTCTTTGAACATTTGAGGCTCATTTTCCCACAAGAATGCCAGAAAATCTGGTCCAAAGGAAGTAACCGTCCTTTGACATTTACTAGGTCTTGGATTTTCCTCATTAATCATACTTTTCTTTGCTTTTTCCCGAGGTCGCTTAGATTTTTCAGTAGACGACTCACATTCCTCCTTATACGAATAAATATTTTCAAAGAATTCAGCATTATTTGATTCAATTACTGTATTAATATGAATGTCAGGATTTTCTGATTTATGAACTAGAAAAGATATGCCTTACTATTTGTTGCATATCCTATAAAAATGCAATCAACGGTTTTTGGTCCAATCTTTACCCTTTTGGGTTTAGGGAGCACTTTAGCCCAACACCCCCACACTTTAAAATATTTTAAGTTGGGTTTCCTTCCTTTACATTTTTCGTATGGAATGTATTGCGTTTTGCTGTGGGGAACTCGATTGAGTATTTGGTTACCTGTAAGAATAGCTTCCCCCACTAGTTCTGAGGTAAACCAAAACTTATTAACAAGGCATTCATTATCTCCTTTAACATTCTATTCTTTCTTTATGCAATTCCATTAGATTGTTGTGAGTAAGGGGCAGTTGTTTAGTGAATAATGTCATATTTCAAATATATTTCTTAAAAGGAGATTCATATTCGTCATCCCTATCACTTCTTATCATTTTGATCTTCTTGTTTAGTTGCGTTTCAACTTCATTTTTGTATTGCTTGAATGCATCAATTGCTTCAATTTTACTATTAACTAAATAAATATAGCAATAGCTAGTACTATCGTCAATAAAAGTTTTGAAATACTTTTTTCCACTGCGAGATGTTATTGACTTCATGTCGCAAATATTTGTGTGAATTAAGTCTAAATGATTTGAATTCATTTCAACTGACTTATAAGGATGTTTAACATACTTTGATTCCACACATATTTGACATTTCGAGTTATTACATTCAAACTTAGTCAATACATCCAAATTAATCATTATCCGTAAAGTTTTGATGTTACAACCCAAATTCGCATACCATAGATCACGTCGTAAGTTAGTCGATGTAAATCCAAGAAGAGATTATCTTTGAGATGATAAGAAGTTAATCCTATTGGTCTTAAACGATACAAGGGTGTATAAGAGTGGTTAACAAATATTAGAAGTTAAACGAATCAAGGATGTTGTAACCCGTATTTTCGGATAACACTAGAGGTGATTAACTGTCCCAAGAGGTCTTGTTTTAATGTATTTGAATCATATAATATCCGCATCATAAGTCTTGAAGTCAAGCGAGTTATGAAATAAAAGTCGATAAAAGTTGTCGCAACTTAGGTTTATAATTTTACTTAAACTTTAGGTCAAATGTTACTGTATTTTTCTCCCAATGTGCTTGGAATTATGGGGTGATCTACCTATAAAATTAAAGATCTATGAGTCTAGTTTCCAACGCATTAAACCGTTTGTCGATACGATCTCGGAATAGAGAGATATTCGCGTTTTCGTGAGAGTGCGCCAAGCAGCTCTCTATGGGGCCCACATAGGCGGTTTAAGAAATATGGATATATATAAGATACCTCAACCCCGTTTTAAGTCATTATTTTTCAGTATATTCAGACCTTAGAACCCTAAAAATACTCTCTCAAGGTTCTCTCATGATCCAAGACCCAAACAAAGGGCAAACAACACAAATCAAATATCGGGAATCCCGTGGCGCTAGTAAGTTTCTTGTTCTTCTTGTTGTTGCTGATTTTTGTGTTGTTCCAGCTCGTGTGGGAGGTTGTTTTAAGTATTTTATGTCCTGTAAATACACCTTCAAGTTTTTAATATCAACCCTAGGTGATTTCAAGTCTTCTAAAGTAATTCTTGTGCCGAAAAACCCGAATTAATTGCTAGTTTCGCTTCCTTGTTCTTGTGGCAGAATTGAAGGGATATTTCGGGGAAAATTAAGGTCAAATTGGAGTTGTTCTTTCTGTTTAAAGGTAAGGAACCTCTTACTCTATATATATTTAAGATTATCCAAGTTGCAGCTAAGTCGTTGAAGCTAGAACTTGTGAAATATATATCGAAAAGCTTGGTAGTAATGTTGTTGGTTGGTGGACTGTTTTGGAGGCTCAATATGATTATTAATGATGTTGTTTGGGCTGTTTGGTGATTGTATTGACTTGTGGGAAGTCATATAAATAGGGGAGGTGCTGTCCGTTTCATCGTAAAATAGGTTGTGGTCGATACATAATAGTTACGACGCTTAAACGATAATGATAGTGTCATTTGTCTTATTGTAGACTAAGGAGTCGTGATATTTGCATAGCTTGAGGTTGGGCAGTATATACAAGGTATGTGAGTCTATCCCCTTCATTCTTTTGCACGACTTCGATTGTACATAATGTAATGAACGAGCTCCCAAAGATACTCTACTCTTAGAAGCTAGCAGTACTTACATTGCTGCCCTTCTTATGAAACGATTGGTATTGATGTTACTTCTCTTATTCTTATATTATCAATGTTGTTGGTAGTTCCTGATTCTTATAAGTTTCTTAATGAAGAGTTAATCCTAATAACGTGTACGAAGGATACCGACCTTACGTCACTCCGAAAGGTTCAAAATGTGATTCCAATGAGTCCAGCATGCATCATATATATGTATCTATTTTACTCTACCGAGCCGCGCTATAGTCGGCCGGGTATGGCACCTATTGTGCAACCACTGATCAGTTGGGTTTTATCGAGCTCCACGTGGCCGGGTACGATTCTACCGAGCCCTATGATGGCCGGGTATGTTTTACCGAGCCTATTATGGCCGGGTACGATATGATGATGGTGATGCCCACAAAGGCGTATGTTTTAAAAGTTTATGTATATATATGTATGTATATATATATATATGTATGTATCATGTATTTCATGTCAGTAGCCCTCAGAGGTACCCAGATGTCACAGGTTGTATATTCTCTATCCGTGTTTACATTACTGTTCTTACTTATGCTTTCTTGCCTCACATACTCAGTACTTTATTCGTACTGACGTCCTTTTTATTTGTGGACGCTGCATGTCGTGCTGCAGGTCCTGATAGACAGGTAGACGTAGCTCCCCCACCACAGTAGGCTGTCCAGTTCAGCGGTTATTGGCGAGATCCCTTCTCCGGACTTGCCGTGGTCTTGGTATGCATTTTTGTTAGACCTTATGGGTATGTCGGGGCCCTGTTCCGGCAATGTTGTAGCACTTATGTTCTTTTAGAGGCTCATAGACAGGTGTCGACTTATGTATGGTTTAGAATGTCTTTTTGGCTGATTTTTGTTGTATAGTCTTTCATGGCATCATGATAGCTCGTACCTTATATATAGTTTCTTGACAGTCTTGTCGTCCCATGTTATGTATGTTCATGACATTATCTTTCATTGTTGGATGTTCATGATCCATGTCTACTATTTATATTGATCTTGTCGACCCTTAAAGATAATAAGGAAGGTTAGATAAAATGTACGTTGGTGCTCGGCAAGTATGGCCCGGGTGCTAGTCATGACCCTCCAGTTGGGTCGTGACAAACTTGGTATCAGAGCAAGTCTGTCCTAGGGGTTGTCTATGAGCCGTGTCTAGTAGAGTTTTGATTATGGATGTGTAGCGCGCCACATTTATAATCAGGAGGCTACGTGACATCTAGGGTTGTTACCTTCTTCCTGAATCTAGATCGTGCGTAGAGTTGAGTCGTAAGTGTTCATATCTAATATTCACCTTGTTTTCTTTTAGCGATGCCTTCGACTAGGAAGCAAGCGATTAGTAAACGGCTTGATACAGCTGTGGGAGAGGGTAACATTCAGGTGCCTCCAGCCATAGCAGGCCAAAGTGAGCCTCAGAGTGAGATGCCGTCTCATACCTCTCTGTCTCCTACAGAGGATATTAGGAGGCACCCAGTACATCCAGTTCCTCCGTCTGGCACTACAGACCACGATATGCGCAGTGCGGTGCAGTTGTTGACTAGCTTGGTAGCTGCTCAGGCTCAGAGGCAGAATACCGATGCTACTGATAAACCGGTTAGTGCGAGAGTTCGTGATTTTATTAATCTAGACCCTCCAGTGTTTACCGGATCAGACCCCAAGGAGGACCCGCAAACATTTATTAATCAGGTTCATTGTACATTGTGGGTTATGCATGCTAGTGATACGGAGGCAGTAGAGTTGGCTTCTTATCAGTTACGGGATTTAGCGATTTTATAGTATGATAGTTGGGAGAGATTTAGGGGTCCAAATGCTCCTCCAGTCGTGTGGAAGGAATTTTCTGAGGCCTTTCTTCGTCACTACTTGCCAGCTGAGATACGACGAGCTAGAGCTGATAAGTTCTTGAACCTTCGACAGGGTAATATGAGTGTACGAGAGTATAGTATACAGTTTGATTCTTTAGCAAGGTATACTCCCCATATGGTGGCCGAGATGAGTGATAGGGTGAACCTGTTCGTGAACGGGTTGGGACCACATCTGATAAATGAGTGCACAACAGCCTCCTTGGTAGAGGGCATGGATATTTCCCGTATTCAGGCTTATGCCCAGACCCTTCAGGGTCATAAGTTATAAGCTAAGCTCTCTAAATGTGAATTCTTGCAAAACTCAGTAGCATTCCTTGGCCATGTGATATCTGATGAGGGTATTAGTGTCGACACTCAGAAGATCGATGCAGTAAAGAATTGGCCGAGACCTACAACACCGTCAGAAGTCCGCAGCTTCCTGGGGCTAGCAGGATATTATAGGCGGTTTGTAGAAGGGTTTTCCTCTATATCAGCACCATTGACTAAGTTAACACAGAAAGCTACCAAGTTCCAGTGGTCTGATGCTTGTGAACATAGTTTTCAGGAGCTAAAGAATCGATTGACATCCGCGCCAGTGCTCACTCTCCCAGAAGGAACAGAAGGTTATGTGGTATACTGTGATGCCTCAGGTATAGGTTTGGGGTGCGTATTGATGCAACGTGGGAAGGTGATTGCTTATGCATCAAGACAATTGAAGAAGCATGAAAAGAATTACCCGACTCATGATTTGGAATTGGCTGCAGTAATATATGCTTTGAAGATATGGCGGCACTACTTATACGGCGTCCATGTTGACATCTACACAGATCACAAGAGTTTACAATACATCTTCAAGCAGAAGGAGTTGAATTTGAGGCAGCGTAGGTGGCTTGAATTACTGAAAGACTACGATGTCGAGATATTGTACCATCCCGGTAAAGCTAATGTTGTGGCAGACGCTCTCAGCCGTAAGTCAATGGGAAGCTTAATACATATTGAGGCAGGTAGACAAGGGTTGACCAAAGAGCTTCACCAGCTGGCCAATATGAGAATCAGATTGTTGGACTCTGATGACGGAGGTGTTACTGTACAGAATATAGCAGAATCATCTTTGGTAGCCGAGGTAAAAGCACGGCAATATGAAGATCCTACCTTAGTAAGATTGAGAGAGGGAATTCAGCAGTGTAAGATTACAGCTTTCAAGATCGGAGGATATGGGACACTGAGATACCAGGGCCGATTATGTGTACCTAGTGTGGCAGGGTTGCGAGAGAAGATTATGATTGAGATTCACCAGTCCCGATATTCTATCCATCCTGGCTCGACAAAGATGTATCATGACGTTAAGGAGCAGTATTGGTGGGATAACATGAAGAAGTCTATTGCAGAATTTGTAGCCCAGTGTCCTAATTGTCAACAAGTAAAGATTGAGCATCAGAAACCTAGTGGATTGATTCAGAATATAGAGATTCCGACCTGGAAATGGGAGGTGATTAATATGGACTTCATTATTGGATTACCTCGCTCTTATCATAAGTTTGACTCCATCTGGGTGATAGTTGATCGACTTACAAAATCTGCCCATTTTCTGCCAGTTAAGACAACTTACACGGCTGAAGATTATGCGAAGTTGTATATCAAGGAGATTGTTAGGCTTCATGGTGTGCCGGTATCTATTATATCAGACCGAGGAGCTCAATTTACGGCTAACTTTTGGAGGTCTTTTCAGAAGGGTTTAGGCACACAAGTAAATCTCAGCACTGCATTCCATCCGCAGACTGACGGACAGGCTGAACGTACCATCCAGACGCTTGAAGATATGCTACGAGCATGTGTTCTAGATTTCAAGGGGAATTGGGATGACCATCTGGCACTTATAGAATTTGCCTACAATAATAGCTACCATTCCAGTATTAAAATGGCCCCGTATGAGGCACTGTACGGGAGGAGATGTAGATCACCAGTTAGATGGTTCGAAGTCGGTGAGACAGAATTATATGGGCCAGATTTGATTCACCAAGCCATTGAGAAGGTGAAAGTGATACAAGAGAGACTGAGGACGGCACAAAGCAGGCAAAAGTCTTATTCCGACGTCCGACGTCGTGATCTGGAATTTGAGGTTGGTGATTGGGTTTTCCTGAAGATCTCGCCAATGAAGGGTGTTATGCGTTTTGGGAAAAAGGGTAAGTTGAGTCCGCGGTATATTGGGCCGTAAAAAATTCTTCGACGAATTGGACAGGTTGCTTACGAGTTAGAATTGCCATCTGAATTGGAATTTGTCCACCCGGTATTCCATGTATCTATGTTGAGGAAATGTATTGGAGACCCTTCTCGGGTCGTCCCTATCAAAGATGTACAAGTTACAAAGGATCTATCATATGATGAAGTGCCAGTGGCTATATTAGATCGACAAGTCCGCAAGCTGAGAACAAAGGATGTAGCTTCCGTGAAAGTATTATGGAGGAACAAGAATATAGAAGAAAGGACATGGGAAGCAGAAGAGGAGATGAAGTCTAAATACCCTTACCTATTCCAGAGTGAAGATAACGAGGATGCCGGGGGAAAGAAGGACGCATTATAAGGTGAAACGGCTCTATGAGGTAAGCAATAGCTTGTGAATACTCTTTTTTTTAATACAAAATGGTGATATGCAGATAATGTACATATCCATAATGCTTTGTATAGTCTTGTAAGGCCATAGGTTGGGTTTAACTGCTTGCAAGTTTGGCTAGTGTCCATTTTATGGGGGAAACTCAGCCGGAAATCTCCGTCGGAATCCACGATGAGTTAGACACCCCATAAACCCTTACATTCGAGGACGAATGTTCCTAAGGGGCAGAGGGTGTTACAACCCAAATTCGCATACCATAGATCACGTCGTAAGTTAGTCGATGTAAATCCAAGAAGAGATTATCTTTGAGATGATAAGAAGTTAATCCTATTGGTCTTAAACGATACAAGGGTGTATAAGAGTGGTTAACAAATATTAGAAGTTAAACGAATCAAGGATGTTGTAACCCGTATTTTCGGATAACACTAGAGGTGATTAACTGTCCCAAGAGGTCTTGTTTTAATTTATTTGAATCATATAATATCCGCATCATAAGTCTTGAAGTCAAGCGAGTTATGAAATAAAAGTCGATAAAAGTTGTCGCAACTTAGGTTTATAATTTTATTTAAACTTTAGGTCAAATGTTACTGTATTTTTCTCCCAATGTGCTTGGAATTATGGGGTGATCTACCTATAAAATTAAAGATCTATGAGTCTAGTTTCCAACGCATTAAACCGTTTGTCGATACGATCTCGGAATAGAGAGATATTCGCATTTTCGTGAGAGTGCACCAAGCAGCTCTCTATGGGGCCCACATAGGCGGTTTAAGAAATATGGATATATATAAGATACCTCAACCCCGTTTTAAGTCATTATTTTTCAGTATATTCAGACCTTAGAACCCTAAAAATACTCTCTCAAGGTTCTCTCATGATCCAAGACCCAAACAAAGGGCAAACAACACAAATCAAATATCGGGAATCCCGTGGCGCTAGTAAGTTTCTTGTTCTTCTTGTTGTTGCTGATTTTTGTGTTGTTCCAGCTCGTGTGGGAGGTTGTTTTAAGTGTTTTATGTCCTGTAAATATACCTTCAAGTTTTTAATATCAACCCTAGGTGATTTCAAGTCTTCTAAAGTAATTCTTGTGCCGAAAAACCCGAATTAATTGCTAGTTTCGCTTCCTTGTTCTTGTGGCAGAATTGAAGGGATATTTCGTGGAAAATTAAGGTCAAATTGGAGTTGTTCTTTCTGTTTAAAGGTAAGGAACCTCTTACTCTATATATATTTAAGATTATCCAAGTTGCAGCTAAGTCGTTGAAGCTAGAACTTGTGAAATATATATCGAAAAGCTTGGTAGTAATATTGTTGGTTGGTGGACTGTTTTGGAGGCTCAATATGATTATTAATGATGTTGTTTGGGCTGTTTGGTGATTGTATTGACTTGTGGGAAGTCATATAAATAGGGGAGGTGCTGTCCGTTTCATCGTAAAATAGGTTGTGGTCGATACATAATAGTTACGACGCTTAAACGATAATGATAGTGTCATTTGTCTTATTGTAGACTAAGGAGTCGTGATATTTGCATAGCTTGAGGTTGGGCAGTATATACAAGGTATGTGAGTCTATCCCCTTCATTCTTTTGCACGACTCCGATTGTACATAATGTAATGAACGAGCTCCCAAAGATACTCTACTCTTAGAAGCTAGCAGTACTTACATTGCTGCCCTTCTTATGAAACGATTGGTATTGATGTTACTTCTCTTATTCTTATATTATCAATGTTGTTGGTAGTTCCTGATTCTTATAAGTTTCTTAATGAAGAGTTAATCCTAATAACGTGTACGAAGGATACCGACCTTACGTCACTCCGAAAGGTTCAAAATGTGATTCCAATGAGTCCAGCATGCATCATATATATGTATCTATTTTACTCTACCGAGCCGCGCTATAGTCGGCCGGGTATGGCACCTATTGTGCAACCACTGATCAGTTGGGTTTTACCGAGCTCCACGTGGCCGGGTACGATTCTACCGAGCCCTATGATGGCCGGGTACGTTTTACCGAGCCTATTATGGCCGGGTACGATATGATGATGGTGATGCCCACAAAGGCGTATGTTTTAAAAGTTTATGTATATATATATATATATATATATATATATGTATCATGTATTTCATGTCAGTAGCCCTCAGAGGTACCCAGATGTCACAGGTTGTATATTCTCTATCCGTGTTTACATTACTGTTCTTACTTATGCTTTCTTGCCTCACATACTCAGTACTTTATTCGTACTGACGTCCTTTTTATTTGTGGACGCTGCATGTCGTGCTGCAGGTCCTGATAGACAGGTAGACGTAGCTCCCCCACCACAGTAGGCTGTCCAGTTCAGCGGTTATTGGCGAGATCCCTTCTCCGGACTTGCCGTGGTCTTGGTATGCATTTTTGTTATAGACCTTATGGGTATGTCGGGGCCCTGTTCCGGCAATGTTGTAGCACTTATGTTCTTTTAGAGGCTCATAGACAGGTGTCGACTTATGTATGGTTTAGAATGTCTTTTTGGCTGATTTTTGTTGTATAGTCTTTCATGGCATCATGATAGCTCGTACCTTATATATAGTTTCTTGACAGTCTTGTCGTCCCATGTTATGTATGTTCATGACATTATCTTTCATTGTTGGATGTTCATGATCCATGTCTACTATTTATATTGATCTTGTCGACCCTTAAAGATAATAAGGAAGGTTAGATAAAATGTACGTTGGTGCTCGGCAAGTATGGCCCGGGTGCTAGTCATGACCCTCCAGTTGGGTCGTGACAAACTTGGTATCAGAGCAAGTCTGTCCTAGGGGTTGTCTATGAGCCGTGTCTAGTAGAGTTTTGATTATGGATGTGTAGCGCGCCACATTTATAATCAGGAGGCTACGTGACATCTAGGGTTGTTACCTTCTTCCTGAATCTAGATCGTGCGTAGAGTTGAGTCGTAAGTGTTCATATCTAATATTCACCTTGTTTTCTTTTAGCGATGCCTTCGACTAGGAAGCAAGCGATTAGTAAACGGCTTGATACAGCTGTGGGAGAGGGTAACATTCAGGTGCCTCCAGCCATAGCAGGCCAAAGTGAGCCTCAGAGTGAGATGCCGTCTCATACCTCTCTGTCTCCTACAGAGGATATTAGGAGGCACCCAGTACATCCAGTTCCTCCGTCTGGCACTACAGACCACGATATGCGCAGTGCGGTGCAGTTGTTGACTAGCTTGGTAGCTGCTCAGGCTCAGAGGCAGAATACCGATGCTACTGATAAACCGGTTAGTGCGAGAGTTCGTGATTTTATTAATCTAGACCCTCCAGTGTTTACCGGATCAGACCCCAAGGAGGACCCGCAAACATTTATTAATCAGGTTCATTGTACATTGTGGGTTATGCATGCTAGTGATACGGAGGCAGTAGAGTTGGCTTCTTATCAGTTACGGGATTTAGCGATTTTATAGTATGATAGTTGGGAGAGATTTAGGGGTCCAAATGCTCCTCCAGTCGTGTGGAAGGAATTTTCTGAGGCCTTTCTTCGTCACTACTTGCCAGCTGAGATACGACGAGCTAGAGCTGATAAGTTCTTGAACCTTCGACAGGGTAATATGAGTGTACGAGAGTATAGTATACAGTTTGATTCTTTAGCAAGGTATACTCCCCATATGGTGGCCGAGATGAGTGATAGGGTGAACCTGTTCGTGAACGGGTTGGGACCACATCTGATAAATGAGTGCACAACAGCCTCCTTGGTAGAGGGCATGGATATTTCCCGTATTCAGGCTTATGCCCAGACCCTTCAGGGTCATAAGTTATAAGCTAAGCTCTCTAAATGTGAATTCTTGCAAAACTCAGTAGCATTCCTTGGCCATGTGATATCTGATGAGGGTATTAGTGTCGACACTCAGAAGATCGATGCAGTAAAGAATTGGCCGAGACCTACAACACCGTCAGAAGTCCGCAGCTTCCTGGGGCTAGCAGGATATTATAGGCGGTTTGTAGAAGGGTTTTCCTCTATATCAGCACCATTGACTAAGTTAACACAGAAAGCTACCAAGTTCCAGTGGTCTGATGCTTGTGAACATAGTTTTCAGGAGCTAAAGAATCGATTGACATCCGCGCCAGTGCTCACTCTCCCAGAAGGAACAGAAGGTTATGTGGTATACTGTGATGCCTCAGGTATAGGTTTGGGGTGCGTATTGATGCAACGTGGGAAGGTGATTGCTTATGCATCAAGACAATTGAAGAAGCATGAAAAGAATTACCCGACTCATGATTTGGAATTGGCTGCAGTAATATATGCTTTGAAGATATGGCGGCACTACTTATACGGCGTCCATGTTGACATCTACACAGATCACAAGAGTTTACAATACATCTTCAAGCAGAAGGAGTTGAATTTGAGGCAGCGTAGGTGGCTTGAATTACTGAAAGACTACGATGTCGAGATATTGTACCATCCCGGTAAAGCTAATGTTGTGGCAGACGCTCTCAGCCGTAAGTCAATGGGAAGCTTAATACATATTGAGGCAGGTAGACAAGGGTTGACCAAAGAGCTTCACCAGCTGGCCAATATGAGAATCAGATTGTTGGACTCTGATGACGGAGGTGTTACTGTACAGAATATAGCAGAATCATCTTTGGTAGCCGAGGTAAAAGCACGGCAATATGAAGATCCTACCTTAGTAAGATTGAGAGAGGGAATTCAGCAGTGTAAGATTACAGCTTTCAAGATCGGAGGATATGGGACACTGAGATACCAGGGCCGATTATGTGTACCTAGTGTGGCAGGGTTGCGAGAGAAGATTATGATTGAGATTCACCAGTCCCGATATTCTATCCATCCTGGCTCGACAAAGATGTATCATGACGTTAAGGAGCAGTATTGGTGGGATAACATGAAGAAGTCTATTGCAGAATTTGTAGCCCAGTGTCCTAATTGTCAACAAGTAAAGATTGAGCATCAGAAACCTAGTGGATTGAGCATCACGCCTCCGTTACCACAAACCACTCATTATCTCGAGTTTCTTCTCCCAAAACGGGACGTCCTTGCTGATAAAGCGCTGAAAATTGAGTGTGGTCAAGTAGAAGAACATTTTCTACTGCCACCATTCGAAGTACACACTGAAACATTTTCCGGTATTTTCTCGGTGACATCGCCGGTGCAAGCCTTGTGCGACTTGAAGACGCAGTAGCCACAGCAGTAGTAGTAGTCCCAACAGAACCATTTTGTTGTTCCGTACTTGTTGTTATTTTTCTGTAAAAGAAATTGACACAACCAGAATTAGTACCTCGATGAAAATTTTATATCTTCAAACCGAATATAAACAACCGGGTAGAAAATTATAAGGATTTTAATCTCAGATTGAGTAGAAAGTCATAAAGACTTTAATCTCAAACTGAAGTAGAAAATTCGAA
The DNA here is from genome assembly GCF_000715075.1 of Nicotiana tabacum. Lineage (NCBI taxonomy): Eukaryota > Viridiplantae > Streptophyta > Magnoliopsida > Solanales > Solanaceae > Nicotiana > Nicotiana tabacum. Next base: position 79,889,835 of record NC_134100.1, read on the forward strand.
GATTTTAATCTCCAAAACGGGAGTAGAAAATCGCTTGGATTTTAATCTCCCAAATCAGAAAGTAAGATGAACATAGAAATATAATAAATTCCTTAATCTTGTTACGTACTCTGTATTCAAAATCAGAAAATCAGAAGACGTTAGTTTAATAAAACAAAAACAAAAAATTCGGAGCCTACAAGTTTCTTGTGTGTCCTTAAGGAATTCAATCCCCTCACGGTTGCCTAAAGCTTCAGATTAATTTCTCCCAGGATAGAACGTAATAACTATTCTGTGATAGAGGCACTTCAAATAACAGAACTTCGGCGAACTCAAATGGCGGAGCAAATCACACAAAATGCTTAAGTTTTTGCTTTGAAAAAATAATGTAGAATGCAGAAGATAGAGGGGAGAGATTTTCAGATTCGGTGGTGAAAAATGAGGCTGAGCCTCTCTATTTATAGCCAACAAAGTTGAGTCCCAACAAGTGCAAAGGTTCTTGTTCGTTTGAAGAGGTATCTATTCGACGAATATTTGGTTGCGAATTTGACCATTGAAAAATAATGCCGCGAAATTCCAAATTAATATTTTCCGCGCAAAAATATTAGGAAAGGAAATATTAAATAACGGAAAAAGAAAATAAATTTGGTCTAAAAAATTAACAATCAATCATATCAATTGACCAAATCCGAAACAAAATCCGAGTGGGCGACGACGACGACGACGCAAAAATTGCTCTCTTCTCAACTCTTTAAGAGCTAGAAGGAGTGCTTCTATATATAAGTACAAGAATTTTCCTTTTCCTATCCAATGAGGGACTTGTAAAAGGGACTAATTCAAAATTTCATTTCCCTCCATTTCTTTTCCCGCAATTTTCCATTCACATCTCTTTTGTTTTAATTAATAAAACCCAAAAATAAGTTGATTGGGAAGGACTGCTAGAGCCGGAAGAAAACTGAAAGTAGTGGAATATATGATTTTACATATCAAAGTCCTAAATATTAGAAAAATAATTAAATGACTATTCCTAAGTATTAGAGAGACTATTAAATAGTTATTCTTATATATTAGAAAAATAATTAAATGATAATTCTATTCACTGTGAATTCAATTATTAAAGGGTTAAAAAGGCAAACGATATTTCACTAAGGACATTCGTGCTTTTAATATAGCAAATTTACTATATCATCCAAAATTAGGCCAAGGTGGAGATTTGTAATATGGCCATTATTTTGTCAAATGGAGTCCATCTCACATAAGCATAAGCATCTTTGCAAAGTGTAGACTTTGTTGGCAATATTCTTTGGGACCCAAAAATATTGCATTGTGTGTTGGACATCATTTGCACAAGTTGTATCTCTTCTTTTACACCTAAGAGGTCAAGACTTTTTTGCCTATAAAAGGGAAGGCCATTAGTTCATTTTAGACACACCAACAAGACTTGTCTTCAATTCTTGTTTCTTCCTTCCTTCCTTCCTTTATTAAGAGTGTTTTGTATGAGAGTTAGTGTTGGGAGGCACTTGTGTGAACCCTTTTTTTGGAGTGATCTTGTGAGGTTATTCTCTTAGGGTATTTGGGATTAATTAGAGTGTTTGCTCTAATTTTGTACTCTCTTTTGCACTCTTATTGTTATAGTAAATTGCTCCCCTCCGCTTGTGGACGTAGGTCACTTTGACCGAACCACGTTAAATTTGTGTCTTCTTCATCTACTTTAATTGTCGTTGTTATCAACTTCCATTGTCTTTGTTATTGCCATTATACCGTTGTTTGACTATATCCCGCACTACCCGGGTTCCCGATCCTAATAAATTGGTATCAGAGCCGAATCTAACCGGGTTAATTTCAATAGCCAAAATGACTCTAACAAAGACCTATGTTGAGAAATTTGACCGAAGTGCAAACTTCGGAATGTGGCAATTAAAGATGGAAGCTATCCTAATTCAGGATGGCTTAGACTTGGCGTTGCAAGGAAAGGAGAAGAAGCCGGATAAAATAACGGACAAGGAGTTTGCCATCATAGACAAAAAGGCAAAAGCAGGTATCATTTTAAATCTCTCAAATGAGATTTTACGTGAAGTTTCTGTAGAAACCACAGTTAAAGGCACGTGGGAAAAATTGAAAACCTTATATATGAAGAGAACGGTAGAGAATAGACTTAACCTGAAGCAGAAGCTTTATACAATTCGTATGGGTGAAGGTACCTCTATTCTCTCTCATCTTGACACTTTTGATTCCATTCTTATGGATTTAATTAATATAGATACTGAAATTAAAGATGAGGATCAAGCCGTGTTATTACTTCGTTCTCTACCCCCATCTTTTAAGCATATAAGAGATACTATGCTTTATGCAAAGGATAATATCTCTTATAAGGATATTAAATCTATCTTAAAATCAAAAGAACAGATAGATAGTGATATTACTAGGGAAGCTAGTGGAACTCAAGCGGAAGTTGGCTTGTTTGTTAGGGGCAAATCCGACTCCATATCCAGATACAATAATTTAGAGTGTCGCTATTGTCATAAGAAAGGTCACAATATCTCCGAATGTTATAAGCTGAAAAATAAAGAAAAACATAAGGAAAGGAAAAATGAGCACAAAAATAATGACACTGCCGAAGCAAGTGTAGCTGCTGATGAGACTGAGGGAACTATTTTTTTAGCAACTAATAATAGTTTCAAATCTAACAATGAGTGGATTTTAGATTCGGGTTGTTCTTATCATATGTGTCACAATCGGTATTTAGTTACCACATATGAATCTATTGGAGGTGGAGTTATCTTGATGGGCAACAATGCTGCCTGCAAAGTTTTTGAAAAAGGTACAGTGCGAATCAAAATGCATGATGGTGTGGTGAGAATTCTCACTGATGTTAGACATGTTCCTGACTTGAAGAAAAATCTCATCTCTTTGGGCACTCTAGAATCTCTTGGGTGCAAGTACACAGGTGAAAGTGGAGTTCTGAAAGTTTCTCATGGTGCTCTTGTGATCATGAAAGCACACAGATCTGGTTCATTGTATACTTTATTGGGATCCATTGTTATAGGCCTTACTACAGTTTCGGTATCAGACAACTTGTCTGATTCTAATGGCATTAAATTTTGACATATGCCCATTGGGGCTTTTGCGGAGAAGGTGGAGCAAATTTACTATATCATCCAAAATTAGGCCAAGGTGGAGATTTGTAATATGGCCATTATTTTGTCAAATGGAGTCCATCTCACATAAGCATAAGCATCTTTGCAAAGTGTAGACTTTGTTGGCAATATTCTTTGGGACCCAAAAATATTGCATTGTGTGTTGGACATCAATTTTCGAAGATAAACACTACCCATAGCATTACGAACTCCAATATATAATTTATTCTCAATTTCATGCCCAAATTCGCGATCAAATTCCAAGAATACCAATTTCTTAGATTTTTCTTCAAAATCCCAAATTTCTACAAATTTTCATGCTTGAATCCATGTAAAAACCAAGTATTTAATTCACAATGTGAAGAAATCACTTATCCCATTATAGTTGATAAAGATGGCACTCCAAAAGTGCTCCAAAATCGGCTCCCATGGACGAAATGAAGTGAAAATGAGCCAAAACCCCATTTTATAAAACCTCACTGCCCAGCGATCCTCGCACATGCGGTGCAATAGCCACTTCTGCGGAAATTTCATCGCAGGTGCGGTTCAAGCTCAGCCCAATGCTCCCGCATCTGCGCTCCATGTAGCGCATCTGCGCGTCCGCTTCTCTGATCCATGCGCCGCACCTGCGCCCATCGCCCGCTCCTGCGTTGCCCACTTTGCACCTGCGCCTTCGCAGGTGCGCCCAAATGTTCCGCACCTGCGGTTGCTGACCAGCCTCCTCTCCTTCGCACCTACGACCCGTGGCTCTCACCTGCGGCCCTTTTCACGCAGGTGCGATTGCAACAGGTATCAGCTGCCTCAGCATTTCATCCAAGTCCAAACTCGATCCGTTAACCATCCGGAATCCACCCGAGGGCCTCGGAACCTCAACCAAATATACCAACACGTTCCAAAATACATCACGAACTTAGTCGAGCCTTTAAATCACATCAAACAATACTAAAAATACGAATCACCCTCCAATTCAAATTTAGTGAACTTTGAAACTTCAACTTCTACAATTGATGCCGAAACCTATCAAATCACGTCCGATTGACCTTAAATTTTGCGCACAAGTCATAATTGACATTACGGACCTACTCCAACTTCCAAAATCGGAATCCGACCCTGATATCAAAAATTACACTTCCGGTCAAACTTCTCAAAAACCTTCAAAATTCCAACTTTCGCCAAATGACCCCGAAATGACCTGCAAACCTCCAAATCCACATTCGGACGCGCTCCCAATACTAGAATCACTATACGGAGCTATTTCCAGACTCGAAATACCAAACGGATGTCGATATCATTGAAATACACTTCAACTCAAATTTATGAAATTCTTCAAAACGCCAACCTTCCACAATAGGCGCCGAAACGCTCCCGGGTCATCCAAAACCCGATGCGGACATACGTCTAAGTCCAAAATTATCATACCAAGCTGTTGGAACCTTCAAATCTCGATTCTGAGGTCGTCTACTCAAAAATTATACTTTAGTCAATTTCTCCAACTTAAAGCTTCCGAAATTAGAATTTTCTTTCCAAATCAACTCCGAACTTCCCGAAATTAAATTCCGACCACGCGTACAAGTCGTAATACCTGAAGCGAAGCTACTTATGGCCCCAAACTGCTGAGTGACACACTAGGGCTCAAAACGACCGGCCGAATTATTACATAAACGGTCCCGGCCAGCGCGCTAAGTGGGCCCAACGGATTATTTTTTTTGAAATTTTATAGAAATTAGAAAAAAAATATTAATAAAAATATCTAAGGCAATTTCTTGTAAATTTTATTATAGAATTATGACCTAAAATTATTAATTCAAACTTAAAGACAAAAATATTGTAAAGAGATATTCAAAGCAATGCGTTATAATTTTATTATAGCATTAAAAAAATATGGCAATATCTTTCTTAGTCTTCCTCCCTCCTATGGAATGAGCACAACAAGGTGTTAATACCACCATCTAGAAGAAAAAAAAACTAATCCAATATGTGCCAAAATACAGGTTACATAATACATACTAATTTTTGTTCATACAAGTTACATGGTATCTCTTACAAACTTCATAAATCCATTAAGGTCCGGAGGAATTTCTGTTGGTGGTGGCGGAAAAGAAGCTTGGTCATCACCGCTTTCGGGCGAAGCAGAATCCTCCGCAAGTTCAGCTAGCATTTCTTCGTAAGCTTCGTCTACCTCTGGTTGTGATTCAGCAAGTCTAAAATTTCTTCTTTCCGAACGGATCCAATCTCTGAAAAGTACTGATTTTTCCAAGTTCTCCCTCATAGATGCTCTATAATCATCGAGTTGAAGTCTTGCTTGACTGAAAGCGCTCTCTGATGCCACTATTGAATCTTGAATAGTTAAAATATCTCGGGCCATCCTTGAAAGAACCGGAAAGTATTTTCTTTGTCCTTCCACCATTCCAAAAGATTAAAGGAGCCGTCAAGATTCACTTCTTCAATTCCCTGCGACAGATAAACTTCAAGCTCATTTAGTTGTAAAAAATCACTACTACTAGAACCTTGAGAACCCCTAAACCCCGCCCAAGCACTAAGTGCTCTTACTCCCACAGTTCTTTTAGATGATTGAGAATCAGAAGAAGAAGGAGTTGGAACATTTGGTCTAGCATAATCTAATGCAACTTGATAAGCATTATAAATAGTTTGAGCATTTATTCTAATTGAGGCTATTGCTTCCGGAAGTTTAGAAAACTCCTCATCTTCAAGTGCTAAACCTTTATAAATAATTTCATACCAAAATTGAGGACCTCCTAATTTCATACAAGGATTTAACAAAGCAGCAACACCATAAATAGGGGGAATAGGGAGAAATATTTTTTAAACTTTTCTTTCATAGACTCAATAGCAAGTTTATATCCAATTATAGAAGAAAATTAGAGAGAGATTGATGATTTTGTGAGAAAAATGAAAGAATGATGGGGTATTTATAGTTGAAAATAGGGAAAAAGTATAATTATAAAAAGTTTTTTTAACATGACCTTGAAAATTTTGAAAGAATGATGGGGTATTCATTGACTATATGCTACATCCTCTATTGTTACTAGTTTTATATACACATTTAATTTAATTATATAAAATTTTACGGTGAAAGAATAAGAAAAGTAATTTTAATATGACCTTGAAAATTTTGAAAGAATAAATCAATGAAAAAGAAAGAAAGAAAAATAAAAGAGTACTTAATAAAAATGCAAGAAGGGATACTAGACAAGACACTTGAGAGATCAAGCTCACGCTTAAGAACTAAGAATAAATTAAGATTCAAGGAATGTGAATGTAAATTATTTGTTTGCTGAATTCAAGATTATCATTCGTGGCAACCATATAGATTCAAGATCAAGTTCAAAGGTCTCTAAAATTATTTTATATCCTTGAAAAGAAGAATCGGAGGAATTATAGAGACTGTAATATTTATAACATTTAAATAAAATACTATAATTGTTACAATATCTGCCGTCTTGATTATTTCTTGACGTAAATTTATCGGCCACATCTAATTTATTAAAATTATGAGGGAAAATTCGTCGCTAATCCCTTGCAATAAATAAAATATTTATCTCGTAAAAAGCTATTACAACAAAATTTTGTCGTAGTTCTGTTGTATAACTTTGAATTATTTTTTCAGAATAATTGGCCATAACTCCATCATTATATTTGGTAAGAATTAACGCGAAAAACAATTTATCTCAATATTTAAGGAAGTCATAATTATGGGAATTTTACATGAAAATATTGGAGGGAAGATAAAATAACAAAATTTAACTTTCAATTATTTTATCTTCCCTCCAATATTTTCGTGTAAAATTCCCTCTCTCATCCATTCCCGCCCTATAAACCACGAACAATCTCCTACTTAGATAAGTTTGAGGTATCCAATTCTAATACAACTACATAGACTCCAATAAGAAGGAGAAATTCGTACCATTTATTTTCTACTTCTTCTTCCTTTTCTCCCAATTGCTTTCTGTTATCCCAACTAATGGCCATCCACATCCAACTATCGCAGGTGCCATCATCCCCGACCTCTATAACCAGGTAAACCAACTCCTCTCTTTGGTTTTGACTTTCTTAATTTCTCTACCTAATAAAATTTTCTAACAACATTTACCAATGTTTTATTTTTTAGTTTATATGCAGGAGTTGAATAACACAAGGAGCAACTCCACAATCCTTTGCTGAGAAAATCGTCTTTTGTTATAATTGAGGGCCTTAATTTATGGCTTAAGGAAGGAATTCTTGATATTCTTTTGATGAGGAGGTAAATTTCTATTGATATAGGGTTTTTTTCTAAAATACTTTTTTTGTTCTTCAAATTTTTTGATGTAGGGTATATTGTATAGTTAACGATTTTGTATAGAAGTTACTATCTCTTTCTTATTTTATTATTATTGATTCACTAATTAAAGTTAGTTTTATGACTTCTGTTTGAAGATATATTTTATTTAAAATAATGAAATCAAAAGTATTTATAAATTTTTTTCTTTACGCACAGGTATATGAAGGTCTAAAAAGTGTCTGGGAAGTTTGTAGATAAGGGACACTGCATTGGCACATGAGGAAGCAACATGCTTGTCTTTTTTAGTTTACCATTGTTCATGTATTTCAATTAGACTTTTTATGCTTTAGTTATTACACTTTATTTACTCAATGAATTTGTAGTCACATGTTTTTCTTAGAATAATTATAGATGTATTAATATCTGATTTTGTATGAATTTTTGGTATTACGTTTTCTATTTTATTTTTGTGATGTTTTAAATTTGCATAAGCTAATTTTAAAAAACTGAATAGACATGAAACTAATAACAAACTATTTAACTACAGTGTTGAATAGTGCGATTACAAAGCGATAAATATATATATGCAATTTCTCGCAAAAAAACATTTAGTAACAAAAAATTATTTCTCCAGAAATGGCCTTCATATTAATAATATAAATATATTTTAACTACAAATTAACTTAATATTTAATGACAATTGAAATTGTCACTAATTAAGACAATATATAATGACAAATTAGTCTTATCACTAATAGTATCATTTGTCGAGACACAAAAATAGTTTTCAACTACGAAATTGTTTCCTTCTCGGACAAACAAATTTGTCACTAATTTATCTATTTAGAGACGAAACTTTTCTTTTGTACATAAAGCATAACCATTTAGTGACAAAATCACATTCTTTTAACTACAAATTATGCATAGCTGTAAAGACAATCGACATCGTCACCAATTAAAATGATAATTAGTAACAAAATAGATTCGTTAGTATTAAAGATCTTTTTAGCGACGACACAATGCTTTTAACTATAAAATTTTTACACTTTTTATGACAAACAAGTTCATCATAAATACTATGTATTTGGAGACAAAAACAAATTTTGTAGTTAATATAACTTTATTTAGTGACGAAACATAAAGTTGTCGTTGCATACTATTAGTGACGGTATTTTAGAGACGAAAGTTTGACAAAAAAAAATTCGTCACAAAAAGCATTCTGTGACGAAATATGAATTTTAGGTAACAGAATAATTAATCACTGATAATGAAATTCGTTGTAGTGAATTTTATTATAGCATAAAAAAAATATGGCAATATCTTTCTTAGTCTTCCTCCCCCCTATGGAATGAGCACAACAAGGTGCTAATACCACCATTGAGAAGAAAACGAAACTAATCAAGATGTGCCAAAATACAGGTTACATAATACATACTAATTTTTGTTCATACAAGTTACATGGTATCTCTTACAAACTTCATAAATCCATTAAGGTCCGAAAGATTTTTTTTGGTGGTGGCGGAAAAGAAGCTTGGTCATCACTGCTTCCGGGCGAAGCAGAATCCTCCGCAAGTTCAGCTAGCATTTCTTCGTAAGCTTCGTCTACCTCTGGTTGTGATTCAGCAAGTCCAAAATTTTTTCTTTCCGAACGGATTCAATCTCTGAAAAGTACTGATTTTTCCAAGCTCTCCCTCATAGATGCTCTATAATCATCGAGTTGAAGTCTTGCTTGACTGAAAGCGCTCTCCGATGTCACTGTTGAAGCTTGAATAGTTAAAATATCTCGGGCCATCCTTGAAAGAACCGGAAAGTATTTTTCTTTGTCCTTCTACCATTCCAAAAGATTAAAGGAGCCGTCAGAATTCACTTTCTCAATTCTCCGTGACAAATAAACTTCAAACTCATTTAGTTGTGAAAAATCACTACTAGTAGAACCTTGAGAACCCCTAAACCCCGGCCAAGCACTAAGTGCTCTTACTTCCGCAGTTCTTTTAGATGATTGAGAATCAGAAGAAGGAGTTGGAACATTTGGTCTAGCATAATCTAATGCAACTTGATAAGCATTATAAATAGTTTGAGCATTTATTCTAATTGAGGCTATTGCTTCCGAAAGTTTAGACAACTCCTCATCTTCAAGTGCTAAACTTTTATAAACAATTTCATACCAAAATTGAGGACCTCCTAATTTCATATAAGGATTTAACAAAGAAGCAACACCATAAATAGGGGGAATAGGGAGAAATATTTTTAAACTTTTTTCTCATAGACTCAATAGCAAGTTTATATCCAATTATAGAAGAAAATTAGAGAGAGATTGATGATTTTGTGAGAAAAATGAAAGAATGATGGGGTATTTATAGTTGAAAATAGGGAAAAAGTGTAATTATAAAAAGTTTGGGGTTAAGACAAAGTTGGGGGGAGGGGAGGGGGTTAAATGGCTATTTTGGCAGACCCAACGACTATTTTTTAAATGCCCAAACGGGCAGAGTTGTTTTTTAAAAATTTTTGACCGTTGGGACCGTTTGGGCCAGCCAAGACCAGTCCAGTCCCGGGCCTAGAGGCCGTAAAGTGAAGAACCGGCCCAGAAGACCGGACTAGGCCCACTTAGCCGGTTCTAACCGGTTCAGGCCCGTTTAGGCCCAGAAGACCGTTTGGTCAGCGGTCCCGGGCCGGTCCCGGTCCCGGTCCTGGACCGGCCCACTTGCCACCCTTACTCTGCTGAGTTAAATCGTTCTATATATAGGAGGATAATATTTCAATACCTCGAGTACTTGAGGGGAACAATTTCCTTAAGGACACACCGTGCATTCAGTGGCTCGATTTTATTCCGAAAATTATTTTCTGATTCTGGTTTCTGACTATTTCCAGTTTCTGCCTTACTTCTGTTTTTCCTTGTTTCTATTTTGTGTTACAGAAACTTACTGTTTCATAATATTATATTTAATACAGATTGATAACAATCTTAAGGAAATTATATTTATACTTTAATATGTAATCTGTTTTCTGGAGATTAAAACCTTTGTGGTTTTTACTCCTTATGAATTTTTCTATTTCTGATTTGCAGATATAAAAATTTCATCGGAGTATTAAAATTCAGAAACGATTTGAAGAACATAAAAACTTCATCGTTTTCTTGTGAAAGAGTATATAAAAACTTTGGTTTTTATTTATTAAACGTACTTTTATTATTAATTAAGTATTGTTACTGTTTTATGTTCTGTCATTAATTGAACTGTTCTGTTTTTGACAGTAAGAAATGGCAATTGAAAATGAAAATCCGTCTGCAACTGTTGCGGCAACGACATTAGCCTCGTCAAGCCGAACTGCTGTGCCACCGGCCAAAAAACCGGAAAATTTTTCTAGAGCCAACTTTAAAGGATGGCAGCAAAGGATGTTTTTTTGGCTTACCACGCTCGGTATGCAGAAATTCATCAGTGAAGACCCTCCAATGCTTGCCGCCGATATGCCAAACAATGAAAAGTTTATGATTGTTGAAGCGTGGAAACAAGCAGATTTTCTTTGCAAAGGCTCCTAAGTGCTTTGGATGATGATTTGTACAATGTCTACAGTGCTATGAATGCTTCAAAAGAATTGTGGGATGCACTTGAGAAGAAGAAAATGATAGATAGCAAAACAGTTGAAACCCAAATTCAAGAGCTTCAACTTATTTTTCACGACCTTATTGCTGAAGGTATGATAGTGAATGAAGGATTTCAAGTGGCTGCAATGATTGAAAAGTTGACTCCTTCGTGGAGAGATTTCAAAAATTATCTAAAGCACAAGCACAAAGAAATGAAGTTGGAAGATCTTGTGATTTGTCTCAAGATTGAGGAAGATAACTAAACAGCCGAGAAAAAATCGCGTGGAAAATCAACGATTATGGGAACAAATATTGTTGAAGAGGCTGCTCTAAAAAATAAGAGGAGGAATAGGTTTAGGTAAGTTTTCACCCGTGTCTTGCCTAAGGTTGTTGGTCGGTGTTTCCAGAGAGAGCTGCTTTTTTAGTTTCAGTCTGGCTTGAAGTACTAAGTTTATGCATGCAAATGGTTTCATCGGTTGTTTCCTTTTCTCATTATTAGTACTTTCAACAACTGAAGTAGGTAAGTTTTGTTTTCGCTTCTAGCAAAGTGACTGCTGCATCTGAATGTGTCAATCAAGTGATAGAACCAGTCACTGTAATCTATTGGGATAAGCAGTGTTACAGTCATACTTGCTCAAATTGAGCTGCTTTCTGTATATTCAACCTGACCTGAAAGTTCCATTTGTGGATATCAATATCTCCTGAATAGATGGTATCCCTTAAAAAGAGTTGTAAAATCAGTAGCTTCTGTATATTCAGTTCGCAAGATGGATTTGTGGAGAAAGCGCTTAGGAACATGCTTGTTGTTCTTATGGTTTATGGTTAATTTTGTGTTCTCTGTTTTAGGGGTTTGAGCGCGATTTTGTTGAAAGTTAGGATTAGTGGTGTAAATCAAATAACTTATTTCAGCTATACGTAAAGCCTCTGGTTTATTAGTACTTTGAAATCTTATGAATGAAATCTGTCGATCAATTTGTTTCAAACAAAGGTACTGCTCATACATATGGTGTGAAATTCGCAAGCACTTGAAAATTGGAAAACTATTTTATTTTGACGATTGACTATTGTAGTTTTGTGCTATTATAAACGAAGGCTTGAAAGTTGGGTATACATACATAAAATAGTGTAACCTATTTGTTATTTGGGAACTAGGAAATTTTTTCTTAATGATTTGGAGTGTAATTTTCGTTTTCTTATATGGATTTGGCCTTCTGTTATTTCGTTTAACTTTCTCATAATCCAAATTATACCATCTGAAAGGAAAAACTCTATTTTCAGGCACCGACTCCAAGTCTTTATAGAGTAAATTTGAAATTAGAGCTGATTGAGTTTATGAATGTATGACTGCAAAATAGGAGTACAATAGATATAGAACATTGTTGAATGATATTTAACTCATCTTCTTCTATATCACTAACACTGTCGATTAATTTGAATGTATGCAAAATATAACAATTGAAATAAATTGTTCATTAATTTGAATTAAGTTCTAAAAGTAATTAGTACATCAAAGATCTAATTAATTATATATAAACAAAGAAAAACGGCAAAGGACGAAAAATGGAAAAGGATTTTCAAACCAAAACCAAGAAATATTTACTATCGTCGTTAGCTGGTACATTAGCAACTAACGGTAAAGGGAATTGTATGGGTTAGATACCAAAATTAAATACCCATTTCTCTTAATAGTAAAGAAAAAACAATATTTTCAACACATACATTACTGCCAATTGGTTAAATATACATTGAATTAAGATATTACATTATATTTTCTCTGTATGATATTATTTTATAAAGCTACACTACGTTTAAGTATAAAATAATTCTTTATTCAGAAAGAATAAATAATTTAGTTAAATATGCATATAGCAAGAAAAGTTACTTTATTACAGTTGTAGATCACAATTTTCACTATCGGTTAATAGATTAGTTCTAACAGATTAAAAACCTATATTTTAATTGAGCAAAAATTGAATAAACCTACATATTTCATGTTTAAAATATTACTGTCGTGTATAGCTTTGTGATAGAATTTATTTTCACTTATGTAATACTTATTTGTTAATACTTTTATTCTTGTATGAAAGTTACCTAAGAGTATTATATTTGAACTTTTAACAAACATATAATTGTAATTAGTTTTTAGTTTTTATCTGGTATCTGGTATCCACTTTGTGGCTAAATTAATTTTGATTCGCTCCAAGGAATTTCACTTTAAGAATAAAATACTCTATACCAAAGGCAAAAGATATTTAATTGTGACTGACATAAATAATAATTATTGCTATATATTGAAAATATCCAAATATACCCCAAAATTATGCAAAATGGTTTACCCACACATTCCTTTTATAGTTCGGTTCAAATAAGTTCTTAATACCAAACTAGCTTATATTTGTCCTTATTTTTTCACAGGAAATTGTTAGAATCTCTAATTGGATTATTTATCACCAAAAAATTGCCATGTGTCCAACAAATGGCTTAAAATAAAACCAATTGTTTCTCCATGTCCTCTTCTTCCCTTCTAATTTTTTCTTCTTCTTCTTCTCCACTAGAGCGGAGCAAAAAATAAAAAATAATTGCATTACATCAAAAAATAAAAAGATAAATGAAAATTTAAAAATTGTGGCGGCCAATAATTAACAATAAGCGTATATGTTTTATACATTGTTGTTCCAGTTTAGGGTATGTTACAGTTTAGGGTATTTTCATGCAGATTTTATTTCCGCAAAAAGTAATTTGTTTTTTTTCAATTAATTTATAAATATTAATTATTTTCTAATTACCCGTCCAAAAACTGGCCAGCTTATGCTATTTTGACTAAAATGGATCTTAACTTTAACTCAAGCCAAAAACTAGGTCGAGGTGAGGATTGCCCTTTTTTCTTTTGATCAGACAAAAACTTTCTAACTCTGATCATTGCTATCACATAATAAGATTATAAAATGAAGAAGCAGTGCTAGTGATATTGGTTACAGAAAGTACCCAAACTGACATAATTAAGCAAAAGAAAGACCACAAATTAAAAATACACGGAAGATCGATTTCATTACTCAGATAATTATTTAACTACTTAAAATTACTTAGTTAAGTTATGTTTAATTTTTGTTTGTAACAGAAAAATCACTTAACTATTTCTATAGCGCTAAGGTCACTCAACTAGATTTCTCAAACTTTCGCGACTATATACTTATTTTACCCTCTAAATTATCAATCTTTATTTTTAATGCTTTTTAATATTATAATAACTTTTCTTGTTTACTTTATATTTGGGACTTACATATAGAATAAATAAATTTTATTTACAAAGTAAAAAGGCGAAAATAGTTTTCAGGCATCTATAATCTTGAAAAAAAATAATGGAGCAAACTTTTCAAGCATATATAATGTATTATAAATATATCTTTATTTTAAATAATTATATTTTAATATTATATGTATGGAATATATCCTTTAAAAGCTTTTATTCTCTTTCCTTTTCAATTGCGTAAATAAAATTTTGAATTTTATTTGTTATATCAAAATTATTGATACAAAAAAACTATTCTAATTAAATTTTTATTGTGCTCAATTATCTTATTCATCTTCAAGTGCTTAAATTCTTATTTTATAATTCAAACATAATTTTTAGTATAATATTTATATGATTTAAAAAAACATTACTCATCGAAATAAAGTTCAAGCGCAATACGTGTACGTTAAGACTAGTTAGATAACAATTAAATGGAAGGATAAAAGGATTGTGTTAGTTTCAGTAGCATTTGATAGATTGTGCCAAATTCGTCATAAAATCAGCCGCCCAATTATAATTTACCCGCTCCAAAGTTCAAATAATGCTTCATTAATACTAAAAATATTCTCTTACTGTGATGACCCAAAATGTTATCTTTAAATTTAATAAGTAATTCTGTGTTCTAAGACCTCGAAAAGTACCATTTATTATTTTTTGACTTGTGTGCGTAGTCCGTATAATTTTTCGGAAAGTTTTTATGTGAAAAATGGATTAAAATATGAAATAGAGTTTTAAAACTCAACTAAGTTGACTTTGGTCAATATTTTGAGCAAACAGACTCGGATCAGTATTTTGATAATTCCAGTAGGTCCGTATCGTGATTTGGGACTTGGGAGTATGCCCAAAATCGAATTCCGAGGTCCCTAACCCGAGATATGGAATTTTGATAAAAAATTAAAAGCTTGAAAGCTTAATGATTTTTAAGAAATTACTGATATTGGATTTATTGACTCCGGGTCCGTATTTTAGTTTCGGAGTCCGGTATAGGTCTACTATAATATTTATGACTTGTCCGCCGAATTTGGTGAGAATCAGAGTTGATTTGACGTGATTCGGACGTTCGGTTGTGTAAATATATGTTTTAAAGTTTTCTTGAAGACTTCATTTGATTTGATGTCTGATTCATAGTTCTAAGTGTTATTTTAGCGATTTGATCACGCGAGCAAGTTCGTATGATATTTTAGAACTTGGGTGCATGTTTGGTTTGGAGTCCCGAGGGCTCGGGTGAGTTTCGGATAGGCTACGGGATGATTTTGAACTTAGAAAATCATGTTTTTGAGCTTGTGGTGTCATCTGGTGCATTGTACTTCGCGATCGCGAAGAGAAAATTTTAAGCCGTGAATTTTACTCTTCGCGTTCGCGAAGATAGGCACGCGAACGCGAAAGGCTATCTCCCAGTGCACTGCGAACGCGAGCTCAAAGCTGCGATCGTGAAGAAGGAATGAGGCAGAAGCTGAAGCACCAAAATTCTGCTACGCGATCGCATAAACCTGTACGCGATCGTGTAAGGCTGAGAAATTATTCTCTGCGATCGCATGGCCTTATACGCGATCGCGTAGTGTTAAACCAACCTGGGCAAATTTTGTTTTACGCGATCACGAACGAATTTCCGCGATCGCGATGAATAAAAATCTGAAAAACAGAACTTAAGTTTTGGAAATGGGGTTTCGACCCATTTTCAACCATTTTCAATTTTTGAGCTCGAGTAAAGCGATTCTTGGGCAATTTTTACGGAAAAACATTGGGGTAAGTATTCCTTATCCTATATTGATTATATTTCATGATTTCATACTTATTTATATCATGAATCCGTGAATTTATGGAAGAAAAATCAGATTTTTATAAAATCTTCCAAAAACAAAAATTTAAGATTTGAAGGTCCATTTGACATCGGAATTTGATAAATTTTATATGGTTGGACTCGTATCGGAACGAGTGTTCGAATTTCGTAAGTTTTTCCGAGATTTGAGACGTGAGTCCCACTGTCGAATATTTTAATAAATTTCGGATTTTTATCCGAAAAATTAGTAAATTCATATGGAATTAATTCTTATGATTCGTATTGAGTATATAGAATTGTTTATGAATAGATTTGAAACTTTTGGAGACAAATTTAAAAGGAAAATTATGGTCGAGTAATTGATTGGAATTTGCAAAGGGAGGTAAGTGTCGTGGTTAACCTTGACTTGAGGGAATAGAACCCTTAAACTATTTGTTATGTGAAATTGTGATGACCCAAAATGTCATCTTTAAATTTAATAAGTAATTCTGTGTTCTAAGACCTCAAAAAGTACCATTTATCATTCCTCGACTTGCGTGTGCAGTTCGTACAATTTTTCGAAAAGTATTTATATGAAAAATGGATTAAAATGGGAAATAGAGCTTTAAAACTTAACTAAGTTGACTTTGGTCAACATTTTGAGCAAACTGATCCGGATCAGTATTTTGACAGTTCCGGTAGCTCGGTATCGTGATTTGGGACTTGGGCATATGTCCGGAATTTAATTTGGAGGTCCCTAGCTCAAGTTATGACCATTTAACGGAACTAGCAATTTAAAGGCTAAAGATTCCAAGTTTTACCACGGGGTTGACTTTTTGATATCGGGGCCGAAATCCGATTATGGAAATTTAAACAGCTCCGTTATATCATTTATGACTTGTGTGCCAAATTTGAAGTCATTCCGGATTCATTTAATATGTTTTGGCACGAGGTTTGCAAATTGAAAAGTTTAAAATTCAAAGTTTGAATCGGGGTGTGAATTGTAATTTCAGCATTGTTTGACGTAATTTTAGACCCCGAGTCAGTCCGTATTATGTTACGGGGCTTGTTGGTATATTCGGACGCGGTCCCGAGTACCACGCGTGTGATTCGAATCGAAATCGGAACAAGAATTGGACTTAAGCAAAATCTGAAATTTTGGGTTCTGGTGTAATCGCACCTGCAGATTTTTGACCGCAGGTGCGAGCTCGAAGAAGTGAGACTTCCATCGCAGATGCGGGACTGTGCTGGCCTGGGATCTTCGCAGGTGCGACCTTTTTGCCCAGAAGCAGATGTCGCAGGTGCGACAGGAGTGTCCGCAGATGCGAAACTTCACGTGGAAGCCTGGCATCGCAAATGCGAGCTTTGTCTCGCAAATGCGAGTCCGCAAATGCGGAACTTTTGTACGCAGATGCGAAAATGACTGGGCAGAGCCCATAAATTCGGAAGTCGCCTTTTTACTCATTTTTAAGTTTTAAGTCTCGGATTTGAGCGATTTCAAGGGAGATTTTCACGACTTTGAATTGGGTAAGTGTTCTTTAACCAAAAGTGATTATATTTCACAAATTCATGTCTATATTCATCATTTATTTCGGATTTAGATGGAAGAAATTAGAATTTTTG
This sequence comes from Nicotiana tabacum, assembly GCF_000715075.1. Lineage (NCBI taxonomy): Eukaryota > Viridiplantae > Streptophyta > Magnoliopsida > Solanales > Solanaceae > Nicotiana > Nicotiana tabacum. The sequence continues at coordinate 79,907,484 of NC_134100.1, forward strand.
TAAAACTTTCCAAAAACGAAAAATTAAGATTTGAAGGTCCATTTGATATCGGAATTGGACAAATTTTATATGGTTGAACTCGCATCGGAACGTGTGTTCGAATTTCGCGAGTTTTTTCAGGATTTGAGATGTGGGTCTCATTGTCGAATATTTTAATAAATTTTGGATTTTTATCCGAAAAATATGTAAATTCATATGGAATTAATTCCTATGATTAGTATTGAATATATTGAATTGTTTGTGAATAGATTTGAAACTTTCGGAGGCAAATTTAAAAGGAAAAGCTGTGGTTGAATAATTGATTGGAAATTGCAAAGCGAGGTAAGTGTCGGGGTTAACCTTGACTTGAGGGAATAGAACCCTTAAATTATTTGTTATGTGAATTGCATGTGAACGACGTATAGGCGAGGTGACGAGTGTCTATACGTCGTCAAATTAATTATTTGCCTGCTTGCTTGAAAAATCATAAATTATTTTTAATCATAAATTAATTATTATAATAATTATTTCTCTCTTATTCTTTGTCAAATATTAATTCTTGAATTCCTGCATTAATTGTTACATGCTATTTGAATTATGTGTTTAATAGTTATCTGACATTTAGTATATTAAATATTAAACTTCCTATTTTCTCCCCGATTTCTATAATAATTTGCTATTTGTCATTGTTTGTTTCATAATTAAATCATAATTGTTGTATGCTTGTTGTCTTAAAATTTTATATTAGTTGTTGTATTTATTGGGGAAATTTCTTCTATAAGAATTGATTGAAATGGATATATTGGAGGATCGGGTTGCACGCCGCAATAGACTTATTGAAAAGTCATTATTGGGGGATCGGATTGCACGCCGCAATAGACTTATTGAAAAGTCAATATTGGGGGATCGGATTGCACGCCGCAACAGACTTATTTAAAAGTCTATATATATACTTGATTGAAATAAATATATGACAGACTTTATCAAGGAAACATCCAACTATTTCACTTTCCTGTGCATTACATCTACACGAAGCGTAAACTCTGAGTCTTCCAAAAACCTGAATATAAATTAATTAGGCCAAATATGGCTCACACTCCTCAAATACTTTGCTCAAATTACCACCGATGTTTTCTTTACTTAGTTGCAATGACCCACCAATACACCGATAACCAGAAACCGCACAAGTTAACACTATGCAATCCAATCATAGACGGTGGGGCTCTCCCACTTAGCTTGAAGCTACAATTACAAAATTTTGGAATCCACCGAGATTCTTTCTTCATCGTTGACATGATCCTGCACACGCAACTCGCCAAATTTTCTCGAAATCCTTCTATTAACCTTTAATAAACACTCTGAACCACTAGCCACATTTACATATTAAATCTCCTATCGGGTAGCCAATAGAATTCTTCGCAGAAGCTTCGTCAACACCACGCAACCGCTAACCTGGTCACAGGAGATAACCCACATGTGAAAATTACATGCTGACATATTCCAACGTCATTGCACTGGGTGCAATTACTACGAAATCAGTAGATCATCCTGAGTCCAAGCTCATTCACCAGCTGCATCAGTCTGTTCACTCCTCGTGGACATCATCTAAAGGTGCGACAATACATTCCAATCCAAAGTCATGTTGTATCCTTCTTCATATCAAGCAACTCTCTCCTGTCATACCAAATCTTCCACAATATAGCAGCCAATATTCCATATTTTAAGTCTGTAGACCCAGTCACTGTCCATTCTACATCCCAAATCACTCAAAACGTTTCCTCAAGACGTGTAATCATCCTACCACGTAACCCATATGCTACTTTGCCACTCTCCCACTTTGGTCAAACACTTCTCCTTTAAGCAACTACTCGACTTCTGTTTTCTTACACTTGGCCTTTTCGGAACCTAAACAACGCAAGGCACCTTCCATATGTCCTTCCTCATCCTTCGCTGCCCAGTTGTTGCCTTAACTCAAAATCCGTCTCTGTAGCTCTTGAACCAATAGCTCGTTACCAACTTTAAACCTTTCTGACGATCATCCTTCTCGAGACATCAATACTAGAACGTTGCTTCAATCCTGAATCACTGTGCACCGCGATCTCTAATGACTGCTTCCCCTTTACCAATTCCTAACACCCCGTCGTGAAGGCGAGTTGAAGAAAACCATAACACTGGAGAAACTTAACGCATCTTATAAGGCGCCGACACCACATCAAAATTGAGAACTCTACCACACTCAAAAAATATCAAGCTTCGTTACTCCATCAACCCCAAACCTGAACATTCATAGTCTAATTGCCTTTTCTCCGCTGAAATTAAAACATGGAACCTATGAATCATGTACTGAGAAAACCTTCTTTCAAGTCGTTTACTGCCCTGACACATAGACTGGCATTTTACCATTACATAAATACTATGCGATAATAACACATGAATCGACATAACAATCAATTCCAAATCTCAAAGGTAGTATTGATACTGAACTGAAATGATAGAGCGGTCTTCCGCAAGGCGACGAAAATAGCCCAATTAATTACATAGGGAGAAGCATCATGTACTAGAGCTGTAGTACCATTAAAAAAATTTCCTCGATCCCCAATTTATAACAAGCGCTTCACGTCGCATAAGATTGAATAGGAAAGAAATGTAGGCATAAGCCTCAAAGGAATCGAATCGCACGATGAGGAATAAAAAAAAGAAAGTACTCCTAACAACCCTGTAGCCTCTCAAAGATAAGCACAGACGTCTCCGTACCGATCCGCAAGACTCTACTAGACTTGCTCATGACTCGTGAGACCTATGTGAACCTAGTGCTCTGATACCATGTTGTCACGACCCAAAATCCAAAAAGGCCGTGATGGCGCCGGACACTACTGTTAGGCAAGCCAACCATAATCAATTAACTTAATTACCCATTTTAGTATTTTTGAAATAAAAATTTTCTTTAATAAAAACTGCAGAGATAAAACTCATAGAGTAAATGATAAATATTTTTGCAGCTAAATTTCTAAATAATTCACAACCATTCCCAAACCCCGGTGTCACAAGTGCATGAGCATTTACTAGGAAATTAAAAATAAAATACAGCATCTGTGCAGAATACAAATTAGACAGGAAAATATAATAACTCTGAAGGAGACTCTGTTAGCTGCGGATCGTAATATAGAATGCAGCTCACCTATGTCCCCACAATTATTAACTACACCTCTGCGCCCACAAGGCCGCTATACATATATGTACCTGCACAATTAAATGTGCAGCAAGTGTAGTATGAGTATGAAAACAACGTGTACCCAGTAAGTATCAAGCCTAATCTCGAAGTGGTAGAGACGAGATGACCGACTTTGACACTCACTATGAGTCAATAATAATAATTGAAATACAACTAGGATATTTAAATTAGCATGATTTACAGAATTTTAAATAATTTATTTAATCAGCGAAAATAATCAAATTCCTTCAAATGCAACAATTCTCTATATATTAATTAAATTCCTTCAATTCAAATAAATTTTCCAATTTATCAATTAAATATCATTTACATAAATAACAATTAATTCTTTAACAAGCAAGAATAATAATTCATTAAATTCTAAGGATTTTTCAATTTATCAATTTGCTTCGCAGGCTGAAATAAACTATTAAAGTATCATGTAATTATTATTATTAAGCACGATTTCTGCCGAGGACGTACGGCCCGATCCAGAGTGTCGTGTACACTGCTGAGGGACGTGCGGCGCGATCCATAGATGCATCTATCCTGCCGAGGCATTCGGCCCGCTCCACAAGAAAGGAGGACATTTTCTTATGTACCTCCGGAAAGATAATTTCTTTTAACAATTAATTGTTTCAAAAAGAAAATCAAGCATATGAGATTTTCATCATTTAATATCTTTATCTAACAATTCACAATATATTCATATATATCAATTTGATATTAATTAATCAGGAAATATAATTTACACAAGTAATTCATGATTTGAGTCTTAAACTACCCTGACTTTAGCATTTATAGTAGCTACGCATGGACTCTCGTCACCTCGTGCGTACGTATCCTCTGCAATTAGCAATAATTATTCAATTTAATCCCTATGGGGTAATTTTTCCTTACAAGATTAGACAAGAGACTTACCTCATCTCAAAGTCCTCTTTCCGATTACCACGTCGCGTTGAATTCTCGATTCGACGTCGAAAGATCCGAAACTATCCAAATATTATACACAATAATTAATATATGCTCAATAATTTGAAATTCATCCATTAAATAAATTACCCTATCCAAAATGGTAAAATTCTTAAAATTCACCCCAGGCCCACGTGCTCGGATTCTGGAAATTTTCGGACGTTACCCATAATCTCAAGAACTTAAATATATAATTTCTACCTAATTCCATAACTATTTTCGTAATTAAAATCTTATTTTTATAAAAATCTAGGTTTTTCATCTAAGCCTTTGATTTCTAAGATTTACTAGTTATAATCTACCTATAATCTATGTATTTAACTCAAGGGGTGTAGAATTAACTTACTTCTAAGTTGTTAGTTGAACTCCCATCTCAAGAGCTCTGAAATCACCCGAAAATGGAGGAAAAATGGGCTCAAAATGTCTGAGCCCAGATTTTTAACCATTCTGCCAAGCAGTGGTTTCGCACGTGCGGAAGGGGTACCGCACCTGCGGAAAATCCTCGCAGGTGCGAGTTTCGATCGCCTGCCCCCTTTCGCATCTGCGCGCACTGCCTCGCACCTGTGCATTCGCAGGTGCGCCAAAATTCCGCATCTGCGGCAATGGCCTCCCCTTCCCCTTTTCCGCTTCTGCGCATGAACCTCGCATCTGCGAGAGTCGCACCTGCGGCTGTCCAAGCGCAGGTGCGAACGTACCAGAAGCAGAAAGCTTCAGCATTTTTCTCCCAAGTCCAAAATTAGCCCGAGCCTCGTCCGGTTAACTCTCGGGACCCCTGGGGCCCCGCCCGAACATACCAACAGGTTTGTAATCATAAAATGGACTCGCTCGAACTCTCGGAACACGTAAAACAACATCAAATCTATGAATCATACCCTAAACCAAATTGATTCAAACTTAAAATTTTCAAGTTCTTTAATTTATTTCCAATACGCCGAAATATACTTAAACTACTCGGAATGACACGAAAATTTGCGTGCAAGTCTTAAATCACTATACGGAACTATTCCAAAACTCGGAATTTCAAACGGACTTCAATTACTCAAAATCCTACTCCAAACCAAATTTAAATAATTTTAAACCTTCAAATAGTTGAGTTTTACTATTAAGCGTCAAAACGCTCCCGGGTTATCCAAAACCCGATTCGGACATACGTCCAAATCCAAAATTATCATACGAACCTATTGGAATCGTCAAATCCCGATTCCGGGGTTGTTTTCTCTCAAAATATTGACCGAAGTCAAACTTGACCTTTTAAGGTTAACTTAAGGAACCAAGTGTTCCGATTTCAACCCAAACACATCCAAATCCCGAACCAACCATCCCTGCAAGTTATAAATCATTAAAAATATATTCGGAGAATTTTATTTAAGGTAACGGGGTTCTAAAAGTCGAAACGACCGGTTGGGTCGTTACAACTTATCACTGGTGAGGATTCTTAGTTAATACACGATACCAAGGATGTGCTGCAATCCTCCTTTAAAATCAAAGATTTGGGGGAACTCGAGTATTTTTTAGGCATTGAATTTTCCAGGAGTGCTGAGGGGATTTTCATGCACCAGAGGAAGTATGCCTTGGAGTTGATTGTTGATTTGGATCTTTTTGGTTCCACGCCTGTTGCCACACTCATGGAGTTGAATGTCAAGTTCATTGGGAGGCTGCACTTAGGGTGATTAAATATGTTAAGTCTTGTCCTGGTCTAGGGGTTTATTGTCTGTTGTTTATTCTGAGTCTCTCCTTGCCTTTTGTGATACTGCTTGGGCCTCCTGTCCAAATACTAGAAGATCATTCTCAAGGTATTTGGTTAAATTTGGTTCTTCCCTGATTTGTTGGAAGTCCAAGAAGCAAACCACTATCTCTAGGAGCTCTGCAGAAGCAGAATATAGAAGCATGGCTTCTATAGTGGCTGAATTGGTTTGGCTCCTTGAGTTGTTCAAAGAGTTAAGGGTCACTCTTTCCTTACATGATCCCATATTCTGTGACAGTAAATCAGCTCTTCAGAAAGCTGCAAACCCTGTTTTACACGAGCGCACCAAACGCATCGATATTTATTGCCACTTCATCCGGAAAAAGGTGCAAAATGATCTCATCAGTACTCTATATCTTGCAACTGCTTTTCAACAAGCAGACTTTCTCAATAAGGGTCTTGGGAGACCTCAACATAATAATTTATTATCCAAGCTAGGCATGAAGAACATCTTCATGTCCCCTAGCTTGGGGGGGGGGAGGGGAGGGAGGGGGAATAATGAGATACTTCGAGTCACGTGTGAAGCAATGTATGGAGTCACTTAAGCTAACTAAAGTTAGTAGGTTATTAATAGTTAACTAGAGTTAGGTATAAATAGTTAGTTGACAACTGTGAGTTAGTTAGATAAATACATATACATTGTACAAATTTTGTGTGGAATGAAAAAATATCGAGAAACTTCTCCTCTCTCCTTCTCTCTCTCTCTTGTTCATCTTCTTTCATCAATTCTTCATCACGATTTAGCAATCTAATACCCCTAAATTATGCAAAACGGTTTACCCATGCTCTCCTTTTATAGTTCGGTTCAAATAAATTCTTAACGTTATCAAACTAGCTTGTATTTGTCCTTATTTTTTAACAGGAAATTATTAGAATCTCTAATTGAATTATTTAGAACCAAAAAAATTGCCATGCGTCCAACAAATGGCTTAAAATAAAACTAACCGTTTCTCCATGTCCTCTTCTTCCCTTCCAATTTCTTCTTCTTCTTCTTCTTCTCCATTAGAGCGGAGGAAAAAAATAAAAACTAAAAAACAATTGCGTTACATAAAAAAAAAATAAAAGATAAATGAAAAAGTAAAAAATGTGGCGACCAATAATTAACAATAAGCGTATACGTTTTATACATTGTTGTTCCAATTTAGGGTGTGTTTTAATTGAGGGTATTTTCGTGCAGATTTTATCTCCCCATACAATAATATTTGTTTTTAATTAATTTAAAATACTGGTTAGTTTTCAATTATCGGTTCAAAAACTGGCTAGCCCATACTATTTTGACTAAGAAAATAGATCTTAGACTTAAATCAACTCAAAAGCTAGATCATGGTGAAAATTCCCTTTTTTCTTTCCATCAGAAAAAATAAATTTCAACTCATGCACGATTCTTGCTTAGCCACATAATTAATAAGATTATAACACGAAGAAACAATGTCGATGATATTGGTTTCATAGAGTACCCAAACTGACATAAATAAGCAATAAAAGACCACAAATTAAAACTACATGAAAGATCGATTCCATTACTCAAATAATCAATCAACTATTTAAAATTACTTAATAAAGTTATGCTTTATTTTTGTTTGTAATAGAAAAACTGCTTAACTATTTCTGTAGCACTGAGAATGTCACTCAACTAGATTTCTCAAACTTTCATGACTATATACCTATTTTACCCTCTAAATTATCTACCTTTATTTTTAATAGTTTTTAATATTATAATTTTTTCCCTGTTTACTTCATATTATGTACTCACCTATATAATTTTTAATTTTATATATTATAATATTTTAAGTTGTATGATCTTATCCATATAGCATAACCATATGAATTATTATTCAAAAAAATTTTCATCTTAAAAAATAAAATAGTTTTAAAATTGTATATATCTCTACACTGAAATTATTTATTTATATATGTATCCTCATTTTTTATAATAGTTTTCTTAAAAATATGTAGATATTTAATGATTTTTGATTTAAATAAATAAAAGTAATTATTAACTATCTTGCTTGCATTAAACAACTGCAGTGGTTTGGAGGCCTAAAACAATTACATGTCTTTCTTCTGTGCTGACACTTGTCATATCAAGTAAACACGTGAGTACATTGAGAAAGAAAACATGTTTAAAAAAATCGGTAAGAAAACAAATTAGGGATTAACTAACTTAATCACGTGGCGACTAAAGATTTATTACTTTGGTAGCACATAGATTACTAAACAAGTTAAGGGACTAACTAATTTAACGCCAAAAAATTTTAAACTCTTTTCAAAATTTCCCAAAATTCCCGCCCCACTTCCCTCCTATAAAACTTCCTCATTACACATCTCACAAATTCACCATTATCTCACAGTCAAAGCATTTCCCAATCTACAAAATGGCTCGTACTAAGCAAACAGCTCGCAAATCAACAGGTGGTAAGGCTCCAAGGAAGCAGCTAGCTACAAAGGCTGCGAGAAAGTCAGCTCCGGCTACCGGAGGAGTGAAGAAACCTCACCGTTTCCGTCCCGGAACTGTAGCTTTAAGGGAAATTCGGAAGTACCAGAAATCGACAGAGTTGTTGATAAGAAAGTTGCCGTTTCAGAGGCTAGTGAGGGAAATAGCACAGGATTTCAAGACAGATCTGAGGTTCCAAAGCAGTGCTGTTGCTGCCCTACAAGAGGCTACTGAGGCTTACCTTGTTGGACTCTTTGAAGATACAAATCTCTGTGCCATTCACGCGAAAAGGGTCACTATCATGCCCAAGGACATTCAGCTCGCTAGGAGGATTCGTGGTGAAAGGGCTTAGGATGAAACTTGTTACGCTTATGGTTATGGATAAATTCGTGTTCTCTGATCTAGGGCATTGTTTTTTGTGTCTTTTTGCTGAATGTTAGGGTTAGTGATGTAAATCAAGTGACTTGTTTCGATCAATATATGTAAAACCTCTGGTTTATTAGTATTTTGAAATCTTATTAATGCTGTTACATCTTATTAGCGTTTGTACTTTTGATGTTTGATTATTTGTTTAGAAGGAACTCAATAGAAACATCAAATTATTTTTTCCTTGTTATCATTTGTGTAGAAATTATCTTTTCCTTTTTCACTACTTACTGGTGCTTGGCACTTCGTATTCTGCTTATGAAATATTAAACCCCCACATTCTACTAAAGAACGAAGAAAAAGATTATGTCTTTGTAGGAAATGGAACTCAATACTAGCAGTTCCTAAGTTCTGACATTACTAGTTAAACATGGACTTAAAAATCCTCTATGTGGTGTAGGGTGTTTAAACTTTGAATTTCCTTTATCATTATTTGAAACTAAGATTGATTTGGGTTTGTTATCAAATGCTTATTTACTATTGTTGTAGGAGGGTAGATGTTTCTTTTGTCACGTTAGTCATCAAAGGTTGAACTTGGCTGCTGTAGATATGGATTAGCCATTTGATGTGTTTTCTGTTTTACTTTAGCTTCTGGCAAAATGAGTTGTGTTTTAACTAAGATGATTGGTCTTCTGTGAGGCATCTCATCTTCCGCAAGTTTTAGGTAAGTTTTCGCCCTTGTCTTACCTAAGATTGTTGGTCTGTGTTGCCAAAGAGAGCTGCTTTTTAGTTTCAGTCTGACTTGAAGTACTGAGTTTCATAAGCTGTTTATGCATTCAAATGGTTTCATAAGCTGTTTCCTTTTCTCATTATTAGTACTTTCAACCGCTGAAGTAGGTAAGTTTTGTTTTTGCTTCTAGCAATGTGACTGCTGCTGCATCTGAATGTTTCAACAGAAAGTGATGGAACCAGTCACTGTAATCTATTGGGATAAGCAGTGTTACAGTCATACTTGCTCAAATTGAGTAGCTTTCTGTATATTCAACTTGACCTGAAAGCTCCATTTGTGGATATCAATATCTCCTGAATAGATGGTATCCCTTAAAAAGAGTTGTAAATTCAGTAGCTTTCTGTATTCTGAAATCTTATTAATGATATCTGTTATTCGTTTTCTTTCAGACAAAGGTACTGCTCATACATATGGTGTGAAATTCACAAGCACTTGAAAATTGAAAAACTGTTTTATTTTGGCGATGGAGTATTGTAGTTTTGTACTCATAAATGAAGGCTTGAAGCTTGGGTAGACATACATAAAATAATGTAACCTATTTGTTATTTGGGAACTAGGAGATATATTTCTTAATGATTTCGAGGGTAATTTTCGTTTCCTTATATGGCTTTGGCCTTCTGTTATTGATGAGTGCAGGGCTTTCATGAATGTTAAATTCTCTTATGACATCTTAATTGCTACTTCTTGCCTTGTGTGTTGTTATTTAGGGGAGGAATAAAAGCATTTAGAAATATGGAACCCTGTTACTCTGCAGTGACTAATAGTATAGGTACTCTTCATTCAAAATTGACTTAAAAGTCCTCATCACTATCATGCCCAAGGACATTCAGCTCGCTAGGAGGATTCGTGGTGAAAGGGCTTAGGATGAAACTTGTTACGCTTATGGTTATGGATAAATTCGTGTTCTCTGATATAGGGCATTGTTTTTTGTGTCTTTTTGCTGAATGTTAGGGTTAGTGATGTAAATCAAGTGACTTGTTTCGATCAATATATGTAAAACCTCTGGTTTATTAGTATTTTGAAGTCTTATTAATGCTGTTACATCTTATTAGCGTTTGTACTTTTGATGTTTGATTATTTGTTAAGAAGGAACTCAATAGAAACATCAAATTATTTTTTCCTTGTTATCATTTGTGTAGAAATTATCTTTTCCTATTTCACTACTTACTGGTGCTTGGCACTTCGTATTCTGCTTATGAAATATTAAACCCCCACACTCTACTAAAGAACAAAGAAAAAGATTATGTCTTTGTAGGAAATGGAACTCAATACTAGCAGTTCCTAAGTTCTAACATTACTAGTTAAACATGGACTTAAAAATCCTCTATGTGGTGTAGGGTGTTCAAACTTTGAATTTCCTTTATCATCATTTGAAAAGTCATTATTGGGGGATCGGATTGCACGCCGCAATAGACTTATTGAAAAGTCATTATTGGGGGATCGGATTGCACGCCGCAATAGACTTATTGAAAAGTCATTATTGGGGGATCGGATTGCACGCCGCAACAGATTTATTTAAAAGTCTATATATATACTTGATTGAAATAAATATATGACAGACTTGATTAAAAGGAAAATATTGGGGGGAGCGGGTTGCATGCTGCAACAGAATTGAATGTGAATATATTGTGAGAGCGGGTTGCACGTTGCAATAGAATTGGGTGAAATAATAATGGATTATGACTGCTGGGTTGGCTTCAATTATTATAAATGAGTTACCTGATTTATTTCTATTATTTGTTGTTGTTATTAATATTGCGTACAGGTTAATGTAAGTGAACCGTCTTAGCCTCGTCACTACTTCGTCGAGGTTAGACTCAGCACTTACCAGTACATGGGTTCAGTTGTACTGATACTACACTCTGCACTTCTTGTGCAGATTTTGGAGTTGGTCCCAGTGGCGTACCATAGACTTGCTCGGATTTCAGCTACCAGAGGAGACTTGAAATATAACTGCATGGTGTCCGCAGTTCTGAAGTCCCCGTCTATTGTACTTTAGCTGTATATTTATTTTCAGAAAGCTTTATTTTATTCAGACCTTTATTTGTATTCATTCTAGAAGCTCGTGCACTTGTAACACCAATTTTGTGATGGTATTTAGACACCGTTATTTTTATGGATTATTTCAAATTGCTTCCGCATTTGCTTCCTTGTTAATATTAAATTTAAAATTATTTTAAAAATGGATAATATTATTCTAACATTGGCTTGCCTAGCAAGTAAAATGTTAGGCGCCATCACGGTCCGAAGGTGGAAATTTCGGGTCGTGAAAGTTGGTATCTGAGCACTAGGTTACATAGGCCTCACGAGTCACGAGTAAGCTTAGTAGAGTCTGAAGGATTGGTACGGAGACGTATGTACTTATCTCTCAGAGGCTATGAAGTTTAGGAACAATATCACTTCTTTCTTATTCTGTCGTGCGATTTTATTCTATCATCGATGATTGAACCATTTTACTCTTATTCTCTCGCAGATAGTGAGAACACGTAATACCTCTACCGATGGACAGGGACCAGAACCCGCAGTGGAAACTATGGCCAGGGGTAGAGGTCGAGGCCGAGGAAGAGGTCGAGGTAGAGCTCAATCCAGAGCTCGAGCAGCTGCACCTGTTAAAGAACCTCAGGTGGACTTTCAGGAGGAGGTTCCATTTCAGAATGTACCAGTTCAGAGTAAATTTGAAATTAGAGCTGATTGAGTTTATGAATGTATGACTGCAAAATAGGAGTACAATAGATATAGAATTCGTAAGACTCTTTACTTTCATTTTTTGTTGCTTAAATAGGCCGGTTCACTTGGATTTTTTATATAGGAAAGTGGAGTTAGTCTGTTGGCTTTCCTAATGTTTTAGTCGTTGTGTGGCTCGACCAGCCAAGAAAAATCATAAAAAATGCAGCCTACAGATCAATCTGAACATTGTTGAATGATATTTAACTCATGCCAAAAAATAAAGCTTGTACTAAATGGTAGTAATAGAACTGTAGTAGCAAATTCTTAATAGAGAACACTTGCTAGAGCCATGCTTGCAGGCTGCAGTGTGCATTGACCCTCCATTCTTTAGTTATTTAAGTGTTAAATACTAATAAAACAATTAATAAAGGCATGCAGATGCTAAATCTTGAAGGGTTTCAACTAGCAACCTTACCTGTAATTGCGACTACATGAACTTACAAATAGCAACAAGAAACAGATTGATTATATATATTGTCAAATCTTAATAAGGGAAAAGAAAGATAGTTAGACCAAAGAGCATATCTTCCTTTCTAATTTTAGCATATATACACCCTTGCAAGGAAAAACAGGAATACAAGAGATTAATTAAGAGGATAAAGACAGTATGAAAGGCATGGTAAAGCACTGATAGAAAGGAATGAATACTTGATCCTTCGAGCCTTTTTTAAAAAATATTATAATTGTGAATTTTCTATTTCAGAGTAAAAGATCATTCAGATATATAAAAGGTATACACAACGCTCAATAAAAAAAAAATTAAGTGAATGCTGAAACTTTCCACAATTACAAGACAAAAAGGAAATTAAAGATTCTTGTGGCAAAACTTGCAACAAATCAAATCAGAATCTCGCTCAAAACCTCCTCCTCCTGTCCCAGCAGCGTTTGGGAGCACACGAATCTTTAGCAGGTTTAGGCATATCATGAAAGTCCACCATTATGATCCTTCTCTTCGCTTTGTTTTGCTCTGCAACCCTTTCCTCAAATTTTCTTTTACTTGATTCAAACTTCATTCTTGAACTCTTCATATCTTTGATGCTTTGTGTTGTTTTTTGCATTGGTCTTGCAACTGTAGAACTTTGTGTTGTTTTTTGCATTTGTCTTGCAACTGTATAACTCTGTTTCTTTAGATTCTCTACTCCCTCAAGCCTCTGTTTCTTGGTTGCCGATCCCGTAACACAACTCATGTTCTTGCTTTTAGTATTATCGGACTGACACTTTCCTGCTTCTGTCTTCTTTTCTTTATCACTATCAACATGCTTGTGTTGAACCTTGTCGTCAATGTCTCGAGTCTTCTTTAAACTTAGTTTTACCTTCAATACAGTAGATTCGGTCTTACTGATGTTGTAGTTTTCTTGTCGCCCAAGAATATGGCATGTTTCTTGATCATCAACAGAGAACTTAGCACCGCCATTACTGTCGACTTCTTCATCTTCTTCTATATCACTAACACTGTCGATTTCTTCATCACCAACACTGTGTTTTTCCGGATTCAGTAACATCATTAGTATTTCATCTCTGTGCTTCTTGAACTTTGTTGGGTGTTTCAATGCAACAACTTGAATAGATGCTTTAATCAACTGAATTATATCTGGCTTCTTCTTTATGGAAAAAACGTTCAGAAAAACTGATTCTATATCCATGGCTACACTCTCTCAACAGCAAGAACTGCTAACCCTAATAACAACACAAGTATTATGTAAAAATTGAAAGAGATAATTTGTTTGGCAGTCGAAAGAGACATTTATATGGGAAGGAAATTTAGAAACTATTTTTCCTACATGGTTTAGGAGTACTAACTTGCGTGGAAATTAAGTTCTACACACACGCTTACTTCTCTTTCTTCAAGGACTAGTACCCATTTCTCTTAGTAGTAGTAGCAACTAACGGTAAAGGGAATTGTATAGGTTTGATACCAAAATTAAATACCCATTTCTCTTAATAGTAAAGAAAAAACAATATTTTCAACACATACATTACTGTCAATTGGGTAAATACTAAGTTGCTCGGACTCGGGTGCGGGCATTAGATACGGGCACGGATCCGAGTGTCGGATTCGAAAAAATCTAAATTTTATGATTCGGGGGTGCGGATCGAGGTATGGATACGGGGGCGAGGATTCGGCTAAAAAAATTCAAAATTATAAAAATAGAGCTGTAAGTCCGATCCGAACTCAAAACACGACCCCTTGAATTTTTGATTTGGTATCATAAAACTGTATTAATTGCTACCACCCGGATCTGGAGTCACAATTCACGAGCATTCTAAAATTTACTACAAGTAATAGTCTGAAAGAAATACAACTGTCTGAATAAAAGGGGACTACGAGGCTTGCGGATGCGGGCATGTGTACCTTGAAGTCTCTAAAAGCAAGCTCAACGCGCTAGTACCGGGAATAATAAGATGTACTTGGATCTGCACAAAACATGTGTAGAAGTGCAGTATGAGTACACCACAACGGTATCCGGTAAGTGCCAAGTCTAACCTCGGTAGAGTAGTGACGAGGTCAGGTCAAGGCCCTACTGGAGATAATAAGAAACAAGACAAAAGACAAAATGACATAATGATAATGACAAAGGAAGTGAAACAATAAAGAATTTATGAAAAGTTAACAACATGTAATCAAGGCAGTTAATACAACACAAAAGGAAAACAAAGATTTTACATATTAAGGAAACAACAACCAAAATAAATACAACAAATAGAGAAAGATCAATAGGGGGCCCTACTGAGATACCGACTCGTAGTCCAAAATCATTAAATAACTCACAGTCTTTTCTTATATCACCGCGGGAGCCTTTACATTTATTTTTGAAAATTATTTTTCGAAATAGCACCCCGCATTTTAGCCCACCTTATCACACCGCATGGATTTTAGTAGTTCCCCTGCTAGCCACGCGTATCAAGCCCACCTTATCTCACCGCATGCGTTTCAACACCCAGACCTTATATCACTATTGCTCCCAAACGCACACACAAATATACGTGATCGTACAAGTAATAAAATGATAAGTCGAGTGTTGTTGAGCCCATAGAGACTTGTATTAACTACCCACTAAATTCACCAAGATTGTTATTTAATCGAGTCGATCCAAGTTCAAAAGTGTGATTATACTAAACAATAATTCTAACTAGTAACTAAATTATCAAGCAACAAAATGGTTGTTGTGTATTTAGTAGAGACAAATATTCCAGGGTTGTGATCGATTCACCAATCCGATTGTGTTCTAGTTAACTCTCCCTTTCATACAATTCATTCATGGTTGCTAATTAATCGAACAATTGCTCTCGCAGCCTTCTCCTGAAGTACTACTCGCCTACTCAAAATAGATTAACGCTTATATTCCTATGAAATCAATCTATTAAGAATGCATTAAGATTACGATATTTAATTAAGCATGGTGACTAGGTATATTCCTATCCTAACCACAAATTCGCCCACCCTCAGAGTTAAGATCATACTCTTTTCAATTCTTCTCTAATCTAAATATGGCTTTCTCAAGCATAGCATAGATAGTAAATAGAACCTAACCGTTGGCCATACAATTAAAAAATTAATCACAGAATTGAAGAAATAATCATATATTGGTGAATTGTAATTAAGGTTAAGTCAATGTTAAACAACAATATTCATGGCTAAATCACAACCCCAGAACTATGGGTTTTAGCCACTCACGATAGTATCAAAACAAATTTACAAGTGTTGAATAATTGAAAATACAAAGAAAAGATGAAGAAAACTAAGATATCCTCACTCCCGGATGTTCCTCGTGTGTATTTTCCTTCAAAGTGGCGTATCCCCCCTTAAAATAGGCTTAGTCTTGCTTTTATACGCATTGGGTAGGTCTTGGGCCGAAATAACCTTGTCCCGAGTAAAGTTGGAGAAATTTCCGTCACCAACACCCAGGGCAACGTGGGGCGCTAGCCCTGGCCCTTTGAACTTTCTGTAAATTTCGCCACAGGTGGCGTGGGGCACTGCCTGTGGCACTGGAAATCAACATTTTTTTTATTTTTTCTCTGTTTGGCTCTAATCTCGCACCTTTCCCCCTCTATTGCCTCCGGATGATTCCTACATATAAAAACACCACGAATTAATATAAATCAATATATTTTACATCCGAAATCCATGAAACACGAGTAAAACATGAGTCGATATACATATAAATATATATACTTTAAGCGAAAAACTTGTTGCTCCCAAATGCACACGCAAGTATACGTGGTCGTACAAGTAATAAAATGATAAGTCGAGTGTCGAACCTACAGAGACTTGTATTAACTACCCACCAGTTTCACTAAAATTATTATTCACTCAAGTATTTCATAGTTCAAAAGTGTGATTATACTAAGCAATAATTCTAACTAGTAACTAAATTACCAAGCAGCAAATTAGTTGTTGTGTATTTAGTAGAGACGAATATTTCAGGGTTGTGATCGATTCACCAATCCTATTGTGTTCTAGTTAACTCTCCCTTTCATACAATTCATGGTTGCTAATTAATCGAACAATTGCTCTCGTAGCTTTTTCTCGAAGTACTACTCGCCTATTCAAAATAAATTAACGCCTATATTCCTATGAAATCAATCTATTAAGAATGCATTAAGATTACAATATTTAATTAAGCACGGTGACTAGGTATATTCCTATCTTAACCAAAAATCCGGCCGCCCTCAGATTTAAGATCATTCTCTCTTCCATTATTCTCTAATCTAAACATGACTTTCCCAAACATAGCATAGATAGTAAATAGAACCTAACTGATGGCCAGACAATTAAGCAATTAATCACAGAATTGAAGAAACAACCATATATTGGTGAATTGTAATTAAGGTTAAGTCAACGTTAAACAACAATATTCATGGCTAAATCACAACCCCAGAACTATGAATTTTAGCCACTCATGATAATATCAAACAATTTCACAAGTGTTGGATAATTGAAAATACTAAAAACAGATGAAGAAAACTGAGATATCCTCGCTCCCCGATGTTTCTCGTGTGTATTTTCCGTTCAAAGTGGCGTCTCTCCCCCTTAAAATAGGCTTAGTCTTGCTTTTATACGCGTTGGGTAGGTATTGGGCCAAAATAACCTTGTCCCGGGCAAAGTTGGAGAAATTCTCATCACCAGCGCCCAGGGCAGCGTGGGGCGCTAGCCCTTTGAACTTTCTGTAAACTGCGCCACATGTGGCGAGGGGCACTGCCAGTGGCGCTGGAAATCAACATTTTTTAACTTTTTCTCCCTTTTGGCTCTAGTCTCGCACCTTTCGTCCCCTATTGCCTCCGGATGATTCCTACATATAAAAACACCACAAATAAGCATAAATCAATACATTTTACATTCTAATTCCACGAAACACGAGTAAAATATGAGGCGATATACATATAAATATATATATATATATATATATATATATATATATATATATATAATATATATACTTTAAGCTAAATATCACCACCGCATGTGTATCAATAGTAACAACGACACGACAGAAACCTCTTGCAAATAGTAGCGACAACACGGCAGAAACCTCGTGCAAACAACCAAACAATCCTCTCAACAATAACACAAATGTCAAAACATAACAACTCAATAAAATGATACTTTATAACTTACACTCGTTACCTTGCGTACACGGCCTTGCATATCACAATTGTCACAACAATACCAAATCCTATGGGGTTCTCCCCCACAAGGTTAGACAAGTTACTTACTTCAATCCACGCTAAATCAATCAACTAGAAGGACTTTCCCTTGATTTTCCAACTCCTAACGGCTCGAGTCTAGCCAAAGCAAATTTCATACTATAAATATAAATATAGGAAACTAGTTTAAATAATGAAATTACGATCTTAGCAAAGAAGTGAAAAATCGCACCAAAAAGTCAACCCGGGCCTGAGTCTCGAAACCCGATAAAATTTATAAAATTCGAACCCCCATTCGATATCGAGTCTAACCATACAAGAATTATCCAAATTGAGCTCATTTTGACTTTCAAAACCCAAAAACTTAATCTAAGAACTTCTACACTTTTTTCTCCAATTTTTCCAAATCAAATCCTTAATTACATGATAATAATATGATAGATTAGTATAATTTAACCAAATTCGAGTCAAGAATTCTTACCCCAACAATTCCTATGAAAATCCCTCGAAATTTTGCCTCAAACCGAGCTCCTAAAATCCCAAAATAAAATATGAACCAAACACTCTGAATTCTTCCTTTTTCTACCCAGTGAATCCGCATATGCGGTCACTTAGTCGCATCTAGGACACTGCACCTGCGATCTGCAGATAAAAGCTCACATCTGCGAGCCCACTTAGGCGAAGAAACGACTGCATTTGCAGTCACGCCCAAGGCTGCTTCCCCAAATTCCGCTTCTGCTAAGGCAGTTTCCGCATCCGCAATTTCGCTTCTGCGGACAAATGATCGCACCTGGGATCCCAGCTGGGCTAGGACGATTCCTCTTCTACGACTAGTGGCTCGCATTTGCGAGTCCGCACCTGCGGCCAATCCCC
Source organism: Nicotiana tabacum (assembly GCF_000715075.1). Classification (NCBI taxonomy): domain Eukaryota; kingdom Viridiplantae; phylum Streptophyta; class Magnoliopsida; order Solanales; family Solanaceae; genus Nicotiana; species Nicotiana tabacum. The sequence goes on from NC_134100.1 coordinate 79,926,226, forward strand.
CCGTAGGTGTGAAGACACCAGAACCAGCCCAGCTTCAGCATATTCACAGAAGTCCAATCTTGTTCCAGATTCGATCCGAATCACACCCGGGGGCCCCGGAACCCCGTCCGAGTATACCAACTAGTTTCAAAACACATAACGGACCTATTCGAGGCCAAAAATTACATCAAACAACTTAAATTCAATGAAACGCAACCCAAATTCAAGCCTAAGCAATTATGAACTTCCGAATTCCGAAACCAACGCTGATTGATACCAAACACAACTCCGATTGATACCAAATTTTGTACACAAGTCATAATTGACATTAAAGACCTATTCCAACTTTCGAAATCGGGATCCGACCCCGATATCAATAAAGTCCACTCCGGTCAAACTTTTCAAAGTCCTCCAATTTCCAACTTTCCCGAAATCATGCCGAAACGACATGCGGACTTTCAAATCAACATTCGGACACGCTGCTAAGACCAAAATCATCAAACGGAGCTATTAGGACCGTCAAAATTCCATTTCGGAGTCGTCTTCACACAAGTCAAATTGCGATCAACTCATACGACTAAACCTTCCAACTTAGGGACTATGTGTCCCCCTTTCACTCTGAAACTCACCCTAAACTAAAATCAAATGCCTCGACAAGTCATGTAATCACAATCTAATATAGAGGAAGCATAAATTAAGGGATCGGGGTTAAAATACTCAAAACGATCGGCCCGATCGTTACACAAGGCCTTTGAATTCACTCTCACTGGCAAGGTTGGCAGATATAACTAAACAATTTATCAATTAAAGATTTATATTCTGCTATTCACGAGAAGAGTATAAAAATAAGGTTTATGGTCTCTATTTTTCTCCATTTTCCCAGTTTGGTTCGATTTTTTTCCCGATAAGGTCTCTGCAACACGAAATATGTAGCTAGTGCTTTCAACAATTTTTTTTTATCCTAGTAAGTACAATTACATGTACTTCCTAAGAAAATAACATAAAATATAAGAACAATCATGGTATTATGCTAAAATATACTGTCACCAACAATAAATATAGTTAAACTCATAAAACATATTGTTAATAAGAGATAATAAAAATTTAATTTGAGCTTTATTTGAGTTACTAGACATCTATAGACTATAATTCTATACACTCTTCTATTGGACCATTCAAATTTGTAAGTCAAAACCCTGAAATAATATGTTAAGAAATATATATAAACTCTGAAAAGTTTAAGAAATATTTATAATAATTTTTTTTACGTATAAAGTAATATATTTTTAAAAACTGCATACACATAATATCGGCGTGGTTTGATTTCGATTTGACTTTTTTAGTTAAAACCAAACCAAACTAAACTAATTATGGTCAGATTGTTTTTCAATTCTTAACCAAATCACACCAAAGCACTGGTTGATTTTTTTTTTTCTTGATTTGAATCGGTTTATCAGTTTGATGCGATTTATCGATTTTCTTTAAATACCCTACGACGAAGTATAGTTTGACGTTTTAACTCTATTATCACTTTTATAGTTGTGGTAGAGCTCTTTACAGGGGCGGTTCAAGCACTTACGAGGCTTAAATTCAAAATTTAATATGAGGCCTATATTTTTAAAAGAAAGTTATAAGATATTTTTTTTATTTGAAGTCTATTCATCTGGATTTTTGAGATATAAAGTTATTAATAATATTTTTTATAAACGATTTTCTCTCATAATTCCTATTCAAGTGATAATATAGCCAACTCATTTAATCTTTCTTTAGATATTGTTGATATCAGATAAGAGTTTATAGAGCAATAGAAGTACCGAACTATTAGAAGCTTAAATGTATTTGTTGAACACTTGAACTAATCAAATTTAGAAAAATAAGATGAGTAATATTAAAATCTTGGAGAAAGAAGGTGAGTAAAAATATTAAATAGAAAGACAGAAAATATGTAGGGTTTTCTGAATTACGAAGAGATCAAAGAAAAGAAGGATTGACTTAAACAAATTAAGAACGGGAGAGAAAAATTTGACACGTTACCTAATGGAGGAATAAAAAGTAAAAAATTAAAACGTTGGAAAACTATTTATCTACCAATTTTTAAGTAAGTTAAATTATTATTTTATTTATATATCTAAAGAGCCTTTTTTCCTTTTATATTAACAACTAATGTTTTAAAAGGCGGGGGCGTGAGGCGTGGGGTGTGGGGCGTAGGGCGAGGCGTTTTACCTCTGACGAGGCGAGGCGTAATTTTAAGATAGTATAAAATAAAAAATAATTATAAAAATTACATTAAAATCACAAAATTATAACAACTAATCTATTTTAAATATTTATAAATTATAATACAACTATGAATAATAGAAAAGTATGACATATATCATAATATGCAAATTAGTTGCAACGTCGTTACAACTCAAACATCAAATGTAATGTATTCGATGCGAAATCTTACATGTATCTCTTAAGGAGTAATGAATCTTGAAAGAATTTCGATATTATAATTTGATATTTTTTTTAAATTCTCCTTTTATTTAATATGCTTTCTATTTGAAGGAGAATTTATATAAAAATATAATTCACAATTTAAATATGATTCTCTAGCATCATTTATTTTTAAGTTTCAACAAGTCAATAAAGTGACACATAATTCACCATACTATACCATGATAACTAATTATTTGTAAATAGTTACTAGCTAATACTGAACTATTAAATTAATAAGTATTGCATCTCGTAAATGTGAAAAAATAATATTTAGAAAAATAATTATAAAATAATTATGGACTATTATATAATAAAGACATAACAAAAGTTAATAAATAAATACTTTTAAATGAAAGATTTAGTTAAAATTTACTATCATAGCAGTCTTAGTGGATAACGTGCAATAATTTTTATTTTAATTATGACATAAAATACTCTCAACTTAATGATTTATGATTAAGAAAAAAGTAATTTTGAATAATCAACGATTTATTAAAAAACTTTGAGGATCTACAATGTTAGTTACACACAATTGCATAAAGTTCTATTAGGCGAGCCTAGTACGCTGGGTGTTAGGCGTGTCCGAGGCGTAAGCCCCGATGACCGAGGTGTAAATCTCACGGAACTAAGCCCCACACATAATCTCAGCCCCCAAGGGCGTTTTACGAATGCTCCGCCCAGGGCGAGCTCCGAACGAGTCCAATTCTGCCTTTTAAAATAGAGTTAACAACTCTACTTTTGTATTAAAAATACTAAATATTATTTTTAAAAATACCTATAAACATATTATTTTTTAAAAATGCCCCCCTCAAATTTGGGGCCTAAGGCACCGACGTTACTACTCAAAATATTAGAGCCGGCCCTCACTCTTTAGATTTCATGATGACATATATATGAATTTAGAACCTGTAATATTGTAAGTAAAAGCTTTTGTTGACTTGAATATAGTAAACATTTGCCTGTAAAAAAATGTTACATTTGGCTTGGGTTAGAATAGATGATACTAATCACAGAAGAAGAATTAGTTTTAGAGATATTTGCTAAGAATTATGTTTATCAAAAGCGTTTCCACTCCAATCCATCGACCAAGTATGGAGAAAGCACAAAAAGATCTTAAATCCTACCTTTCGTATGGAGAAATTGAAGGTTCTATCTGAAATAAACAGTTTAATTTCAATTAAACAGAAAATATTTTAGATGGGTTTAATTCAACTTTTTAGATGCGTTTAAATTGTGGCAAAAATAGAAACGACAAGTAAACACGTAAGTACAATTAGAAAGAAAACATGTTTTAAAAAAAATGTAGGAAAGAAAACAAATTAGGGAGTAACTTGCTTATCCACGTGGCGACTACAGATTTGATACTTTGGTAGCACATAGATTACTATCCGAGCTATCATCTCCTCCTCAAATCTCCACCGTTAACTAAATCTCAACCAATCAACGGACTTCATTCACTCTCAAAAAAATTCAAACTCTTTTCAAAATTTCCCAAACTTCCCGCCCCATTTCCCTCCTATAAAACTTCCCCATTACACATCTCACAAATTCACCATTATCAGACAATCGAAGCTTTTGGCAATCTACAAAATCTGTCATTTTCAAAAATGGCCCGTACTAAACAAACAGCTCGCAAATCAACAGGTGGGAAAGCTCCAAGGAAGCAGCTAGCTACTAAGGCTGCGAGAAAGTCAGCTCCGGCGACCGGAGGAGTGAAGAAACCTCACCGTTTCCGTCCTGGAACTGTAGCTTTAAGGGAAATCAGGAAGTACCAGAAATCGACAGAGTTGTTGATAAGGAAGTTGCCATTTCAGAGGCTAGTGAGGGAAATAGCACAGGATTTCAAGACAGATCTGAGGTTCCAAAGCAGTGCTGTTGCTGCCCTACAAGAGGCTGCTGAGGCTTACCTTGTTGGCCTCTTTGAAGATACAAATCTCTGTGCCATTCACGCGAAAAGGGTCACTATCATGCCCAAGGACATTCAGCTCGCTAGGAGGATTCGTGGTGAAAGGGCTTAGGATGAAACTTGTTATGCTTATGGTTATGGATAAATTGGTGTTCTCTGATATAGGGCATTGTTTTTTGTGTCTTTTTGCTGAATGTTAGGGTTAGTGATGTAAATCAAGTGACTTGTTTCGATCAATATATGTAAAACCTCTGGTTTATTAGTATTTTCAAGTCTTATTAATGAAATTTGTAGTTCATTTGGCTGTTACATCTTATTAGCGTTTGTACTTTGTGCTTGATGTTTGAAGCGTCAAATTATTTTTTCCTTGTTATCCTTTGTGTATTAAGGATTTTCACTACTCACTGGTGCTATGGAATACCCCCCTCCCTCCCCCCTCCCCCCCACGCGCACACACAACTACCATACCCTACCAAAGAACAAATAAAAAGATTATGTTTTTGTAGGGATTGTTCTAACTTTGCGTTTCCTTTATCATTATCTGAAACTAAGATTGATTTGGGTTTGTTATCAAATGCTTATTTACTACTGTTGCAGGAGGAAGGTAGATGTTTCTTTTTTTCACGTTAGCCATCAAAGGTTGAATTTGGCTGCACTGGACCAGGATTAGCCATTTGATGAATTTTCTGTTGGACTTTAGGTTCTGGCAAAATGAGTTGTGGTGCTGCAGCTGGTTGTATTTAAACTGAGATGATTGGTCTTTTGCGTGGCATCTCATCTTCGCAAGTTTTAGGTAAGTTTTTGCCCTTGTCTTACCTAAGGTTGTTGGTCTGTGAGGCCAGAGAGCGCTGTGTTTTAGTTTCAGTCTGACTTGAAGTACTAAGTTTATGCATGCAAATGGTTTCATCAGCTGTTTCCTTTTCTCATTATTATCACTTTCAACAACTGAAGTAGTCAAGTAGGTAAGTTTTGTTTTTGCTTCTAGCAAAGTGACTGCTGCTGCATCTGAATGTGTCAACAAAGTGATGCAACCAGTCACTGTAATCTATTGGGATACGCAGTGTTACAGTCATTTGTAGAATTTTCTCATTAACTTCTGGCAACAGGTGCTGCAGTTGTTTTTAAGTTACTGAGATTTCATCTCAGCGAAAATAAGGGTTTCAAAGTTAGAACACGAAAGTTTAAGTTGCTCAACTTGTCTAAACTTTGGAGGGACTAGTAATATTCTCGTTTATGAGTTAATTTCAACATAATCCAATTATACCATCCAATCGATTGGGTTTTGTTTGGGTGCACTCTCTAGGATGTTAGGGTTAGTGTTGTAGATCTCATAATGTTAAACACTAAATTAAATATAAAATGTTGAGAATTTTGTAGTCTGGTGTTGGTAAAATCTGTTTCATTCACATTTGTCCTTTACTCACTTATGTCCTCTACTCACTTTTTGCCGCTGACATAGTGCCATGTATACTGGAATTAAGAGCAACCGAAGCTTTTTAGTTTTTTGCAGATCTGGAAACAAGAAAATCATAGTATATGAAAATGAGGCTCCATTCCCTTGCTGTCCTAAGAATTTGTGCTCTTAATTTAACATTGACACGCTGAAGTCCTTGCTATGTTGAATCAGAAGTGTCCAGCCTCTACATTTACTTTATCAATTGTCAGAAGGTTAGTTTAGCCAAGCTTTTTTATTTTTTCTCCGTTCGAACCTGAAAGGAAAAACTCTATTTTCAGGCACCCTGACTCCAAGTCTTTATAAAGGAAATTTGAAATAGAGTTGATTGAGTTTATGAGTGTATGGCCGCAAAATAGGAGCACAATAGATATAGAATTCGAAAGACTCTTCACTTTCATTTTTTGTTGCTCAAGTAGGCTGGTTTACTTGGATTTTTTATACAGGAAAGTGGAGTTAGTTTGTTGGTTTTCCTAATGTTTTAGTTGTCGTGTGGCTCGACCAGCCAAGAAAAATGATAAAAAATGCAGCCTACAGATCAATTTGAACATTGTTGAATGATATTTAACTTATGCCAAAAATGGTAGTAATAGAACTGTAGTGGAAAACTCTCACTGGCCAGAGCCATGCTTGCAAGATGCAGTGTGCATTGCCCCACTATTCTTTAGAGTACTAACATCACTCAGCATTTTTGCTCTACTTGCTTGCAATAAACAACTGCAGTGGACTGTAGGCCATAACTTTAACTCTGTCATGGATTGTTTCATGTTAAGTTCATTTTGGGTGGTGTCACTTCACTAATTGTAAAAGAATTATCAAAATATTTTCAACATGGAAACTTTATATATTTCACTTTATGCATAGCTAGATGATTATCTCTTCTCTGGAGAGGTTTACTGCATTTCATGTGTGAGTACTGTAAGCAACCAGTGGGAGAATGTGACTTTTGTTCCATCTCATGCTGTAGACGTAAAACGGAACCATTATCCTGATAACTTGAAAGCATCTTTAACAAGTTCGTGTAAGTAACCTTTGATACTATACAAACTCTGTTTAATGCAACCATGAGTTGAAAATTTAATCTATACTTTCCCAACCTGTTAAACATCTCCTTGAGCTTATCTGCCTCGGAGGTATGAAATCTAGTTTTGGCTATTTAAGTACACTAAATATCAACTATCAACCTCACCTGTTGTTGCAACTACATGAATTTACTAATAGCAACAAGAAAAAGATTGATTATTGTCAAATCTTAATAAGGGAAAAGAAAGATAGTTAGATCAAAGAGCATATCTTCCTTTCTAATTTTAGCATATATACACCCTTGCAAGGAAAAACTGGAATACAAGAGATTTATTAAGAGTATAAAGACAGTAAAGCAACTCTGAGTTTTAAACAAAGAATGATACTTGAAAGGCATAGTAAAGTACTGATACAAATGACAGAGTGCAGAAAAGTAGGACTGAAAAGACCCCTTTGGAGCCAAAATACACATGAGGAGGGAATGAATACTTGATCCTTCAAATATATAACAGCTATACACAATGCTCAATAAAAAAATGAAGTGAATGATGAAACTCTCCACAATTACAAAGACAAAAAGGAAAGTAAAGATTCTTGTGGCAAAACTTGCAACAAATCAAATCAGAATCTCGCTCAAAACCTCCTCCTCCTGTCCCAGCAGCGTTTGGGAGCACACGAATCTTTAGCAGGTTTAGGCATATCATGAAAGAGATAATTTGTTTGGCAGTCGAAAGAGATAGAAGGCACATTTAGGAGTAATACTTACATTTTATTCCTGTATTTTATTGTATTTTAATACTTTTATCCACTTACTTAGAACACCTCGTCAGTTAAATCTATCAATAATATTTTTGAGTATTATTTAATTATTTAATTTACTTATTTTTAAATTAATTCAAAGTATAAATATTCTCACACCATTTTTATTTTCCTCTTTATACCTTCTCTTCCATACTATAAAATTTCAATTAGTTTTTTACATTAATATTTACCAATAATCAAAATGTATAGTATCACATTTTATTTTAAGTTGTAACTTTGAATTAGACTAAAATATTATTACATAAGTTTTTTGATTATTATACTCTAAATCTATTGAATTTTTTTTATAATTATTTTTTGTATCAAGTGCAATTAATTTGTTTTCCTCTTTTAGCCAGGATACAAATTTGACTTTAATTTTTGTTAGTAAAATTACCTACATGAGATATTTATTTTGTATTTTTAAAATTTTAATTTGTTATCCAATTGTTATTTTCTATCTAGTAAAACTTTATTTTTGTGGTCCTATGCATAATTTGAGTGTTTTCACTATAATTTTAATCTGATCTCAAGTTCAAATCGTCTTCCTTCTATTTCTAATATTAAATATTTTTAAATTTTTAATTATTGCTACTACGTTGCTATATATATATATATATATATATATATATATATATATATATATATAGTATTTCATGTTATGTGGCTTTTATTAACTTCCCTCTTTATTTAATCTCATTATCCATTATTATTTTTTAATATAATATATATAGATGTATTTTTTTAAATTTTGAAATAAATATTTAAATTAATACTCGAAATTATTACACTATTAAAATTTATTAATAATATTTTTAAGTATTATATATTTAATTTATTTTCTATTTTCTAGACTAATTCTTAGTATGAATATCCTCGCATTATCTCTAATTTATTTTTATTATTTATTATTTTAAATTTTTTACTTTATCTATTAAACTTCAGTTATGTGGCCTTATCCACATCATGATCTTTTTTATCATACTTAAATAAACTTTCTTATATCAAAATTAAATAAGTTTTATCCTTTTTTTCTTTATGATAAATTTTTTAACTTTCTCTCTATTTGTTTCTTATTTTGCTATTATATTATTCAATACTTAATATTATTACATTGTCATATAACTCTTTATTAGGTTGTTTGAATTTAATATCTATTATTACCACACTTATTTTAATATAATAATAATAACAAATAAAATTGATTTCAATAGTAACTTTGACCTCATTGCCCATATTCAAAAATAAGATTTTTCTTATCATATTTCAGGAAAAAAAATCTCATATCAAATTCAAATATATTTTATTCTTCTAATTAGATCGTATTTTCAAAAATCATCTTATACTTTGAAACTTAACCTAACAACACCCAATTCAGATATTAAGAAATATTTATTTATGTATAAAATATATGTTTATCCAATTTTTTAACATTAATATAACCTCATTGTTCTTGTTATTATATATATATATATATATATATATATATATATATATATATATATATATATATATATATATATATATTTTAAGTAAAAAAACAATTGCTACTTGAAATTTTTTCACTTTTCAAAGTCATCAAATCCTTAATATTTTAAGTAAATTTATTCACTTTATTTATATTTTAAGTTACCCCAAAGTATAATTAGTTTTTGGTTATTCTAATCTACGTCTTTCTATTTTTTTTTTATTTTATTATTATGACTTTTAATTATTTTTTTACTTTCATATTTTTAACTAATATAGAAGAAAAATTGATGATTGAGTCTATATATGATATAAATATAGGTATACATACATATATAAATATGTAGATTAGATTTCTCTTTAGATTTTGTGTGCTAAGTGGTATTTTTTCAATATGCTACTTGGCTTAACCTCATGCTTCACTACCCGCATTTCAATATAATTATAATGATCCGGCCGATCGTTTTGAGTATTATAGCCCCGTTTCCCCATTTATTGTTCAATTTATGCCTTACAATGATTTTATGACTTGGCGAATTAGTTGGTTCGGGTCCGGAAGAAATTCGGAGTAAAACGAGACACTTAGTCTCACAATTAAAAATTTAAGTTAGAAAAGTTGACCGGATGTGGACTTATGTGTAATTTTAGACCAAATCTTAATAAGGGAAAAGAAAGATAGTTAGACCAAAGAGCATATCTTCCTTTCTAATTTTAGCATATATACACCCTTGCAAGGAAAAACAGGAATACAAGAGATTAATTAAGAGGATAAAGACAGTATGAAAGGCATGGTAAAGCACTGATAGAAAGGAATGAATACTTGATCCTTCGAGCCTTTTTTAAAAAATATTATAATTGTGAATTTTCTATTTCAGAGTAAAAGATCATTCAGATATATAAAAGGTATACACAACGCTCAATAAAAAAAAAATTAAGTGAATGCTGAAACTTTCCACAATTACAAGACAAAAAGGAAATTAAAGATTCTTGTGGCAAAACTTGCAACAAATCAAATCAGAATCTCGCTCAAAACCTCCTCCTCCTGTCCCAGCAGCGTTTGGGAGCACACGAATCTTTAGCAGGTTTAGGCATATCATGAAAGTCCACCATTATGATCCTTCTCTTCGCTTTGTTTTGCTCTGCAACCCTTTCCTCAAATTTTCTTTTACTTGATTCAAACTTCATTCTTGAACTCTTCATATCTTTGATGCTTTGTGTTGTTTTTTGCATTGGTCTTGCAACTGTAGAACTTTGTGTTGTTTTTTGCATTTGTCTTGCAACTGTATAACTCTGTTTCTTTAGATTCTCTACTCCCTCAAGCCTCTGTTTCTTGGTTGCCGATCCCGTAACACAACTCATGTTCTTGCTTTTAGTATTATCGGACTGACACTTTCCTGCTTCTGTCTTCTTTTCTTTATCACTATCAACATGCTTGTGTTGAACCTTGTCGTCAATGTCTCGAGTCTTCTTTAAACTTAGTTTTACCTTCAATACAGTAGATTCGGTCTTACTGATGTTGTAGTTTTCTTGTCGCCCAAGAATATGGCATGTTTCTTGATCATCAACAGAGAACTTAGCACCGCCATTACTGTCGACTTCTTCATCTTCTTCTATATCACTAACACTGTCGATTTCTTCATCACCAACACTGTGTTTTTCCGGATTCAGTAACATCATTAGTATTTCATCTCTGTGCTTCTTGAACTTTGTTGGGTGTTTCAATGCAACAACTTGAATAGATGCTTTAATCAACTGAATTATATCTGGCTTCTTCTTTATGGAAAAAACGTTCAGAAAAACTGATTCTATATCCATGGCTACACTCTCTCAACAGCAAGAACTGCTAACCCTAATAACAACACAAGTATTATGTAAAAATTGAAAGAGATAATTTGTTTGGCAGTCGAAAGAGACATTTATATGGGAAGGAAATTTAGAAACTATTTTTCCTACATGGTTTAGGAGTACTAACTTGCGTGGAAATTAAGTTCTACACACACGCTTACTTCTCTTTCTTCAAGGACTGCAAGAATTAGTTCATAATTAGAGAATAATTTCTTTTTAAATGTATGCAAAATATAACAATTGAAATAAATTGTTCATTAATTTGTAATAAGTTCTTAAAGTAATTAGTACATCAAAGATTTAATTAATTATATATATACAAAGAAAAATGGCAAAGGATTTTCAAACCAAATCCAAGAAAAATTTACCATCGCCGTTAGCTGGTACTAGTAGCAGCTAACGGTAAAGGGAATTGTATAGGTTTGATACCAAAATTAAATATCCATTTCTCTTAATAGTAAAGAAAAAACAATATTTTCAACACATACATTACTGCCAATTGGTTAAATATACATTACATTACATTTTACCTGTATGATATTATTTTATAAAGCTACACTACGTTTAAGTATAAAACAATTCTTTATTCAGGAAGAATAAAGAATTTAGTTAAATATGCATATAGCAAGAAAAGTTACTTTATTACAGTTGTAGATCACAATTTTCTCTATCGGTTAATAGATTAATTCTAACAGATTAAAAACCTATATTTTAATTGAGCAAAATTGAATAAACCTACATATTTCATGTTTAAAATATTATTGTCGTGTATAGCTTTGTGATAGAATTTATTTTCGCTTATGTAATACTTATTTGTTAATACTTTTATTCTTGTATGAAAGTTACCTAAGAGTATTATATTTGAACTTTTAACAAACATATAATTGTAATTAGTTTTTAGTTTTCATCCGGTATCTGGTATCCGCTTTGTGGCTAAATTAATTTTGATTCGCTCCAAAGAATTTCACTTTAAGAATAAATTGCTCCATACCAAAGGCAAAAGATATTTAATTGTGACTGACATAAATAATAATTATTTCTATATATGGAAAATATCCAAATATACCTCAAAATTATGCAAAATGGTTTACCCACGCATTCCTTTAATAGTTCGGTTCAAATAAGTTCTTAATACACTAGCTTATATTTGTCCTTATTTTTTCACAGAAAATTGTTAGAATCTCTAATTGAATTATTTAGCACCAAACAATTGCCATGTGTCCAACAGATGGCTTAAAATAAAATCAATTGTTTCTCCATGTCCTCTTCTTCCCTACCAATTTTTTTTTCTTCTTCTTCTTCTTCTCCACTAGAGCGGAGCAAAAAATAAAAAATAATTGCATTACATCAAAAAATAAAAAGATAAATGAAAAAGTAAAAAATGTGGCGGTCAATAATGTAACGACTCGAGTTGTCGTTTTAAGAATTAACGCTTCGTTCAGCGACTTAAGGTCCCAAGCAGCTTTGTGATGTGTACTATGACTTGTGTCTGTGATCGAGTTTGATTTTCAGATGATTCGGGATCAAATTGGAAGAACAATTCTTATTTAAGAAGCTTAAAAGAAAAAAGTTGACCGGAGAGTTGACTATTGAGCAAATGACCCCAGAATAGAGTTTTGATGATTTCAATAGTTCCGTATGGTAATTTTGGACTTAGGAGCATGTTCGGAAAATTATTTGGAAGCCCGTAGCTAAATTAGGCTTGAAATGGCTAAAATAAAAATTTAAGTTTGGAAGTTTGACCGGGGAGTTGACTTTTTGATATCAGAGCCGGAATGCGATTCTGAAAATTTGAATACCTCTATTATATCATTTATGACTCGTGTGCAAAATTTGAAGTCATTCCAGATTGATTTGATATGTTTCGGCACGAGTTAAGAAAGTTGTATAATTTGGAAATTTTTGAGTTTGATTTATGGTGTGATTCGTAGTTTCGACGTTGTTTGATGTGGTTTGAGGCCTCGAGTAGGTCCGTGTTATGTTTTAAGACTTGTTGGTATGTTTAGTTGAGGTCTCGAGTGGCTCGGGTGAGTTTCAGGGTGAGTTTTGAACGAGTTTGGGCATTTCGGCACTCTGATGATGTTTTGGGACAGTTGAAGGGCCAAGAGCACATTTTGGAGTACGGATGTGTGGCCGCAAACTCTCAAAGTGCGGAGGCAGTAGTAATTATGTGGACCTGTAACGACTCGGCTAGTCGTTTTAAAAGTTGTAGCCTCGTTTCTCCATTTACTGCTCATTCTGTACTTTATAACTGTTATGTGATTTGCCGGGGTAATTGGTTCGGGTCCGGTGAGGTTTTTGGAATGAATTGGAATACTTAGTTCCAAAGTTTAAAACTTAAGTTGAAAAAGTTGGATGGATGTCGACCTATGTGTAAACGACCCCGCAATAGAATTTTGATGATTCCAATAACCCCGTATGGTGATTTTGGATTTAGGAGCGTATTTGGAAAATTATTTGGAAGTCCATAGTGGAATTAGGTTTGAAATGGTGAAAGCTGAATTTTTGGGAAGTTTGACCGGGGAGTTGGCTTTTTGATATAGGGGTCAAAATCCAGTTCAAAAAATTTTCATAGCCCCATTATATTATTTATGACTTGTCTGCAAAATTTGAGGTCAATCGGACTTGATTTGATAGGTTTCGGCATCGAATATAGAAATTAAAAATTTCTAAGTTCCTTAAGTTCCTTCTACGCGATCTCATGAGAATGCGATCGCGTATGCTAAGTTGGAGCAGTGAGATTTTGTACTATGCGATCGCGTGAAGGCATCCGCGATTGCGTAGGTTTGGCCAGGCCGTGCTACGCGAACGCGTGGGAAATGCCGCGTTCGCGAAGATGGATGAGGCAGAAGGCTGGGCCACGCGTTTGCTCTATGCGATCTCGTGTGTCTGTCTGCGATCGCGTAGGGCTGAGGATCCTGTGTTTCGCGATCACGTAGGGTCTTTTCTGGGCAGCTTGCAATTGCACTTCTCGATCGCGGGACCTTGTCTGCGATCGTATAGAAGAAATCACTGGGCAGAATGTTTATGTTCTGAAAATGGGACTTCCATTTTTACTAAATTGGAGCTCGGAAAGAGGCGATTTTCGAGAGATTTTCAAGAAAAACAACGGGGTAAGTAGTAGTAGCAGATAATGGTAAAGGAAATTGTATAGGTTTTATACCAAAATTAAATACCTATTTCTCTTAATAGTAAAGAAAAAACAATATTTTTAACACATACATTACTGTCAATTGGTTAAATACTAAGTTGCTCGGACTCGGGTGCGGGCATCCGATACGGGCACGGATTCGAGTGTCGGATTCGGCAAAATCTAAATTTTAAGATTTCGGGGTGCGGATCCAGCCATCCAGGTATGGATACGGGTGCGGGGATTCGGCTAAAAAAATTCAAAATTATAAAAATAGCGCTATAAGTCCGAACTCAAAACACGACCCCTTGAATTCTTGATTTTTCTAGAACACAAAGCAATAAATATAAGATAAAAGTACTACAATATTGAAGGCATGCCATTTCGCATGTCCTAAATCTGTTTTATTTTTAATTTTGAAAAATCAAAATCTCAATTTCCCCCCAAATTTGTCGATGGACTCAGGTCAAAGTATTCGAAATTAGTTGACCGAATTCGAGACGTATCCGCTTTCGCTCCCGTCCCGGGTTGAGACGGGTACGGCACCAAAAATGAAGAGCTCGCACAACTTAGGTTAAATATATACCGATATTACATTATATTTTCCCTGTATGATATTCTTTTATAAAGATACACTACGTTTAAGTATAAAACAATTCTTTTTTCAGGAAGAATAAAGATATAATATGTTTATTCCCTAAGAATAAAGAATTTAGTTAAATATGCATATAGCAAGAAGAGTTTCTTTATTACAGTTGTCGATCACAATTTTCATTATTGGTTAATAGATTAGTTATAACATATTAAAATCCTATATTTCAATTGAGTAAAAATAGAATAAACCTACATATTTCATGTTTAAAATATCATTGTCGTGTATAGCTTTATGATAGAATTTTATTTTCGCTTATTTAATACTTATTTGTTAATACTTTTATTCTTGTATGAAAGTTTACCTAAGAGTATTATATTAAACTTTTAACAAACACACAATTGTGCTTAGTTTTTAGTTTCCATCTGGCGTCCGGTATTCGCTTTGGGACAAAATTAATCTTGATCGCTCCAAGAAATTCCATTTTAAAAGCAAAGTGTTCCCTGCCAAAGATAAAATATATTTAGTTGTGAGTGACATAACGATAATATTTATTCCTATATATGGAAAATATCCAATATACCCCTAAATAATGCAAAATGGTTTACCCACGCTCTCCTTTTATAGTTCGGTTCAAATAAGTTCTTAACGTTATCAAACTAGCTTGTATTTGTCCTTATTATTTAACAGAAAATTATTAGAATCTCTAATTGGATTTTTAGCACCAAAAAATTGTCATGCGTCCCCAAGTCCAACAAATGGCTTAAAATAAAACCAATCGTTTCTTCCCTTCCAATTTCTTCTTCTTCTTCTTCACCAAAGAGAAGCAAAAATAAATATTAATTCTGTTACATCAAAAATAAAAAAGATAAATAAAAAAGTAAAAAATGTGGCGACCAATAATTAATAGTAAGTTCACTTTTGCTATGTACAGAAAACATAACAAATTTACGCGCAGCTTATTACAACAACAAAAATAAGGTGTTTTTAATTCTCAAGTTTGATTAATAGCTTGTTTGGCCAAGCTTCTTTTGAGGCAATAGTGTTTTTTATTTTTTTGTCAAAAACGCTTTTTTCTAAAATTAAGGTGTTTGGCCGAGCTTTTGGAAGGAAAAAAAGTACTTTTGAGGAGAAGCCGAAGCCGTTTTTGATAAGTAGAAAAAAATAGCTTCTCTCCAAAAGCATTTTTCTGTAAAGCACTTTTGAGAAAAATACACGTAGAAGTATTTTTTTTAAAGTTTGGCCAAACACTAATTGTTACTCAAAAGTACTTTTCAAACTAAATAGCCAAACACAAACTGTTTTTCACCAAAAGTATTTCTTTTGAAAAATACTTTTAAAAAAAGTACTTCTCAAAATAAGCTGATTTTAGAAGTTTGGCCAAACAAGCTATAAGAATTAGAAAACGCTTAGGTACGTAAATTGGAAACTTAACAATGCGCTGTGTCAAATATAGGCACTGAAGAAGAGGTGGAGGAGAAGACATGTAAGAAAGATCAAGGCTCTCTAACTAATTTTTTTGGGGGGGTTGTAAATAAAATTAAAATGTAAAGTCTCTTGAAAGGAGAAAACAAAATTGGTTCTTAAAAGTAAATTATGGGGTCCATCCCCATAAATGAAAAAAGAGAAGGAAGAAAAAAGTGTTAGATTCCATTATGACTTATTTTGGATTTAATTTTTTTTAAACCCCTCCCAAATCTAATTTGCAAATCTGCAAATTATCAAAAATAGTAGGCGTCAGACAAAGCAATTTGCAATTACAAATTGCAATAACCAACCGTTTTGATCGGTGGAAGATTGGACGCTCAACAATATAAAAGGAGAGTTTCGGCTCTCATTTCAACACACCAATCTCAGAGAAAAATATATCTGAGAGCAAAGAGAGCAGTGTGAGGTATTCATAGGCGGTGTAATCTGTGAAGAAAAATAGAGAGTGCGAGCGATAATGTAGTGAGGTGAGAATTTCAAAAGAGGGTTATTTCTTTTGAGTGTATAGTGGTTCCTGGATTATTTACTCGAGACTACGGAGTGTAAAATTCCTCATTATAGTGGATTACTTTGCTCCTTTCAGGCTCGTGATTTTTTCCTTATTCAGAAGGGTTTTTCACGTTAAAATCTTTGTGTCCTTGTTGTTCTTTTTATTCTTGTTGATTACCGTATCTCGTCACTACGTTATTATTCCGATGTTATTACCATGAATATTATTTTTGTGGGAGGTTTATTCCCAACAACTGGTATCAGAGCACAAGTTCTGCTCGTTCACAGAAATACTATTCACTATCGGTAGTACTATACTCGGTGAAAACAAAATTGTCGGAGTAAAGTACGAGGTAGAAAAATTTAACGGAGATAGAAGTTTCTCAACATGGCAAAGAAGGATGAGGGATCTGCTCATCCAACAAGGATTACACAAGGTACTAGATGCTGATGTCAAAAAGCCCGATACCATGAAAGCTGAGGATTTGGCTGACTTGGATGAAAGGGCTGCTAGTGCAATCAGGTTGCACTTATCAGATGATGTAGTAAATAACATCATTGATGAAGACATCGCATGTGGCATTTGGACAAAGTTGGAAAGCCTATACATGGCCAAAATATTGACAAATAAACTATACCTCAAGAAGAAGCTTTACGCCCTACACATGGGTGAAGGTACGAATTTTTTGTCTCATTTAAATGTGTTTAACGGCCTAATCACACAGCTCGCCAACCTCGGAGTGAAAATCGAGGAAGAAGATAAAGCCATCTTGATATTGAACTCGTTGCCATCTTCGTACGATAATTTGGCAACAATCATCCTACACGGTAAGACTACCATTAAGTTAAAAGACGTCACATCGGCTTTTCTACTCAATGAGAAGATGAGAAAGAAGCCTCAAAATCATGGACATGCTCTCATCACAGAAGGTAGAGGCAGGAGTTACTAAAGGAGTTCAAGTAACTATAGTAGATCCGGAGGTCGTGGGAAGTCCAAGAACCGATCAAAATCAAAAGCCAGAAATTGCTACAATTGCGATCAACCGGGTCACTTCAAAAAAGATTGCCCAAATCTAAGAAAGGGCAAAGGTGAAAGCAGTGGCCAGAAGAAAGATGACAACATAACCGCCATGGTGCAAAATAATGATAATGTTGTCCTCTTCATAAATGAGGAATAAGAATTCATGCACTTGGCAGATCCATAGTTGGAATGGGTGGTTGACACAGCAGCATCTTACCATGCCACACCGGTAAGAGATCTTTTTTGTAGATATGTAGCAGGTGATTTTGGAACTGTGAGAATGGGTAACACGAGTTACTCAAAGATTGAGGGCATTGGTGACATTTATATTAAGACAAATGTCGGATGTACATAGGTTCTAAAGGACGTGCGGCATGTACCTGATTTGTGGATGAACTTGATCTCGAAAATTGCTTTTGATCGAGATGGATACGAGAATTATTTTGCAAATCAAAAGTATAGACTCACCAAAGGATCATTGATGATTGCAAAGGGAGTTGTTCGTGGCACGTTGTATAGAATAAATGCAAAAATATGTCAAGGTGAATTAAATGCGGCACTAGATGAAATTTCTGCAGATTTATAACATAAAAGAATGGGTCATGTGAGCGAGAAGGGATTGCAGATTCTTGCCAGAAAATCACTCATTTCTTATACCAAAGGTACAACGGTAAAACCTTGTTTATTTGGTAAGCATCATAGAGTTTCATTTCAGACATCGTCTGAAGGAAAATTGAATATACTCCATCTGGTATATTTTGATGTTTGTGGTCCAATGGAAATTGAATCGATGGGCGATAACAAATAGTATTTATTTACTTTTATTGATACTTCACGAAAATTATGAGTTTATATTTTGAAAACCAAAGATCAGGTGTTTCAAATTTTTCGGAAGTTTCATGCTTTGGTGGAAAGGGAGACAGGCCAAAAGCTAAAGCGTCTCCGAAGTGAAAATGGAGGTGAGTACACTTCAAGGGAATTTGAAGAGTATTGTTCGAACCATGGGATCGTACATGAAAAGACAGTTCCTGGAACCCCGCAACACAATGGTGTAGCTGAGAGAATGAAGTGCACCATTGTTGAGAATGTGAGAAGCATGCTCAGAATGGCTAAATTGCCTAAGTCATTCTAGGGTGAAGCAGTTCAGGCAACATGTTACCTAATCAATAAGAGTCCATCAGTTCCATTGGAGTTTGACATCCCAGAGAAAGTTTGGACCAATAAGGAGGTGTCCTACTCACATCTAAAGGTGTTCGGTTGCAGAGCTTTTGCACATATACCAAAGGAACAGAGAACAAAGCTGGATGATAAATTTGTTCCCTGCATATTCATCGGATATGGAGATGAAGAGTTCGGGTACAGATTGTGGGATCCTATAACGAAGAAGGTCATTAGAAGCAGAGATATAATCTTCCGAGAAAGTGAAGTTGGAGCTGTAGATGATCAGTCAGAGAAGGCCAAGAATGGTATAATTCCTAACCTTGTTACCATTCCTTCTACTTCTAACAATCCCACAAGTGCAGAAAGTAGGACCGACGAGGTTGCCGAGCAAGGGGAGTAACCTGGTGAGGTTATTGAGCAGGGGGAGCAACTTGATGATGATGTCGAGCAAGTGGAGTACCCCACTCATGAAGAAGAACAACCTCAACCTCTGAAGAGATCAGAGAGGCCAAGGGAAGAGTCATGCAGGTACCCTTCCACAAAGTATGTATTCATCAATGATGAGGGGGAGTCAGAAAGTCTTAAGGAGGTGTTGTCCCATCCAGAAAAGAACCAGTGGATGAAAGACATGAAGGAAGAGATGGAATCTCTGCAGAAAAATGGCACGTATAAGCTGGTTGAACTTTCAAAGGGTAAAAGACCACTCAAATTCAAATGGGTATTTAAACTCAAGAAAGATGGAAATGGCAAGTTGGTCAGATACAAAGCTCGATTAGTGGTAAAAGCTTCGAACAGAAGAAAGGTATTGATTTTGACGAAACTTTCTCATCTGTTGTCAAAATGACTTATTTTCGAACAATCTTGAGCTTAGCACCTAGCCTAGATCTTGAAGTGGAGCAGTTGGACGTGAAAACTGCATTTCTTCATGAAGATTTGGAAGAGGAGATCTATATGGAGCAGCCAGGAGGATTTGAAGTAGCTGAAAAGAAACACATGGTGTGTAAGCTGAATAAGAGTCTTTATGGATTGAAGCAGGCACCAAGGCAGTGGTACAAGAAGTTTGACTCATTCATGAAAAGTCAAACTTACATAAAGACATATTCTGATTATTGTATATACTTCAATAGATTTTCTGACAACAATTTTATTATTTTGTTGTTGAATGTGGATGACATGTTAATTGTAGGAAAAGACAAAGAGTTGATCGCAAAGTTGAAGGGATATTTGTCCAAGTCATTTGATATGAAGGACTTGGGCCCAACACAACAAATTCTGCGTATGAAGATAGTTCGAGAGCGAACAAGCAGAAAGTTGTGGTTGTCTCAGGAGAAGTACATTGAACGTGTACTGGAATGCTTCAACATGAAGAATGCTAAGCCAGTCAGCACACCTCTTACTAGTCATCTGAAGTTAAGCAAGAAAATGTGTCCTACAACAATGGAGGAAAAGGAGAGCATGACCAAAGTTCCTTATTCCTCTGCCATCGGAAGTTTGATGTATTAATGGTATGCACTAGACCTGATATTGCTCACGCACATGGTATTGTCAGTAGGTTTCTTGAAAATCCTAGAAAAGAACACTGGGAAGCAGTCAAGTGGATACTCAGATACCTGAGAGGTACCGCAGGAGATTGTTTGTGCTTTGGAGGATCTGATCCAATCTTGAGGGGTTGTACAGATGCTGGTATGGTAGGTGACATTGATAATAGAAAATCCACTACTAGATATTTGTTTGCATTTTCAGGGGGAGCTATATCATGGCAGTCGAGGTTGCAGAAGTGTGTCGCACTCTCTACAACTGAAGCGGAGTATATTGTCGCTACTGAAGTTGGCAAGGAGATGATATGGTTGAAACGGTTCATTCAAGAGCTTGGATTACATCAGAAGGAGTATGTCTTCTCTATTGTGATAGTCAAAGTGCAATAGACCTTAGCAAGAACTCCATGTACCATGCAAGGACCAAACACATCGATGTGAGATATCACTGGATTCGAGAAATGATAGAGAATGAATCTCTAAAAGTCTTGAAGATTTCTACAAGTGAGAATCCCGCATATATGCTGACTAGGGGTGTACATGGACCGGGTTGGTTCGGTTTTTATCAAAATCAAATCAAACCAACTATATCGGTTTGGATTGGTTCGGTTTTGTCGGGGTTTTCGAGTTTTTTGTTATATGAATATTATTTCAATCTTACTTTGTTAAATTTTTGATAAGTAAAGTATATGTTAAGTAAAAATTGAAAAAATTGACAAATATATGATCTATTAAAATATTCTTATGGAAGAATTTTCTTAGTAACACATGATAGTTATTTTTTAGTCGTCTGACAATAATTTTACTTTCAAGGTTAACCGAATTTAATAATTAAATATAAAAATAAATATGAACTTATATAATTATATGTTCTATTTAATTTTAAATTATCGAAATGCCTTTTCAAATTCGAAAAAGATATAAGAATTTAATAGATCTTGATATATGAATATTGAAGAACAAAGAGATTGACGTATTTCACTAACATTTGATAAGAAAGTGATCGTACAACCCATTTAAAGTTAATAAATATGGAACACTTCATATTTAACTAAATATTACATCCCATAAGAGAACCGCAAATATTTCTAGATATTTTTTAAAGAAAATTCTATGAGAAGTCTTAAAAGTATATATAAAAATTATATATATGTCGGTTTGGTTCGGATTTTTTTACTCAATACCAAACCTAATCGGATTTTTTAATCGGTTTGGCTTGACCTTTTGGTTTGGTGCGATTTTTCGGTTCGGTTTGTACACCCTTACTCCTGCCTTTAAAAGACAGATAGACTGTTTCCAATAGACCCTCGGCTTAGGAAGGAGAGAGGGGAGGGGCAATAACAAGCGAACCGATCTGGAGGGGGAGATTTGTGGTGTCCATCCCCATAAATGAAAAAAGAAAAGGAAGAAAAAGTGTTAGATTCCATTATGACTTATTTTGGATTTGATTTGCAAATCTACAAATTGTGAAAAATAGTATGCGTTAGACAAAGCAATTTGCAATTGCAAAAACCAATCGTTTTGATTGGTGGAAAATTGGGCGCTCAACACTATAAAAGGAGAGTTTCGGCTCTCATTTCTACACACCAATCTCAGAGAGAAATATATCTGAGAGCATAGAGAGCAGTGTGAGGTATTCACAAGCGGTGTAGTCTGTGAGAAAAATAGAGAGTGAGCGATATTGTAGTGAGGTGGGAATTTTATTATTTCTTTTGAGTGTATAGTGGTTCCTGGAGTATTTACTCGGGACTACGGAGTGTAAAATTCCTCATTATAGTGGATTACTTTGCTCCTCTCGGGCCTGTGGTTTTCCCTTATTCATAAGGGTTTTTCACGTTAAAATCTTTGTGTCCTTGTTGTTCTTTTTATTCTTGTTGACTACCGTATCTCGGCACTACGTTATTATTCCGTTATTATTACCGTGAATATTATTTATGTTGGGGGTTTATTCCCAACATAAATATCCCTTTTCTAGGAGACTCTGTGCCTCAATTTATATCACAAAATGGGAGGAAAGAAGAGAGTTCGGGAACCAATCAGCAAAAGGACGGAGAAAAAGAGAGTTTGGGCACCAATCAGCATAAAACAGGCAAGGAATTTTGATTTCTGTAGAGTTTGCCGATTTTATTGTATGCTAAATGCAACTTTTTTTGTTTTGAATAGGCATAATAATCACAAGTTAGTACTAGTTTTAATAAGACAAATATTAGGATTGAGAACACTACTACAAAACTTTAGGCAAAATGAATTTTCATTTGCAGTTATCAGAGCTGAGTAATTAATGGAAAGTTAATTATAAGAATTATTAGCTGAGAGAAATAAATCGGCTGATTGGATTAAGCTGCTACGTGCAAAAATCAAGTGGATTAATACAAGAGGCACTTTATAGTTGCTAGTTGCTACTGACGAAGAATGAAATACCAAAGCTGATTTACTCTGTATAAATTAAAAATGAAGGAGAAGCTGAGCAAAATTAGACATGTTTTTAATTGCCAACCTTATTTCATGCATGTCACTGCTGCACTTCCTATGTTACAACCATTATTCGTCCTGAAATAGATTTTCTTTTTTTTTCTTGGTCAAAGATGTAATCACAAAACACTAACAGTATTTGACTCCCTCTAGATGCTACTAGTAAAAGTAGTACTAACATACAACTCACACACTAACCACAGTCAATGAGATTTAGAACCTAATATTTGCCTGAAACAACATTTGAAGAAGTGCTTATAAAGATTATAAAAACTCCTGCAACCACTCAAGATCATAATTGTGCAATAAGGAACTTTTAGGATCACAAGATAGTCTCCAATTGTATATCCTAGTGCAGAAAAAAGTAAAATTTCATTCAGCCCTTGGCACATTTAAAGTTGCTCTTATAGTGATTAATGTCGCAGGTTACATGTGGAAATACCCCTCTGCAAAAATACAAGAGGACTGTATTCAACCTCCCTTATCATTGCATTACGCAATTTGTGTACAGGGTCAACCCTTTGATTAAAGTATCTGCAATGCTACGAGATAAATATAATTTAAATTTAAAATCAGATAAGTTTGTCGCCAAGAGAAGCAAACTACTAGAAATGCACGACAGAAAACTAACACAAAACGATATAGTAAGATTGAGTTGATCGCATAGCCAAAATGAAAACATAATATGACAAATAACAGTAACTCTCAAAAACTATTTAACTCTGGGAGTAATTAGATGTTGGTCTACAAAATGCATGAACATAAACTTGCTACTGAACAAATTGATCCAGCAGACAGCTCTCAACTAGCTCTCAGCTTACTCAGCTTACTGAATGTTAGAGGACTTGTTAAGGATAACACCTTCATATTTGACCTGGAACCACTTCATGGCGTCTTCCTTTGTAACCCTGTGCTGGATTCCAACCCGAGACTTGCACCTACGACGTCTGGCAACACGGTATCCTGGGCGTTCTAGGACAACATAGAAATCCATACCATAGATACCAGTCGAAGGGTCATACCTTTAAAACATTTAAACAAATAGAATGTCAATGAATCAAGAAGGCACAAAATTGCACAGATATAAATGCGGAAGAGCAGATGCAAATCCTCCTAGGCTCCCATAGTAAGGTAAGGTAAAATATAACTAGTCTTTGTATACTCATGAAATAAGAAACCAAACACTTCTAGAAGAGGATTAAACAGTAACCGACATATACGTGATAAAAGCTGGCAGCACTCCTAAACTATATATGTGGAATGTGAAAGATATCTAAACAACAAATTAGAGATAGATCTCAATCTGCTTACTTAATTCCAAGATCAATGTGCTCCTGAATACCAAATCCAAAGCAGCCAGTCTCACTGAAGTTCCTTCTCAACAACTCATACTCCTTGACCTTCAATCCACTCTCAAGGAGCTGCATAGCTTTATCCCCTCTGACAGTGACGTAGCAGGCAATCTTTTCATTACGTCTGATTCCGAAGGATCGCACAGTATACCTTGCTGTCAACAGGAATAAAGCAAGCATATGACAAGCCGAAATAGCACCCAACGCAAAATGTGTAATAACATATAGTCAGCTAAAAGACGAGGAAAAATTGAAGCAAAAATTGCTATTAAATGATGATTTTGGTTTACTAGAGACATCAACAGATTGTTTTAGCTCGGTGGAAACAAAATCCTTTTCAAACATCTCATGAAAATAACCATACACGTGAGACCAATATCAATGTAATACAAATGAGGAACATTATGTGTAACTTGAGACACGTAGGCCGCAAGTTTCAATCATTATTACACCAACTTGACCAACTAAGAGCACTAACTCGTGCTGCGTGCATCCACTTTAAGAAAAATAAATCCACATTGATTAGAAAAGTGTTTTTATTTTGCTAGTTGCTTAACGCCTTAGCTCGTCACAACATAATGAGTTTAAACAACAGCAACAACAGGTAAGCCTCAGTCACAAACAAGCTGGGGTCAGCTATATGAATCATCGCTGACCATGCTTCTCCATTTAAGCTCAATTAACAAGAAAAGTTTAAACAATAACTATAAATAGGAAAACAAGGGGGTGGTAAAACCCTACAACCTCGTATTTCTATTGATTACAAATTAAAGCCAAACTTCAACAAATTACCAGTTCAGCACTAACATTACCTTATCAGATTCTTTCACGCAAAAGAAGAGTTCATTCTTTGACGGACACAGAGCTCAAAAAACATAGAAATGAGCTGGATACAAATGTTTCTTAGAAATTGGAACTAGTCATAACACCCGAATTCGCAAATAAAAAACGAAAACAAAGTGCAAATGATATTCAAAATCTTACCCTTGGAGAAAACAGGGGATTGGCCACTGAGTTGCTCCAAGACCTACAAGTACAATAAAAACATTCAATTAACCATTTAAACACATTCAATAATAACTAGTCTGGATCGAATATATAAAACGTTTATAATAATTCCACTCTATTCGGGTCCCATTTCATTCTAATACTGGAAAAATAATGTCTTTTTAAGCGTAAATTAAGGGGTTATGAAGTGGGTGACCTTGGCGGCTCTGGTGAGACGATCTCCGCTTTCACCGACAGAGATGTTGAGAACGAGCTTCTGGACTTTAATCTCCCTCATCGGATTGCTCAATTTCTTCTCTGAAGCCTAAAAAACAGAGCGAGTTTAGATTATGAATACAAATATGTAAAAGCAACAACGAAATCGAAAATGGAAGGCGGAGAGGTACCATTGCGCTTCGTTTGTAGCTACAGGGCAGGTAGTTTAGGGTACACGGGGAAGGGGAAGGGGAAGGGGAGAGTCTGAGAAACCCTAGTTCAATCCCAGTATATATATGTGCGTCTAATGGAGCTGCGCTGTTGTTAGCTTTCTCAACCTAGGGGCATTTTCGGAATGATTCCTAATATGCTCATTAGATTGCATTTAAATCCGTAATTACGTAAAACTGTCACTTTATGTAACAATTAATTTGGCATGGTCACATCGTTATCTTATTTTTTCTTTTCTTTTATTTTTTTAATTAAATAATTATATTTTATTATTTACCTTATCTGTTTACATAATAATTTTATCATGTACCCTACTTTTTCTTGTAAGTTTTATTTTTTATTTTGTCGGTACATGATATGATTGAAACGACGGCAAACGATACAATCTATCCAAATATTGTATTCATTAAAATAATATAATACAATACACTACGATACGATACATTATGAAACGATATGTAACAATCATCCAACAAACCGTTAATATTGTACTCTTTGCTTCATTACACGAACCATTAAATGTTCGTTTGGTGTGAAGAAAGAATGGGTAAGAGGCCTAAAATACCCCTAGGAAAATCACCGTTCATTATTACTTTAGGATCATTTATACATCTATCGTTAGAAAATGGTCTTATATTGTCATTGTTACTAGCATTCTCCCACTTAAAAAATACGGCAAAGGGCCAAATATACTTATGTATTTTCGAAAATGGTCTAAGAATACTCTTCGTTATACTATTGGGTCATTTATACTCCTCCCGTCATACTTTGAAACAAATATACCCTTACTTTGGATGAAGTGTCACGTGGCAGCACCAGATGAAAACGACCCATTTCTTTTTTTTTACCTCATTCGTTTTACAAAATCCACCACCCGACCCGTTTTAAAATTCAGTTTTCCGTTTTTTTAAAACATATATTTTGTAAAAACTGGAATTTATTTTTTGTAAAAACTGGAAAGAAAAAAAAAGAATTTGCAAAATATATATTTTTAAGTTTTTTCAGTTTTTTTAAAGTATTGTTTTTGTAAAAACTGGAAAAGAAACTGAAAAATATATATTTTGTAAAAACTGAAAGAAAAAAAAAATTGCAAAATATATATTTTTCAGTTTTTTTAGTTTTTTAAAGTATATTTTTTGTAAAAACTGAAGAAAAAAAAAGATTTTGCAAAATATTTTTTTTTAAAACTAATGCATATGTAGTCCACTGCTTTAGAAGAGTTTTATTTTTTTCAGTTTTTACAAAAATAAATACTTTTAAAAAACTAAAAAAAAATTAAAAAATATATTTTGCAAATTTCTTTTTTTTTCCAGTTTTTACCCAAAAAAAATCCAATTTTTACAAAATATATGCTTTAAAAAAACTGAAAAAACTGAATTTTAAAACGGGCCAGGTGGTGGGTTTTTTAAAACGGATCGGGTAAAAAAGAAATGGGTTATTTTCATCTGGTGTTGCCACGTGGCACTCCATCCAAAATAAGGGTATATCTGTTTTAAAGTATGACGGGAGGGGTATAGATGACCCAATAGTATAACGAGGGGTATTCTTATACCTTTTTCGAAAGTACAGGGGTATATTTGACCCTTTGCCGTAAAAAATAACAAAGCTAATTTAAACGATAATCAAAAGTTTAACGGGTAAATTTGGACTTTATAGAAATATTTTAACACGTGGAACCCAATCAATCGATACTTTCATTGAAATCAATAGTAAATACGGGACCATGTGCTAACATCAAATAAACGGTGTTATTTGTATATCATGTCCTTTTACAATTTATAATTTAAGAAAATGACATTTTTATATCTCTTATGTGTAAAAGATAGATATCTTACGTGTAAAAGTAAATCTTCTATGTGTAAAAAAGGAGGTAGGGTCATAAAACTAAAAACAAGTTTGTAAAGAGTCACAAATATACAAATAGCTTTAGAGTACAACAACAATAATAACAACTCAGTATAATCCCACTAGTGAGGTCTGGGGAGGGTAGTGTGTACGCAGACCTTACCCCTACCCTGGGTAGAGAGGCTGTTTTCGATAGACCTTCGGCTCCCTCCCTCCAAGAACTCCTACCTTGCTCTTGGGGTGACTCGAACTCATAACCTCTTTGTTGGAAATGGAGGGTGCTCACTATTAGTACGGATGGTAAAATTGAAATTTTTTGTAGTAAAGAAATAAATTTGAGCATCTTCCCTTAAAAGATTTTTCAAGAAAATGCTTTCTTCAAAAAAAAAAAAAAAACAAATTGGTTTTGGGGGTGTTTGTTTTTTAGAGTTTGCAAAAGTGATATCCTTTAAGAAATTATTTTCGGACATTTTAAATGATGCTTATGTTAGAGTTTGCAGACCCAAGTTTTAAGCTTTTACGAATTGTTTGATTAAATTATTTGCAAATTCAAGTTTTGCTCCTCGAACAATCTCTCGTATGGTCTTTCATGAATTGCATTGTCACGATCCAAACCAATGGGCCGCGACAGGTACTTAGTGCCTTACTCAAGCGAGTACCAATGTAAAGTATCTTTCTTATCAAACTATCATGGATAAATGAACCGTAAAGGCCGTCATGAGATAACCAGAATAAAACATAAGGGAATACTCGACATAGGACGACCCAACATGGTATACAAACTTATACATATGACATACTGGCCTAAAAGATCAAAATAATCATTTGTATTCTCAAAACATAGGTCGACAAGGTCATACAATAATCTCTATACATGACATCTGTCTACAAGCCTCTAAGAGTACATAAACGTCATAAAGGTCGGGATAGGGCTCCGACATACCAATCAATATATGTCCAAAATATATTGACCAAATAGGCAACTCCGAATGAAGTGCACCAACACCTTCCGCTGAGCTGATAGCCTACTATGAGGACCATCAACCTGTAGGGATGTCAGTACGAATAAAGTATCGAGTATGTAAGGCATGAAAAGCAGTATATAAAAGACATAAAGGAAACATGGAGTAAATGACTCAACCTGTAAGTTTGAATAGCTCAGTGAATAATGAAACATTTATAGTGTCATGTATATGCGTATAAATGCCATATCATGCATAGGTATATGCGTACATAACATCATCAAGCCTCTGAGGGCATCCCATCATATCATCTCGGCCTTAGTGGGCGAAATCATCAATGTATGCCAGCTAATCAGGTGGTGGTGCGTATATAACGTCGTAACCTTTTTTCATACCCCATATACATATAATATATGCGTATATAACGCCATCTGGTCATGTGTCAACGTACATGTATAAATGAATGCAATGCATAATGAAGTAAGTCAATAAGATCTCTCGGAATATCATAAGATCAATATGCCTTCGGTTAATATCACGAAATATACTTTATCAACTTACATATTTTATGAGACCCATGAACATGCGATATAATAATAGGACACATGGGAAATCAAGAACATAGGCTCCCATATTACTTCTAAGAATAGAGTCATTTGTGAAAGTTGCGTATTTGCTCGTTTCGTTTGTATCATATGGATCATGCCAAAAGGAAAGAAGGGATAACCTTAACATACCTTATCACAGTTTGTCCAATGACCATGTAGAACTCGTCTCATCACACTTAAATCTATAACAACGATAATAATACTACTGTTAAGCTGCGAATGATGCAACTATCGTACAACGAATGACGAGCTTATTTTACATTAAAACGAACAACATCTCCCGTGTTTTCCTTGCTTTCCCCAAGTTCATAAAACAATAAGAACACATAAAACCTTCAACTATATACCTTCAGCATCACAACACACCCAACATCCCAACAACACCAATCAATCTATACAACAATAAGTGCACAAACATCACCAACGAAACCACAATTTAACACGACGAGCGGCAAGCTTGAATTAGAACCAAACCCCAACTCTTTTTTCCATCTCCCCTGTACTTACAACACCATAAAAAGTCCAGCATATAAACATATATATTGACATGGCATTCAAACCTTATATCATAAAAGTAACATAAAAAAACTCAACAAGATATAATAACAACATGGACAACTTCTAGGTATTGTGTGGTTTCTTCTTCTCCTATTTACAACATCATCAACATACTCAACATATTGAAAAGAATAATAACAATAAGGACATTATATATATTCCATTCCCGACGATTTACAGTCATGTAAAGTCATATACACAACTCCAAAATAGTCCAATAAGATACAACAACTTCTTATACACTCCAAGTTCTATCTTGTAATTCTTCATCTAAATAACTTAACTAACACATAGATAAGATTAAGCTCAAGCAATAGGGTATTATACATACCTTAAATAATCAGAACAAACTCGAACCAAAGTTTCCCTTAGCTTACAAGAACCCCTAATAGCATCATAATACTATAGAGACTCTTTTTTTCGCTTAGGCTAACTATTGAGGTTAGGTCTAGGTAAAACCACCTTGGATTCGACTTGGAACCTAGGAGAACTGTTAGAGAGGTGTTGAGAGAGTTTGAGAACTGTCCTTGGTAAAAAATGACTAAAAATGAGCCGTTCAACCCCTTTAAAATGTTCAAGGGTCGTCTACCACCTAAGTGGGCCCCATTGGGAGCTGCTTGGCACAGTCTCACGAAAACGCGAATATCTCTCTACTCCAATATCGTATTGACAAACGGTTTAATGCATTATAAACTAGACTCGTAGATCTTCAATTTGGTAGGTGGAAAATCCCGTAATTTCAAGTATATTGGGAGAAAAGCTCCGCTACATTTGACCTGATTTTCAGCACATTAATGAATGCAACTTGTGGTGACCTTTGCCAACTTTTGTTCCACAACTCGCTCGACTTCAAAACATAACACACGACTATCATATGACTAAAATAACTCATAATATAACCTCCTTATCATGTTAAGTACCCTAGTATCACCCCAAAAGTACATGTTATAATATTCCCAACTTGTCGGCTTTCGACGAGACTTATTTTCTTCAATTTGTTTTGCTTTTAGGCCTTTTAACCGTCTTGGTACTTGTTATCCATGATCTTAAAGATTTGTAACCTCCAAGGTAACATGATTAACTTACTTTATGTACTTTCAAATGTGATCTTATTTCTGAGCTTACATCAATAGACTTACGACATACTCTCACGTACGAAAACAAGGGGTGTAACGTGCACTTTGTCTTGGGATTGCATGTTTAGAACATTTTTCTATTTTTCACCCGATATTCAATATCTATTTTTGGACCCGGCTTAAATCCTACCATATTTAGAACTTGAATCAACTAGGGAAGAATTACATATCGTTCCTAGTAATGGCGTTTGTGAATATATAATAACATCACATAATCTTTTAAAAAAATGAAAGTCGACAAATTTCAACTATTAGAAGAACTGAAGTATATCATTACTATGATTTGTAATCAAAGAAAATAAAATTAACTCATTATTGCCTCTACTATAATAAAATTAAATTTGATGCAAATATTGGCTGCAGTTAATACAAAATTATAACAACTGCAGTAGTGGGAGTAAATATTGAAATATTATTTATGATGAGAAATAGATCGTCGATATGATTCATGTTATTTATTCTTTTAGTTCTAACTAATATCATTGAAGTGTAACTTTAATTTTTCTTGGAAAAACATATAATCAAAACATAATTATATTTTGAATTAAGTTATTAAACCACAAAAACGGTTCAAACACCTAGAAAGTTTGTGGACTTTTATTCAAAAAATAAATTGCACATGAATGTAATTTTCCAAAAAACAAATAGTTGGGCTTGACTTTTTTTTTTTTTTTTTTTTTGAAACAACAGTACTTTAATTTTGGGAAACTGAGTTTGAATAAGTTTTTGCTTTAGGAGACCAACACAATTTGGCGCCGAAAAATACCTATCTTCATTCTTCAGTGATGTTTTAATTTCCAGATTTTTTTATTAAGCCCCATAAATTTGTTTTGAAAAGAAAATTGTTTCAATAATTAAATAATTATGTATTCGGAAATTCAAGAAATCCTTAAAAAATTTTACGAGCCACCAACGCCTCAATTAGTGAAGACAGAAAGCTCACCAAGTCCAAGTGAGCTAGCCCTCAACCTCGAGCTATCCGAAGTAGAAATAGTTCTCTCTTTTTCTCTCCGGCCCTCTTCTTTGAATGAAAAATGTCTCTCTCATTTTTCTAGTATAAAAGTGGTAGGTTAAGGCAAAACATATTACATTCAAGACATAATATTGTGCTACCAAAGGACATTTAGTCAAAACACAATTATAAAACACAGATCAAACATGCAGATTATCGAAACTAAAAAAACATAATTTCAATTGAATTTGGCATCTACACCAAAAAGAATTGTTAAAAGTGTTGGTATTATTCCTATTTAGGCGTTATACTCTAATTTGATAATGCAAAGAATAAGAAACTTCTTATTCACAATTAATCTGTGGTTAATTCTCATATCTCTCCACCATTATTTTTTATAACATATCTAGATTGTATGTATATGCAAAGTGGGAGAATGAAGTTACTACTTCATAAATGGTTCACATTCATTCATATGATAATTTCTTAATTTTTATTACTTCATTTGGGAAAAGATATTAGTTTTTCAGAAAGTTGAAGTTAGTGTCTTTATGACAATTTTGTCATTAAGACAAGAATAATGTTACATAACATTAACTCCCATTTGATTCTTACATTTTTCTGATGGAAGAAACCGTAGATGATTTTCCTATATAAGCATCATCATTTGTGAAGTAAATAACCAACCAAAAATATTATTCTCTCATCCTCTCAAAAGATTATTCTTCTTCATATTTTTCTGGGCAATTCTTTTTTGTAAACTCTAAACTTCCAGCCACGAGTACATGTGTTTGGGAGTATTGTGGAACCTTGGGGAGCGACTGATCTTAACGATTTGCATCCAGTCGGACCGAAATCGCTTTCAAGACAGTTGCTTGTCACGACACAGTATTTATTCGATAAGCTATTTCTATTCTTTTATTATTATTGGTCAATATTATCAACTATTTTTCTAACAATTTGAAAGCGATTTTGCGTATAATATTGATCAATGGCTACCACTTTGACTAAAACTCTTCCCGATTTGTCAAAGCTTGAGCCTTTGGATGGAAAGAATTATAAGGGTTGGTCCCAGAAACTTTTGATTTTCTTCGAACAATTAGAAGTTGATTATGTTTTGTTCAACAAACCTTCTACTAATGTTGTTTCTAATACT
Source organism: Nicotiana tabacum (assembly GCF_000715075.1). Taxonomy (NCBI): domain Eukaryota; kingdom Viridiplantae; phylum Streptophyta; class Magnoliopsida; order Solanales; family Solanaceae; genus Nicotiana; species Nicotiana tabacum. The sequence goes on from NC_134100.1 coordinate 79,959,072, forward strand.
GATGTTGTTGTTGATAGTTCTAATACTATTGTTGCTATTGTTGTTGATAATACTGCTAAAAAGAAATTCGAAAAAAGATAATAAAACTGTTCGAGGGCATCTGCTTAACCATATGACTAACCCTCTGTTTGATTTATTTATAAATTAAAATTATAAATCTGCTAAAGTCATATGGGATAGTTTGGAGAAGAAATATGGTATAGATGAGGCAGGGAAAAAGAAGTATGTGGTTGGAAGGTGGATTAAGTTCCAAATGGTTGATGATAAGCCAATTATGGAGCAGGTTCACGAGTATGAGAACTTGACTGTTGATATTCTGAACGAAGGTATGGAGATGTGTGAGATTCTTCAAGCTAATATTCTGCTTGAAAAGTTACCTCTTTCCTGGAGTGATTGCAGGAACCAACTCAAGCACAAGAAGAACTTAACCCTCCAAGAACTGATCAGTCACATGAGGACTGAGGAATCAAACCCGTATCAAAGATGAAGAGGCAGAACGTCTTAAGGATAAGATAAAATCTCTCTTTCTTAATTCTTCTAAACTAACCTTGTGGAATCTTCTAGTACTTTTGTGGAAGACAAGTTTAAAGGAGAACAGAAGAAAGGCCAAAAGAAAGGATATCTGAAGAAGCAGAACTACTTCAATAAACCGGAGGACCAAATACAAAAGTCGAAAGGACCTTGCTATGTCTGTGTAAAACTTGGTCACAAGGCTTTCTAGTGCAACCAAAGACAAGGACAAAGCTCGAAGCATGGAGGGAAAGCTCTAGTCCAAGATAACCTTATTGAAAGTGTTGATGTGATTGCTGCTATGGTCGTTGAGGCAAATATGGTGGCTAACAAGACTGATTGGATACTGGACACAGACGCTTCAAGGCACCTCTACGCCAACAAGGAATTGTTCCATAACTTTGAGGAATCTACCGATGGCGAGTGTGTCTACATGGTTAACTCCACTACGGCTTGAGTTATGGGTAAAGGAAAAGTTCCTTTTAAGTTAACTTCTCGAAAAACGTTAGCCTTGAACAATGTTTTGTATGCTCCCACTATTCGTAGATGTTGATACCCAATTTTGCCCTCATATTTTATAAATATCATGTATATTTTTAAAATATCATTTTTGCACCATCACCAATTGACAAGAGTCATATAAGTATTTTCTATAGTTCTTTTCATAATTTTAAGGCTTTAAAATTGGTTTTCTTACATTTAAATTATTCAAATATTTATTAATTACTCCTTCGAATTATTTTATGATGACTTAATCATTCAAATTTATTGTTTACACCCACATATATGCTTTATAATATTTTACTTTATTTTATATAATTACATTTGTATTTTTCGAACTATTTATACAATTTCGCAACAATAGCCTATATTCTATACATAACTACATTATTTACATTGTTTACACTAAAATAGTATTTTTATATTTTTATAATGCTAAGCTATTATTTCCAATCATTTTACTGTATAAGTGATATTTTTATTATTTATTAATTATTTTTTATAAATTATTTTAAACGAATTCGCATATTTAATGTTATAGCCCAATCAGGGCTAATTTCGGACCAAAGTACGGGCCCAAACACTTTGACCATTCATTTTTTCTCTTCAGCAGCCCAACCAAACAACCCCTTTTAAACCCGATCGCGATCCGTTCATTTAACCCGCCCCATTTCCTATTCGATCTTGACCGTTGATCTTAAATGATCAATGGCCCATAATAAATCCCTCATTCTCCTTATATCCCCATAAACAAACCCTAAAGACCATTCCCCCAACCGACCGCCTTTGCATTCTCTCTATTTCTCCTCTCTTCACAAAACCCTAGCTGCGTTATCCCCCAAATCTTCTTCGAATCCGGCTATACTATGGAACCCTATCACGATATTACTTACCTTATTCCGCTACTACTCATGCGTTTATGGTGTTACTTAGTACTTGCTCAATTTTGGCAAGTACAACCTTTCAAAATCAGACCTGATTGACTTCGATCTTCGAGGATTTAGACGGTATCTCGTTTACATACACTTGAAATGAGGTGATTCTTGCACTCCTAGTTTGATTTACAGTTGGCTGAAACCAACTAGGGTTTTATATCTCCATCTCCTTTACCGATTCTGATTGCATGAGATCTTTTCTTTCTATTTTTATGTTTAAATTTATTGTTTTCCATGTTTGTCTGTTCAAATCGATCGCTATATAAACCCCCTTCCCCTCTAAGTTTGAATGACTACTGCTATGACTACTACTACCACTATTCTCCCACTCTCATTCATCCTATACTATTCTGAGATTTTAATTTTTGGCCGGCTGAAAGCCAAGGCCAGCAGATTCTGTTCATTAACCTCCTCCAGTGCAAGCACTGCTCGGAGCCCATTTCGAGGCTCCTGTGAACTCTGAAGAACTGGGGGTTTGGGGTTTCATCATTCTCCAGTAATTACAACTATTCTTGAGATTTTGAATTCTTTATCAGGCTATAATTTTGATTTTTTGCATAGTTAGCTAAATCGATTCATGATGTTTACTTGGTTTACAATTAAACTTGATTGATGTTTATCGCACTTTGTTTGGATCCCTGGAAATTGCGTCTTTCTAGAATTATTTTCTTCTTGTCGAATCCCTTATGCATTATCTGCTGTTCTGCTGCAAATTATGTGATTCCATTATCTAAATACTTAGCCTAATATGCTCTTCCTTGACATTACTAGCCTTAATACATGCCCATTGTAGATGTCCAACTTGATTAATTACTTTTCTTCACGTTTAAGTCTAATTGATTACTCAAGACTGTTGCTTATCATGAATCCATGATTTAGAATCTATTAGGAAATTAATGTATGCCCAGAACCTATTGGAATGTGTCTATGCTAAATCTTTCATGTATACCTGTTATTTTCCTGAAATCAACTTGTGATTATATGAATTCTATATGCTAATACTGTTGCAATGCTAAGTCAAACTTGTTCTTTGCTTTGATGTTGTGTGCTCACTGATCGTTTGAGACTCCTAGGGTGAATTCCAATCCATGTCTAGTTTACTTCTCTTTATGTTGACTAAGACAAATCCCTGCCCTCTTCACATAATGCATGCTTACTTTATTTACATAAAATCCAGCCTCTTCACATCTGAGTGCTTACCTATTGGATTTAAAACCTTTATGTGGTAAATTGTATTTGTCTGAATATTTTACATGTTAAGCTCTGCAAGTTGTTTGTTCTCATTAGGCTCTCATGTTAAAGCTTCCATGTTAAGACTATATCTCACTGGTTCTTGTCTATGACACTACTAGATTTTCATGTTCAAACCCCTACCTAAAGCTCTTTAGGCTAGTTCTGGACTATACTTTGTTTTGAAACTTTGTTTGAAATAGCCATGTTGCTCTTAAACTTTGTTTCTGGAATGATAACCATAAACTTACCTCATATGTGCTTTGTGTGCCTTCCAATGTAGTATGATCCTATCTATATGTCTTGGCTAGAGCTGCCATTGGTCACGATTTAAGGACTAAGTGTTTAAGCTTCAGAGCTGTTTAATTAATTCTATGTGGAGTTTTTTGCCTGTATGGCTAAGTTTGGCATCCGTTTGGGTAAGTATGTTATTCGTTTGGGCCTGGTATGTTGGGTTCGAAGTATACTGTCTGCACTTGGAGGTTGGGCCTGCTGTCCGCATGAAGTTCTAAGCCTGTTTGAAGGCCCAGATATATTACTGGGTTATTCTACATTTGTATTGGCATGTAATTATTTAAAATAATCTGTAATAACTTGTAAAACTGAGTGATGGGGAAATTAGTGAAAATGGGACTGAGGTATTCTAATGGTTGCATAAATGGGTAGAAAACATGCTTATATGGTCTATGTGTTTTATTTGCTATTTCGTTTAGCATGCCTTATTTGTTATTTCGTTTAGCGTACTTTATTTATGTACACTAATATAATCATGCCTATAGAAATCACACACACTTCACTTGTACACTATTCAAAACATGTTAGTACTCGCCATACTTGTTTTCTATGTCCATTACTGTGCACACTTAGACAACATGCCTATAGGATACAATAATATTATTTTGCTAACGCTCATTTAGATACCATGTCTATAGGGTTTCAACTAATATATCAGTCACTTCTATTGTCTTGGTACATTATTAACCTAGATATCATGACTACATGGGTCTTAATTAATTAATCAACTACTTTATTACTTCATTGTGTTACCATACATAGAAGCCATGCCTATAAGGATAAAATCTTATAAAATCAATTACGTCTATCAACTGTTAGAAATCCTGCCTATAGGATATTGTCACTCGCATCATAAGCTGTTAATTCTGGGCTCCCGAAGTTGTTTTACGGCCCCATCGCGCAATATTTAGATATCATGCCTATAGGATTGTAATGCCTTATTTGCAAATCTATTAGCCTAAAGCTGCACTGCTACCTGTACAATACTGAAAATCAGAATCGCCTAGAAACCATGCCTATAGAACTTAACAGCTATAATGTTTCTTAACTCTGAAATTGTCCACTGCCTAAATCTATTGCGTGCATTTGTGGTTTGTGTGGGGGTTAACTTGAGCCCTTTCTTGCATTTTATGTGAAGTCATATATGTTTTGAATGTGCATTAGTTTTATCATTTTTGAGCATCCTAAGTAAAGTCTAGAACCACCCAAATAGCAGGTCCAAAGCCTTCTGGACCATAGGCATGTGACTGGTAGTGCACGCATAGGACGCTGTTTAGAATTGAATTAGAACGCTTTAGGTAAATAAATTTAACATAGTAATTGGGTAGCAGGAGATAATAGTCTGTGTCTGCTGAATAATATGAGCAACCCCTACCCTAAGGGAGTTGCGAAGTATTATTTATATTGCACGGGGTGATCCTTTAGTCTAAAAAACTTAGGATCCCCCTCTTCTTTATATGATTATTTGTTCACACTTAGTTGTTGAATTTAGAACAATTGAGTTGTACCGTGTAACCTCTATAGACTTGTACTGATTATCTATACAACTTAATTGTTATCCGATTTTCTTTACACTTGTTAATAATAGAACCTTTAAATTCTTTGTCTTCCCTCGCTTATATGATCACATAGGACAATTATAATCTAATAATCCACATAGTATGAAATTTGGCATGGACCCACAGTTGTGGACCTCAAAAAGTGCCTAACACCTTCTCTTTGAGGTAATTTGAGCCCTTGTCCTATATTTGGTGACATGGACTAGTTCTAACAGAGTTATTTGCAAATAGGTTCCCTAACGCACCTCAAAATCGTTAGGTGGTGACTCTTCTCTTTTAGTACCCATTTAAAAGAGTTGTCACACGTCGAAACCCGCTTTTGTGAGAAAATGGGGTGCGACAGCATGTCGACGCTGCTGGAGATTTACATTTAGGCTCTTACCATAACAAAGTTGACTTGTGTGGATTATTTGATGACATGAACGTCCCCTTCCCTTATTTCCTTCATTTGTTTAAATTGATATGACATGCATATCCCTTTCCCTATTTTCCTTTACCTAAATTGCTATGACATGAAACATCCCTTCCATGTTTCCCTTTTATTGCTATGACATGTACAAGAATGCTATATCATGTTTCTCCCATCCATATCCCTTTATTTATTTCATTTAATTCTCGCACATTTTTATGATTTAAACTAACTTCCCTCTTTTGTCTTTCCTTTTTTCTTTTCTTTCTTTTGTTCATCTTTATTACTTACTGTTTTTATGCACTTTTATCATGTAAATATTTGGCAACGTGTTACTATTTTGCATAAGGCATGCTTTCAACATCATACTTTACTCGTGATTATTATCAACATAACGACGCTTGATGAGTGTCCGCGCTTTCCTGAGAACACCCTTTTAAACCGGAAAGGCTTATTTGCAGTAGACTAGTCGATCAGCGGTGTAGTTGATGGTCCCGTGCCTTTCCCTCTCAAGTTGTCCACATGAAAGTACCAGTCCACATGAAAGTACCAGTCTAGGACGAGAAGAAAACTATTTTTTTAATTTGGCAATATAGAAATGACTCCTCTCCTGGAAGAAATATGGGGTTTCGCCAAGTTACCATAGGATAGTCCAGGACTACTGGTGCCAGAGAATCGCACTCCACATAGTTTTCTGAAGATGTTGGGTTTTAAGAAGAATGATGAACTGATCTTCCTGAAGAAATCATACATCCCCTTTGAATTTATCTATGAGCGTTTTGGGCATAGCAAATCATATCGCCTTCATCATGAGGAGCTAGCCATTACCTCTTTAGGATGGGTGCATCACCGGATTTATGTTTTCATAGTTTGTTTCTTGGGTTTGTTAATCTTTTCGATGCAAGGGGAGAATTCATACTCGCTTAGCCATGGTCTCAGGACCTTAATGGAGGGTATCGAAGAGAAAAATTACACTATCATCCTGATGATCTTAGCTGAGATGTACCATGCTCTGGATCAGTGTAATCATAGGTCCGGACACTTTAAGGGTTGTAATCTCTTGCTACAAGTTTGGCTACTGGAACACTTTCAGAGGGGTGATTATCGCCAAGAGCTTCTAAGAAGGCCAGTGAATGACTACATAGCCAGTCATTATCCAAAGAAAATGACATTCATTCCATACAGGTTTTCAAAGCCTAGAAATGTTGTGGGTCGGGTGCGTTTCTTCAGAAATCTGACAGACGAGCAAGTGCATTGGATGTATGAATGGTTTCCTAGCAGTGAGTTCATTATCAGATCCAAAGGAACTACTCACTTAGTATTGATCGGGTTGCAAGGCATCTACCATTACGCTCCTATAAGGGTACTGAGTCAAGCTGGAAGGAAACAAGTTATACCTGGGGTTTTGCAACATGGTTTAGTATAAGGCAGATTTCAAAGGGGATGCCACCCCATTCAAGTTCGAAGCGCAACACATGTGGAACCAAAAGATAACTGTGGAAGGAGAAACCATTGAACCAGACAGGTATCACGCCGTTCATATGTACTACTATCTCTCATGGTTAGAGGATGACATAACTGGGGACGTCAAACCGGGAGTCAATTTGAAAGATAGAATCATAGATGAGGTAGCTGAAGCACATGTGAAGTATAAGAGGCTATACAAAAGGGTGTTCGAGTCCGAAGCTAAGCATCTGGAACAACATAAAGTGAACATTGAGGCGATAAGGGAAAGGAAGGAGATTGCTAATAAGTCGACAGAGAGGTTAGAATATCTAGAGCAAAGATTGATGGAGCTGGAAGGGAAGATGAGAAAGAGGTTTTGGGATTGTCAAGGCATGGATGATGATGAAGGAGGGAAGCTGACAAAAGCTTACTTGCTACTGGACATGCGTGATCTGGGGAACATGATTAATGGGGTCAAGAGAGCCAAGCATGGAGAAGGTCCTTCAAGGACCAAGTAGATTAGGAGATAATGTCATTTACTGCTTTCTAGATTAGATTTCGATATAATAAGGCTTAATGCCATTAGTGACTTTATTATTATTGTCGATCTAGTGAAAGATTGATTTGGCTTATTTTCGCCCTAATGAAATGAGGCAAACGTTGACATAAATTTTCTCCAAGTCTATGTGTCGCTTAGGCCTACCTCAGGCACAATGGGGCCCCCAAATTAGGACGCAAATTATTGCATAACCTTATGTGATACACGTCTAAATAGTGCAAACACTCTTTTACTTCGTCTTACTTACTTGGTTACCTTTTGCTTTTTCTTTCTTTTGATTATTCCCATTCCCAAAGGTTGGTTCGTGCATTCTGGAATCATTAGCATACCACACCAGATCCAGAGGTCCTCCACATCCTCCTCCACCTAGCGATCCGAAAAGTAAAGGCAAAGGCAGAGGGAAGATGGATGATTTAAGTGGTATTTGAAAAGACAATGCTACCATGTCAGAGAATGTTGAAACCTCAAACGGGAGAAGTACGTCAGGACATAATGAGTTGGTCTTACGTTTGGAGCAAAAAATCCTGGAGTTGCAGGGTGAGCATGAGCAAGTCCAAAATCTGGCAAACCTCTCTCTTGCCCTAAATATTCCTGACATCAACCAGCAAAACACAACTACTCAGAATCAAACACCACCACAAAACACACAAAACCAGAATCCACCACCCATAGCTCTGAATCCTCCCGCACCGCACCCGTATCACAATCCCACACCTACCCAAAATCTTAACCCACCACCAGTGCAAACCCCTTAACAATACCACCATCACCTGACCCAATATCTGCAAACCACCACTTATCACACTCCTTAAAATGCACTACAACCTACCCCCGATCTCCCTCAAATCTCAATCAATGATCATTCATATACCCAAGTTCCAGGAACTCATCAAGGCAACATGATATACGAGGAAACCTTACCTCATACCCCACAACAAACTTTATACATACCTGAGACGACAGAGAAGGACCTGCTCATTCAAAACATGGCAGAAGAACTCAAGTTCCAGGAACTCATAAAAGAAACCCGATATACGTGAAAACCTTACCCCATACCCCGCAACAAACCTTATACATACCTAAGCCAATAGAGAAGGATCTGTTCGTTTGAATCATGGCAGAAAATCTCAAGAAACTGACAGGGAGAGTCCAGAGTGTTGAAGGTAGGAAGGGTGTTGAAGGTTTAAACTACAAAGATTTATGTATCCAGCCAGATGTAGAACTGCCGGAGGGTTACAAACGTCCCAAGTTTGAGATGTTTGATGGCACTAGTGACCCAAAGGTGCATCTGAGAACTTACTACGACAAGCTTGTAGGAATGGGTAAGAATGAACAAATCTGCATGAAACTGTTCATGTGAAGTCTTACAGGAGACGCCTTATCTTGGTATATAAGTCAGAATCCAAAGAAGTGGGAGAATTGGGTGAGCATGGCATCTGATTTCATGGACAGATTCAGGTTTAATACAGAGAATGCGCCAAACGTTTTCAATATTCAAAACCTCAAGACGAAGCCGGCAGAAACCTTCCGCGAGTATACTACTCATTGAAGATCAGAGGCCGCCAAGGTGAGGCCACCACTTGAAGAAGAACAAATGAACAAGTTCTTTCTTAGAGCTCAAGATCGCAGTACTATGAAAGGCTGATGGTTATCAAGAATCATAAGTTATCAGACATCATCAAGTTAGGAGAAAGGACAGAAGAAGGAATCAAGAGCGGGATGGTGAATAATTTCGAGGCACTGCAAGCCACAAACAAGGCCTTGCAATTAGGGGGTTGTCATGACCCAATTTTCCCTCCATTGGGTATCGTGATGGCACCTTGTCTCGCCACATGTGCAATAGTAAAGTAAATGCCCGTCTTATCTCGCCACACGTGCATAATAATGTTCCCACCTTGTCTCGCCACATGCGCAACCCATATATATATATATATATATATATATATACATATCCCGCCTTGTCACGCCGCATGTGCAAATATCAATGGTAACAATAGCACGACAGAAACCTCGTGCAACCCCATAACAACAACCACACGACAGAAATCTCATGCATCACAATAACAACAACCACACGTCAAAAACCTCGTGCATCACAATAACAACAATCGCACGGCAGAAACCTCGTGCATCACCACAATAAGTACAACAGAAACAATGACAATAATATAAGGGTACGACAAATAAGTCAACTCAAAAATTCCAGAACTCAAAGAAATGGAGGAACTAATTCACAAGGAGTAGCCACAATAGAGAATGCTAGTCATAATAAGAACAACTCCACAAGAAAGGAAATACTATGTAACAAGGGTCCACAATATATAGTTCGACAACGAGGGAGCTAACACAAGTCGAATAATTCCAAATAAGGACAAGTCAACTAAATTATAGGATATCTAACTTCTTTTAAGTTTGGGAAATTATGAAAGAGATACAACAAATTCAATAAGGATAAGCAGCGGAAAGATAATCATAGCCTCAATTAAGGGTGAACTATTATAGAAAAGATAATTATAACTTCAAACAAAGATAAGCAATTAGGAAAGGATAACATGGCAATAGAAGAGATAACAATTTTAGTTAAGGCACGGATGAATCAAATAAGCAACAAGAGTAGATCATGAAGCAATTAATTCTAACTAAAGCAGGTAGAGGTGAAACTAATAATTAAGAGACGTATTCATAATATAACAACTGCATAATCAGTGAATACAAGGACCTAAGAATCCTAAAAGGCTAATTTTCCACAAATAAGTCCGAGCACGTACTCGTCACCTCGCGTACACGGACTACAATTAGCATAGAAGACTCAAATCCTAAGGGGTAGTTCCCCCACACGAAGTTAGGCAAGATACTTACCTCGAACCATGCTCAATCAATCAGTAAGGATGCCCTTTCCTCGATTATCCGAATCTGAATGGCCCAAATCTAGACAAACACAATTATATATCATGAATAAAATTATAAGAAACTAATTTAAATAATAAATCTACGACATTAGCAAAGAATCGAAATTTCGGCCCAAAAAGTCAAACCGGGCCCACGTCTCGGAATCGGGTAAAAGTCACAAAATACGAACACCCAATCAACCACGAGTTCACTCGTACCAAAATTATCCAAATCCGATATCAAAATCCGAATAAAAACTCAAAAATTTATTTGAAGAACTTTCCAACTTTTTCCCAAATTTCTCAACCAAATTCCTTAATTAAATGGTGAATTCAACTATAGATTACTGGAGTATAACCATAAATGAGTTAGGAATCGTTACCCAATATCTTTCTTTGAAAAACCCTTGAATTATCGCCTCAATCCAAGCTCTCAAAGACCCAAAAATGAAAATGGGACAAAACCCTGGAACTTGGCCTTTTCTGCCCAGCGATTTCGCTTTTGCGGGCTTCCAGTCGCACCTACGATGCCGCACATGCGAAAATTCCATCGTAGGTGTGGAAATGACTTAAGTCCTCTGGTCCGCTTCTGCGAGCACAAGGCTGCATTTGCGAGTGCGCACCTGCGGATTCTTGTCTGTTTCTGCAGAATCCTCACTCAGCCCGCCTTCCGCTTCTGCGATCCCTTCTCCGCAAGAGCGGCTCCGCTTCTGCGCCCCATTTGTCGCACCTGCGACCACTGGCTACCCAGAACAGGGACGCATTTGCGAGCTCCCTTCCACACGTGCGAGTCTGCACCTGCGGCCACCCCACCGCAGGTGCGATTACACCAGAAGCTTGAAAGCTTCAGCAACTACACAAGTCCATATTTTGATCCGTTAAGCATCCGAAACTCACCCGAGGCCTCCAGGACGTCAACCAAACATACCGACCCGTCCTATAACACCATGCGAACTTAGTCGAGTCATCAAATCACATCAAACAATGCTAAAAAAAATAAAATCACCCTCCAATTCAACTTAATGAACTTTGAAACTTCAAATTTCTACAACCGATGCCGAAACATATCAAACCACGTCCGATTGACCTCAAATTTTGCACACAAGTCATAATTGACATTACGGACCTACTCCAACTTCCAAAATCGGAATTCGACCCCGATATCAAAAGGTCCACTTCCGGTCAAAATCTCTGAAAATTTGACTTTTACTATTTCAAGCCTAAATCAGCTACAGACCTCAAATTTACAGTCCGGACATGCTCTTAAGTCCAAAATCATCATACGAAGCTGTTGCAATCATCCAAAACCTATTCCGGAGCCGTTTACACAAAAGTCTAAATTCTAGTCATCTCTTAGCGCTTAAGCTTCCAAAACTTGCATCATTCTTCCGATTTGACTCTGAATCGTCCGGTAACTGAATTCAACCACGCACGCAAGTCAATACACATAATAAGAAGCTGCTCAGGACCCTATGCCACCAAACGGGACTTAAATTCTCAAAATGACTGGCTGAGTCGTTATATCCTTCCCCTCTTAAACAAACGTGTCAAGAATCGCCTCGAAGTCTTAAAATCACTGAAAGCCCATATCCAACATACACCCGCGGGTGAACCCACGTCACCCCAATCCACATAAGCCTTACGACACTATCTCAACTGTAATTTATCATTTCTACCAACGCCGATAAACCTTAGAGTCAAAATTCTCACTTTCCATTCATCTCCAAAAGACCCGATTCTAAATCCATACCCGATATCAGTCTCAACCAGCTGCAACAACTCATGCCTACACCCACAAGGTACGACCACCCAACATGACATGCCACATATGGGCCCAAAATAATATTTTTGATCAAAACCAACACCAGCAATTAGCCTCATTTCCATTAGAGACCCGTTCAGACCTCCACACCGCTGACAATGATGCAAGAAACACGAAGACCTCATAACTATACACCCAGATCAACAAGTTACATCTAACACCACTGGTCACACACCTAGTAAAATAAAACTCAAATAAGCACAAGACGAAAATGAATAAATATGAAAAGAGAAACACATAAGAGAAATATCAAACAAGCCCGACAGGCACAACTCTCTATCAGAACCATGCTACGCATAGATTTAAAAAGAAAGAATCAAGGTATATGAACAAACCACAAGGATCTCATCCCGATATAATTTCCACCGCAGCACGCAGCCCGGCTCAACATATCAAATCACATGGAATCGCGAGGGTCTCACCCTCAACTCTGAATCACAAGCAGAATACACATCATACCAATTGAAATCTTCCACTAACTTAGTTCTGCCAATAAAATCACAACATTTACTGAACTCTCACCCTGGTAGAGTATCAAATCACAAATCGTAACCAATTACTTAGGAATCACATCAAACCTGTAATAATGGACAATATGAATTCACTTCTAGTCTCGCAACTCTCAATAATGGATAAAAAAATGATAGACACGGGCTACCACTCATAGAATCTCCCAACAGGGGCAAACACATAAACATAATACTAAGTCATGAACTCACCCATAGATGGGACAACAAATAGGGGGACTCGTCCCGATAAGCAGAACCGAATCAAAATACAAATGGTACCCCTCTGTAACAAATCAAAAACATGCATGTATGACATCATCTGGCGCAACAGCCTCAAGCCTACTATATGAAACACATCAACGGGTCGGGCCTTCCCCTCTTGGGCACTCTCTACCCTCCTAAATACCCCGATGTGACACATCTGTCCGGAGTCTAGGATAATCTCTCACCTTGTGGCTGGTATCTCCACACTCGAAGCAACCTCTCTGCTGACGTGGCTATGGGAACTGTGCGGTACGGTACTCAGAGACCCATGAGCACCTAAAACATTGTGGGAAGCCTGAAGTGCAAACTGAACTGGCTGACCCACAAAACCTCTACCATGTCATACCCTGCCTCCAAAATAAGGACTAGTAGATCTTTATGGTCTACTAGGCCTCCTCGCCTCCCTGTCCTCTCTCTCCGGACCTCGCCTGTCCTCTCTCTCCTGATCCCACATGCCTTCCACTCGGCGAGCGATCCCTACCACCTGCTAAAACGAAATGTACGACTCTAACTCCCGAGCCATGCTGAATTGAATATCATGCCTGAGTCACTCAATGAATCTATGGACACGCTCTCTAACTGTAGCGACCAAAGCATGTGCGTGTCTGGCCAAATCGCTAAATCTAATGGCATACTCTGACACTGATATAGTGCCCTGATGTAGCTACTCAAACTCCGCACGCCATGCATCTCGAAGGGACTGAGGTACAAACGCTCTCAGGAACATCTCTGAAAACTGAACCCATGTAAGTGGAGCTGACTCGGCCGGGCTATCCAACTCATATGCCCGCCACCACTGATAAGCTGCTCCCCTGAGCTGGAACGTAACAAAAGCAACCCCGCTCATCTCCACAATACCCACAGTATGAAGAATGCGGTGACACTCCTCTAGGAAACCCTCGGCATCATCTGCCGCCAATCCACTAAAGGTAAGGGGGTGGTACTTCTTGTACCTCTTAAGTCTGAGTTGTTCTTCCTCAGATGTTGCTGCCCTAACCACGGACTGAACTGGGACCACAGGCTGTGTCGCCATGACACCTGGAACCTGACCAACATGAACTCGCTGCTTTGGAGTATGGGCGGAGGGAGTCTGGGTTCCTCCCCGGCTGTGAAGTAGCTGGTGCTACCGGAATCTACCCCACCTGAGCCAATGTACCAAACATGCTCAGGAACTGTGCTAAGGTCTCCTGAAGTCCGGGGGTAACAACAGGCGCCTCTGGTACCCGCCCCCAACCGGAGCTACTGGCGGCTCCTTAACTGCTGCTTGTGTAGATGCTCTAGTTGCGGCGCGTGCTCCTCTTTGGCCTCTGCCTCTGCCCCTAGCGACATCTGCTCCGGGGGCAATGCCATCAGTAACTGCAGCTCGTATCCTCACCATATGTGAGAGAATGGAATGATAAAAGTTCAAACTTCGAGATCAATGAACTCACACGATAGGAATGAAGGAAGTGAAACTGTCCTAATAGTTCTGTAGCCTCTCAAAAATAAGTACAGACGTCTCTGGACCAATCCGCAAGAATATTAAACTCGCTTATGACTCTTGTAGCACCTATGAACCTAGAGCTCTGATACCAACTTGTCACGACCTAATTTTTCCTCCGTTGGGTATCGTGATGGCAAGCCTAACTTTTACTGAATAACAACAATAATTAAATAACATCTAACAATATTTGAAATGGAAATCTCTATAAAATTTACAATTCCTAAAATCGTTAGTACAAGTCATAAGCTCTACAGAGTTTGCTCAAAATTTCTAAATACAACTATTTAGAAATAGGTAAAACAGTATGAATACAAAACAGGAAGATGACTCCGAAGCCTGCGGACGCAGCAGCAGGTTTACCTTGAGTCTCTACACCAACAACTCGCACCACTAGCTAATGATTAACTGACTTCGAAATACCTGGATCTGCACAAAAAAATATGCAGAAGTGTAGTATGAGTACACCATGGCGGTACCCAACAAGTATCAATATTAATCTCAGTGGAGTAGTGACGAGGAACAGTCAAGACACCTACTGGACTAAATAACCTGAACAAGTATAAGTATAGAAACAACAGAGTATGATATCTACATAAAGACTACACGAAGTTGAAATTAATACGATAAAATTTTAGTAAGAAAGGTATACAACAATTATCAGCGGAACACTATAATCATTACATAGAAGAATGAACGGAAATATAGCCTAAATCCGATAATCACAGATAAAGAAAGGACAAGTAAATCTCAACAAAATGACAACTTTTACACTAGGTTTTAGTCAATAAACTCTATATGGTGCCATGGAATCAAACTCACAACTCACGGGTCTCAATATCCGAACCCTAACACTTGGCATCCTGTGCCCTCATTACACCTCATAACTGCACTGACGACTCGCATGCCAAATAGAGCAATTCTCACATAGAAGGCAAGTAAACAAGGGTGTTCATCTATACTCAATAATATCAAGAAAACTTCTTAACCGATAAGAGTGCTCAACTACGTGTATACTTGTGCAAGTGTCCTAATATAGTTCATGCCCGCTAGTAAGTATAGGAAAAGAAATAGACAGCACGTAGAATGTTTTCACACAACTTTCCACAAGATAAAGCTCACACAGGTAAGTGTACCACTACACAAACATCAACAACAAGAATTCCCCCAGGCCATCACAAGTCATCACAAATCAATCCCTGACACAACCCACCTTGTCTCTCCACATGTGCAATAGTAAAGTAAATGCCCGCCTTGTCTCGCCACACGTGCATAATAATGTTCCCACCTTGTCTCACCACATGCGCAACCCATATATATATCCCGCCTTGTCACGCCGCATGTGCAAATATCAATAGTAACAATAGCACGGCAGAAACCTCGTGCAACCCCATAAAAATAAACGCACGACAGAAACCTCGTGCATCACAATAACAACAACCGCACGGCAGAAACCTCATCCATCACAATAACAACAACCGCACGGCAGAAACCTCGTGTATAACCACAATAAGTACAACTTCAACAATGACAATGATACAAGGGTACAACAAATAAGTCAACTCAGAAATTCCAGAACTCAAAGAAACGGAGGAACTAATTCACAAGGAGTAGCCACAATAGAGAATGCTAGTCATAATAAGAACAACTCCACAAGAAAGGAAATACTATGTAACAAGGGGCCACAATATACAGTTCGACAACGAGGGAGCTAACACAAGTCGAATAATTCCAAATAACGACAAGTCAACTAAGTTATAGGATATCTAACTTCTTTTAAGGTTGGGCAATTAGGAAAGAGATACAACAAATTCAATAAGGATAAGCAAAGAAAAGATAATCATAGCCTCAATTAAGGGTGAACAATTACAGAAGAGATAATTATAACTTCAAACAAAGATAAGCAATTAGGAAATGATAACATGGCAATAGAAGAGATAACAATTTCAGTTAAGGCACAAATGAATCAAATAAGAAACAAGAGTGGATCATGAAACAATTAATTCTAACTAAAGCAGGTAGAGGTGAAACTAGTAATTAAGAGACATATTCATAACATAACAACTGCATAATCAGTGAATACAAGGACCTAAGAACCCTAAAAGCCTAATTTTTAACAAAAAAGTCTAAGTACATACTCGTCACCTCGCGTACACGGACTACAATTATCATAGAAGACTCAAATCCTAAGGGGTAGTTCCCCCACACGAAGTTAGGCAAGATACTTACCTTGAACCAAGCTCAATCAATTAGTAAGGATGCCCTTTCCTCGATTATCTGACTCTGAAAGGCCCAAATCTATCCAAACACAATTACATATCATGAATAAAATTACGAGAAACTAATTTAAATAATAAATCTACGACTTTAGCAAAGAATCAAAATTTCAGCCCAAAAAGTCGACTCGGGCACACGTCTCAGAATCGGGTAAAAGTCACAAAATACGAACACCCAATCAACCACGAGTTCACTCATACCAAAATTATCCAAATCCAATATCAAAATCCGAATAAAAACTCAAAACTTTATTTGAAGAACTTTCCAACCTTTTCCCAAATTTCTCAACCAAATTCCTTAATTAAATAATGCATTCAACTATAGATTAATGGAGTATAACCATAAATGAGTTAGGAATCGTTACCCAATAGCTTTCTCTGAAAAACCCTTGAATTATCACCTCAATCCGAGCTCTCAAAGACCCAAAAATGAAAATGGGACAAAACCCTCGAACTTGGCCTTTTCTGCCCAGAGATTTCGCTTCTATGGGCTTCCATTCGCACATGCGATGCCGCACCTGTGGAAATTCCATCACAGGTGCAGAATTGAGTTAAGTCCTCTGGTCTGCTTCTGCGAGTACAAGGCCACACCTGCGAGTGCGCGCCTGCGGATTCTTGTCCGCTTCTGCAGAATCCTCACTTAGCTCGCCTTCCGCTTCTGCGATCCCTTCTCCATAGGAGCGGCTCCGCTTCTGCTCCCCATTTGTGATACCTTCGACTACTGGCTACCCAAACTAGGGCCGCATCTGCGAGCTCCCTTCCGCACGTGCGAGTCCGCATCTGTGGCCACCCCACCGCGGGTGTGATTACACTAGAAGCTTGAAAGCTTCAGCAACTACACAAGTCCAAATTTCAATCCGTTAAGCATCCGAAACTCACCCGAGGCCCCCGGGACCTCAACCAAACATACCAACCAGTCCTATAATACCATAATAACTTAGTCGAGTCCTCAAATCACATCAAACAACGCTAAAAAAGCACGAATCACCCTCCAATTCAACTTAATGAACTTTGAAACTTCAAACTTCTACAACTAATGCCGAAACATAACAAGCTATGTCCGATTGACCTCAAATTTTGTACACAAGTCATAATTGACATTACGGACCTACTCCAACTTTCGGAATCAGAATCCGACCCTGATATCAAAAGGTCCACTTCCGGTCAAAATCTCCAAAAATTCAACTTTTACCATTTCAAGTCAAAATCAGCTACAGACCTCAAATTCACAGTTCAGACATGATCCTAAGTCCAAACTCACCATATAAAGCTGTTGCAATCATCCAAAACCCATTCCGGAGCCGTTTACACAAAAGTCAAAATTTCAGTCATCTCTTAGCGCTTAAGTTTCCAAAACTTGCATCATTCTTCCGATTTGACTGTGAATCATCCGTTAACTGAATTCAACCACGCACGCAAGTCAATACACATAATATGAAGCTGCTCAGGACCTTATGCCACCGAACGAGACTTAAATTCTCAAAATGACCGGCTGAGTCGTTACAGGGGCATTTCGTAGAAGATAGAATTGGGTGCCGTGATGGTAGCCAAAGTCCCCAAGTCTCCCCTTACATACCAAACACCTACACCCACATATCAACTCTCACCTCCAAAATACTAATATCCTGCCATCACCTACCATACATATAATACCCAACCTGCATATTACCATTTACCTCCGCCCACTTGCCAAAATTACCCAAAGCCATGACCAAACATTGACTGCAGAGCTCCCAGACAATATACCCTAATTGCTGAACCCATAGCCCAACTGTATGAGAGACTAAAGGTCGTTAGTTACGTCACTCTTGTTCCTACTGTTACTGTTGAGAACCCTTCCCAGTGGGTTAACCCCAACAAAACTTGTGCCTATCACTCAAGCATGAAGGGTCATACCATTGAAGAATGCCTCATGTTAAAGGACAAGATCTAGACACTAATCGACACCAATGTTATACAAGCAAAGAAAGCCGCACCAAATGTCTGTAATAACACTCTCCCGGATCATAGGGGCGAGGGAGTAAACGTGATAGAAACTGATGAGGAATGGGATCATTAGGGATCCATTGGACTTATTCGAGAGGTGAATGGTCCTAAAACATCTTCTATCACCCTCTTACCAATTGTGGTGCAAACCCAGGCACCATTTGAAGTCGAGGTAGCTACACCTTTCACTGTGATGGTAGATCCTACACCGTATTATAAGTCTGATGTCGTCCCATGGGTTTATGTTGCCGAGTCAAGAAAAAATGAAAAAAACAAGATGGAAGAGACAAGTATTGCGCAAGGTATGACTAAGACTGGCATAGTTAATACACCTGAGAATCTTGGAGGAACAAACAAAAAAATTGCATCTAAGCCACCTGTCGTTGAGACGAGCACTGACGATCTTTGAAGGAAGGTACATGCAAGGGAGTACTCTGTTGCTGATCACCTAAACAAGACTCCCGCCCAAATATCCATCTTGTCACTGTTGCAAAATCCAGACAAGACAAAAATGCCTTGATAAAAGTGTTAAGCGTAGCTTATGTGCCTGCCGGTATTACTAGCGGGGAGATGGCTAACATGGTCAGACAGGTGCTAGACAGTCACAAAATTACTTTCCAAGATGAGTTACCTCCAGAAGGGTTAAACCACAACAAAGCATTGCACATCCCTATGCAATTTGAAGACAAGTTCATTTCCAAGGTCCTGATAGATGGAGGTTCGAGCCTGAACATATGCCCGCTGACCACTATAAAAAGATTAGGTAAAGGCCTGCATGAGATATGGATGTGAAGCATGACTGTAAAAGCGTTTGATAGATCTCAGAGAGCCACTATCGGAGAAATCAACCTTGATCTACATATGGGCATGACCTGGTTTGATGCCGAATTCCATGTGCTAGATATATCCGCCACCTACAACCTATTGTTAGGATGACCATGGATACACACAGCTGGGCCACTTGCTTCCTACACCTTGTGATGTTCAAGTGGAATCATCATGAGGTGATCATTCATGGAGATGAAAGCAACCCTATCTACACAAACCAAAATGTGCCAGTCATCGAAAATAGGAGGAAATTGGGAGGAGAAACATACCACCGCATTGAGTGAGTAAATGCAATTGAGAAGGATCGATGGTGGAGCAATAAGATAGAAATCATATTGATGTGGTAGGGATATGAACCGGGTAAGGGTTTTGGCCGAAAGCTTCAAGGGATCACAAAACCCATATGACCACAGTATCATGGCATGACCTTTGGGCTCGGATATGAATATACCGTGTAAGAGTACCAGGATTGGACATCACCGTGGCACACCGATTATTATTAGCTAGAACAACCCATACCACCGCTGCACAAGACATTCCTCCAGACTGACATGATTTGGGGATCCGAGGAAGAAGAGATTTTGGCCAGTATGAGGAATCTATTTCTGAACGAGTAAGACATGAACTGCAGTGCAATTTTAGAGGAGGAGGAGGAAGATCTTACTATTCAGACAGTAGGAGAAGGAGTTGTTCTCAAGAACTAGACCGCTACATCGTCCTGGGCTCGCCGAGTACCTGGGTATCCTGGCAGAATTAACATGACTTATTTTTAAATTATTTTTGAGCATTTAAGATATTTTCAGTGTTTTTTTTGAAATAATTACTCGAGCCATCGAGTCGTACTTGTTGATAATTTTAAGCTTTATTAATGCATTATTGACTTATGTATTTATTATTATCTTTCTACATTCTTTCTTCAGTGTAATTATTACATATCCTGATAAACCTACGACTGTGAAATATAATGAGACAACGCAACATCAGGAAAGTGATTCAGAAGATTTGGAAGATCATATAATACCTGAGGAAATTGTCAAAGAAGTAGAGAAGTTTGAGAACAAACCAAAGTCCAACTTGGAGGAAAGTGAGGCAATTAACTTAGGGGATTCTGAAACGGGCAAAGAAACTCGCATAAGCATTAATCTATCACCGTCAGAGAAGGAAGAATACATCAGGTTTCTAAAGGAATATAACGATATTTTTGCATGGTCCTATGATGACATGACTGGGTTAAGCACATCCATAGTAGCTCACAAACTACCTACCATCCCTATGTGTCCACCGGTAAAGCAGAAGCTAAGAAAATTCAAGCCAGATATGAATCTAAAGATAAAGAAGGATGTTACCAAGCAAATCAAAGCCCAGGTCCTTCGAGTGGTCGAATACCCAACCTGGTTAGCCAACATTGTGCTGGTTCTGAAGAAAGATGAGAAAGTCAAAGTATGTGTTGACTATCAAGATCTGAACAGAGCAAGTCCTAAGGATGATTTTGCATTACCCAACATACACACACTGATCGACAGCTGCGCCAAGCATGAACTCCAATCCTTTGTGGATTGCTTTGCAGGATACCCCCAGATTTGGATGGACGAAGAGGACGCCGAAAAGACAACCTTTATCATACCATGGGGGATATATTGTTACAAAATGATGCCATTAGGTATGAATGCTGTGGCAGACACATACATAAAGGCTATGACGACTCTTTTCCATGATATGATACGCAAGGAAATAAAGGTGTACGTGGATGATGTTATCATAAGAAAAGTTCAGATCACAAAACAGACCTGAGGAAGTTTTTCGACCAACTTCGAAAGTACAATTTGAAGCTTAATCCTGTAAAATGTGCTTTCGGAGTCCCTACTGGGAAGTTGCTAGGTTTCATCGTCAGTCGCTGCAGTATTGAGCTAGACCGGTCAAAAATCAAAGCTATTTAGGACTTGCCACCGCCAAAGAACAAGAAGGATGTGATGAATTTTCTGGGATGCCTAAATTATATCAGCCATTTTACAGCGCAGTTAACGACGATATGTGAGCCGATCTTCAAGATGATGTGGAAAGATGCCGTGATGAACTGGACCGAAGAATGTCAGAAAGCTTTCGACGAAATCAAGGAGTACTTGTCTAAACCGCCCAAGTTGGTCCCGCCAGAGCTCGAAAAACCCATGCTTCTATATTTGTCTGTATTGGATGGAGCCTTTGGTTGCATTCTGGGGAAACATGTTGAAACCGGGAGAAAAAAGCAGGCGATATATTATCAGAGTAAAAAGTGCACACCTTATAAGGCCCGTTACTCTTTGCTGGAGCGCACCTGTTGCGCTTTGACATGGATACCCCATAAGTTAAGACATTAATTTTGTGCTTACACTACATATCTCATATAAATAATGGATCCACTAAAATACATCTTTCAGAAACCTATGCCTACAGGTAAGTTAGCAAAGTGGAAAATATTGCTAAGTGAGTTCGACATCATCTATGTTACTCAGAAGGCAGTCAAGGGGAAAGAATTGGCTGATCACTTAGCAGAGAACCCCGTAGACAGAGAATACGAACCATTGAAGATGTATTTTCCCGACGAAGAAGTGTCGTTTGTAAGTGAGGATATTGTTGAAACATATGATGGTTGGAGGATGTTTTTAGACGGAGCAACAAACTTCAAGGGAGTGGGCATCGAGGTTGTTTTAGTATCAGAAACCGTTCAATATTATCCGGTATCCGCAAAGCTCAGGTTCCCATGCACCAATAATATGGCGGAATATGAAGCCTGCATCCTGGGACTATGGTTGGCCATCGACATGAATGTTCAGGAGTTGCTGGTAATCCTAGATTCTGATCTATTGGTACATCTGGCACTAGGAGAATGGGCCACCAAGAACACTATAATATTGCATACTTGCATTGTGTACAAGAGTTGATCAAGAGGTTCACAAACATAGAATTGATGTATGTTCCAAGGATCCAGAATGAGTTTGCAGATACATTAGCTACCTTGTCTTCCATGATACAACACCCAGACAAAACTTTCATTGATCCTATCCCAATAGAGATTCGTAAGTAGCCATCTTATTATGCTCATATTGAAGAAGAGTTTGACGAAAATTCATGGTTCCACGATATCAAGGAGTATTTGGAGAAAAGAGAATACTCAGAAAATGCCACATTCACCCAGAAGCGCACGCTTCGAAGATTGGCCAACCATTTCTTTTAGAGCGGAGGAATTCTGTATATAAGGACTCCTGACTTGGGATGTTGCGATGCGTCGATGCTAATGATGTATCTAGATTGCTTGAAGAAATACACGCCGGAACTTGTGGACCTCACATGAACGAGTTCGTTCTAGCCAAGAAAATATTTAGAGCAGGGTATTTCTGGATGACCATGGAGACAGACTACATCAAATATGTTCAAAAGTGTCACCAATGCCAGATACATGTTGATATGATACAGAGCCACCCAACGAACTCAGTGAAACGAGTTCACCCAGGCCTTTCTCTGCTTGAGGCATCGATGTCATCAGACCAATTGAGCCCGTTGCTTCAAATGGACACAAGTTTATTTTGGTAGCTATAGATTACTTCACAAAATTAGTTGAAGCCGCTTCCTATAAGGCTGTGACTAAGAAGGTTGTAGCAAAATTTGTCCGGGATCGTATTGTTTGTCGATTTCAAGTACCTGAGTCAATCATTACTGACAATGCCGCAAATCTCAACAGTGATTTGATGAAAGCTATGTGTAAAACATTTAATATCAATCATCAGAACTCTACAGCATACATGCCACAGATGAATGGAGCCGTAGAAGCCGCCAACAAGAACATCAAGAAGATATTGAGGAAAATGTGGACAACTACAAGAAATGGCACGGGAAGCTACCATTTACTTTTCTCGGGTACCACACCACAGTTCGTACGTCAACTGGGGCAACCCCTATCTACTGGTCTACGGTACTGAAGCTATTATTCCCACCGAAGTGGAGATTCCTTCCTTAAGAATCATACAAGAGGCCGAGCTCAGCGATACAAAATGGATACGGAGTTGGTATGAACAGTTGGCTCTCATTGATGGTAAGAGAATGAACGTAATGTGTCACGGCCAACTCTACAGAATAGAATGGCAAGGGATTTCAACAAAAAGGTTAGATCGAGGCAATTCACACTGGGGCAATTGGTGTTGAAACGGATCTTCACGCATCAGGACGAAGCAAAAGGGAAATTCTCACCCAACTGGCAAGGACCTTATATGGTTCACCGAGTACTAACAGGAGGAGCGCCTATGCTTGCAGAGATGGATGGATAAATATGGCCAAGACCTATTAATTCAGACGCAGTCAAGAGATATTACGTTTAAAATAATGTTTGCACTTTCTCTTTGTTGTAATCTGAACTATGCTTGACCTGGTTCCCGTTTAAGAGAGGATACGTAGGCAGCCCTGTGGGTTCGGTCACATCATAATAAAATCTTCATTCCCCCCTATGGTTAGAAAATGGGGCAAGATTTCGAGTTCTTCAAATCTCATTATGTCAAGGATCACCAAGAAGTGTATCGCCAGAAGTAAGCATTTGAACTAGGGCAGAATTTTGAGGAGGGTCCTCAAAATTCCGAGTTCAAGAGGTTGCAATGTCTCAAAAGTGTGTCACAATCGCCAATTCGACAAAATTATTTACTTTTATGCATTATCATATATTTTGAACAACTATATTTTTATATAAATAATTTGTCACAAATGCATATTTTAGAAAATTTCATTTTTTGTAATAGCCAAATGGTACCCAGGGTGACTCGAACAAGGCAGCAAGACAAGGAGCAAAGGCGAAATGAAGAATCAAAATCATGAACCAACCTTTCCCAAAAAACAAAACTCACAATATTTCTTTGGGTGCAGGCATAACGAACATGACAAGCATGCCCGCAAATTCATAACAAGAATGCTACCTTTACTAACAGAAGTCACCAAGCGCAAATGCGCCAAGCTAAGAATCGCTTTCTTTATCATATTTAATCTTCGTCTTTCTATGCATAGGGCTAAGCACTGCCCTCATTTTTTGCATGAGGCTAAGCACTGCCTAATCATTGCATAAGGCTAAGAACTGCCTTTCCTTGCATGAGACTAAGCACTATCTCCATTCTTTGTATAGAGCTAAGCACTGCCCTCATCATTGCATAAGGCTAAATGTTGCCTTTCTCTGCATGAGACTAAACATTGTCTCCATTACATTGCATGAGGCTAAGCACTGCCTCTATTATTGTATAAGGCTAAACGCTGACTTCCTTTGCATGAGACTAAGAACTGTCTCCATTACATTGCATGAGGCTAAGCACTTCCTCAATTATTACATAAGGCTAAACGCTGGATTCCTTTGCATGAGACTAAGCACTGTTTCCTTGTATGAGGCTAAGCACTGCCTCAATTATTGTATAAGGCTAAACGTTACCTTCCTTTGCATGAGACTAAGCACTGTCTCCTTTACATTGCATGAGGTTAAGCACTGCCTCTATTATTGCATAAGGCTAAGCACTGCCTTCCCCTACAAAGGGCTAAGCACTGTCCTCATTACATTACATGAGATTAAGCGTTGTCTCCATCATTTGCATAAGGCCAATCATTGCCTTGTCTCATTCTTGCATACAACTAATGCCACGACCCAAAATCCCAACCTATCGTGATAGTGCCTATATCGATACTAGGAAGCCGATAATATCAATAAACCACAATTTCTTTTAAGTTTGAAAATATAATAATTAAATACAATACGAACACTCCCCAAAACCGGTGTCACTAAGTACATGAGCATCTAATATGAATACAAGTCTGGAAAAGTACAGTCTATAATAGTCTAAGACCAAAATACAGTAATAAGGAGATGGGGAAGGAGAGACAAGGTCTGCGAAACATGATAGCTACCTCTAAATCTCCGGAAAATCAGTTGTACGGAAGAATCAACACCCGCTATATTCGGGAACACCTGAATCTGCACAGGAAGTGCATGGTATAGTATGAGTATAAACAACTCAGCAAGTAACAATAATAAATAAGAAACTGAAGATAGTGACGAGCTATACAATTATAGTTCATGTTCAGTAATTCCAGCAAAGAATAGACATGCTTTCAAATCCAGCAGTTTAAGTCAAATCAATTTTTATATAATTCAAGTTCATGTAATCCGGATATAGAATCTTTCAGAAATTGCACCACAATAACAGATAGCAACTAAGTGCATCAACCAATGAAAAACAAGTACAACCTCTCAGGACAACAATCACTCACTGGGCTCCCAGCCCTCAGCATTCACACTCAATGGGTACCCGCGCTCACTGGAGGTGTACAGACTCCGGAGGGGCTCCTACAACCCAAGCGCTATAATCTGCACGGACAACTCACGTGCTGCACGGACAATTCACATGCCATAATATAAATATCTGGATCCGCACAGCTAACTCACGTGTTGCACGGCCAACTCACGTACTATAGTATAATATAAGGATCCTCACGGCAAACTCACGTGCTATAGTATAATTTAAGGATCTGCACGGACAACTCACGTGCTGCACGACCAACTCACATGCTATAGTATAATATAAGGATCCGCACGGACAACTCACGTGCTGCACGGCCAACTCACGTGCTATAGTATGATATCTCACAATCAGGCCCTCGGCCTCACTCAGTCATAAAGCTCTCCAGTCTCTCGGGCTCTCAACAATCATAAAAACAGCCCAAATAACAATGATATGATACATCAATAATGAACAATAAAGACTGAGATAAAATAATCAAGTAAATAGTGACTGAGTACAAAACAATAATTTAAGCAGATAATTCAACATGTACACAACCTCTGTGGGTCCCAACAATACCAACATATAGCCTAAGCATGATTTCTAGCATGACTTATAGTCAAATTTCCACAACACATAGAGAGCACATAGATATCAACAAGTTTTTCAGCTTTACAATTTCCATGGAACGAACCAAGTCACAATCCCCTCGGTGCACGCCCACACGCCCGTCACCTAGTATTTGCGTCATCACCAAAATAATCACATGACATAAAGTCCGGGGTTTCATACCATCAGGACCAGATTTAAAACTGTTACTTACTTCTGAGCGTGAAATTCTTCACTCTGCTATGCATTTGCCTCGCAAATCGACCTCCGGATGCCTCGAATCTAGTCACAAATAATTTATTTCAGTCAATAAAATTTATTGGAATTAATTCCATATGAAAATATAATTTTTCCATAAAAATCCGAAATTTAACTCCAAAAATTGCCCGTGGGGCCCACATCTCAGAATCCGGCAAAACTTACAAAATCCGATAACCCATTCAATTATGAGTCCAACCATACCAGTTTCACTCAAATCCGACTCTGAATCAAAACTGAAATCTCAAAAATTTATTTCTATGAGATTTCTAAA
This sequence comes from Nicotiana tabacum, assembly GCF_000715075.1. Taxonomy (NCBI): domain Eukaryota; kingdom Viridiplantae; phylum Streptophyta; class Magnoliopsida; order Solanales; family Solanaceae; genus Nicotiana; species Nicotiana tabacum. The sequence goes on from NC_134100.1 coordinate 79,985,987, forward strand.
AGTTTCTCAAAATTTCAATCTCAAAGCACTAATTAAATGGTGAAAACAAGGATATATTCGTGTATATTGACCAAATCCGAGTTAGAATCACTTACCCCGATGTTTTTCCTTGAAAATATCAAAATCGCCTCTCCTCAAGCTCCAATTCGTCAAAAATGGCAAATGGGACGAAGTCCCCTGTTTTTATAACTTACAGATCTGTTAGGGAGCCCGATTTGTACCACGGTCAGGGAGCCCGATTTTGTACCACGGTTAGGGAGCCCGATTTTGTACCTCAGTTGGAGCCCGATTTTGTACCTCGGTCATGGAGCCCAATTTTGACACTTGGTCAGGGAGCCCTATTTTGACAACATTTCCAGCAGAAAAATTGCAGCAGCCTTTGCAGCAACTAAGTCCTACTTTTGATCCGTTAACTATCCGAAACTCACCCGAGGCCCTCGGGACCTCAACCCAATACACCAACAAGTCCTAAAACATCATATGAACTTATTTGAAACCTCAAATCACATCAAACAATGCTAAAATCACAAATCACACCCCAATTCAAGCTTAATAAAACTTAAGAATTTTCAACTTCTACATTCGATGTCGAAACTTATCAAATCAAGTCCGATTGACCTCAAATTTTGCACACAAGTCATAAATGACATAACAGACCTATTAAAATTTTTAGAATCGGATTTCGACCCCGATATCAAAAAGTCAACTCCCTGGTCAAACTTCCCAAAAATCCGACTTTTGCCATTTTAAGCCTAATTCCACTACGGACCTCCAAATAATTTTTCGGACACGCTCCTAAGTCCAAAATCACCATACATGGCTATTGGAATTATCAGAATTCGAATCCGAGGTCATTTACACATAAGTCAATATCCGACCAACTATTTTAACTTAAGCTTCCAACATGAAAATTCATTCTTCCAAGCTAACTCTGAAATACCTTAAAACTAACACCGACAATTGACACAAGTCATAATACCTCATAGGAAGTTATTCAAGACTTTAAATAGTTGAAAGGAGCTTAAATGCTCAAAACGACCGGTCGGGTCGTTACAACTAAGCATCAACTATTCCCTCTATCGAACGACCGATATTTCTGCATCATTACATTTCATGGGCTGGAATATCGCCATATTGTCAAAGGCGTCATAGTCTGAAGGAATCATCATCATAGCCCGAAGACATCATGCCATGGCCTGAGGATCTCTCAAAACTGCACATCATTATTCAAAGGCATCATAGTCCAAAAGCACCATCCTCATGGCCCGAGGACACCATTTCATGGCTTGCGAATCCCTTATCATATGCTTCATGGCCCAGGACATCATGGTCTAAGGACATCATCCTTATTGTCCAAAGAAAACTCTCATGAATATATAACCCCATATATATTCGCGCGCATCGTGTTTTAAGTTTTGCAAGTAACTCGGGAGGTAACCGTTCTACAAACAGGAGCAATACTCGCTCCGACTTCCGTTCACAACATTCACATCCTTCTATCATCTCAAACGTAACCGATCAACAATTGATTTCCTTTTATCCTCATAACCGCTAAAATATTTGCCTTATACATCTGTGACCTTTAAATTTACATTCATAGCTCTGCTTGAAATTATCCGTTACTCCTGATACCATCCTATACAAAAGATCTTTTCCTGAAACACATAGACATTTTTATAATAACTCCATTGGTTTCATTCACCGTTGGATCCAAAACTACACACGGTCTGATTCCCGTAACACCAGGGATATGTAGGCAACTTAAGAACCATGGTTCGACCCCCACTCACTTCGGACAAAATTGGTCATTATTTTCTTTACTCGACAACTCTTTCATCATTTTCGGGTAAAGAGGGGCAACTGTTGATACCTAATTTTGCCCTTATTTTTATAAATATCATGTATATTTTCAAAATATCCTTTTTGCACCATCACCAATTGAGAAGAGTCATATAAGTATTTTCTATAATTTCTTTCATAATTTTTAAAGCTTTAAAATTAATTTTCTTGCATTTAAATTATTCAAATATTTATTAATTACTCCTTCAAATTAATTTGTGATGCCTTAATTATCCAAATTTATTGTTTACACCCACATATATGCTTTATAACATTTTACTTCATTTTATATTATTACATTTGTATTTTTCGAACTATTTATATAATTTTGCAAAGATAGCCTATATTCTATACATAACTATATTATTTACATTTTTTACACTAAAATAGCACTTTTATATTTTTATAATGCTAAGCTATTATTTCTAATCATTTTACTGCATAAGTAATATTTTTATTATTTATTAATTATTTTTTATAACTTATTTTAAACGAATTTCACATATTTAATGTTATAGCCCAATCAGAGATAATTTCGGACCAAAATTATAGGCCCAAACATTTAGCCCATGCATTGTTTCTCTTCAGCAGCCCAACCAAACGACCCCTTTAAAACCCGGTCGCGACCCGTTCATTTAACTCGCCCCGTTTCCTTTTTGATCGTGGCCGTTGATCTTATATGATCAACGGCCCATAATAAATCTCCCATTATCCTTATATCCCCATAACCAAACCCTAAAGACCATCCCCCCCAGCCGGCCGCCTTTGCATTCTCTCTGTTTCTCCTATCTTCACAAAACCCTAGCCGCGTTATCCCCCAAATCTTCTTCGAATCCGGCTATACTGTGGATCCCTATCACGATATTGCTTGCCTTATTCCGCTACTACTCACGCGTTCATGGTGTTACTTAGTACTTTCCCAATTTTGGCAAGTTCAACCTTTCAAAATCAGGTCTGATTGACTTAGATCTTCGAGGATTCAGACGGTATCTCGTCTACATACACTTGAAAGGAGGCGATTCTTGCACTCCTAGTTTGATGTTGGCTGTACCCAACTAGGGTTTGATATCTCCTTCTCCTTTACCGATTCTGATTGTATGAGATCTTTTCTTTCCTTTTTTATGTTTAAATCGATTATTTTCCATGATTGTCTGTTTAAATCGATCGCTATATAAATCCCTTTCCTTGCTTCCCCTCTAAGTATGAACAACTACTGCTACGACTACTACTACCACTATTCTACAACTCTCATTCATCTTATACTATTATGAGATTTTGATTTTTGGCCGACTGAAAGCCAATGCTACCAGATTCTATTCATTAACCTCCTCCAGTGCAAGCACTGCTCGGAGCCTATTTCGAGGCTCCTGTGAACTCTGAAGCACTATAGGTTTGGGGTTTCATCGTTCTCCCGTAATCAAAGCTATTCTTGAGATTTTGAGTTCTTTATCCTTTGTTTAGTTTGTACGCAACTGGTTAGTATCTTATACTCTCGTAATTTCATTACCCTATGATTGTGTGCATTCCTTTGGGTGTCTAATGTTTTGCCACTTCAAGCCTTCTCTAATTCAATTTTTTTGCATAGTTAGCTAAATCGATTCATGATGTTTACTTGGTTTATAATTAAACCCGATTGATGTTTATCACACTTTGTTTGGATCCCTGGAAATTGCGTCTGCCCAGAATTGTATTGTTCTTGTCGAATCCCTTATGCATCATCTGTTGTTCTGCTGCAAATTATGTGATTACATTGTCTAACTGCTTAGCCTAATATGTTCTTCCTTGACATTACTAGCCTCAATGCATGCCCATTGTAGATATCCAACTTGATTAATTGCTTATCTTCACGTTTAAGTCTAATTGATTACTCAAGACTGTTGCTTATCATGAATCCATAACTTAGAATCTCCTAGAAAATTAATACATGCCCAGAACCTATTGGAATGTGTCTATGCTAAATATTTCATGTATACCTGCTATTTTCCTGAAATCAACTTGTGATTATATGAATTTTATATGCCAATATTGTTGCAATGCCAAGACAGACTTGTTCTTTGCTTTGATGATATGTTCTCACTGACCATTTGAGACTACTAGGGTGAATTCCAATCCATGTCTAGTTTACTTCTTTTTATGTCGACTAAGACAAGTCCCTGCCTCTTCACATAATGCCTGCTTACTTTATTTACCTAAAAGCCAGCCTCTTTTCATCTGAATGGTTACCTATTGGATTTAAAACCTTTGTGTGGCAAATTGTATTTGCCTGAATATTTCACATGTTAAGTTTTGCAAGTTGGTTATTCTCATTAGGCTCTCATGTTAAAGCTTCCATGTTAAGACTGTATCTCACTAGTTCTTGTCTATGACACTACTAGATTTTCATGTTCAAACCCCTGTCTAAAGCTCTTTAGGCTAGTTTTGGACCATGCTTTGTTTTGAAACTTTATTTGAAATAACCCTGTTTCTCTTAAACTCTGTTTCTGGAATGATAACCATAAACTTGCCTCATATATGCTTTGTGTACCTTCCAATTTAGTATGATCCTGTCTATATGTCTTGGCTAGAGTTGTTGTTGGTCACAACTTAAGAACTAAGTTTTTAAGCTTCAGAACTGTTTAATTAATTCTATGTGGAGTTTTTCCCATGCATGGCTATGTTTGGCATCCGTTTGGGTAAGTAAGTTATTCGTTTGGGCCTGGTATGTTGCGCCTGCCTTTGGTATTGAGGGTTCGAAGTATATTGTCTGCACTTGGAGGTTGGGCCTGCTGTCTGCATAAAGTTCTAAGCATGTTTGAAGGCCCATATCTATGACTGGGTTATTCTACATTTGTATTGGGCTCGTAATTATTTAAAATAATCTATAATAGCTTGTAAAACTGATTGATGGGGAAATTAGTGAAAATGGGGCTTGGGTATTCTAATGCTTTCATAAAATGGTAGAAAATATGCCTATAGGGTATATGTGTTTTATTTGCTATTTCATTTAGCATGCCTTATTTGTTATTTCATTTAGCGTGCTTTATTTCTGTACACTAATAGAATCATGCCTATAGGAATCATACACACTTTACTTGTACATTATTCAAAGCATGTTAGTACTCGCCATACTTGTTTTCTATGTCCATTATTATGCACACTTAGACAACATGCCTATAAGATACAATAACGTTATTTTGCTAACGCTTATTTAGATACCATGTCTATAGGGTTACAACTAATCCATCAGTCACTTCTATTGTCTTGGTACGCTGTTAACCTAGATATCACGACTACAAGGTCTTAATTAATTAATCAACTTCTTTGTTACTTCATTGTGTTACCATACATAGAAGTCATGCCTATAAGGATAAAATCTTATAAAATCAATTGCGTCTATCAATTGTTAAAAATCCTGCCTATAGGATATTGTCACTTGCATAAGAAGCTGTTAATTCTGGGCTCCCGAAGTTGTTTTACAGCCCCATTGCACATTATTTAGATATCATGCCTATAAGGTTGTAATGCCTTATTTTGCAAACCTGTCAGCCTAAAGCTGCACTGCTGGCCATACACTAAAAATTAGAATCACCTAGAAACCATGTCTATAGGACTTAACGACTATAATGTTTCTTAACTCTGAAATTGTTCACTACTTAAATCTGTCACGTGCATTTGTGGTTTATGTATGGGGGTTAACTTGAGCCCTTTCTTGCATTTTATGTGAAGTCCTATATGTTTTGAATACGTGCTAGTTTTATCATTTTTTAGCATCCTAAGTAAAGTTTAGAACCACCCCAATAGCAAGTCCAAAGCCTCCTTGACCATAGGCATGGGACGGGTAGTGCACGCATAGGGCGCGGTTTAGAATTGAATTAGAACGCCTTTAGGTAAACAACTTTAACATAGTAATTGGGTAGCATGAGATGATAGTCTATGCCCGCTGAATAATATGAGCAACCCCTACCCTAAGGGAGTTGCGAAGTATTATTTATGTTGCACGAGTGGTCTTTTAGGCTAAAAAACTTAGGACTCCCCCTCTTCTTTATATGATTATTTGTTCACACTTAGTCGTTGAATTTACAACAATTGAGTTGTACCGTGCAACCTCTAAAGACTTGTACTGATTATCTATATAACTTAATTTTTGTACGACTTTCTTTACACTTGTTCATAATAGAACCTTTAAATTCTTTGTCTTCTCTCGCTTATATGATCATATAGGACAGTTATAATCTAATAATCCACATAGTATGAACTTCGGTCGGGACCTACAGTTGTGGACCTCGAAGAGTTCCTAACACCTTCTCTTTGAGGTAATTTGAGCCCTTACCCGATCTTTGGTGACATGGACTAGTTCTAACATAGTTATTTGCAAATAGGTGCCCTAACGCACCTCAAAATCGTTAGGTGGTGACTCTTCTCTTTTAATACCCATTTAAAAGAGTTGTCACATGTCAAAACCCGCTTTCATGAGAAAACGGGATGCGACAGTAGAAACATAAGTTCTAGTGCACTTTTCAACAAAGCAGGCCTTAAACTTATTTTTGAATCTGATAATATTATTATTTCTCGTGGAGGAGACTTTGTTGGGAAGGGTTACCTCAATGGAGGTTTATTTGTACTGAACATTATTCAAGAGATTACTAGTAATGCAAGTACGTCTAATTCTGCTTATATTTCCGAGTCTATTGATTTGTGGCATGGTAGGATAGGTCATATTAATATTGCTTCTATAAAAAGACTTAGAAAAATGAAATTAATTCATGCGGATAATGTTGATAATTTTTCTAAGTGTCTTGTTTGTATAGAAGCAAAATATATCAAAAAGCCTTTTAAAAATGTAACTAGTAGAAAAACAGAATTGCTTGAACTAGTGCATTCAGACTTAGCTGATTTCAAGAATACTGTTAGTAAGGGTGGAAATAAATACTACATCACTTTTGTAGATGACTTTTAGAGATACACTAAGGTATATCTTCTTAAGTCTAAGGATGAGGCTGAAAGCATGTTTTTAAAATATAAAGTTGAAGTAGAAAATCAATTAGATAGGAAAATTAAGAGACTTAGGTCTGATAGGGGTGGTGAATATAGTACTAATGCTCTAGAAGCTTTTTGTGAGAAAAATGGTATTATATATGAGGTTAGTGCTCCCTATATTCCCCAACAAAATGGTGTAGCCGAACGAAAAAATCGAACTCTTAAAGAAATAATGAATTCTATGCTTTTGAGTTCAGGTTTATCTGACAAGATGCGGGGGAAAGCTGCCTTATTTGCATGCTATATTCTTAATAGAGTCTCTTATAAGAAGTTATATAAAACTCCTTATGAGTTATGGAAAGGATTTTTCTCTAACTTGAAATTTCTAAAAGTGTGGGGTTGTTTGACTAAGGTTGGTCTACCTGATTTTAAACAAGTAACTGTAGGACCCAAGATTTTTGATATAATTTTTATTGGTTATGCTCAAAACAGTGTTGCATATAGATTTCTATCTTTGAATGATCATTCTATTTGTGAATCTAGAGATGCAGAATATTTTGAGCATGTTTTTCCATTAAAAGATAATGTTCCTACTGATGTGCCTAATATTGCTTCTACATCTATATTTGATAATTCTCATATTGTACCTTCTTCTAGTATTACTACGAATGATCATGAAAATGAACTTAGAAGGAGTAAGAGACGTAGAATTGAAGCTAGATTTGGTTCTGACTTTATCACTACTTTCTTGACTGAAAATATTGATCTTGATCTTTTGAATTATGAATTAGTGTCTACTTATTTAATAGAAGAAGACCCTAAGACTTATAATGAAGCAATGAGGTCCATAGATGCTAATTTTTGGAAAGAGACCATTAAAAGTGAATTAGACTCTATAGTTTCTATTCGCACTTGGGACTTGTCTAATTTGCCTAAAGGTTGTAAACCTATAAGTAGCAAGTGGATATTTAAGAAGAAATTGAGACCTGATGGTACAATTGAGAAATATAAGGCTAGACTTGTTATTAGGGGTTTTAACCAAAAGAAAAACATTGATTACTTTGACATACTTATTCTCCAGTGACTAAAATAGCAACTATTAGAACTCTTGTTGCCTTAGCCGCTATCCATAATTTAGTGATACATCAAATGGATGTTAAGGCGGCTTTTCTAAATGGTGATTTAGAGGAAGAGATCTATACGACTCAACCTGAGGGTTTTGTGATCCAAAGACAAGAGAATAAAGTATGCAAATTGAGAAAGTTTCTATATGGTCTTAAACAAGCACGTAAGCAATGGTATGAAAAGTTTAATAGCATACTAGTAGATAATGGATTTGTTGTTAATGCATCTGATACTTATGTTTATTCCAAGATGGTAGGATCAAATTGTGTGATTATATTTCTGTATGTGGATGACATGTTAATCTTTGGCCCTAATGTGGATATTGTAAATGAGACTAAGAATTTGTTGTCTTATAAATTTAAAATGAAAGATCTTGGAGAAGCATATATAATTTTAGGGCTTAAAATTAAAAGAAATGCTAATGATTTTTCATTGTCTCAGTCTCATTATATTGAAAAAATATTGAAAAGGTTTGATTGTTTTGATGTAGCTCCTGCGAGAACTCCTTATGATCCTAGCATATACTTGAGAAAGAATAAGAAATCTAGCGTTTCTCAAACTAAATATGCTAAGATAATTAGTAGTGTAATATTTCTCATGAATTATACACGGTATGATATTGCTTATGTTGTTAGTAGATCGAGTAGATATACTCACAACCCCAATAGTGAACACTGGAATGCTCTTCATTGTTTACTAAAGTATTTGAGAGGTACTATGGATTGGTGTTTGCATATTAATAAATTTCCTGCTGTTTTAGAAGGCTTTTGTGATGCAAACTGGGTTACTGACAGTGAAGAAGTTAGCTCCACTAATGGCTATGTGTTTACTTTAGGTGCAGTTGCTATTTTGTGGAAGCCTTCAAAACAGACTTGTATAGCACGTTCGACCATGAAATTTGAATTTATTGCTCTTGAGTTAGCAGGACAAGAAGATGAATGGCTGAGAAACTTATTGACAGACGTGCCTTTGTGGGGAAGACAAACTTCACCAGTTTCTTTACATTGTGACTCACAATCGACAATTGGAATTGCCAAAAATAGTGTGTACAATGAGAAACGAAGACATATCTGTATTATACATGGTGCGGTGAAATAATTATTGAAATATAGTGTTATTTTCTTGGAATATGTAAGATCCGAAAGAAATTTGGCGGATCATTTAACCAAGAATTTGGCAAGGAGAGTTATCCTTGAAACGTCGAGGAGGATGGGGCTAAAGCTCATGGATTGAGGATGTATGGTGGATACCCGTTTGTGATCAAACGAAGCCATATGAGACTTCAATATGTACTACATTTTCTATCCCTATGGCGTGTGGTAGTGCTTTATAAGGTTGAGTCTATTTTGCTATTAATGATTCCATAGCCTTAAGGTGGTCTAAATGTTGATAGACTTGATGGAATCACCTACATGGGTGTAAAGGTGTGGTCGCCTTTTATGAAAGACTTGGGATGTTTTTCTAGAACACTCATGAGACTCAAGGTGTGTGCATGACCATAAAAGCAATTTGTTAGTATCGCAGAGTTTGCATAAACATTAAGGATACAATATGTGTTGTGGGGGTCTCATGTCCATTTAGTTCAAGATTACTTCACTTTGTGGATATTAGTCGTTGCCTCATTTCACTACGTCTCAATTTAAATCGAAAGATATTGACACTTAAATACATGTTCCTTCCTTTTACCCAAACATTATTTCTATTCTTTATCTTTGCATTAGCGAGAGATTGTTGTTATTATTCATCTTCAGGCGTTATACTCTAATTTGATAATGCAAAAAATAAAGAACTTCTAATCCACAATTAATCTGTGGTTAATTCTCATACCTCTCCACCATTAATTTTTATAACATATCTAGATTGTATATATATGCAAAGCGGGAGAATGAAGTTACTACTTCATAAATGGTTCACATTCATTCATATGATGGTTTCTTAATTTTTGTTACTTCGTTTGTGAAAAGATATTAGCTTTTCAGAAAGTTGAAGTTATTGTCTTTATGACAATTTTGTCATTAAGACAAAAATAATGTTACATAACATTAATTCCCATTTGATTCTTACGTTTTTTCTGATGGAAGAAACCGTAGATGATTTGCCTATATAAGCATCATCATTTGTGAAGTAAATAACCAACCAAAAACATTATTCTCTCATCCTCTCAAAAGATTGTTCTTCTTCCTATTTTCTTGGGCAATTCTTTTTTGCAAACTCCAAACTTCCAGCCACGAGTGCACGTGCCTGGGACTGTGGAACCTTGGGGAGCCCGGTCTTAATGATTTGCACCCAGTCGGATCGAAATCGCTTTCAAGACAGTGGCTTGCCACTATACAGTATTTATTCGATAAGTTATTTCTATTCTTTTATTATTATTGGTTAATATTATCAACTATTTTTCTAACATCCAACCTAAGTGAACTAAAATCAAGACTATTGCATAACATATATAACAGAAAATTAATTAAACTTTTTAAAGAAAAAATTGGCTAACAAAGATTAATTGCACTAATAATGACATCAAATTCTAATCAAAGAAACTAAAACTGAAACCTTCTTCATCAAACTCTTCCTTCTCCTTCACTTTCTTTTCCTTCATTTTCACCTCCACACCAACTTGTATACAATGACAGATTCAGGATTTTGAGCAAAGGGGTTCAATATTTGTAAAGAAGTGAACAGTAAAAAAATTCGTCGAAGTTCATCGAAATTTTTTATATCTACATGTAATGTCAAACGGTTTCATCGAAATTTTTTGAATCTAGACAAAAATTAAACTATTTGTCGAAAATCATGCAAACAATATTATGTTGGATTAAAACTAATACGGTTAAAAAAAATATTTGCGTTGTGTGAGGACATGGAATCAAACTTGCAACTCTAAGGAGAGTTTGAACCCCTTTGACCATCGAACTAAGGTTTAGGCTTGTGTCAAGTGAATGCAACATCTAATATTAAAATACTAAATTTAACTCTGTGTACACAGTGTAATGTTCTGGCGAAAAGGGTTCGGATGAACTCCGAATCCCATTCGCTCCCTGCTTGTGTAGCAGTTCGGAAGAATCCCTTCCGTCCCCCTAGATCCGCCCCTGCTTATGTAGCAATAATATTAATTGCATCGACATCACTAGCACCAGAAACACCATCAACACCAGCAGAGGCCCAAGCCAACTTTCCTCCTCCAGCAGCAAATAACTCAGTAGTAACATTTTTGCCTTTGACTTTAGACAATATTAATAGTTCAATTTTCACCTCATCAATCTCAGCACCTACAATTTATTTTCTTTAAATTATCAGCAGCTGAAGGGCTAGAGCGGCGATTACCTTCATCTCTTAGTTTTACGATCTTGTAAAAATGGAGATTAATGCCTTGTTTTGTTCTAGAGAATAAGAGAATGATATTTTGATTACGAGGAATATGCCAATTTTAAGGGTATTTAATTTATAGGCATATGCATGTGGCAGACTAAGGCCGTTGTTTAGTTGGATTATGATACATAATTCATACTAGTACTAACGGAATTGGAAAAGAATTCATGTTAGTTACATGCATATTAGGAAATATACCAAATTCGACGTTGACAAGGAAAAGGAGAGAGGATCAAATTAGGAACTAGTAAGTTTTTCTCAAGCATGCCAGCCAGTTTTTTTCCTAGTAAGTTCCTTTTTCTTTTCAATTTTATATAATATTTGATTTTTATTATATTGCTGTTGAACTAATAAGGGAATTTCACATTGTGAAGGCTTTTTATGGTACAGTAATTTTGTTCGCTATTTATCGTAATAATATGAGATTTTTTGGGTTTATAGGTGATGTTTGGCCAAAATGCTATATTTTAAGTATATTACTCGCCTTTCGTGTTATTAGTTTAGTAGTTAATTGTGTAATGTTTGACCTAAATTATGTTGTTTTATGTGTAGGAGTATCGGAAGATAAAGACGAGTGAAAGTTGCACAAAAAGAAGACAAACATACGAGAAAAGAGCACAAAAGCACGAAGTACCCAAGCCTAGCTACAGGCCAAGCATAGCCAGCTTGACCGCGCTACAGGCCAGGCGTAACCAACTCTGTAGCTAGGCTGACCGCACTATAAGCCTGGCCTCGTGAGGTCTATAGCTCAGTGATAAAAAGTGCGTGAATTAAAAGCCCCCGACCCGGATTTGGACCTAATGACATTAACCTAGCCTATAAATACTTCCTAAATGTCTAAGAAGAGGTTGGACGTTTTTGAGAAAGGGAGGACATTATTGAAGATACAAAAAGGCTACGAGAATACTTGGAAGCAACAAATCACAAGAGTTTTCTCTTCCGTTCTTCCTTAATCTGTATTTTAATACTTTCAATTATTATCATGATTGTTAGTATGGTTATGTGTAGCTAAACTTTCTCATCTAGAGTTTGATGGAACCTTTTGAAGAATGGTTTTTCTATTACGTTTAATATAATTTTGCTGTTGGATTTTCTCTTCTTGTTCAACTACGTGATTATCTTAGTTGATTGAAGGGCCCTCAATTGACTGTGCCTATTTTGTGTGTATTGCTTGGAAAATGGTACATATTTAGGTAGTTGTTGAACAACATCACTCCTAACTTATGTGAGGAATCAATACGAAGGGTTTAAAGGTGGGATTAGGAATAACAAAATCTTGGTATGATCTTAGTAAGCGGTGAATTAGTGCCAGCTAGGGTAGTTCAGAAGAATATGTCTAGTAAATTGTGGTAGTTGCTAGGAAGAGAATTACGACACCCGAAGTACTCACGATCGGTAGAGAATACTTAGGCAAAATTATAGAAAGCGGGGAGAATTCCAACAATTGGGGAAATCATAATTCTAGGCCTCCTTAATCTTGTCTCTAACCCTTAATGTCTTTGGTTAATAATTCTACTTTAATTAGTTAGAAATAAAATCTCAATCCTTATAACTTCAAAATTTGTTCAAACTTGTCTTCTTAGTGATAGTGAACAGTTATAACTGAACCTTAGTTCTCTGTAGGATTCGACTCCGGACTCTTAGACCGGATTATATTTGCATCGATCACATATCTTTTTTAGGACTAGAGTTGAGCGTGATTAAATTTTGGCGTCGTTGTCGGGGAACTAACGGTGTAGCTGTAAGTGTACTTATTGCTAGGTTTTAAGTTTAAACTTTTATTTTATTTTCGTATTTGATTTTTTCTATTTTAGTATTACTTGTTGATTTGAGAAACATGAAATTTTGGAATTATGAGGGTTTCGATATTGGTAATTCTACTATTGATCTGCTTTGTGCTTATTGTGGAGGAAATCACCTGCGGCAAAATTGTCAAAATATTTTCGAGAGCGAGTTATGTGCACCAACTCAATCTTATGTGTGGAATGTATGTGATATTTGTGGGGGTCAAGATGGTCACTTTTATGGTTGTGCTTTTATTTTTTATCCTCCTCCAACCCCTTATTATGATGGTTCTACTTTTTCTTGTGAAGTTAATAGGAACAAAGAACCAGGGGAAGCTGACTTGAAAGAGATCAAGGATATGTCTAAGTGCCTTGTGGAACAAAATAATAAAAGACAAATGCAGATAGAAAGGCAAGAAGAAACTATTCACAACTTGAAGGCTCAAGTGAGTCAACTGGTTGAAGCTTTTAATGTTTCAACAAGCCAATTGTCACGACCCAAACTAAACCTTGTCGTGATAGTGTCTATCGTGGAACTAGGCAAGCCAACTCATTTTCAAAACAAACCGATATTTTCATTTTAAAGATAATTTTAATATTATTTAACATAAAAACCTTCGTAAAGGAGTCCAAATCAAAATAAAAGTGCTGAAGGAAAAGCCCGACATCGGGATGTCACTAGTCATGAATATCTACTACAATCTGTCTAACAATCTCAAGACTAATTCAGTCTAGAAAATAGCTAAATACAACTAAAGGAAGATAAGAGGGAGAAGAGCAGGGCTACGATCGCCAGGCAGCTACCTTGCTATTCCCTAAAAAATCTGCAATCAGAACAATCAACAACCGCTATCATGTCCAGCTACACCTTGATCTGCACATAAGGTGCAGGGAGTAACGTGAGTACGCCAACTCAGTAAGTAACAACAATAAATAAAGAATGAGCAGTAGTGACGAGCAATAAAGCATATAACGTTCATATCAGAAAATCTCAGTAAAATACCACATGCTTTTAAAATAGGGATTTGAATCAAAACATCTCGTTTAAACCCGGTTCCAATAAAAATCATTTAAAGATAGTTTTTAATAGTTTTTCAAATAGAGAAAAAATGCAAAGGTGAGCAAAAATGAAGAAATCATAAACAGCCCATCGGGCAAACGTCACAATCACTCTTGCCACTCGGGCATACCTCACAATCACTCTTGCCACTCGGGCATACCTCACAATCACTCATGCCTCCAAGTCACTAAGCACTCGGCACTCGGCACTCACACTCAGTAGGTACCTGCGCTCACTGGGGGTATGTACAGACTCTGGAGGGGCTCCTTTAGCCCAAGCACTATCATCTGCACGGACAACTCACGTGCTGCACGGACAACTCACGTGCTATAATAATAAAGTACGCTGCAGGGGGGCAGCCCCGATCCATACTCATCCTCACAATCAGGTCCTCGGCCAATATCAACATGCTGCGGCGTGCAGCCCGATCCCATAAATATCCTCACAAATCAGGCCCTCGGCCTCACTCAGTCATAAACATCTGAAGCCACTCGGGCATTTCAGTAAAAACAGGGCATTTAGCCCAAAACAACATTTATATGCATAAAAATAGAGTCATAAAACTGAGTTATGCAGTAAACAAGTATAACCATGACTGAGTATAGATTTTCAATCGAGAACAATGAGAGGATAGTAAGAAAAGGCCCCTAAGGGTCCAAACAGCACTGGCGCAAGGCCCAAACATGGCATTCAGCCCAATTTACAGAAACTCTTTCTAAAACATATAAATATCATATAGTTTCAACAAAATATGCAACTTTACAGTTGCTACGGGACGGACTAAGTCACAAATCCCCAACGGTGCACGCCCACATGCCCGTCACCTAGCACGTGTGTCACCTCAAAATAGTAGAATGATACAAAATATCCGGGGTTTCATACCCTCAGGACTAGATTTACAATTGTTACTTACCTCGAATCGGTCAAATCTCTACCCCGCAATGCTCTTGCCTCTGGACTTGGCCTCCAAATGCTCCGAATATATTCACAATCAGTACAATACCATCAATACGTGCTAATGGAATGAATTCCACAAGAAAAACTTCAAAATTAGACCAAAACCCGAAATTGGCTCAAACCTGGCCCCCGGGCCCACATCTCGAAATCCGACAAAATTCACAAAACTAGACTCCGATACCGGGTCGGTGTGAGCCGATGTCGAGGTATCAATGTTCAATTACCGAAAAAGTTCTCGATAAAGTCATAGAAGAATGCAACTAGGATAATAAACTCATAGTAATCCCATCGCCTGATGAATTAATTATTACCCACATCGAAGGGTTCTTAAGTATTTACACTTATCCTTTCACGTTGGGACCTTTAGACCCTGTCATCGTTGCCTTTTGTAAGAGGTACGATGTGACCCTCGGCCAAATTCACCCTTCCTTTTGGAGGATAGTGATTCTTCTTCGATTTTTCTCGAGCAAGGTCGAGGGGCGTATCTTCACCCTCGATCATCTTATGCGCCTTTACAGTCCCCGACTTTATCGAGGAGGGTTGATCAAGCTTGCTCGCCGAGCAACCAAAGCGCCATTCTCGAGCATAGACGAGACCCGGGATCGGGGTTCACGAATCTAACCATACCAAATTCATCAAAATCCGACATCGTTTGGTCCTTCAAATCCTTAAATTACTCTCCAAAAATTCCAAGCTCTAATCCCTCATTTTCACTAATTACAATGATTAAACAACGAAAAATCACCATATATACAAGTATTAGAGCTCAAGTAACTTACCTCAATGAAACCCCCTTGATTCCCTCTTCACATCTCTCCCAAAAGCTCCAAAACCGAATAGAAATGGTAAAGAATGCACCAAAATTCGCGAAGTGTGCAATATGTACACTCTGCCAGGCTTCTCGCACCTGCGGCCATTTACTCGCACCCGCGCGACCGCACCTGTGGTCTAAGAAGCCACACCTGCGCAACTCACTTATCCGCCCAGTCTCCGCATCTACGGCAAACTCGTCGCACATGCGTTTGCGCACCTGCGCGTGGCGCGCCGCATCTGCGAAGCCTGTCCAGCATTCCCCTCTCCGCATCTACGGCCCAGGTTTCGCACCTGCGGGCTCACAGATGCGACCTCCAACTCATACCTGCGCAACCTGCCTAGTCCAGCATTGCCCGCACCTGCGAACTCCCCACGCGCACCAGCGGCCTCGCACCTGCGACTTTTTCTTGCGCAGGTGCGAAAATAGCAGTAGCAGCATCTTCAACTACATTTTCCAACTTCGACAAATCCGTTAACCACCCGGAATCACCCCGAGGCCCTCGGGACCTCAACTAAAAAAATACCAACAAGTCATATATCAACATACCAACTTAGTCGAATCTTCGAATCACTCAAAACAACATCAAATCATCAAATTACCCTCGGATTCAAGCCTAAGAACTTCTAAATTTCCAAATTCGGCAGTAGATGCTGAAACCAACCAAACCACGTCCGAATGACCTCAAATTTTGCATACACATCACAAATGACACTACGAAACTACTCCAACTTTCGGAATTCTATTCCGACCCCGATATCAATTTTTTCACTGCCAACCAAAATCGCCAAATTTTTAATTTCGCGAATTCAAGCCTAATTCTACCACGGACCTCCAAATCACATTCCGGGTACACTCCTAAGTTCAAAATCACCTAATGGAGCTACGGAATCATCAGAATTCAAATCCAAGATCTTTACATATAGGTCAACATCCGGTTGACTTTTCCAACTTAAGTTTCTACTTAAGAGACTAAGTGTCTCAATTCACTCTGAAACCACTCCGGTCCCGAACCAACTAACCCGATATAATATAATATAGATGAATAACACAAAAAGAAGTAGAAATAGGGAATACGGGGCTATAACTCTCGAAATAACCGGCCGGGTCATTATACCAATATTATGGATAATAGCCAAAACGAGCGTGATTAGATATAGAAATAGAGGTGCTAATGGAGAGGTAAGAGTAGAACACCAACAACCTATCCAACTAGAATTTGAGTTTGCCGATATTGAAGAAGTCATACTAGACTCAGCCAAGGACATTGATGATACAAATTTAGTCGACTCTAGTGTGATAGGTGTTGAGTATGTCAAAAATTTTGAAGTTCAGGTATTTGAGCGTGTTAGACCTCATTCCAAATGCTTCTCTACCTTGTGTTCGGATGGTGAAAGGAGAATTGATCCTTATGAACATAAGGAAAAGTCAAGGAAAGAGGTAGAATAGCCTTGTATTTTGAAATTTTCAAGGTCGTCTAGGCAAGGTGACCCTACTCGGTTGAGAGCCAAAAAGTGCATGAGAATTTATTTAATTTTTGGCTCGCAAGAATTTGTACCACCCCAAGAGCATAATCATAAACTTGAATCAATATTGAGATTTAATTCATAAGTTCGAGGTGGAGGTAAAAAGTGATTTGCATCGTGCCGCGACGTTAAATCAGGCGCTTGTTGGGAGGCAACCCAACTTTACTGCTTTCTTTTTTTTAAAACTTTTTTATTATTTTTTTTATTGTATTAATTTTGTAGTGTCATTTTTTTTTTATTTTGTAGTAGCATGGAAAGGAAAGCTATTGGAAGGATACAACAGCAAGCCAGATAGTTAGAACTAACTGTGGGGTGCCCGCACAAAAAAAAATGCCCGGGAGAAGTCTGAGTACCCCATGAGCTGCTAGTGCTTCGGCCTTTGGCCTTACAGGGAGTTTCTTTTACCCTCTTATTAGTTATGGTGTGCACTGGGCACAATGCACAATTTTAAGTGTGGGGTGAGGAGATTGTCTGTATGTCTTTCTATGCTATTTTAGTTGTGTTAGTTTAATTAAATAATTTTATTTTTTTAGAAAAATAGAAAAGATTGGACTTTTCCCGACGATAGGTCTATTAGACATTTTCTTGAGGGTTTAAAGTCTAACCAAAAACCCAATTTCTTTTTATAAAAAAAATAAAAAAATCCAAAAATATTTCTTTTATTTTTTTAGGTGGTAATAATTCCCCGTAGTTTTTTTGTGTGCCTCTGTTCTTTTTCATGGGATGCAGTTTGAAGCGGGTCATATTTTTATTTTTATTTTTAGAGTAGATTATGATTTAGGGAATAAAAAGAAGGAAGATGAGATTTCTAGGTGCCTTTTACTTATTTGATAGTAACATATTTAGTCTCTAGCATGTGTATTACCTTCCCTATAGTTTGAAATTGCTTATGATATCTTATTGAGTCAGATAGCATGTCTATTGATGCTTATATCTCATTTTCTTGGCCCGTGTTCACTTGGTGCTTAATGCTTAATATTTCGTGGCTCCGTAAATACTTGTAATTATTTGAGAATCAGAATGGAACTGTCCTTAGTGAATCATGTGTCATGTATGGTGATAAATTGTATAGTCCGTGTCATTGCATTTAGGGTCTAGAACTTTCCCGGCATGTGAGTTGAAGCGAAAATTTAGGTTTTACTTGGCTTGAAAAATGATTTTAGGCTTTCTTTGATCTTTTTGAGCTCAATGCCTACCACAAATAAAATTTATCCCTAGTCAACCCTTTTGAGTCTATAAACTTTTATTTTGCAACCACATTATAAGTCTATACCCCTTTGTTCTTAATTATCATTGTTTTGATCTTGTTACCTCTTAAAGCACTTTATTGTAAAATGAGCACTAAAAGAAGTAAGGAGAAAACTTAGGTGGCTTTTGAGTGGAACCAATGAAAGAAAGAAATGTGCATTTGTATTGTAAGGAATGCACCACTAGCAGGAATGGTAGAGAAAAAAAAGAGAAAAAAGTATTGTTGAAAAGAAAAAAATAATGTAGAAAAAGAAAATAAGAATATCTTGTCCTTGCTAGTGGGTATGAATTAAAGTAGTGCTTAAAGAAAGAGAAATTATTTTTGGGGATGATATTGTTTGTGAAAGTGAAGTTGTGTTGAAGAAAAATGCGCACAAAGTTAATTTTGTGATGTGTTAAATTGCTTAGGAGGGTTAGCCACTATTCCTAAATTTATCCTGGCCGTCCCTTAGCCCACATTACAACCAAGAAAAAGTCCTAATTGATTTTAGATTGAGCAAGCCTACATTAGTAGAAGTTTACATAATGGGCAAGCTTATGGTACTTTGTGCGTGCATGTGACTTCTTTATGAGAGAGATAATTATTTTTTTGATACATATGAGTCCTTAATATATATTTGAGCATTTGATTCGAATGTGTGGATTCAACTTACTCTTTTATTCTTTTTGTGAGGGCACATGATTTCGCAAAGGATAGGTGATATTATTAGATTTCTCTATGATGTTAAGTATTCAAGCCATGAATGCATTATGATATTGAGTCGGTTTGCGGGGCTAGGACTGTTATAAGCATGTTGTCTTGGTATTGAATAAAATTTTGAAATATGGCATAAAGTAAAGGGAAGTATATGTTGAAGGCATATGCTAAAGTTTAATTGTTGCTATCAACCATAGTCATAGCTATGGTGTGCTTCGAATGAGCTAAAAGAAAATAAAGTGCTCAAGGTTAGTGTGAATTGGTGGTTGACTCGAGGAGGAGCAACGTTTAAGTATGGGGTAGTGATGTTTGGACAAAATACTATATTTTTAGTACATTACTCGTCTTTCATGTTGTTAGTTTAGTGGTTAATTGTGCGACGTTTGAGCTAAATTATGTTATTTTATGTGTAGGAGCATCGGAAGATAAAGACGAGTGAAAGTTGCACAAAAAAGAGGACAAAAATACGAGAAAAGAGCACAAAAGCACGAAGTACCCAAGCCTGGCTATAGGCCAAGCATAGCCAGCTCTATAGCCAGCTTGACCGCGCTACAGGCCAGGCGTAGCCAGGCTGACCACACTATAAACCTGGCCTCGTGAGGTCTATAGCTCGATTATAAAAAGTACGCTAATTAAAAGTCTCCGACCCGGATTTAGACTCAATGATTTCAACCCTAGCCTATAAATACTTCCTAAATATGTCTAAGAAGAGGTTGGGCGTTTTTGAGAGAGGGAGGACATTATTGGAGAGGCAATAAGTCTACGAGAACACTTGGAAGCAACAAATCACAAAAGTTTTCTCTTCCGTTCTTCCTTAATCTGTATTTTAATGCTTTCAATTATTATCATGATTGTTAGTATGGTTATGTGTAGCTAGACTTTCTCATCTAGGGTTTGATAAAACCTTTTGAAGGATGATTTTTCTGTTGCGTTTAACATCATTTTGCCGTTGGATTTTCTTTTCTTGTTCAACTACGTGATTATCTTAGTTTATTGAAGGGCCCTTAGTTGACCGTACCTATCTAGTCCTAAAAAGGATAAGCGGTCGATGCAACTACGTGATTATCTTAGTTAATTGAAAGGTCCTCAATTGACTGTGCCAATTTAGTGTGTATTGTTTGGAAAATGGTACATATTTAGGTAGTTGTTGAACAACATCACTCCTAACGTATGTGAGGAATTAATACAGAGGGTTTAAAGGTGGGATTAGGAATAAAGAAACCTTGGTGTGATCTTAGTGAGCTGTGAATTAGTGTCAGCTAGTGTAGTTCGAAAGAATATGTCTAGTAAATTATGGTAGTTGCTCGGAAGAGAATTACGACACTCGAAGTACTCACGATCGGTAGAGAATACTTAGGCGAAATTATAGATAACGTAGCGGGGAGAATTCTGACAATTGAAAAAATCATAACTCTAAGCCTCCTTAATCTTGTCTCTAACCCTTAGTATTTTTGGTTAATAATTCTACTTTAATTAGTTAGAAATAAAATCTCAATCCTTATAACTTCAGAATTTGTTCAAACTTGTCTTCTTAGTGATAGTGAACGGTTGTAATTGAACCTTAGTTCTCTGTGGAATTCGACTTCAGACTCTTAGATCAGATTATATTTGCAGTGACCGCTTATCCTTTTTAGAAATAAAGTTGAGCGTGATCAATAGGCCACGTATCAAACTAAGAAAACCTTAACACCAGTAAACCACTAGTACCTTTCCTTGTGCTTTATGATAAAGATAACTATTACTTCCATCAGTTCAGTGGATTGTAAATCTGAAAACGATAAGTGAATTCTTTTTATTTGTCAAAGCCTTGTATCCTAGAGTTTCTCGATTCTTGGCCCGAAAATAGCAAGTAACTTAGTAGACGTTTGGACATAAAATTATAATTTTTGAAAAAAAAAATAGTATTTAAACTTTTGAAGTTAAGTTGAAAAATAGTTTTTGAAATTTGAAATTATGTTTGGACATGTATTTCACTTCAAAAAATATTGCAGTTTTGTGAGTGGGGAAAAAACTTTTTCTGAAATTATTCATTTTCGAAAAATCTCCAAAACTCACAAAATTTCATGGACAAACACATTTTTGAAAAATATTTCCAAAAAAAATGAAAAAAAAAAAAATCTACGGACAAACAAATCCTTCGCGAATTAATTGAGATGCACGCAACAACAGTTATTGTAGAAAATAAAAAATACAACCAGTACATGTGTTTAGCCTGTAATAAGTCTTCTCTATCCTGCAATAATGATGACTCCAATACTCTTTCAACTGTGGACTCCCATTATTAACTAAAAATCTACTCCTATTGTTATCAAGAAAACTAGTGGAGGAAAATGCAGTTGCTTTCTTCTTAAATCTTGAATTCTTGATAGCATTATAGCCTCAAGCACACCTCGTTTGAATACTTCACCAAACTTCTCCATCAAAAGAATCTGTCTACATATAGTTAGATAAAATGGAGACAGAACCAATATGGCATGAACTGTTAGGAAGCAACAACTGGGAAGGTCTTCTTGAACCATTAAATCTCAATCTACGACAGCTAATTCTCCGCTGCGGCGACTTCTGTCAAGCTACTTATGATGCTTTCAACAATGACCAAAATTCCAAGTATTGTGGCACCAGCCGTTATGGCAAGAAATCATTCTTCCAAAAAGTCATGTTAGAATCTGCTTCCAATTACAAAATCTCCGGCTTCCTCTATGCCACTGCCCGTATTAGCGCCCTTGGAGCCATTTTCCTCCACTCTCTGTCTCGCGAAGCTTGGGACAGAGAATCCAATTGGATTGGTTATATAGCTGTTACAACTGATGAAGTCACCCAAGAACTAGGCCGTAGGGAAATATACGTTGTTTTTCGTGGCACAACAAGGAATTACGAATGGATCAATGTCTTAGGTGCCCGTCCTGAATCTGCTGACTCTTTGCTTCGTCCCAAGTCTCTGCACAAAATTGGAGTAAATGGTGATGATGGAGTAAGTGGTGATAACAGCAAAAGCAGCAATGCTGATGATGAGAACACGCCCAAAGTTGAGGATAGCTGGCTCAAGATTTTCGCTTCCAGTCTCTGCAAACCTTGTGGAGTAAATGGCGATAACAGCAAAAGCAGCAGTGATGATGATGAGAACGAGCCGAAAATAATGGATGGCTGGCTCAAGATTTACGTTTCCAGCAACCCAAATTCGCCCTTCACGAAACTAAGTGCAAGAGAACAGCTGCAGACAAAAATTGAAGAATTAAGGCAGCAGTATAAAGATGAGAATCTTAGCATAACTTTTACAGGACACAGTCTTGGTGCTAGCCTAGCTACTTTAGCAGCATTTGATGTGGTTGAAAATGGGGTTACTGATATTCCAGTATCCGCTATTGTCTTTGGGAGTCCTCAAGTTGGGAACAAGGCTTTTAACGAAAAGATCAAGGAATACTCAAATTTGAAAATCTTACATGTTAAGAACAAGATTGATCTCATTCCTCTTTATCCAAGTGCTCTGTTGGGGTATGCGAATACAGGTACAGAACTAGTGATCGATAGCAGAAAATCTCCAAGCTTAAAGGACTCGAGAGATACGGGTGACTGGCACAACTTGCAGGGTATGTTACATGTTGTGGCTGGTTGGAATGGGGAAGATAAAGAGTTTGAACTACAGGTGAAGAGGAGTGTAGCATTGGTGAATAAGTCATCTTCTTTCTTGAAAGATGAGTACTTGATTCCAGGGTCATGGTGGGTTGAGAAGAACAGGAGTATGGTTCTTGATGAAAATGGGGAGTGGATTATGGCACCACCTTCAGATGAGGATCTTCCAGTCCCTGAGTATTGACTTGTTTTCAGAATTTTCGGAAATGAGTAGTTTGTTCAGTTTGCAATTTTCTACTTGATATTGTTAATCTTGCTTTGGACTTGTAAATGCGAATGCGTCCAATGTCTAACTTGCAAACGATGTGTATATTATCACCGACGTTCTATTGTACTAATGTCAGGTGAGGTCAGGGAGGATCCATTACTTCGGCACCTGGTTCATACGAATCCATTATTTTTGACATAAATTACAGATTTTTATGTGAAAACTCCAGAAAATCTCGCCAAAAATTAGATTTGAACTCATAATTTAAAAAGTACAACGAGTTCAGTACGAAGAAAGTAGAAGATCGAACCCAGCAAATTAAGATCCTGGATCTGTCTATAGGTGCTGCACTCAACTTAACTTCTGCAATTCTAAGAACTTAACCAAAAAAAAAAAAAGGAAAACTATATAATATAGCCACCCCAAAAATAATAGTCGGCAAAATGTATATTTTTTTGTATATTAATGCATAGTGTACATATTTTATACATATTTTTTATATATCTGGCTAGCAGATGTAATTATTTTTGGTCGACCGCCCAAATGTGTAACTTGCCCTAAAAAAATTACCTAAAGGATCATGGCCCATGCCAATTAATCCTCTCTGGTAGACTTGTACATGGGAACAAGAAACAAGACTAAAGATAAAAAAGGGCTTTTCAATTGCTCTTCAGTTATTTCCTTTAAAATAAATAAAATACTTGAGGATGAGTTACCAAAAAGAATGATTCTACAACTATAAAACCTTCATGGCCTCCTTCCCCTGTTCTTACTATCTTTTGTAGCAAGAAAAGAATATCTGCAAAACATTACTGAGACAATCCATATTATTTTCTGTTTATATCTTCTCCAAATTCTTCTCATATTAATTCGAGCTTATTGTAAAAGATGTACTAACTTAATCATAGTTTAGCATATGTAACTAGAGTTAGTTGTTAGTTAGTTGGGTTAGAGTTAGTCAGTTAGAAGAGTATAAAAGACATACAACACTCATTTGTATCAGTGGAGTTTCATAATGAAAAGCTTATGCAAATCTCCATTTCTCTCTTCCTTCTAATACAATCTCTTCTCTCTTTGCATATTTGTTCACTGCATTTGACATGGTATCAGAGCAATTCTCTGTGCAATTCTAGGGATTTTCTTGTGCAATTCAAAGGGAAATCGAGAGAGTTTGCACAAATTTGTTCTGATAATCGGCAATTTTTTGATATTCTAGAACCCTAATTTCGGAATTTTTCGCAGGAATTGAACTGAAATTACACAGATCCTGTTCATTTTACATCTAATTATTCATTTAACATGACGATTCTGGAGAATTCGAGCAGTATTAGTAGTGGCACCTCTAGTGGCGGAGCTGGCGGTACGGTGGTTCTCGACCACAGTCATCCGTTGTATTTGCACCCTTCCGATGGGCATGGTTCGATGAATGTGGGACTGCTACTAACAGGAATGGAGAACTACACACTGTGGTGTAGGGCGATGAAGATTGCACTGTTAGGGAAAAACAAATTGTGCCTTGTCAATGGTACAACAAGTAAGAGTGATTTTGGTGCAGATTTGGCTAAGCAATGGGATCGCTACAATGCGATAGTCACCTCCTAGCTAATAAGCAGTGTCAGTAAGGACTTAGTAACCGGAGTCCTCTTCTCGTCTAATGCACAGGATGTCTGGTCAGAGCTTAGAGAACGTTTTGACAAGGTGGATACCTCACGACTGTATTACTTGCATAAGGAGATATTCACATTAACTCAAGGTATCTCCTCAGTCTCTGTTTACTTTACCAAACTCAAGAATTTATGGGCAGAGTATGACTCTATACTGCCACCTAGCCTGTAAAAGATTATGTAGAACAAATTGAATTTCAGCGATTGTTGTAATTTTTAATGGGATTAAACGATACATTTGAGCAAGCTAGGGGACAAATATTGATGATGCCAAATGTGCCCAGTATTAACCAAGCGTACCCTAGCAGAAATAGATATGAGAGAAGCAGTAAATAGGGGAGCTGGGAACAACATAGATCCCACAACAATGTTCATCGCTCAATCTAGTCAAAAATCAAAAAGGAATTATAATTTACAATGTGACTACTGTCATCTGAAGGGACACACCAAAGATCAATGTTACAAATTGATGAAGTATGATTTTTGCAACAAGCCGGGGCATGTAAGAGAAGCTTGTTACAAGATTGTGGGATATCCCTCTGATTTTAAAGGGAAACGTAGAGCTAATGTAGTACAAATGAAAGGAGGGGGACCACACTTTCCTCAGCATGATGCATCTGGTATGACCTGTGCACATGGGAGTACTTGGCAGGGGAACAGTTCAGGCATCTCCTCTCCAATGTTTACTCAAGAACAATATACATAACTTCTACATTTGCTGCAGAAAAATAGTTTTAGTGACACCAATGTCAGTGCAAACATGGCAAGTAACTATGAAGCTTGTGCAAACATGGCAGGTAATTATACTTGCAATGACACAAAGAGTTCTAAGTGAATTGTAGACACTGGTGCTACTAATCATATGACTGGAGATAAGGCTTTATTGAATAATAATATGTCAACAGATAATGTAGGGCAAGTTCAATTACTAACTGGGGATTCTACAACAGTCACTCATGTGGACAACCATCAACTCACAGGAGGTGATGTGCTTAAGAATGTTCTGTGTGTTCCTGCATTCAGATTTAATCTCTTGTCAATTTCAAAATTGACAAAAGAGATGAATTGTAGTGCAATATTCTTTCCAACATTTTTTATGTTTCAGGATCTCTTATCTGGGAAGGTGAAGGAGATTGGTAGAGAGCTAGATGGGCTATACCATTTACATTCCATGTCATAGAATAAGAGACAGGGGATTCCACAATCTTTTGCAGTCTCAACAAGGAATAACAGAGGAGAATCTGCAGCATTATGGCATAAGAGAATGGGACATGTTCCTGTAGCAGTGCTGAAGAAAATAACAAGTCTTAGAAATACCATTAGTTCTCACATAGACTTGCCACATAAGTGTGTAATCTGCCCTCTTGCTAGGCAAACAAGACTTCCCTTTCCTAGTAGTTCTACTGGATGTCTAGAAAGCTTTGATTTGATTCATATGGATGTGTGGGGTCCTTATAGGACAACTACTGTGAATGGCATGAGGTTCTTTCTTACACTAGTTGATGATTGTACTAAATGGACTTGGATATTGTTAATGAAGTTCAAATCTAATGTTCCTGTACTACTCAGAGATTTTATAACTATGATTCATGCTCAATTCAGTAAAACAATTAAGATGTTCAGATCCGACAATGGTGGTGAATTCTTTAACAACACTTGCAAAGATTTTTTCAATCACAGGGGATTCTACATCAAAGCTCTTGCCCTTACACTCCACAACAGAATGGAGTGGTTGAAAGGAGACATCGACATATTTTAGAGACTGCCCGAGCTATCAAATTTCAGGGACACTTACCAGCAATATTTTGGGGTCATTGTGTTCAATCTGCAGTATACATAATTAACAGGGTGCCATCTACAGTGTTGCACAACAATAGCCCTCATGAGATGCTGTATCACAAGCAAGCCTCTTTGAGTCATTTGCGAGTCATAGGCTGTCTATGCTTTGCTACTAATCTGACTACTACAGATAAGTTTAGTCCTAGAGCTGTGAGGTTAGTGCTACTTGGTTATGCACCATTGCAGAAAGGTTACAAGCTGTTAGACCTTGAAAATGGGGTTCCCTTTGTGAGCAGAGATGTGACATTTCATGAAGATGTCTTTCCCTTTAAGGAATCTTCTTACACATCTGAGCAATTATTCCTTGATATAGTCGTTGTTCCTAGGTATGACATAGTGGAGGAAGCACCTACAACTGTTGCAATTCCAAGCACTCCTCTTGTCCACACTCCCACATATCACATCAGTGCAGAAGGGTCGCAAGAAAGCCCCAACAGTCCTCATGTTCCTGTGCCTACTGATCTTGGAATTGAGGAGATGATGCAGGAGCAGGTTGCACCTGCATATGGGAATTCTACTGCAGATTCACAGGCCTGGCCAGTTGTTGATTCCTCAATACAACTGCCAACTATTCCTTCTTAAGAAACAGATGTTCGGAAATCCACTAGGACATCAAAACCACCTGTTTGGCTTCAAGACTATGTCACTAAAGAAAAGGGAACTGGAGCTCATAGCTGCAGGTATCCTATATCTGATTTCATTAGCTACTCTGTTGTTTCTTCTCAATACCACAGTTTCTTGTCAAAGATCTCCACAGAGAAGGAGCTAAGATCATACTCTGAGGCAGCTAAAGATTCCAGATGGGTAACCATAATGAAGGATGAAATCAAGGCATTGGAAGACAATGAAACTTGGGAGATAATGACCCTACCTAAAGGAAAGAAAGCTATCGGCTGCAAGTGGATCTACAAGATTAAATATAAGGCAAATGGTGAAATTGAAAGGTTCAAGGCTAGGCTTGTAGCTAAGGGGTTTAATCAGCAAGAAGGCTTGGATTATCAGGAGACTTTCTCCCTAGTGGTCAAGATGGTCACTGTGAGAAGTGTGATCTCCTTGGCTGCTTCTAGATAATGGAAAATATTTCAAATGGATATTTATAATGCGTTCCTACAAGGGGATTTGGATGAGGAAGTATACATGCAAATACCACAAGGGTTCAGTAGAACGGGGGATAGGTCTCTAGTTTGCAAGCTGCACAAATCACTTTATGGCCTTAAACAGGCCTCTAGACAGTAGAATCTTAAACTATCTACTCCTCTAGTTGATTTTGGGTTCACACAAAGTCACCTAGACTACTCTCTCTTCACTAAAAGATATGGAGGAAGGATAGTGGTTGTATTGGTATATGTGGATGATATTCTCATCACAGGTGATGATATTCAGCTGATTCAAGATACTAAATCTACTCTTCAACAAAGATTCAAAATTAAGGATCTTGGTGAACTTCGCTTCTTCTTGGGCATTGAATTTGCTAGGAGCAAGGAAGGTATCCTCATGCACCAGAGGAAGTACACTCTTGACCTGATTGCAGATACAGGTTTATCAGGCTCTAAGCCTGTGGGTTTCCCATTGGAGACCAATCTAAAGCTCACCATTGTTGAGTTTGATGCACATGTAGGGGATACTACAGATAAGATTTTGGTTGATCCAGGGCCCTATCAACGACTACTTGGGAGGCTGTTATACCTTACTGCTACTAGGCCAGACATTTCCTTTGCTGGGCAAAGCCTAAGTCAGTTTATGCATTGCCCCAAGGTTTCTCACATGGAGGCTGCATTGCGTGTAGTTAGGTATCTTAAGTCTTGCCCTGGGTTGGGAATATTACTGAAGGCTGAATGTTCAGTCTTTGTCTGCCTTTTGTGATGCTGATTGGGCATCCTATCCCAATACTAGGAAGTCAGTTACTGGCTACCTTGTCAAATTTGGTGATTCCCTTATTTATTGGAAGTTCAAGAAGCAATCGACCATCTCTAGGAGTTCTGCTGAAGCAGAGTATCGCAGCTTAGCATCTACTGTGGCACAGGTCATTTGGCTCCTGGGATTGTTTAAGGAGTTGGGGGTTGCAGCACATACTTCTATTCCACTATATTGTGATAGCAAATCAGCTATTCAAATTGCTGCCAATCCTGTGTTTCATGAGCGGACCAAACATATTGACATCGACTGCCATTTCATCCGTGAGAAGATCAAGCAAGGCCTCGTCAGAACCATCTATCTTTCTTCAGCAGAACAACAAGCAGATATCCTCACCAATGGACTTGGAAAAGTGCAACATGACTATATGATCTCCAAGCTAGGAATGAAGAATATCTTCATACCTCCTAGCTTGAGGGGGGTGTAAAGGATGTACTAACTTAATCATAGTTTAGCATATGTAACTAGAGTTAGTCGGTTAGAGGAGTATAAAATACATACAACACTCATTTGTATCAGTAGAGTTTCGTAATGAAAAGCTTCTGTAAATCTCCATTTCTCTTTTTCTCTCCATTCTCATACGATCTCTTCTCTCTTTGCATATATGTTCACTGCATTTGACACTTATAACCTAGATATCGGAAAATGCTGAACACAAATGTAACTGGATGAGGTTGAAGTAACCTAGGACATGAAAACAATACAAAAGAACTTTAAATAAAAACAAAAAAAGAAGAAGAAAAAGAGAACAATCACTCAAATCTTGAAAGAATCTTTGATGCTGCTAAGCCTTCGACCAAACAAATTAAAAGTAGTTCTTCATCTGTGGGCCTGTGGCTATTGATTTCAGAACCATTTAGAAGCTCTGCAAAGCCATGCCTCAATGTTATTTACTTAGAAGTCTGATCCTTTTTTCTTGGCAACTAAGATGATTATGTCCACACATCGGATAAAGTTAGTGACATGATCTCAATGCCTCGTATATGTAATTTTGGGCTTTCAAGAATAATGACAGATGCACTTATGAGAGATTCTACATCAGTTGGCACTTCTGTATGGATGGCTGCAGAACTGATTCCTAATGAACCTTTCACGTAAAAATGTGACCTTTTTAGCTGGAGCTCTGCAGCCTAGAGATAGACCATGGGAAGGTGTGTGTACAAGCAGAGTGGGTATGCTAATTTGACATCGCTATTTCGCTAATGGGTTAATCGCTTTCTCTTATCGCTTTAGGAAAATTAACATTTTATTACAAATGGTTATGTCAAAGCAAGTTTTTCCCCCTCCTTTAAGTAGTTTATACTGTTTTCGACAAGAGATCAAGATTAGAGATACCCGAAGGACATCTGGTAGACTAATTGCAGGTAATTCCAGTCAATTGTAGATAGGGATGGAAAATGGGGCGGTGTGGGTCTAAGGTAATGCGGGGCAGTACTGGTGCGGGGCGGGTTGAAGCAATGTTTTTTGAAACTGATGTGGGGCGGGGCGGGGCACGGGTCTATGCGGGTATAAGCGGGTTTAAACAAATTTTCTTGGTTGATCTATTTGATATTCTGTAAATTATTTGCCAAGTGCTAACCATTTCCACTTTTGCGTTGCTAGAATCGCCATTAACATTCCAGGAACTTTTTGCCTATAAATAAATATAATCTATTTGTAAGATGTTTATAATATTAATTTGAAAAGTTAGAGAGGAACAAGATAAGAGTCCATGTAAGTTTTTATTAAACTTGACTAGGAATCGACTAATACCAAATAGTTTTCTACTTTTCTATTTATATTATGGTTTTTTTTTGGGTTTGTATCGAGTGAAACAAAATCGATATGTAAGGGTTAACAAAATGGAAAATAAGGACGAAAGTCTTTTTTTTGCATTTTTGCACACATTTTCCAGGTATTCCCCTTCTTGTTCCTTTTGGTATTAGAACTCTATTTGGTTCTTAGCAAAAAAAAAATCCCCATAAATTTCACAATTTAATATCATAACCAAAAAAATATATAATCAAAAAGTAATCAGTGTGCATGCTAAAGAAACTACTTTGTATATAAACAATAATATGTGCGAGTAACCTAATTAGTTGGAGGAATATATTTATTTTTTCCATGATTTAGGAATATTATTGGATCGTCAAAGAAAAAGATTTAATATCAGAATTACTATTCATTAAAAATGAAAAAAAAAACTTTTTTGTTATGCGAGGGCGGGTTGAATACAGTAGATTTTGTTATGTGGTGCGGGGCGGAGCGGGTTGAAATATTTGCGGGTTAAGATTAAACCTGCCCCGCACCCGCACCCGCCCCGCCCGATTGCCATCTCTAATTGTAGATGTTAATACCAGAGGCCTGTGTAGACTATTCATTTATTTTTCTCCTGGATTTACCCATATTTTGTTGTAAGCGAACTGACAGGCAGAGCTGAATGAAAAGACAAGCTAGCGTTTGACCATAGATTCTCAAATTTGTTCTGAAAAATTTGATTTGGGTGAAGTTTGATTTGAAGATGAAAATGTGTTTGGACATCAGTTTTCAAAACATATTTCCCAAATTTATTTTGGAAAAACATGAAACATGACTTATACTCACAAGTTCTAAAAACTATCACAAATACCCAACAATACCATTATCAATAATATTCATTATATTATCGCAAACTATAGTCCTAAACATAAATAAATTTGATACAAAATTATCATTTTTATTATGAATTACATGATACACTATCAGGTGACCGAAAAGACGAAACAACATTGTTACAAAATAATAAATGGTGGGCTATTTTATTATATACAAATGTTTGGAGCAATTTTTAAAAAATATAATAGTGATATTTTGGCCCATTGAGCTAGTTTTGGGATTTTGCCAAATGTAAGCAAAATCTATGACCAAACATGTGTTTACCAAATAAAATCCAAATTTATTTTGTCAAAATCTACAGCGAAACGGGTCCCAAGTTGGAGGAAGTTCTCACACGATTCTAGAGTGAATACTCACTCTGCTGGTCTGCAATCTCTTTCATTTTACAGAAACACATGTAGAGGTTTTAAAGATGTCTGGATCAAGTTGTAACTGTTGTGTGATTTTCCAGATTTAGAAACATAATATTAATACGTTCATCCTTCCGCACAATCAAAAGTAGTGTTCATACACCTATTTCTGCTCTCAGCAATGAAATTTCACTCCCAAAATTGACCATCTTCTTTGTTCAAGATGCGTAAATTAACTGGTACATAAAACTACACACAGGACCTGGATATTTAATATGACAACCTGACTATCCCAGGAATGTACTCTATGACTATTGGGTACAGGAAAGTTGTATAACAGTATCTGTTCCTTGCATCTATGATGAATAAAACCAAGGACGATTAGATATTGGAAAATTGTACAATATCATCAGTTGTTTGCATCAATCACAAATCTGGCGTCTGTTTAGGGCTGCCTCAAATCGGCTCAAGGAGCCTGCTCTCATTTCTGTACTCATGTCATTCTCTGGCGCCGGATAGTAATCTTCTCTCAGCTGTACATCTCGTAGGTTTGGGATTCTAGGTAGGAACATCATGAAATGTTCATGCGCTGTTCCATGGATGAACAGCTTTCTGAGTGTAAGGCATTCTTGGAGCAGCCCAGCTGCCGGCAGTGATAGACTCCTTTGGTTAACATCCCTATCTTGTGGTGGCCAATAATCAAGCTCCCTGAGATTCAAATGTCCAATCCCAAAGAGATAAAACCGTTCCCACTGGCTCAAATCCATCTGGCCCGATGGGGCAGTGTGTGCGTAACCTATGATATCTCCACAATCCAAATGCATCTTCACAAGCTTAGGGAACCGTATAAGGGTGCTCAACCCAAACGCCCTCTCTGAAGGTTTTGACCATAGCCTACAATCTCCTTCTACCTTAATCTTTATCTCTTCCAAGTTAGGACAATCTTGAAGACCTGCAGCTTCTAAAGGAGTCAAAAGCTCACCAACAGCAATCCAAAGTGAGAGATATTGCAGCCGGTCCCATGTTCGTTCACCAAATCCATTGCCATGGCCATTCACTTCCACATAAACACTATTAAGATCATAGGAGTACTTGCATCTTTTTTTCCTGTTAAACATGAGATCATCATCAGCGGATCCAAATGCATCCCCGAATCCAGCAGGATGGCTTGATGCCTCACCGCCATTGGCCTTATTGAGATCAAACCCGTATTCAACACAACCATCAAGATTTTCAATTTCTTCAACACTATCCCACACACAATCAATATGAAGCCTCTCGATACGTTCTTGTATCGGTTCCAATGCTTTCAACGAAGACGACGCTCCAAGATTCTTGCAGCAAGATATCCTGACATCAACCAAGCTTCTCCGGAGCAAAGAAGCTAGCGTCCTCATTCCTCTCATTGTGATCTTCTTACAGCTTTGAATCTCAAACTTGGCCAATCTTGTACACCCTCTACCAATTGCAATCAAACCCATATCATCCAAGTCACCCACATTCCTAATCGACAAAGATTGAAGCCCCTGACAAAGTGCAACTCCATCCAGCTTCGACTCGATTGGCATAGAAATGCCATGAAATTGCCCCAACTTCAACAATTTCAACTTGGGACATTTCTTGTTCAGCACTTCCAAAGCAGGACCAGTATCTCTAACATTATTAGAAACATCTAATACAAGCTCTTCAAGTAAAGGAAGACCCGAAAATACCTCAATCAAAGTCGAAACACTAATTTTCCCATCGTCGATACTAAACCCCTCTTCATCTAGATCACTCTCACTCCTGCAATTAGACAAAACAGACGTATCCGCTAAATGAAGCACGGACAATTTGGGACAATTTTTAGCTATACATACCAAAGCCTCATCACCAACAAAACCAATGTACCTAGGATCAAACATATAAACAACCTTAAAATCTTTCAAATAAGGACAGCATTTAGTGATGACTCTAATCTCATCCGTCTTAAAACCTTCCGAAAATGAAGCGTTTAAAAGATTCAATACAGTCATATTACTCGCAACGACAGGATTCGATTCAAGGGCTGGTGGTAAATCCTCCGTCCAACAATAAAAAGTAGATAAGTCAAGCGAGGCCAGTTGCGAGCACCCTTGAAATAGTAAGCTGAACTCATCCCCACTAGCTAATTGCGGACGCTGGTGCCAGCGGACAAGCTTGATCTGCTTAAGCTGGGGCCACTGGATGGGCAAGAGCTGGAGCGCGTGCGGGTCACGCGCGTAGACAGTGAGTGAACTGACTGAAGGAAATGCGTGGCGGAGAAGATGGGCGATGAGGGTTGAATCATCAGCGCCGTCGTTATCTGCGGCGGCGCGTGGAGAGAGGAGGGGATGGCCCCAAGGTGAGAGGAGTGAGAGGTCGAGATGAGTAACAGACCGGAAGCAAGTTGGGAGCATGAAAATGTCGCGCGTCGTGTTGCCTCGGAGCGTGAGGGAAGTGCGGGTGGAACGTTCTAGGACGAGCCATTTGCGGCAGACGAGAGCGGCGACGTTGCGGCTGCGGACGTCGGAGACGGCGGCGATTATGTTGGAAAGTATTACGTCGGGGAGATCATTAAGAGTAGTGGGTCTAGCTGAAGTTGCCATTGAAAAAAGCTTGTTGAAAAATAATGAGTCGTGAATGAGAAATGGAGGATTATGGGGTTTTTGAAAGTCAGTAAACTATTGTGTGTTTGTGGGTGGTGGGGGTGTGGGATAGAGCAGGGTACTGGGTTGCAGGGAGTGGGACGATGAGCAGGACCCATGTGAGTGTCACGTGTGATCCATACCCGTTGGTCGTTGGGCGTTAAAACAATATAACACTCGTGTTAGATGACTTTAAATTAGGGGTCAATGGTTCGGATGGTTATTTTTTAAAATTTGTATCGATATTAATTTTTTGGTTATTTTATTATGCATAACTAAAATTAGATATTTTGAAACCGTCTCAACCATATCGATTTCTCTTCGGTATCGGTATGATTCGATTAATTTTCGGTATTTTTCTAAATATCATGTAAAAGTCACTAGTAGAAGTAGAATGCAATAACATACATACTTTTATAGAACTTAGCAAACTTTTTAGATATTTTTATTTTTTAAAGGGTGATGATTAAGAAAATATTAAAGATGGTCAGGGGATAGATCTATCAACTATTCTACAGCAGCGTAAAAGAAACTAACCAAAAATATTAACCGAGTGAAAAGATATTAACCAAGTTGGAACTCAAGAATAAAGTCTATAGAAGATTAAATATTCAAAAAGATAAATCTAAATCATATGAAAAGAAACATATTCAATACATTGTAGTTTGCTACTAATCGCTAGAATAACTTGTGTCTTGCTAGTGAATATGTTGGAAATAATTTAGCTAGCGTTTGGCCATAGATTCTCAAATTTATTCTGAAAAATCTGATTTGGGTGAAGTTTGGTTTGAAGATGAAAATGTGTTTGGACATCTGTTTTGGGTGAAGTTTGGTTTGAAAAAACATGAAACATGACTTATACCCGCAAGTTCTAAAAACTATCACAAATACACAACAGTACCATTATCAATAACATCCATTATATTATCGCAGACCATAGTCCTGAAAATAAATAAATTTGATACAAAATTATCATTTTTATAATGAACTACATGATACTACATCGTTACAAAATAATAAATGGTGGGCTCTTTTATAAAATACAAAAGTTTGGGGCAATTTTTAAAAAATATAATAGTGAAATTTTGGTCCAAAACCAGCTCCAAAATATAGGCAAAATCTATGGCCAAACATGTGTTTGCCAAATAAAACCCAAGTTTATTTTGGTAAAATCTATGGCCAAACGGGTCCTAGTTTCAATAGGAGTATCATTATAGGTTTGGGAATTAAGATTTTGAGTTTAATTACTTGTTTGTTTGTAACTGTTTTCACAATTTCAAGGCCCAAGGAAAATTTTAATACATTATTATTCTTAAACTTAATATATAAATATATTTTTCACATGTAAATTTATTCGGCACGATTCAGTATTTTATAAAATAAAAAACCTACCCTAATTATCGGTACGGTTATAGATTTACACAAAAACCTACGATTTTATTAAAAGAAACCTAAAAATCGATTCGGTATGATACGGTTCGATCGGTTTAGTCGATTTTTAAATATATATTGACACCTCTACTTTAAACCAATAATTTTTTTTAACTTCCCACTGTAATTTATAGATGAAATTAAGCCTTTTGAGTGTGTATAATATTAGTTGTGAATTCGACGCCCACTATCATTTTGTGGAAAAAAATTGTCACTTTTTAATTTGCAAGTTCTGTCAAACAAACGTCTACAATATGGAGTTAAATACATCTAATTTTTTTTTATCATTAACTATAATATGCAAAAATTATATAAAAATTATAACTTCAAATAAAGTAAATTTTATTTTACCCCCTTAACCTTTAAGAATTGGGAAACAATCCTCCACCCCCACCCCACCCCACCTTTTGAGTGGGAACGATAATCCTTTGACTCAAAAATTTCACCGAAATAACGATTAGAGGAGTCGGGTTCATAAGTCGGATATAGTCCTATATTGGTTTAAAAGGATGGATTTTATGCATATTATTTTTTGGCTTTCAAATATTTTTGTGTCACAATTGTTATCGTAAATACACTTTTCAGCTAAGAATATATTTGGTGTGACATAGCAATATTAAAGTGATATTTCTGTTACCGAAAAAAAGTGTTACAAGTTGAGTGATTTTTCTGTTATAAAATAAAGAAAAATGCGTGTCACACAATTTTTATTAGTTGAGTGATTTTTTTGTTCTGAAATAAAAAAAGTGACTTTGTTACATTATTTTTAATAGCTGAATGACAATTTAAGTAATAATCTCGTCATTTTTACTGTTCTTCACTTTGGAGTAAACGAGTAGCGATTATTCTTTTAACGACATGAATTTGTATGTGTTATCCTTGCCATTGGTGAAAATTTTATAGTTGATGTTGATGAGACTTGATACAAAAGAGAGTACTTGTGTTTTTCTACAATGTGATACGCGTATTAGGAACTTTAAGATAGTAGTTTAATTTGTAATGCTGCTTGTTTTAAGTAGATTGGTTGAGAGTCCGAACTCCTCATTTTGTTCCCCTGTTGTGATTTGTGTGCTCTTTTTGTGTTAGATCCTTATATATCTAAATTACTATTTTCTTGATACTAACTACTAAGTGTCAGAGAATAGTGTAACTTGTTATTACAAAAATTAAATTATGGTGGATGTATCATCTTCTTCCTTGATCTTCTCAAATGTTTAATGATATATTCAATAACATATTTCTATACTTAATGACATATTCAATGACATATTTCTATGCTTAATGACATATTCAATGACATATTTTTCTTCACTTTTCATGCATATATAAAGGCCTTATAATAGATAGGAAAATACATACAATTGAAGAAGAAATAAGAATCTCTCTTCCTCTCTTTCTCTCTATATCTCTTAGCTTGTTTTTCTTTGTTATATATTGTTACTTTGAGTAATATTTATAATACGTTATCAGCACAAATTAGCTTCTACTCAAGTCCGATCCGGCACACACTAGCTATCACCACTTTGCTTTCTCGTATGTTTCTTTTAAAGTTGTCATATCATTGTTATTACGTCAGAATTTTCTTTTTCCCAAGATTGATTGCTAATCTGCACATATACCAGTTAATTTAGATTGTAAGATCATTATAAAATTGTTATTAAAATATTATAAGAAAATATAGAATACGTATATTAAATCATTTCGTAACAAAATTTTGCCATAATTACAGCTGAGCGTTCACCTCTATTTTTGTTTATTTTTCTCTTAATTAATTAAGAATTTGCCATAGAAATTTTTGATTAATTTTATTGATTAAAAATTTTGGTGAATTTTATTTATATAAATATGAATACCATATTTGTCACAACCCAAATTCTAACTAGTCGTGATGGCACCTAACTCAACCCGCTAGGTAAGCTAATTAACAACTATCCAATTCCAATGATATTAACAAAACAATTAAACGAAAGTAATTTACTGAATCTTATACATTTTTCAAGGACTGGTAGTACAAATCATGAGCTTCTAAGAATAGAATTCACAAAGCTGAAATGAAATAAATACATCATTTGTTTGAAAAGTACATAAACAGAGTTTTTTAGATCTAAGGCTACCACGAACAAGAGGCAGCTATAACCGGGACGCAGGTATATCTTCAATCCAGCTCCCATCGATCACAACAACATCAGCAGCCAACATCTGCACGCAAGGTGCAGAAATGTAGTATGAGTACAACCGACTCCATGTACTTAGTAAGTAACAAACCAAAGAGGTATCTCAGAAATAAAATGCTCAGTTCGTTCACAAATCCAGGAAAATAGGCGTTTCTTTTCAAGTATCTTAGTGAAAATCCAAATCTTTTACCGAAAATACCAAATTACGAGTAAGTTTGAAAACTGTGATTTTTTTCAAAAGTTTTTCAATAATAAGTAAGATGTTTCATTTTCAGATAGCATGAGAAAAGTACGTCTAAATGCCTACTTGTCAAGATACAGGTAAAATCATAAATGTCCCTAAAACTGGGTAGCAGAAAGAAATGCATCTCTATGCATGTATCTCAAGTATGCATGACAAATGCAATGCATCACGATGATGAGCTCATGTATTCACACTTCCAGAGTACTCAATCTCACTGTCTCGCATTCTCTCTTACTATGCTCAATGCTCAGCACACTCAATCACTCAGCATTATATACAATACCTGCTGTGGCATGCAGCCGATTCACATATGACCATAAGGCCCATTGCGGCGTGCAACCCGATTCATATATATATAGTCGACTGTGCTCACTGG
The DNA here is from genome assembly GCF_000715075.1 of Nicotiana tabacum. Classification (NCBI taxonomy): domain Eukaryota; kingdom Viridiplantae; phylum Streptophyta; class Magnoliopsida; order Solanales; family Solanaceae; genus Nicotiana; species Nicotiana tabacum. The sequence goes on from NC_134100.1 coordinate 80,024,465, forward strand.
GGGTGTGCAGACTCCGGAGGGTCTCCTTCAGCCCAAGCGCTATATCGATACGGTATGCAGCCCGATCCCATATAATGTAATTAATATAATATGCTGCGGCATGCAGTCCGATCCCAAAATATCACTATCACTCATAACATGCTATGACGTACAGCCCGATCCCAAAATATGTAATCAATATAACATGCTGCGGCATGCAGCCCGATCCCAAAATATCACTCTCACTCAGGCCCTCGGCCTCACTCAGTCATCAATCTCTCCAGTATCACTCACGGGATCACAATGTCATGAAACTAGCCCGACAACAATGATATGATGCATCAATTAATAATAACCAAGACTGAGATATGATATGAATGCATGGATATGACCGAGTACGAAATATCAATGAAATCAATGAGATGACAATAAGAAATGACCACTATGGGTCCAAACAGTACCAGCATAATGCCTAAATATGATATCTAGCTTGATTGATAGCTTAACTACTTTATCACATGATGGAAATACGGATATCAACAAAGTAGGACCACTATACAGTGCCATAGAAGCAACAAAGTCCCAATTCACATGGTGCACGCCCACATGCCCGTCACCTAGCATGTGCGTGACCTCAATACCGATCAGATAACACGTATTATGGGGTTTCATACCCTCAACACTAAGTTTAGAAGAGTTACTTACCTTGAACAAGTGAATACCAATGCCGAGCAAGCCAAGCGATGCTCCAAAGATGCCATCACGCGCGCAGCGACTCCCGAGCGACTTAAAACTAGCCAAAATCAACTCAAATTCATCAAATAAAGCCCAAGGAAACAATTCCAAATGATAAAGATATAACCCTTAATCAAAACCCAAAATCGGCCAAAAATCACACCCGAGCCCACGCCTCGTAACCCAACAAAACTCACAAAATACGACAATTGGATCCTCCAGTCATAGAGCTCCCTCTCCTTCGACAATAACTATAGCAAATTTCTAAGTATTGTCCTTCCAACCATGTTGTAATCTATTCCGATAGTATCCATTCTAGGTCCAATGACCTCATCTCATCCAACACGACCACTCTAGTGACATGACACACCCATACAATCTAAAGCTACAACTCGTGCAATTCGTGTACCAATAAGCAACAATCCAAATGTACTCAATCATGGAAAAATGACTCAGATGAGATAACTGTCCTGCAAGCTCAACAAGTACCACCACAACGCAGTGCTAAGAACCTATCACACACCATAGAACCAAAACACACGAATATAATACAAGGGATCATATCACAACATAACTCCGCTGCAATGCATGACCCCATCCAAACACTGATCCATATGAAATACCTCAGCCATCATGCTCAAAATCAATACACTACATCCTTTACGAATAACCACTCAATTATTTTATGATTCCCATATACCCATAGAGTGTAATACAACCTGTATCCCGGATTTCCTTTACCTGAGTCATCATCGATCTCGACCTCTGCAAGTCATAACTGATTCACCAGTATACCCCGAACCGAAACCAATACAACACATAACCGTGCAATCAACACGTTGATAGCAGACTCCCCCACTTGGCTCAAAGCCATAGAACAAAACAATCGATAACATCACGATACCCATACTCTATTACTGCCACAATCCTGCACTGAAATTTAACTAAATCCTTCGTAAGCTCATGTAACACAAACCATATAATTTCTCAAATTATCTACAAATCTCACATTCATCCTCGTGATAGTCAGGTCAGCTGTTACAACCGATCCAAACTCAAATCGCGCAAATATACCCCACTGGTAAAAAAGAAATCCCCCCCCCCCACAATATTATAAAAACCACACATCCGTAGATTACCTCGCAGGTTATAACTCACCTGTTTAGCCTCAAACTGACATCTCTTTATACCTTTTCACAACCACAACTACTAAGCAATCACTTAATCTCCCTAAGTCTGATCTCGACAATAATACATGAGAACCTATTTCGTTCCAGCATTAAGCAACAGAAAGAATCCTTCAATGCACTCATACTCGAGACTGTACGTCACATCAAAATGAAAATCAAGCACCCAATGGCCCTTACTTTACATTTCAAGGAAACACTTCTCGTCGCATTCAAACCATCTTAACACATCCCTCAATCACATCATACTCATCACAAAGCCATTTCACCGCTCATCGAGCCACAAATTCCACTCGTAGGGACATTACCGGACATATGAGTCCAAATGTAAAATTTACAACTAAAGTTACCGAGCTTAAGCTGCGGTCTAACCATGGCTTTAAGTCCTCCAGACTAGCCTATCACCAAAACACAGAATATACATCTCGAACCTTGTTCATAGAATCACAAGCCGGCGATGCACAGTTGATACCGAGCGCTCATGTGCGCATACAAATGCGTGGAAGGAATTCAAAGAGTTACGCTTCAGGCTGAATTGATAAGGAAAGAAAGATGGGAAGTATATCCTAAATGTCCGGTAGCATCTCGAAGATAGGTACGGACGTTATCATACCGATTCGCAAGACTCTACTAGACACTTGCTCATGATTTGTAGAACCTATGAAGCTAGAGCTCTGATACCAACTTGTCATGACCCAAAATTTGACTAGTCGTGATGGCGCCTAACCCAACCCGCTAGGTAAGCCAATTAACAACTATCCAATTCCAATGATATTAACAAGACAATTAAACGAAAGTAATTTACTGAATCTTATACATTTCTCAAGGACTGGCAGTACAAATCACGAACTTCTAAGAATAGAATTCATAGAGATGAAATAAAATAAATACATCGTCTGTTTGAAAAGTACATAAACAAAGCTTTATAGATCTAAGATGACCATGAACAAGAGGTAGCTACAACCGCGACGCAGGTACATCTTCAATCTAGCTCCCATCGATCACAGCAACATCAGCAGCCAACATCTGCACGCAAGGTGCAGAAGTGTAGTATGAGTATAACCGACCCCATGTACTCAGTAAGTAACAAACCGAACATTAGGTTGAAAGTAGTGACGAGCTAACAAAAAGGTCGGGTCCAACACCAATATTCCACAACAGTTCATAACAACATAGTACAAGTAATAAAAGAGGTATCTCAGAAATAAAATGCTCAGTTCGTTCACAGTTCCAGAAAAATAGGCATTTCTTTTCAAGTATCTCAGTAAAAACCCAAATCTTTTACCGAAAATGCCAAAATACGAGTAAGTTTAAAAACTGTGAATTTTTCCCAAAAATCCTTTCAACAATAAGTAAGATGTTTCATTTTCAGATAGCATGAGGAAAGTACGTCTCTATGCCTATATGTCAAGATACAGGTAAAATCCTAAATGTCCCCAAAACTGGGTAGCAGAAGGAAATGCATCTCTATGCATGTATCTCAAGTACGCATGACAAATGCAATGTATCATGATGATGAGCTCATGTAATCACACTCCCAGAGTACTCAATCTCACTATCTCGCATTCTCTCTCATTATGCTCAATGCTCAGCACACTCAATCACTCAGCTTTGTACAATACTTGTTGCGGCGTGTAGCCCGATCGACATATGACCATAAGGCCCGTTGCAGCGTGCAACCCGATCCATATATATATAGTCGATTGCGCTCATTGGGGTGTGCAGAATCCGAAGGGGCTCTTTCAGCCCAAACACTATATCGCTGCGGCGTGCAACCCGATCCCATAAAATGTAATCAATATAACATGCTGCGGCGTGCAACCCAATCCCAAAATATATAATCAATATAACGTGTTGCGGTGTGCAACCTGTTCCCAAATTATGTAATCAAGATAACATGTTGCAGCATGCAGCCCGATCCCAAAATGTCACTCTCACTCAGGCCCTCGGCCTCACTCAATCATCAATCTCTCCAGTCTCACTCACGGGCTCATAATATCATGAAACTAGCCGACAACAATAATATGATGTATCAATAAATAATAACTGAGACTGAGATATGGTATGAATGTATGAATATAGTGAGATGACAGTAAGAAACGACCACTATGGGTCCAAACAGTATAGGCATAATGCCTAAACATGATATCTAGCATGATTGACAACTTAACTACGTTATCACATGGTGGAAACACGAATATCAACAAAGTAGGACCACTATACAGTGCCATAGAAACAACAAAGTCCCAATTCACATGGTGCACACCCACACGCCCGTCACCTAGCATGTGCGTGACCTCAATACCGATCAGATAACACGTATTATGGGATTTCATACCCTTAACACTAAGTTTAGAAGAGTTACTTACCTCGAACAAGCAAATACCAATGCCGAGTAAGCCAAGCGATGCTCCAAAGATGCCATCACGCGCTCAGCGACTCTCGAACGACTCAAAACTAGACAAAATCAACTCAAATACATCAAATAATGCCCAAGGAAACAATTCCAAATGATAAAGATCGAACCCTTAATCAAAACCCAAAATTGGCCAAAAGTCACACCAGGGCCTGCGCCTCATAACCCAGCAAAACTCACAGAATACGACAACCCATTCAATTACGAGTCCAACCATACTAGTTTCACTCAAATCCGACTCCAATTAGATGTTCAAAACTCAAAAATTCATATTATGAAACTTTAAGCCAAAACCCCCAATTTCCTCTTTAAAATTCACAATCCTTACCAAAACGAAGGTAGATTCATAGAATAAGATCAAAACCAAGTGTAGAACAGTTACCCTAATACTTGTGATGATAATTCCTCCAACAATCGCCTCAATCCGAGTCCTACATCTCAAAATATGATAAAAGAACCAAAGCCTCGATTTATAGTATTTTGCCCAGCATTCTCGCACCTGCGGAACATTAGCCGCTTCTGCGGCGTCGCTTTTGCGACCAAAAACACACTTCTGTGGAGAAGCACTGGAGGTCTGCCTTCGCACCTGCGGTAGAAACTCCGCTACTGCGCACACGCAGGTGCGAGTCCAAATTGCGCTCCTGCGCTGACGTTTGCTTTTGCGCCCTTTCACACCGCATTTGCGCCTTCGCGGATGCGAATGAACCTCCGCTTCTACGGACTCCTGCTCCCAGCAACACCTTTGCTCCTACGTCTCCTTTGTCACTTCTGCGACCATTGCACCTGCGCAAACCAGCCGCAGGTGCAGTCACACCAGAACCAGCAGCAACTAACAATGAAAACATAAAGAAAATGATCTGAAATCAATTTGAAACTCACCCGAGCCCCCGTCCGAACATGCCAACAAGTTTCATAACACAATACTGACCTACTCGAGGCCTCAAAACACACATAACAACATCAAAACGACGAATCATACCTCAAATCAAAATCTATGAACCTTGAACTTTTTAACTTCAATAACTCGTGCCGAAACATAGTAAATCAACCCGGAATGAACCTAAATTTTGCACACAAGTCCCAAATGACAAAACAAAGCTATTCCAATTCCCGGAATCACAATCCGAATCCGATATCAAAAAATCCACTCCCAGTCAAACTTTTCAAAAATCCAACTTCCGTTATTTCAAGCCAAATTCCACTACGGACCTCCAAATCGAAATCCGGACACTCTCCTAAGTCCGAAATCACCCAACGGACCTACCGGAACCATCAAACTCCGTTCCGGGTTCAAATCCACAAAAAGTCAAACTTGGTCAACTCTCCCAATTTAAAGCTTCAACAATAAAATTCATTCTTCCAATTCGATTCCGAATAACCCGAAAACTAAAACCGACGATTCAAATAAGTCATAATACATCATACGGAGTTACTCATGCCCGTAAACTACCGAGCGAAGTGCAAATGCTCAAAACGACCGGTTGGGTCGTTACATTCTCCCCCACTTAAACATACGTTCATCTTCGAACGTGTCCAAAGTTGTTCTCAAAGCCATCAAACCACCGTATAACCTTGCCATGCACGTACCCGGGGGTGATCCCACATCACCCTAACCCATATACGTCCGATAACACAACATAACTGAAATCTCAATTCAACCTAGCCCACAAGCCTTAGAATCCAATTTCTAACATCCGGAATTTCTTATAAGATCTGAATCTCGCAACTACATACTGTATAAGTCTGAACAAGTTGTACCAAGCTGCAACCATAACCCAAGATACAATCGCATGATATATCGTATAACACAGATACTCGTAGCAATGATTTCTAATCACAGTAGCTGCTCAAAACAACCCAATGCCTGGTAATAAATCTCATATCAAACAAGACTCCATTCTAAAACCTTTGTACACTACCGATGATGACAGAAACACGTAAAAACTCGTAACCATTCATCAGATCAACAAGTCATGGAGCTCCCTCTCCTTCGACAAGAACTATAGCAAATTTCTAAGCCGACTTCCGATATTATCAAATTTCTAAGCCGACTTTCGATATTATCTTTCCAACTATGCTGTAATCTATTCCAATAGTATCCATTCTAGGTCCAATGACCTCATCTCATCCAACGTGACCACTTTAGTGACATGACGCACCCATAAAATCTAAAGCCAAAACTTGTGCAATCCGTGTACCAATAAGCAACATTCCAAATGTACTCAATCATGGAAAAATGACTCAAACGAGAGAACTGTCCTGCAAGCTCAACAAGTACCACCACAACGCAGTGCTAAGAACTTATCACACACTGCAGAACCAAAACACACGAATCTAACATAGGGGATCATATCTCAACATAACTCCGCTACAATGCGTGACCCCATCCAAACACTGATCCATATATAATACCCCAGCCATCATGCTCAAAATCAATAACCACGTGTAATCTAACATCAAGTACTCAAAGTGCATTACCATAACCACGGAGAAGCAGATGACACAATGCCACACAAAACCCGAAAGAACATAACCCATACGCCATTAACCATGTAATACCTAATTACTCATCTCACTCAAATTCCATTATAAAGCCCAAATAGAACCGCACCAGGTGTGCTTATAACCAACGGATCACAACTCCTCGTAGCATAGAAGAGTAACTCACAAATCATTTCAGAACACGAATAAGTTCAACAACAACCGAATGGTACATCCCTCGACAATAGCAGTATGAAGCCAACCAATCCGGCTCGGTGTAGAATACACATCCTAATTGGGCCTACCAATGGACCCCCAAATCAACTCCGGGCACCCACAAATAGATAAATAACCCTCCGAAAGCCCACAATGACCGAATCATAACACATAATATCATATGTCTAGCTTTGTCCATGAATTCACAGTCCACAACCATGAAACAAGCTGATCTTGAGAACTCCCAGTCTCCAAATCCATAGAACACAGGAATCACCATATCTGACCCTAACTCCAACTCCAGAATGTCTAACACATCTCTCATACACGATCATCCCACGAGGAATACTTCTAAAATTCTTCTGTGCCACATAGCAAAATTTGAATATCAGCAGTCGATCAACCAGGAGAGTGCCACAGTACCAGTGAAGTATCCATAAATCAAAACACATTGCCCCTTCTAAAATGTATACTCTCATCAAGCCATATCAAATAGTAATATCATTTACCTAGTCATCTGAAACCGTCCATGTTGCCTACGAATTTTATGATATTCCCTTCAAAACTGAACTGTGATCTCGCTCACATATCTCAATCCCACGTAACACAACGCATATACCATGCCATCATATGAAAAATACGAGAACCTCATAGTCTACTCCTAGTCATAAGCAACTACATACTCAATTAGCCAAGGACCTTCCATTTGACTTCATCCAGGAGAAAATCACTATACACCACATGCTCCTCATGCCAATAGGAAATATACTTCTCAAACCGTGGTAGAAACCATTGAGAACTCTTCGAAGTACATTTGCACATAACCAAGCTATCAAAACCGAATCTCTCTAACTCAACCCAGCCACGCAGGTCGCCAAACCCAAGAGCCTTGCCACGAAACACCTGTAGAGACTAGCCATGTCATAAGTACCTAAAGAACCGATTATATCCATTACTTTAATGATCCAAACTACTACCAAGCTATCCTATTTTTCCAAGTCCTTTCCAAATTGCCTTTAAATTGATACTTCCCCTTGCTAGAACACCATGATCCTTAACCAAAATTCACCATACAAGAGACCCTAGTATAAAACCACAACGCCCTAAGACCCATAAGCTGCTGACTTCCCTCTTAAGCACCCCAAAATACCACAACCGAGACACCCACTCTAAAGAGACCTTATGTGAACCAAAAACTGTTTCCTTCACCTTCTTGATACTGAAATTCATAACCCACAGTGATATAAAAAAAATGCCATAAGTCTCGACACCATCCAATGTAACTTTCAGTTTCTAGCCATATACAAATCTTGAAAATTTCAAGTCGCTACATATAAATCTTGAATCCATTAGAACCATTCTCGAGAGTCATCCACTCTATTCAAATCTCAATTAAACTGACCAAACGGACTGAACAACCTATGCTGCATTAGCACACCAACATCCAAGGGAGTAACCCACACTCCTAAGCAACCGAGCAAATTCCTACTCCATGTACACTGCATTTACGAATAACCACTTAATTATTTTATGATTCCCATATGCCCATAGAGTGTAATATAACCTGTATCCCGAATTTCCTTTACCTGAGTCATCCTCAATCTCGACCTCTGCAAGTCATAACTGATTCACCAGTATACCCCGAACCGAAACCAATACAACACATAACCATGCAATCAACTCATCGATAGCATACTCACCTACTTGGCTCAAAGCCATAGAACAAAACAGTCGATATCATCACAATACCCATACTCTTTTACTGCCAGAATCCCTCACTGAAATTCAACTAAACCCTCTGTAAGCTCATGTAACACAAATCATATAATACCTTAAATCATCTGCAAATCTCACATTCGTCCTCGTGATAGTCTTGTCAACTGTTACAACCGATCCAAACTCAAATTGCACAAATACCCCACTGGTAGAAAGGAGATCCCCCCCCACAACATTATAAAAACCACATATCCGTAGATTACCTTGCGGGTTATAACCCACTTGCTTAGCCTCAAACTAACATCTCTTTATACTTTTCACAGCCACAACTACTAAGCAATCACTTAATCTCCCTGAGTCTGATCTCGATAATAAGACATGAGAACCTATTTCGTTCCAGCATTAAGCAACAGAAAGGATCCTTTAATGTACTCATACTCGAGACTGTACGTCATATCAAAACAAAAATCAAGCAACCAATGGCCCCTCCTTTACATTTCAAGGAAACACTTCTTGTCGCATTCAAATCGTCTTAACACATCCCGCAGTCACATCATACTCATCACAAAGCCATTCCACCGCTCATCGGACCATAAATTCTACTCGTAGGGACATTACCGGACATATGATTCCAAATGTAAAATTTACAACTGAAGCTACCGAGCTTAAGCTGCGGTTTAACCATGGCCTCAAGTCCTCCAGACTGGCCCATCACCAAAACACAGAATACAGATCTCGAACCTCGTTCATCGAATCACAAGATGGAGATGCACAGCTGATACCGAGCGCTCATGTGCGCATACGAATGCGTGGAAGAAATTCAAAGATTTACGCTTCAGGATGAATTAATGTCGCATGATAAGGAAATAAAGATGGGAAGTATATCCTAAATGTCCTATAGACTTTCGAAGATAGGTATGGACGTCATCATACCGATTCGCAAGACTCTACTAGACACTTGCTCATGATTTGTAGAACCTATGAACCTAGAGCTCTGATACCAACTTGTCATGACCCAAAATCCAACTAGTCGTGATGGCACCTAACCCAACCCGCTAGGTAAGCCAATTAAAAACTATCCAATTCCAATGATATTAACAAGACAATTAAACGAAAGTAATTTACTGAATCTTATACATTTCCCAAGGACTGGCAGTACAAATCACGAGCTTCTAAGAATAGAATTCACAAAGATAAAATGAAATAAATACATCATCTGTTTGAAAAGTACATAAACAGAGTTTGTACACTCACTATGCCAATTAACTCATTGTCTCGCATTCTCTCTCACTATGCTTAATGCTTAGCATACTCAATCACTTAGCTTTGTACAATACTTGTTGTGGCGTGCAGCCCGATCCATATATGACCATAAGGCTCGTTGCGGCGTGCAACCCGATCTACATATATATAGTTGACTGCACTCTCTGGGGGTGTACAGACTCCGGAGAGGCTCCTTCAGCCCAAGCGCTATATCGCTGTGGCATTCATCCTGATCCCATAAAATGTAATCAATATAACATGCTACGACATGCAGCCCGATCCCAAAATTTGTAATCTTTATATCATGCTGCGGCGTGCAACCCAATCCCAAAATATGTAATCAAGATAACATGTTGCAGCGTGCAGCCCGATCCCAAAATGTCACTCTCACTCAGGCCCTCGACCTCACTCAATCATCAATCTCTCCAGTCTCACTCACGGGCTCACAATGTCATGAAACTAGCCCGACAATAATTATATGATGTATCAATAAATAATAACTAAGACTGAGATATGGTATGGATGTATGAATATGACCGAGTACGAAATATCAATGAAATCAGTGAGATAACAGTAAGAAACGACCACTATGGGTCCAAACAGTATAGGCATAATGCCTAAACATGATATCTAGCATGATTGACAACTTAACTACTTTATCACATGGTGAAAACACGAATACCAACAAAGTAGGACCACTATACAGTGCCATAGAAGCAACAAAGTCCCAATTCACATGGTGCACACCCACACGCCCGTCACCTAGCATGTGCGTGACCTCTATACCGATTAGATAACACGTATTACGGGGTTTCATACCCTCAGCACTAAGTTTTGAAGAGTTACTTACCTCGAACAAGCGAATACCAATGCCGAGCAAGCCAAGCGATGCTCCAAAGATGCCATCACGCGCGCAGCGACTCTTGAACGACTCAAAACTAGCCAAAATCAACTCAAATACATCAAATAAAGCCCAAGGAAACAATTCCAAATGATAAAGATCAAACCCTTAATAAAAAACCCAAAATCGGCCAAAACTCACACCCTGGCCCGTACCTCATAACCCAACAAAACTCACAAAATACGACAACTCATTCAATTACGAGTCCAACCATACCAGTTTCACACAAATCCGACTCCAATTGGACGTTCAAAACTCAAAAATTCATATTATGAAAGTTTAAGCCAAAACCCCAAATTTCCTCTTTAAAATTCACAATCCAAGGTAGATTCATGGAATAAGATCAAAACCAAGTGTAGAACACATATCCCAATCCTTATGATGAAATTTCTCCAAAAATCGCCTCAATCCGAGTCCCACAACTCAAAATATGATAAAAGAACCAAAGCCTTGATTTATAGCATTCTGCCCAGCATTCTCGCACCTGCGGAACATTAGCCGCTTCTGCGGCGTCGATTTTGCGACCAAAAACATGCTTCTGCGGAGAAGCACTGGAGGTCTGCCTTCTCACCTACGGTAGAAACTCCGCTACTGCGCACACGCAAGTGCGAGTCCAAATTGCGCTCCTGCGCTGACGTTCGCTTCTGTGCCCTTTCACACCGCATCTGCGTCTTCGCAGATGATAATGAACCTCCGCTTCTGCGGACTCCTGCTCCTAGAAACTCCTCTGCTCCTGCGACTCCTTTGTCACTTTTGCTATCACTGCACCTACACAAACCAACCGCAGGTGCGGTCATACCAGAACCAACAACAACCAACCATGAAAACATGAAGAAAATGATCCGAAATCAATCCGAAACTCACATAAGCCCCTCGGGACCCCGTCCGAACATGCCAACAAGTTTCATAACACAATACGGACCTACTCGAGGCCTCAAAACACACATAACAACATCAAAATGACGAATCACACCTCAAATCAAAATCTATGAACTTTGAACTTTTCAACTTCAATAACTCATGCCGAAACATAGCAAATCAACCCGGAATGAACCCAAATTTTGCACACAAGTACCAAATGACAAAACAAAGCTATTCTAATTCTCTAAATCACAATCCGAATCCAATATAAAAAAATCCACTACCGGTTAAACTTTCCAAAAATCCAACTTCCGCCATTTCAAGCCAAATCCACTACGGACCTCCAAATCGCAATTCGGATGCGCTCCTAAGTCCAAAATCACCCAACGGACCTTCCGAAACCATCCAAACTCCGTTCCGGGTTCAAATCCACAAAAAGTCAAACTTGATCAACTCTCCCAATTTAAAGCTTCAATAATGAAATCCATTCTTCCAATTTGATTCCGAATAACCTGAAAACCAAAAACCGACGATTCACATAAGTCATAATACATCATACGGAGCTACGCATGCCCGTAAAATACCGAGTGAAGTGTAAATATTCAAAATGACCGGTTGGATCGTTACAATATTACATGACCTTTTTTTTCTTGTTTCATAATTTCCCAAATTGCTTCTAATATATCTATTTTTTTTAATGATAGTTTTCATTATGTCTAATTTATCAAAGCTTGAATTTGTGGCACTTGACATCTCCGGAAAGAATTATTTATCATGGGTCCTTGATGCTGAAATTCAACTTGGTGCAAAAGCTCTTGAAAATACTATTATACAAGTAAATAAAACATCAGGCAAGGATAAAACAAAGGCTATGATTTTCCTTCATTATCATCTCGATGAGGGTTAAAGACCAATTACTTAACCCTAAAGGATCCATTTGAATTATGGAGCAATTTGAAGGAACGATATGACCATCTTAAGGCAACGATATTGTCAAGAGCTCGATATGAATGGATTCACTTACGGTTACAAGATTTTAAAACTGTAAGTGAATATAATTCTGCTGTATTCAGGATAACTTCCCAACTTAAATTATGTGGGGAAATTGTGAATGATGAGGATTTACTAGAAAAGACTCTTTCTATTTTTCATGCATCAAATATGGTATTGCAGCAACAATACCGTGAAAAGGATTTAAAGAAATATTCTGAATTAATCTCATGCCTCTTGGTGGCTGAGAAACATAATACCCTTTTAATGAAAAATCATGAAGCTCATCCCACTGGATCTGCACCATTTTTCGAAGTGAATATGGTAGCAGCTACTCAAAAGTTTGAAAGAAGACAAAATCATTATCGTGGTCGTGGCCATAGTCATGGAAGTGGACAAGGACATGGAAGGGGACGAAATAATTATCGTCATCATGGCGGAGATAAACAAGAGAACAATAAGGATCCTCAAAATAATTCTTTGAAAGGCAGAGTTAATATTTGCCACATGTGTGGTATGAAAGGTCATTGGGCACGTGTTTGTCGTACGCCTGACCATTTTGTCAAACTTTATCAAGCATCCAATAAAAGAAAATATAACAATGTGGAGGCACACTTAACTTTTCAAAGTGATGATGATAAAGCAGGCCCCTCAAACAAATATGAGATAGTGAGGCAAATCTTGCATATAAAGATGATGATTTTGGAGGCCTTGCAAATATTACTCATTTAGAAGCTAGAGACTTCTTTGAGGATATTTACTGAGGAATTGATTATCTTACTGGGGAATAAAGCTTTAAGAAAAGTTCTTATTTTCATATTATGTCTTTATGTAGTTTGTTCTTCTTAAGTGTACTTTCATAAAGCATCATATATGCTAGTTTCTATATTCCTCGTGTAATTTCTAATGTTTATTTTATTTATAGTCTTTCGTATTTCTTATGATGTACTTTTTGTTTATTTATGAAGAATATGAAAATTTCCCAGTCTTCAGTTAGATCCAAGATCAATAAAGATGATATATGTCTTTTGGATAGTGCTACAACACAAACTATTTTAAGAGATACAAGATATTTCTATTATTTGGTGATGAAAGAAGCCAATGTTAATACAATATCTGGCAGTACAAGATTAATTGAAGGCTCAGAAAGATCAAATTTATTACTACCGAGAGGAACAAATTTGGTTATTAATGAAGCATTATATTGTAGTAAGTCTCAAAGAAACTTACTAAGTTTCAAAGATATTCGCCAAAATGGATATCACATTGAGACTACAAATAATAAAAAGATTGAATATCTTTATATTACTACAATAAAGTCAGGTAAGAAATATATGCTTGAAATGTTACCTGTTCTTTCCCCCAGCTTATATTACGCAAGTATTAGAAGGATTGAAACGCATGCCATAGTAAATAAAAAGTTTACTAATCAAGATAATTTTATTATTTGGCATGACCGGTTGGGTCATCCTGGTTATACTATGATGCGTAAAATAATTGAGAATTCACATGGACATTGAATGAAGAACCAAAAGATTCTTCAATTTAATGAATTCCCTTGTATTGCATGTTCTCAAGAAAAATTAATTATTAGACCATCAACTATTAAAGTTAGGATGGAATCCCCTACATTTTTCGAACGTATACAGGGTGATATATGTGGGTCCATTCACCCTCCATGTGGACCATTTAGATATTATATGGTTTTGGTAGATGCATTGACAAGATGGTCACATGTGTGCTTATTATCAACTCGCAATATGACATTTGTGAGATTGTTGGCTCAAATAATAAAGCTAAGAGCACAATTTCCAGATTATGCAATTAAGACAATTCGTCTTGATAATGTTGATGAATTTACATTTCAGGCCTTTACTGATTATTGTATATCAACTGGATAATAATTGAGCATCCGGTTGCTCATGTTCATACACAATGGTCTAGCAGAATCATTGATCAAACGCCTCCAATTAATTGCTAGATCAATACTTATGAGAACAAAACTTCCCATTTCAGTATGGGGTCATGCTATTTTGCATGCAACAACACTTGTG